>NC_091470.1:155062733-155662733 GCF_036971445.1 Narcine bancroftii
AATTTTCGTGCTTCCTCCAGATCCGAGAATAGCCTGTTTTGCTGCCCTGGAATAACTATTTTAAGTACCGCTGGGTGCTTTAACATAAATTTATATCCTTTTTTCCATAAGATCATTTTTGCTGTATTGAACTCCTTCCTCTTCTTCAGGAGTTCAAAACTTATGTCTGGATAGAAAAAATTTTTTTGACCTTTGTATTCCAGTGGCTTTTTGTCTTCTCTTATTTTATTCATTGCTTTCTCCAATATATTTTCTCTCGTTGTATATCTTAGGAATTTTATTAAAATGGATCTTGGTTTTTGTTGTGGCTGTGGTTTAGGGGCTAATGTTCTATGTGCCCTTTCTATTTCCATTTCTTCCTGTAATTCTGGTCTTCCTAGGACCCTGGGGATCCAATCTTTTATAAATTCTCTCATATTCTTGCCTTCTTCATCTTCCTTAAGGCCCACTATCTTTATATTATTTCTTCTGTTATAATTTTCCATTATATCTATCTTCTGAGCTAACAGCTCTTGTGTCTCTTTAACTTTTTTATTAGATTCTTCTAATTTCTCTTTTAAGTCCTCTACTTCCATTTCTACGGCTGTTTCTCGTTCTTCCATCTTGTCCACTCTTTTTCCTAATTCTGACATGACCATCTCTAATCTATTCATTTTTTCTTCTGTACTTTTAATTCTTCTTTTTATTTCACTAAATTCTTGTGATTGCCATTCTTTTACTGATTCCATATATTCTTTAAAAATATATATATCCATTGTCTTGCTTTTCCCTTCTTCTTCCATTTCTCTGTGTTCTTCTTCTTCCTCTGGGTTGGTCATTTGTTGTTTCCTTGATTTCTTTTTACTCTCTTCTTTCTTGTTCTCATTGTTTTCTATGTTCTCTTCTTGCTGCTGTGCTGTGGCTATCATTCTCAGCTGTGGAGATCGACTCCCTCAGCTGGTCCCCCCTCCCGTCAGTGTTTTTTTTTGTCTTGCGCGGTTGCGCACTTTTGCTTGGCTCCGCCAGCCATTTTTGTAGTCCCGAGCTCGGGACTTCGACTGACCTGAGGGAGCGGGCTTTTCTCTCCGCGGCGGGCCTCCTCGGACAGGTAAGGCCTTCACCTTCTTCTTCCGATGTCTTTTCTTCTTCTCTTCTTCCTGTTGCTTTTAACTTTTCTTTCTTCGCTGCCATTTTCTTCCCACCTTTACTTTCACTTTATTTTAATTTTTGTGTTTGTGCCTTTGTGTTTTCTGTGTTTTTTAAAAACTTTTCCAGAGAGGGCTGGAGTTCCCCGACCGGCCACTACTCCATCACGTAACTCCTCACCAAAATTATTATTGACGCAAAATCAACTAATCCCTTTCACAATAGATAACCTTTCCTTTTGAGAATGGGAGAGAAAAGGAATTAAAAGAATAGAAAATTGTTTTTTGGGAAATAATTTATTATCATTTGAACAAATGAAGTACAAATATGGAATAACTCATGGTACAATGTTTGCATACCACCAACTGAAAACCTACTTAAAGGACAAATTGGGAAGCAGACTGAGATTACCAGAAGGAAGCAGCTTTGAATATGTGATTACAGAAACAACGATAATAAAAAGATTTATAACAAACATGTACATCAAGCTGCAAGAGAAGGAAAATGATGAAATAAGCTATAAACCTAGACAAAAGTGGGAAAAAGATTTAAACATAAAGATAAAAAATGAAAAATGGGAAAAGTTATGGTCTGGAACAATGAAAAATACAATAAACATGAGGTTACTCATGATACAATATAATTGGTTACACAGACTATATATCACGCCCCAAAAAGTTAAATAAATGGGACTCAACAGTATCAGATAGATGTTTTCGCTGTAAGAAGGAAACGGGAACAACAGTACATGCAATTTGGGCAGTGAGAAAGTGGAAAAGTTTTGAGAAGATCTAAATCAGATATTAAATAAAAATCACAAAAAGCAACATACCAAAAAATCCAGAGATCTTTTTTCTAAGTAATACAAGTAGTAAAGAATTAGGCCTCAAACTGGATGAAGCGCAAATAAGTTTTATTATGATAGCCTTAGCTGTAGCAAAAAAATGTATAATGTCAACTTGGAAATCAGAAGAGAGCCTGAGAATACAGCAATGGTACATGGAAATGAATAAATGTATTCCATTGGAAAAAATAACATCATTTAAAAAATAAAGTTGCATTGTTTGAACCAATTTGGGAACCGTACATGGAACACAACAGAGGGCCTACCATGGACCTCCACCCCCTAAAATGATAAGACGACAAAATGACCTGATCCAATGTGTAAAAGTAGATGACACAATTTTCTTGTTTATTTTCATTGTGTGATGACATTGTTTAATGGGTTTAGTGTATTGTATATGTTGAACGTTTAATGGGTTTGGAAGGGGGTGGGAAGGAGGAAAGGAAGAAAAAAGGAGGAGAAAATGCCACTGTGTATACTCAAGTTTGTGTGTATTTTGATTTTAAAAATTTTAAAAAAGACTGCCTGAAGGGGGTACCAGGTTTTGGAATGTGGACGTGAGAGGGTGCTGAAGGATGCTTGATCATGTCGGAGATTCAGATATGGAGTTTGGATTGCCGATGGTTTGGATTGAAGTCTGTGTGGCAGCAACAGTGTTGGGGGAAAATCTACAGACTGTGACTCTTGGGAGACACACTTTTGCTTCTCTTTTTCTGACCATAAGAGATGCCCAGCAATTTCTGCTTTAGGCGAATCTGTCTGCCTTAAGGCAGACTAAAGCAGATTTTATTTACTATTACACCTGTTTTACTACATAACAATAAAAGAATCTTGAATCTTGTAGAACAAGAATGACATTGAAGATGAAGCTTGTGAGAAGTGAGGTGAAGCTTATACAAGGTTGAAGGTGGTGTTTGAAAGGTGTAATTGCCCATGAGAATGATGCTGTGATGGTCTATGGTGGGGAAGAACAGGAATGAGGGCAACATCAGGAGTAATGATTCATGTGAAAGTATAACTGGGTTTGAAAGTGATGTCTCTCTCTGGATTCAAGGGTGATGTCTGTTTGGTTTTTATGATGACATTGATATAGGATTGAAGATGACATTTGTCTGAGGATGAGGGTCATATCTGATATGTGGGTAAGCAATGGGACAGTGATGGGAAGCTAGACCAGTGATTCATCCAAAGATCTGTGATTTCAGCCTGAGAACTGATGGGGCCAGGAACCATTCATACAATGATGGTGACTGGTGAAGAATCAGTCACCCTTTAGTACTCTGCAGACTATTATCTCCAAGCCTGAACCAAGATTGAAATCCAACTGTTTAAGAAGCCTAACCATCTTTACAGTGCCTCAAGTTCTTTTAACCAACAAACACTCACAGCCACAGTATCATTCCAAAACTCAGGAGTGGGAAATCATCAAATTTTTAAAGTATTTTCCTGTAAAAAAGCTTACCTGATTTCTCCCAATTTGCAGACAATTGGTTCCAACAAGTTGTGACACAATGGCAGGCTCTATCCTTGGCCATGCCCCAAGCCCTACAGCCAACACAACCCCAGGGTCATCCCACCAAACCTTCCTTGACCACACAACTGTCAAACAGGGATAATTCCATTTTATCAATGATACTTTACAGAAATTGTTCAATCTTCATCTTAATAGCCAGGCATGGCAGAGCAGGATATGATATGATTTATGCATGTTAGTGATGTGCATGTCCCAACAGTATCTCTACTTGCTCTTGACAATGTTTTAGAGAGAGCTTTGTTCCATATGCATTGCTGGCTGTTGCATAGTTATGATACTATTACTGAACTAAATTGTCTGGGTTGGGGGGCGGGGTTGTAAAAGAACTAACTTGCGCACTGGGGTTTTATTGCTTTTAAATATTTCAGATGTAATTAGGAACTATTAAAACATTGCTCACCTTTATAATGTTAGGCATAATCATCTACTAACCCCATCACCCCTTACATCAAGCTCCCAGCAATGAAAATAATTTTCTGAGAAAGGAATTCAAAGCCTCTTCACTCTGCTTTGCTCATGTTCTCAACATCAACGGGAAGATTGGGAACCTGGTATAAAAGCCAAGAAAAGGTTCTTTGCCCCTCAAGCTTGTTCCACAATCTTACAACAATAAACAAAAGTGCAAGAGGAACTCAGCAGCACCCATGGAAAGCAATAAGCAGTTGATGTTTCAAGCCTCAATCCTTTATCAGAAATTCCTGATGGAGATCATTTCCACAAGTTTTCTTCATATCTTAATTCTAACTCTTACAATAAAGATCCTCATTCAGTTTGTCCGCCTGGCACTGCATGTAAAATTTCTGCTGGTTTGAACTTGGGTCCTGCTGGGAGTTGAGGAACTATGTGACAGGGACAGATTAAACAGGTTAGGACTTTGTTCCCTGGAGGGTAGAAAAATGAAGGGGATTCACACGGAGAGTGGTAGGAGTATGGAGTGAGCTACCAGATGAAGTAGTGAATGTGGGCTCAATTTTAACATTTAATACAAATTTGGACAGGTATATGGAAGGGAGAGGAATGGACTGGGGGAAGGTCAGTCGGACTAGGAAGAGTAATAGTTTGAGTGAAACACAAAAGTCTGCAGACACAATGATTGTAGTAAAAATCAAAGTGAAATTCTAGAGGAACTCGGTCGATCTTTCAGCGTCTACAGGAGACAAAGATATATTACAGACATTTCGGGTCTGAGCCATTCCTCAAGGAATAAACAGAATGAACAAATTTCAGAATACTGTAATGGATTTATGCTAACCTTTAATTTAATGTTAAACTATATTTCTCATATATAAAAATGTTTTAGTAGAGTTACAGTATTATAGATGTATTCTTAGTAGTTAGCTTGGGTGGGTTCAAGGGAACAAAGACAATATATTAGCATTGTAAACACACAGGACACAGCACATTTACAGATATACCATTGTACTCAAAGAAGAGTCTTCATTCTCAGAGTCGCAGTGTCTTGGAAAGACAGCTAATAGATTTCATGGGACTTAATTATTCAAGAGCTGCTGAAAGAAGTCATCTGTTTTTAAAAATCAAAACCATTTAAGCCTCTTGAATATAGATGAGGTCAGAGGTTGTTATGGATATGGAATGGTCACATGATTTGGACAAATAAATTAATGAATTCAGACATTTTGAGTTCAGGTTTGGAAGAGCAGTTTTGAGTGTACAGAAGTCAAATCCCCTGTGACACAGGGGTTGAAACCTTGTGAAAGACAAAGTTGAGTTACAGTAACCAGAATTGGTACTGTTGTTGTTGTATGTTGTTCCTGGGAAAAGGGGGGACACAGAATCAGTGGATTTTGAAATAAGGAAGATCATTTCACTGTCTCTTTGGAAAAGAGGATAGATTTCTACTGGGTCTATTTTTGTGCATGGTCACTTCGTTTAACCCTTGTCTGGTTTATACTTCATTGTGGAAGAAGATAACCATATTTGTTTAATCTTGACTGGGTTTGTGAATTAATTGTGGAAGAAAATAACCACACTGTGAGTAAAGAAACCTGAAGATATGATGTTTAAAAGCACTTTATAATTATTTCTGAACTGAGAATTTAAGACCTTTGAGCAAGAGTAAAATGATGCTGAACTTTTAAAGATTGACTTTTCAAAGTGGGACTTCAATTATATACACACACAGATTTACATTTGTGCATAGTAGGGTTAAGTACGCTTAGAGTTAAGTACGCTTAGAGTTAAATACGCTTAGAGTTAAATATGCTTAGAGTTGTTAATAGTTTAATTTAAAAAACTATTATTTTGAATTCATCATTGTTTGGTGAATTTTCCATTGCGGTTCCTGTGTTAATGCTAACAAAGTCCCTTTAGTCCCAAACAAAATTTAAAAGGGATGTTAATTCATAACAATACAGTTTTTTTTTGCTTTGCTTTTTTAATGAAAGCCAGAGAAGTTGATGTTAAGGCTATTGCTTTGTTGAGCACCTCTGCTCTGTCCACTGCAATAGCATGGATCTCCTAATGGCCACCCATTTCAGTTCCCCATCCCATTCCCTTGTTGACATGTCTGTCCATGGACTCATACACAAGCCAGTCTGAGATCATCCACAAATTGGAGGACCAACACCTCAACTTCCAACTGGGCACCCTCCAACTGGATGACATTAATATTGACTTCTCTGGCTTTGTTAAACTACCCCCTTCCCATGTCTCCTTCCCCTAGTTCTATCTCTCTCCCTTTTCCCTGTCTCCTTTCATACAGACAGAATCAATTCTCACCTCTATCATATCAAATTAACAACTTTTGTGGCTCTGGATTCCTCCCTCAACTGTATTCTGAGATTTCCTGGTTTTTATTTGCTCATTCTGCTTATTCCTTGAAGAAGGGCTCAGACCTGAAACAGCTGCAATACATCTTTGTCTCCTAAGGATGCAGAAAGACCGGCTGAGTTCCTCCAGCATTTTGGGGTGTTTTTATTTAGAATAATAGCTTGGCACAGACTAGAAGGGCAAATGGCCTATTTTCTGTGCTGTAATGGTCTATGGTTCCAAGAGTGTGCCGGATCAAACCAGTTGCCCAATTTTGGTACATATATAAATGACTCTAGAGATGTGGAGACTTTGCCAATCGTAAAAGGATAGTGTCTCCAGACTCTCTCCTCCTGATCCCTAGCCAGATAATCCCATGCCCTCAGACTTTTACTGAGAAATAAAATCAGAAAATGTTGGAAACGCTCAGCAGGTCAGGCAGAATCTGCAAAAGTAAAATTTGAAATTGACTCAATAGTTCAAATACCCTTCATCAGTTGCCCAACCCACAGAGTGTTTCCAGCATATTCGGTTTTTATTTCAGTTTTTTAGCAAATTTTTTTTTTTAAACTTTCAATAATTACTTTAAATAAAAACAGGTCCAAAAAATTATGTACAATCCATTCATTTTGTGAAATTGAGATGAATAAGTCTGAAACCTGTGGTTCAACATACATCAATTATGATCTCACAGTTTACATCATCCTATCTGAAAGAATCTAGAGGGGACATATCAGCAGCCCATGAATGAAAAAATACAGGACAGACACATTGAATCACAGTTGATTACATCTCACCAATGAACAATAAAATTCTATTTAATTGCAAATTCACTGCATCACTCCCACTATTTCCCCTTTTGCATGAATTGCATTTGTTCTTACTTTGATATCACTTGGAAAACTGTTTTCATCTTCTCCAATCAATCATGATCGCATGGTCATATCGTTCAAGAACAGATGCATGGGGAATTGGTAGATCTGCTCCAATTACTAATGTGTGTTTCCTGTTGTGAAGAGAATTGCCAGGACAACTCCAGCAGATGTTCCCCAACCAGCCCATTGATGATTAGGTTCACGAAGAGGAATTGAGACCGCATTTCAAATAGTGATGAAAAAGTTTACAAGTTTGAAATGGCCACTTAAGACTGGATTAATATTTGAGTATGATGTAATATGGGTCCATTTTCACCCTGCTGGTTAACTTTCAATATTCCAATTATCATTCTGTGTAAATTCTGCTCACATGTCTATATCCACTACTTTGACCCAGGAACAAACAGCTTTCTCATGAACCACTCTGCAGGGAGATCAATGTGGATGCCCCATTGTGAAAAAAGAGACCAAGTGTGCATGTGTGATTGGTTTGATGATGCAGCTGAATTCCACATCAAAGGGGATGTTGGATAGGACCTTTGCTGTGAAGTAGTGATTGTGGTGCACAAGACAGGGAAATGCCAGTGAAGAATTTATGCCAATGCCATTCATCAGCTCATTTATAGATAGTTGGGTCATACAATCCTGCGGCTTTCTCTACATTGGAGAGAGTGGGTGTGGACTGGGAGATTGTTTCGCTGAGCACCTTCGTCCTGCCCACATCAGCAACAGGGATCTCCCAGTGGCCAACCACTTTAATTCTCCACACCACACCCATGCTCACATGTCTATATCCTCCTGTACTATCCCACCAAGACCATCCGTAAACTGGAGGAACAGCACTTAATTTTCCGTCTGGGAACTCTTGAACCAGATGGCATTAATCTCAACTCCTTCAGTTTCTGCTAACCTACTCTGTTCTCCCTTCCTTCCTCCAGCTCTCCCCCCCCCCCATCTCCATTCACAAAGCCATTCCCCTCCCCTTGTTTGCTGGTGTGCCCACCCTCCCTTATCCACCTATTACCTCCTACCTTTGGGACCTTACTCCTCCCCTATCATTTTGTTCAAGCATCTGCCTACCTTTGTTTATACCTTGATGAAGGCCTCAAGCCCAAAACTTGGTTCTGTATCTTTATCTTTGCTACATCAAGGACACTGTTTGAGCAGATGAGTTTCTCCAGCATTGTGTATCTAATTCAACTATGGTGTCTCCAGATTTTTGTGTTTTACTTTTCATACAATCCTGATCATAGACTGAAAACTTTCCATCATTCACTTGAACAGTAGGTCTTAACAACAATTTCAAACTGATATTGAATTTGAAGGTGGTGGTGGAGGGAAGAGAAATCAATGGTGAAAATAGAAAGGAATGGGCTTAATTTGAGATAATTTCAGCTCATCTCTGATTAGATGGTGGATAAACAATGTGACAAATCTGGGGCAGTGGTCGTGATCATCTGGAGCATTTTTGCAGGATGCTGTCAACCAGTTACTTGTTTATTCCAAATTTCCCAATTTCACTTGATAATCCAGGTGTTAAAATACAAATGCAGAAAATGCTGGAAATACTCAGCATCGGGCATCATCTGTGGAAAGACAAATTAATATTTTGGACTGAAAAGTTCACAGTTTCTCTTTCCATGGATGTTATCTGACCTACTGAATTAATCCAGCATTTTTGTTTTTTTCCCCCCACATGTCCAGCAACTGTAGTTTTTATAAACTTTTTTTAAAAATTTGTCACTTCTTTCAGCTCTGAATGACTGTTGAGTAAAATGTTCCCTTCCCTTTCCCCTAATGAATAAGTTCTCCGAATGAGAATGATTCAGGTTCAGAGAAGTCAATCATCTTAAAGATAGATGTGGTGTGACCGGCTGCTTTTCGCCAACACTTTGGTATTACATCTTGAAGAATGGTCTGGGTACATTAATTTTATCTGATCTTACATACACTAACCACGTGAATTCCAGCCATTCCAGGAACAGTGAAGCAGCTCAACCGTTATCAGCAGAAATAATCGTTGTGCCTAATCAATTCGCTCCACACAAAAGGAAACGAGAGGTTAGCAGTTGTCTACTCCACCGAAGTAACTCGGTCCCGACTCCACCCCTGTCCAATTTTCCATCTATATACAGACCCGCTTGGTCTCTTTCTTATCTTCCAGTTATCTTCGGCTCCAGGCCCTTTCTAATTCTGATATAATTTTTTTTTTTAAACAGTAAAATTTCATTTCATTGCTTTAACTATTCAGCCATTCTGACCGCGAGATTTCTGGTTTTGCTTCCCTTCACATTTCTGAAAATTGGATCAAGGAAAATAGCCTTTTCCCATTCATTCTCTCAAAGCTCAACTTTCTAAATGAAAAACAGAGCCCTGCCCTCGCGTATTCTGCCCCAGTATAATCATCCCGGAATCTCCGATCTCTCACCGTCGTTGGCATCGCGCTTTGGATCGAAACGGTCCACGGGACGAACCCGGTGTGGCTGGGAGGAGACACCGGGTGTTTTTCTCGGTCGCTGCGGCTTCTTCTTTATTGTGAGGGTCTTGGACTGGAGCAGTTTTAGAGACTCTGTGGAGCGAGGCAGCATCGCGCCCTAGGTCTTTAAACGTTATACTCTGGGGGGCATGGGGGCGGGGGGGGGGGGGGGGCACCTCTGCTCAATTGGCTCGCTGATTGTTTCCCGTTTATTCGGGCTTTTCAATCGGCCGGCTGTGTAGCGCAGCCAATCCCTCACATTCTTGTTCGGAAGAGGCAGATCCGGAATGATCGAAAATGCTGCAGGATCTCAGCAGGGCACGCAGCATTCAAAGTCGGACACCCTTTTGCTCCCCTACTCATTCTCCAGCACGTTTGAGCATTGCACTCGACCGCTTTTTGCTTTCATCCCGAAATGATCTTGATCGGGTAGTTGATGGCATCCGACTGAACAAGAAGTCAAAGCACGATGCTGGAGAAAGTCAACAAGTGAAACAGAGTCCTTTATATAGCAAGGATACATTGATGAAGGGGCTCAAGCCCGAATCTTTCTCTTTGCTACATAGTGTACACAGTTGGACCAGCTGAGTTTCTCCAGCGTTATGTTTTTACCCTACAGGAAGGATGTGAATGCCTTTTGGGGCATCAGATCGTCCCGTTTTGAAGAGAATAATTGAAATTAAAGGCTATTCGCATTGCACGGGCTGCGTCGACAGTAACATTCACCTGTTGACCTACCATCCCACACGCTGCTTCGGCGACGAACCAGACCCAGAAAGGTGTCGTGAAGCTCCGCCGCCGCATCCTCGTCTCCAGAAGTTGGCTGACAGCGTGGCAGAGAAAACTGAGCTCCCAGCCAAAGCAGCGTGATTCTTTTCAATTTTGCCGGGAACCTTTGGCCACGTGTTATCCGGAAACAGTGGGAGGAGCCAGAGCCCTGAACATTCCGATCAAATAATGAAATGTTATCAATCAGCAGGTCAGGAAACGTCAAGGTCTCCCGGAACATAGAATGAAAAGCCGACCCGGACCCGGGAGTCCCTTTCTGATCTGTTAAGAGCCGACACATACAGTCCGGGATTTAGCAGGAATAAATATCCTGGGAGAGTCAACGTTTTGGGTCAGTCGGATTTCTTTTTTTTATTTTTCACACTATAAACCACATTGATCAAGATACATACATTTTCCTTTTCAAATATATACAGTGTCGTTTTCTCCCACCCCCTCCTTCTTCCCATCCCACCCTCCCTACCTCCCCTCCCATTCATTTAAATGTTCAGAATCTAAGATACATTAAACCCTTCAAACAATGTTGTCACTCAATAAAAATAAACAAGAAATTCCACTGAGTCAATTCTTTTCATTCCCTTCTCCTTCTGTCATTTTAGGTGGTAGATGTCCTCGGTAGGTTTTCTCTATTGTGTTTCATGTATGGCTCCCATATTTGTTCAAATATTGTAATATTATTTCTTCAATTATATGTTATTTTTACCAATGGTATACATTTATTCATTTCTATATACCATTGTTGTATTCTCAAGTTGTCTTCTAATTTCCAGGTTGACATAATACATTTTTTTGCTACAGCTCGGGCTATCATAACAAATCTTTTTTTGTGCTCCATCCAAATCAAGTCTAAATTCTTTGTTTTTTATGTTACTTAGGAGGAATATCTCTGGGTTTTTTGGTATATTACTTTTTGTGATTTTATTTAATATCTGGGTTTTTTGGTATATTACTTTTTGTGATTTTATTTAATATCTTCCCAAAATTTTTTCACTTTCTCACATGTCCAGATTGCATGAATTGTTGTTCCCATTTCCTTTTTTACAGCGAAAACATCTGTCAGATACTGTTGGGTCCCATTTATTTAACTTTTGAGGTGTAATATATAGCCTGTGTATCCAGTTATATTGTATCATATGTAACCTCGTATTTATTGTATTTCTCATAGTTCCTGAGCATAACTTCTACCATGTTTCCTTCTTTATCTTTATGTTTAGATCTTGTTCCCATTTTTGTTTAGTTTTACCATTTATTTCCTCATTCTCCTTTTCTTGTAGTTTAATATACATGTTTGTTATAAATTTTTTGATTATCATTGTGTCTGTAATCACATATTCAAAATTACTTCCCTCTGGTAACCTCAGACTGCTTCCCAATTTGTCCTTCAAGTAGGATTTCAGTTGGTAGTATGCCAACACTGTATCGTGAGTTATATTATATTTATCCTTCATTTGTTCAAAGGATAATAATTTATTTCCTGAAAAGCAATTTTCTAATCTTTTGATCCATTTTTTCTCCCATTCTCTAAAGGAAAGGTTATCTATTGTAAAAGGGATTAGCTGATTTTGCATCAGTATTAGTTTTGGTAGTTGGTAATTTGTTTTATTCCTTTCTACATGAATCTTCTTCCAAATATTGAGCAGATGATGTAATACTGGAGAATTCCTACATTGTACCAATTTTTCATCCCATTTATATAATATATGTTCGGGTATCTTCTCCCCTATTTTATCTAGTTCTAATCTAGTCCAATCTGGCTTTTCCCTTGTTTGATAAAAATCTGATAGGTATCTTAATTGTGCGGCTCTATAATAATTTTTAAAGTTTGGCAGTTGTAAGCCTCCTTGTTTATACCATTCTGTTAATTTATCTAGTGCTATCCTCGGTTTCCCCCCTTTCCATAAATATTTCCTTATTATTTTCTTTAACTCCTTGAAGAATTATTCCATCAAGTGTATTGGCAATGCCTGAAATAGGTATTGTGTCCTTGGGAAAATGTTCATTTTAATACAGTTTATCCTTCCTATTAGTGTTAGTGGTAAGACTTTCCAATGCTCTAAGTCGTCCTGTAATTTTTTCATTAGTGGATAATAATTGAGTTTATATAGATGGCCAAGGTTTTTATTTATTTGTATACCTAGGTATCGTATTGCTTGCATTTGCCATCTGAATGGTGATTCTTTCTTAAATTTTGAGAAATCCGCATTATTCATTGGCATTGCTTCACTTTTATTTGCGTTAATCTTGTACTCCGGCACTTCTCCATATTCCTTCAATTTCTTATGTAATTCTTTTATTGATATTTCTGGTTCTGTTAAGTATACTATAACGTCATCTGCAAATAAACTGATTTTATATTCCTTGTCTTTTATTTTTATCACTTTTATTTTATTTTCTGTTCTTATCAGTTCTGCTAGTGGTTCTATGGCTAACGCAAACAATAAGGGCGATAGTGGGCATTCCTGCCTTGTTGATCTGCTTAAGTTAAATTGTTTTGATATATATCCATTTACTGTCACTTTCGCCAATGGCCCCTTATATAATGCTTTAATCCAATTAATATATTTCTCTGATAAACTGAATTTTTGTAGTACTTTGAATAAATAATTCCATTCTACTCTGTCAAAGGCCTTCTCTGCGTCTAAAGCCACTGCTACTGTTGGAGCTTTATTTCCTTCTACTGCATGAATTAAGTTAATAAATTTACAAATATTATCTGTTGTTCGTCTTTTTTTAATAAATCCAGTTTGGTCTAGATTTACTATTTTTGGTACATAGTCAGCTAATCTGTTTGCTAATAGTTTAGCTATTACCTTATAATCTGTGTTAAGTAAAGATATTGGTCTATATGACGCTGGTGCGAGTGGATCTTTCCCTGTCTTTGGTATTACTGTAATTATTGCTGTTTTGCATGAATCTGGTAAGCTTTGTGTTTTATCAATCTGGTTGATTACTTCCAGGAGGGGAGGAATTAATAAATCTTTAAATGTTTTATAGAATTCTATTGGGAATTCATCCTCTCCTGGTGTTTTATTATTCGGTAGTTTTTTTATTATCTCTTGTATTTCTACTATTTCAAATGGTTCTGTTAATTTATTTTGTTCCTCTGTTTGTAATTTTGGTAGTTCAATTTTAGTTAAAAATTCATCTATTTTGTCTTCTTTCCCTTCGTTTTCAGTTTGATATAATTGTTCATAGAATTTTCTGAAGTTTTCATTAATCTCCGTTGGATTATATGTGATTTGTTTGTCTTTTTTCCTTGATGCCAATACCATTCTCTTAGTTTGTTCTGTCTTAAGCTGCCACGCTAGAATTTTGTGCGTTTTTTCTCCTAGTTCATAATATTTCTGTTTTGTCTTCATTATGTTCTTCTCCACCTTATATGTTTGTAGTGTTTCATATTTTATTTTTTTATCTGCCAATTCTCTTCTTTTAGTTGTGTCTTTCTTCATTGCTAATTCTTTTTCTATATTTGCTATTTCCCTTTCCAACTGCTCTGTTTCCTGATTGTAGTCCTTCTTCATCTTGGTTACATAACTTATTATTTGCCCTCTGATGAACGCTTTCATTGCGTCCCATAGTATAAACTTATCTTTCACTTATTCCGTATTTATTTCAATGTACATTTTAATTTGTCGTTCAATGAATTCTCTAAAATACTGCCTTTTAAGTAGCATGGAGTTTAATCTCCATCTATACATTCTTGGAGGGATGTCCTCTAACTCTATTGTCAATATCAGGGGTGAGTGGTCCGATAATATTCTAGCTTTATATTCTGCTTTTCTAACTCTGTCTTGCATGCGAGCTGATAACAGGAATAGGTCTATTCTTGAGTATGTTTTATGTCTACCCGAATAATATGAATATTCCTTTTCCTTTGGGTGTTGTTTCCTCCATATATCCAAAAGTTGCATTTCTTGCATCGATTTAATTATAAATTTGGTTACTTTGTTCTTTCTGTTAATTTTTTTCCCAGTTTTATCCATGTTTGAATCCAAATTAAGGTTGAAATTCCTCCTATTAGTATGTTCCCTTGCGTGTCTGCTATCTTCAAAAAAATATCTTGCATAAATTTTTGATCTTCTTCGTTAGGTGAATATACATTGGGTAAATTCCAAAACTCCGAATATATCTGACATTTTATCATTACATATCTCCCTGCTGGATCTATTATTTCCTCTTCTATTTTAATTGGTACATTTTTATTGATTAATATAGCTACTCCTCTAGCTTTTGAATTATATGACGCTGCTGTTACATGTCCTATCCAATCTCTCTTTAATTTCTTGTGCTCCATTTCAGTTAAATGTGTTTCTTGCACGAATGCTCTATCAATTTTTTCTTTTTTGAGTAAATTTAGCAGTTTCTTCCTTTTGATTTGGTTATGTATTCCGTTAATATTTAAAGTCATATATTTCAACGTAGCCATTTCATACTTTGTTTATCTTTCCTTTCCGTTTCCTCATCATTACCTTTCCTTCTTATCCATTTCTGCTTTCTTGTTTTGAACACTTTATAAGACAACATTTCTAAAACATCAAACATTTCCGTTATTCTCCTATCTAAAATTTCTTTAACCCCACTATCCCCTCCCCTTCCTGAGTTGCCCTTTATCCCTTGTCGGGCAACCACATCTCCCCTCTCCATTTGGATTTGAGAATTCACTCACAAGCATCAACTGATTTTGCAGTGACCGTAACTCCTCCCCACCCAGCCCCCCCAGAAAAGATTTCAATTTTCATATACAACAAAGGTCACTCTCTTAATTCCCTCCTTACTTCCTCTCTTCCCTTTCTTTCCCTTATTAATTCTTATCTATACTCTATATATTATCTTTTAAATACGGATACAGTCATGTACACACATACACACACACACACACACACACACACATATATATATACGCAATTACACGCATACATATAGTTCGTGGTCATTTTTGCTCTCGTTACATGTCTTCATCTCTCTGTCTGTCTTGTAGTTGTTCTGCAAATTTTCGTGCTTCCTCCGGATCCAAGAATAGTCTGTTTTGCTGCCCTGGAATAACTATTTTAAGTACCGCTGGGTACTTTAGCATAAATTTATATCCTTTTTTCCATAGGATCGTTTTTGCTGTATTAAACTCCTTTCTCTTCTTCAGGAGTTCAAAACTTATGTCTGGATAGAAAAAAATTTTTGACCTTTGTATTCCAGTGGCTTTTTGTCTTCTCTTATTTTCTTCATTGCTTTCTCCAATATATTTTCTCTTGTTGTATATCTTAGGAATTTTACTAAAATGGATCTTGGTTTTTGTTGTGGCTGTGGTTTAGGGGCTAATGTTCGATGTGCCCTTTCTATTTCTATTTTTTCCTGTAATTCTGGTCTTCCTAGGACCCTGGGGATCCAATCTTTTATAAATTCTCTCATATTCTTGCCTTCTTCATCTTCCTTAAGGCCCACTATCTTTATATTATTTCTTCTATTATAATTTTCCATTATATCTATCTTCTGAGCTAACAGCTCTTGTGTCTCTTTAACTTTTCTATTAGATTCTTCTAATTTCTTTTTTAAGTCCTCTACTTCCATTTCTATGGCTGTTTCTCGTTCTTCCACCTTGTCCACTCTTTTTCCTATATCTGACATGACCATCTCTAATCTATTCATTTTTTCTTCTGTACTTTTAATTCTTCTTTTTATTTCACTAAATTCTTGTGATTGCCATTCTTTTCCTGATTCCATATATTCTTTTAAAAAAAATATATCTATTGTCTTGCCCTTCCCTTCTTCTTCCTTGTTCTTCTATGTTCTTCCTCTTCTTCTTCCTCTGGGTTGGTCATCTGTTGTTCTCTTGATTTCTTTTTACTCTCTTCTTTCTTGTTCTCATTGTTTTCTATGTTCTCTTCTTGTTGTGGTGTTGTAGCTGTCATTCTCAGCTGTTGAGGTCGACTCCTCAGCTGATCCCCCCTCCTGTCAGTGTTTTTTTTGTCATGCGCATCGCGCACTTTTGCTTGGCTCTGCGAGCCATTTTTGTAGTCCCGAGCTCGGGACTTCGACTGACCTGAGGGAGCGGGCTTCTCTCTCCGCGGCGGGCCTCCTCGGACGGGTAAGGCCTTCACCTTCTTCTTCCGATTTCTTTTCTTCTTCTCTTCTTCCCATTGCTTTCGACTTTTCTTTCTTCGCTGCCATTTTCTTCCCACCTTTACTTTCACTTTATTTTAATTTTTGTGTTTGTGCCTTTGTGTTTTCTGTGTTTTTTTAAAACTTTTCCGGAGAGGGCTGGAGTTCTCCGACTGGCCACTACTCCATCATGTGACTCCCCCCGTCAGTCGGATTTCTTTACGCACATGGTCAGGCGCCGTCAGGTTTGGAACGGGTGGCCAGGATTCAGCTCCGCTTCACCGGCACACATGATGATCCCTGAAATTGCTGCTGTCTGTGCTCCTCATCGTGAAGCACAGATAGTTGATTTGATCCTGGCGGTGCCAGCTCGTCCTCTCGCCAGTGTTGTTCACCCTGGACACAATAAAAAAGCAAAGAACTGGGTGAGTTAGCACCAAAATCAAGTCCAGAACCTGAAAGACCACAATAGGACTGTAAAGACTTTAGAAAAATAATGAATACTTCTCAAAACAAATTCTTGAATGATGACACAATAAATAGTAAACAGCTGTCTAACTCCAGATGAAGGTTAAAGTTAAATTTACAAGAATGTCACTAAGGATGTCAAGCAGAATCTATGAGAGAATTTTTTAAATCACCAATAAATCAATAAAGGGGAACAAACGAGAGGAATTGAATTATAAGAGGGACAATAAATGTACAAAGAAAGAGAAAATAAAAAAGTAATCTCTTCAAGCTAGAGACAGGAAAAATAAATGGAAGAAATGTTAAGAGATGTCAAAGCATGTATTTTGTGTCTGACACAAAGAACATTTGAGTAAAAACATATTCAACTAAGAAAAAATATAATAAACATGAGTTGTTTATTTCATATTTATTGTCAGAATATGACATCACATACAACCCTGAGATTCTTTTTCCTGCAGGCACGGCAGAATTACTACTTAGTGGTAATGCAAAAAGACTGTACACAGCATACAAAGGTAAACAACTAAAAAACTTTAAACAGATAACAAATGTAAACAAACTGACTGTGTGATAGAGGTAATTTTAAAAATAAATAATGTGCCCAAGTAAGAGTCCTTAAATGAGTCCCTGATTGAGTTTATTGTTGAGGACGGGTAGCAGCTGTTCTTGAACCTGATGGTGTGAGTCTTGTGGCATCTGTACCTCTTTCCTGATGGTAGCTGGGTGGTATGGGTCCTTGATGATGGCTGCTGCTCTCCATCAGCAGCATTCTCTTGATAGGGGGGAGGGTTTTGCCTGTGATGTCCTGGGTTGTGTCCATGACCATTTGGAGGGCTTTACACTCAGGGATATTGGTGTCCCCATGCCAGACCATGATGCAGTTGTTAATGTTAGTGGCGATGAAATACTAGGAAAGATAATGGGACTAAAACCTTACAAATCATGTGGTCTTAATAACTTCAAGGCTAGTGTTTTAAAAGTGATGACTGGAGAGATAGCAGCTGCTCTGAATTTGATCTTTCAGATTCAACAACAACCTTGCACTCAATTTTCTGAAAACCAAAGAAATAATTGTGGACTTCAGGAGGAAGTTAGGGGGCTCAGTAGTGGAGGGGGTCGAGAATGTTAAATTCCTGGGTGTCAATGAGGTCACTGAAGATCTATCCTAGAGCCTCCATGTTGATGCAATCATAAAGGAGGCTCATTAGCGGCTATGTGAGGAGTTTAGGAGATTGGGTATGTCACCAAAGACTCTTGAAAACTTCTACAGGTGGAGAACATTCTGGCTGGGTGCATCACTGCCTGGCATAGAGGTGCCAACACTCAGGACAAGAAAAAACTCCAGGGGGTTGTTAACTCAACCTGCAACATCACAGGCACCTGTCTTCACTCCATCGAGGGCGTCTATAAGAGGCGGTGTCTTAAGAAAACAGCCTCTATCCTGCCTCATTACCCAGGGCAGGCCCTCTTCACTTTGCTACCACCAGGAAAAAGGAGCAGGAGCCTGAAGAGGAACACTCAGCAGCACAAGGACAGCTTCTTCCCCGCTGCCATCAGATTCCTGAATGAACAACGAACCACATACACTGCCTTACTTTGTCTTTTTATTTTTCTTACATTTTTAAATTTATTTTGTAAGGTTGTTTATATAAAATGTTTGCACTGTAATGCTGCCACAAAGCAATGAATTTCGTGACATGTTCATGACAATAAATTCTGATTCTGAGAATTCACTAAATTGTAAAAATGATCGGGATGGGAATATTAATTAAATCACCGATCTCTGAAGTAGAAGGAATAATAAAGAAACACAAAAGCTGTAGATGTGTTTTCTTCCTCTCTCCGAAGGACCTTCTGTGAATCTCTCTTACACAGCTTACCTCCAACCATTTCAACTGCCTTCATGCTTTATGCCCAACATGTTTGTACTCCTCCCCAGATCTTCCCCATTTATGTAATTTTACTTATTTTATTTTAGTCTTTATGAAACTGACTATTTCTACACATGGATGTTGTCTGACCTTTGGAGTTCCTCCAGAAATGTCTTGTCTGCTTGAGAAGGGGCGTGTTTGGATCATTGAATTAGGATATACCCACCGAACTAAGGAACAAATTAAAGTGCAATAACTCTACTAGGGATGTTTTTTAGACTGGAAAAACATTTGGAGATAAAAGAGCAAATTCGTTGGTAAAAACATTAATAGTCGTGGATTTAATTACCAATCATCGTGAATGATATACAAAGTACAGAATTTCTAAAATGCAATCTTTTTAACCAGTATCCATCAGTAACCAGTATTCATCAGTGTCCATCAGTAACCAGTATCCATCAGTAACTAGTATCCATCAGAATTTCTAAAATGCAATCTTTTTAACCAGTATCCATCAGGCACATGCAACTCTGGATTTGGTTTTAGGGAATGAAGCTGGGAAGGTGGAGGAAGGGTGAGAATTAAAGTATTTAAAATATTTTAACATATTATGTAAAAAGAACAATGATAAAACAGGAAAGAAGGTTCAAAAGTGGGATAAACTCAACTTCAATAGATTGAGAATTAATTTATTAAAAATAGACCATTAACAGCTATGTGAAAGTCAATAATTTGGAATGCAACCAGAGAAATTTAAGCAGGAGATTCAAGGGGTTCAGGGTAAACCTATTCCCACAAATAAAAAGGCTGGGATAATCCAGACCCTTGGATGACAAATTAAACAGGATAAGATGAGGCCAATAAATTGAAGCTCATGTCAGACATTAATACAGTAAATTCAGATAATAACACAGTGAAAGGCCAGGAAGAGTATAAAATATAATGGAGTGAAATTAGGAAACTGTAATGGTACGCTTGGAGTGAGTGGGCAGAACCAGCGCTATCAGCTCCTGTCTTGTGACAGCTGGACATCACAGCCTCCTATTTACTGGCAACTGGCCACTGCAGCCACGAGGCATAGTGACTCAGCAGCACCTGTAGGTCTACTGAGAAGCCTTGGCCTACTCATTGTAGAAATGTCATGAGGTCATTAGCACTTCAGTTGTCATGATACCAGTGTGTCTATATTAAGTCTGATAACACTGTAATAAACGCTCTTCTCTTCACTGGCGGACAACTTCAGGTGTGGTCTCATTATTTCAACATGATGGCATATGAGCCAAATATCATCTGCCACATTGGTGAGTCTAGCCGGTAGCTTGGCCCTGCAACGGCCATGCTCAACGGCAATGTGCCAATGAGCCAGTCATAAATAACGGACACGTTCAACGGCCAAGCTCAAATTAATTTGCTACAGCAACACACCAATGAGCCAGCAATAAAAAACAGACATGCTGGACAGACACTCTGCAAGCCCAAGCTCAAATCACTTGCAGCAATTATCAGCTTGCTTGCAGTAACCCTCCACTGAGCCAGGAATAAATGATGGACCACCTGACCCAGCTGAACCAACTTTGCACTGCTGCAGTCGACTGTAGCTACAAATAACTGCAAAACAATCAATGTCACATCCCAGGTCAGCAAATAAATAACCAGGAGCCAGTTGCTTTTCCCTTCATGGTTGTCCGAACCAACAGTACGGAGCATTGTAAAGGGTAACTGTTCGAACGTTTGAAAGGCTGTTTTACAACCTACTCATTCACTTTGAGGACTCGGAGTAGGCCAAGCTGTTGTCTAGTGTGCCTTGTGAACTGCGCAACAAGTCTGGCCAACAAGTTGGAAGGTCAGGGGAATGTTTATCAGCAATATTTTAAACTGTCTGCAGACATCAAAAGGCTGCATGTTTTTGCTCGACTGCATAGCATTAGCGCCTCATTTTCTCCAGAATGTTACTGCACCCCACACTCCATTATGCTGAAGTAGTCCTTTATCAACAAGTTGTCTGCAGCCGCAGTACAGTCAATTAAAACTTGTCTGTTCGAACTTTGGGAGGTTTGCATCTCAGCAGCTGCGACTGAAGGGAACATCCCCCATGTTTCACCAGCCTCTCTCGAAGACCACTCAACCCGGGAACGACCAGCAACCCCTCCTCAAGTGAAGAAGCCTGTGATCCAGGGGACAACCACTTACTCCCTTGTGGCAAGATCACACGACCCAGGGGGTAGCCAGCCAACCCCCACCCCCCACCATTGGAAGATTCTGTGACCCAGGTATTAACCTGCGAAATAAAGCATAAAAAAAGCCGCCTGTCGATGATGCCACTGAGACCTTTTCCTGCCGACCAGGCAGACGGTACAGGTTTTTCAAGCATAGCATAGCCTACCAGCCTGGCAGCCAGCCAGCAGACTTCCAGCAGCAATGGACAGTCACTCAGCTGTCAACTCCTGTATGACATTACAGATATTTAGCAGCAATGAACAGTTGCTCCCAGAGTGCCACCTATCAGTTCCTGTGTGTCATTGCAGACTTTAGCTGCTACTTGACTTTATACAGTTAACTCTTTCCTACCAGACTTTGAGATTAACACTATAGACTCTCACAATTACCAACAACCTGCTTAGAGTATGGACATTTCTCAAGTGCCTTAACTGTAATCAACTGACTTTTTGCAACTGTCTGTGATTACCTTTGCATACATTAAGAGTCTCACATGATACCTACTGTATTTATTCATGTTGTCAATAATTGTTTGTGGCTTTCTACTGGGTTGAGCCTTGTTAGGATGTACAGTACATATCACTTCCTTCCCCAGCAGCCTTCATACACGATGCTCCGGCACGGCATCACGAATGGCAAGTCAGTTTCACTCTCCCTGCTCAGTTCTATGACGGAACGTCCACACTAATTTGGAACCGCCGAGCCAGTTGGTCGCTTACTGCTGGTTCTGGGGAGTCTGTGCAGTGGTACGCTTGGAGGGAGTGGGCAGAATCAGCGCTAACAGCTCCTGTCTTCTGAAAGCTGGATACAACAGCCTCCAATCTACAGGCAACTGGCACTACAGACACAATCCATAGTGATTTTGCAGCACCCAAAGGCCTACGCAACATGATGGCATATGAGCCAAACATCATCTGCCACTAAACAATGGTTATGAGAAAATATAGACATGAAATAGCAAAAGAAAATCTATGGTGCTTTATGCACATAATTCAAGAGGGTATGTGTCGTAGAGGGTTCTATACCAGCTGGTAAAGTGGGTTTAAAAATGGCAGATAATATTTAAGTGTGAGGTGTTGCATTTTGGAAGGACAAACCAAGAAAGGACTTACACGGTAAATGGTAGAGAGTAATGATAGAAAAATTAGAGGAAGAGTGAGAAATTTTTCTTTGATAAAGACATGACAAAATGTAAAGGTAGAAATCGTCACCACCTTTGAAAACTGCTTGAAAACTTCAAGAATATGACTTGCAGGTCTACGAATGTAATGCAGGAAGGTGGGATCTGATGAGTTGTTCTTTATCAACCATCAGAGATTTAATAGGCCAAAAGGCTGCTACTTTATCACAAATCTTAGATGACTCTATGACTTGTAAGCATCCAAGCTTGCAGACAAATTATTCACTTTGATAGAAAGGATGGAAAAGTAGAATATATTTTAAAAGGTAACTTGATTAAAAATAACTTTTGTTTTGAAAGCCACTTGTCTTGGTGAATGTCTATTGCTGCTGGGTTTTGGGGTCCTTTCAGCTCTTAACACCTTGAAACGAGCAATGGTTCAGGATGGGGTCGCCTCAGTTGCTCAAATCTTCAGTATAGTGAAGATTGAAATTTCTCATCATCTGTTGCTGGGAAGTGTTAACTGAAACTCATGAAGTGGACTAATTCTGCAAATCTGAAAGTTTGCTTTGTCATCTCAATAAAGAAACAAAAGGATGAGGGACAAATTTTAGAAGATGATTAAAACTGCAATATTACACCTAACAGAAAGTCAAATTGAGATTTGAAATTACAACTCATTTGTGATATTTGAGGCTTACCGTTTGAAATACATGCTGACTGGTTGAACATGAGTGCAGTTCACTTTAATTGAGGTGGAGTCAAGCATACTGCTTTGATTAAGGCTCTGATCTTTCATCAAAATAGAAAGGATCTTTCACTGATTTTACTTTCCATTCCATTTTAAAGTCTCTTTATTCTCTTAATGCTTAAAAAAATTGTCAACCTGAGCCTGAAATATTAACTAAACCTCTGGGCTACGAATGTCGAGAGAAACAGGGAAGTCTCCAGATGCTATGATTGAAAATAGAATCAAACTTTAACTTAACTCTATTCTTATACTATAATCTATACTAACCCAAATTACCCCCTTCTAATTCTAAGTGCACGTGTATGTAATGTGTGTGTAATTCAAGAAAAGTTCTTTGGTTCACAGTTCAATCTCACTTCTCCTTCTTCCAAGTTCTCTGGTTGCAGGCAATCACCATACTGTGCACAGAATTTAACGTATAAAGTTTACCAGGCTTGGTGCTTGAAAGGTAAATGTTTACCGCTCAGGAAGATTCTTTTAGGGTTTGCAGAGAGAGATATTTGTTGCTCCAGGATTTCCACAACTGAGGTACCACCACTAGTCACTTCAGGGTCTCACTGATGAAACTTGCCCCATCAGGGTCTTCTAGATGGTAACCTCTTTCTTCAAGCTACCACAGTCCATCCTGAGTTAAGGAACCTGCTTGGATTTCATTTTCCTTGTGGGGTTTTGCCAAAACATTTTTTTTTCACAAAGACTAATGTACTAACATATTTCCTTCCTCTATTTCAAGAGAAACATCAGATAGATAGCTCTTCGAGCCATCGACTGCTCTGGAACTTGCTTTCATCAGTTTCAAACAGTTTTCCCTGGATTGCACTTTTCAGTTCCTTGTCAGTGTCTCACACACTGACTGACTGAACTGTTAACTCAACTCTCTCTCTCTTTTCCAACTGAAACTCCAAAGAGAACATGTGACTCATATCTTGCAAACCCCCATCTTCTCCAGCAAACAACAGGAGTTCTTCTTCTCATGTTGTTATCTTAGGTAAATCCAGAATTGACCTTTCTGTGAGCACTTTGCAGAAAGGATACGGATACTGATAGACAGCATGACTCCAGCAAGACAATGGTCAAGCATTTTATGACATCAGTTCAATTAACACCTACTTGTGAAAGGTGCTTACATTCTCCAAGAGATCCTGCAATGTGAATTCTTCAGTCTTTCAAATAAGATCTGTTTTAAAATGTGTGTATGTATCTGACCTACTCTAAATCATATAAATTCTCCCCAAATATTAATATTGTTACAAAGGGCCTAAACACATGTCCATGACTAGTTGTACTTAGCATCTTTCTTGGGTTTGGAAATTCTCAATGACTGTTGCAATGACTTCCTCAAGCTACCTTGCATCCTTGACCTTAGATTACTGATGAATTCACAAGAATTCTAACATTTGGGATGTTTGCTGTTGCTGTGAACTTTTAGTTTCAGGTCCAATTATTCATAAATATCTAAATATATACAAGATGCAAAACATCATTTTTAAAACCAACTACAGTAGAAAGATGATAAATTGACATATACTTGAAGTAATGTGGATTAAGAGATTTGCTGCTAATTCACTAACTACTCCAGCTCTAGGACTTGCATATACATAAAAAATATAATTTAAAATAAGTTTATACAAATATTTTGGGATGATTTACTTAGTTACAGGATACTGCTCATACTGTTGGAGGAGCATCTGGACATGTCCAACTGGATAGCATTAACGTCAATTTCTCCAGTTTCTGCTCGCCTTCTCTTCATTCTCTCTCCCTTGCCTTTCCCTTCTTTCCTCCAGCTCTTCACCCCCTTCCCTCTCTACTCACAGAGCCATCCCTCATTCCCCTGTGTGCTGGTGTTCCCTCTCTCCCTTATCCTTCCTTTGGGACCTTGCTCCTCCCCTACTATTTTGTTCAGGCACCCACTGACATTTGTTCATACTTTGATCAAGGGCTCAAGCGCAAATGTTGATTATATTTCCTATATAAAGTACACTGTTTGAGCAGCTGAGTTTCTCCTGCATTGTGCTTTTACTTCACTCATGGCGTCTGCAGATTTTCGTGTTTTATGACTGTCATTAATCTCACAGCCTGTGAGAAGAAGTTATTTCCTATCCTGGAAGTCCTGATTTTGATGCTCCTGCATCTCCTTCTTGATGGTAATGGGCCATAGATACTGCGTGCTGGATGAAAGGGGCCTTATACAATTCTGAGCCCTGTTTAAACAATGCTCCCAGTAAATGTCATCAATAGAGGAAAGAGAGGCCCCAGTGATCTTCAGCCATTTTGATGATCTTCTGTATTAACTTCCGTACAGTCAGACAGGAAAGTTTGAATTGTGCTCCAGTAAAATGTTGTCAAGATGGGGGGCATGTATTCTTGCTTAGAAAGTGTAGGTGCTGCTTTGCCTTCCTGATCAATGAGCAGGGGTGCAGTGTTAATTTTTAGGTGCCGGAGCTCACCAGTGGCAACAAGGAGGTGCAGGAGCCACTCCAGGAGGTGCCGGAGCTCTGCCAGCACTACACCTCTGCCAATGAGGTGCTGTTGGTCCAAGGTAGGAGTACACCAAGGAACTTTGTGCTCCTCACTCTCTCCACAAATTGATGTGTAATGGAGAATGGGCAACCTTTGTCCTCCTGAGTTACACAATCATCTCCATTGTCCTGTCCACGCTGAGACTCAGGTTGATCCCGCACCATTTTATGAGCCTTCCAACCTCCTCTCTGTGCTGATGAGGCCAACTACTGTTGTAAAATCCACAAACTTGATGATTCTATTTGAAGTGAATCTGGGAGTGCAGTCACGAGTCAGCAGTGTGAACAGTAGCGTACTGAACACCAGTGCTCTCAGCGTGAAGCATCTTGAGATTTTGATACCAACCCAGACTGACTATGGTCTTTTGGTCAAGAAGTTCAGAATCCATTTGCAGACTTCCAGCAAAGACAATTTATTCACCAGCCTCTGAGGTGTGATCAGTTTGAACTCCGACCTGAAGTCAATGAACCACAGTCTGACATTACATAGGAGGTATCCTGCATCCACTTCTTTTACGCCAATGTCTGAAGACAAATCTCTTTGAGCAAATGTTTGGTTATATGCCCCAAGATTTCGTTGTGTAGTTTAAATAAGATTTTATTGATTACTTATTCCTATGGGCCATCTTGAGGCATTTTACCATGTAAGATGCAATCCAAAAATTAATTGTTGTTGCTTTGAAAATGCTGTTTAATATGGCCAAAGTTCTAGTCAGAACTCAAATTTGGGAGTACATAGAAAGAATCCAGGTACATTTCTTCACACATATGCATTTGAGTCCACAAAATAAGGTTGACAGCTGCTGTTTGGAATAAATCCACATCAGATATGTGGAAGTCTTTTCAAGGCTAGAGTTCAGGACTACATGTTCTTATGAAAATGAATAATAAATTGTGGCAAGTTTGTGATACCTTAGAAGACAATAGATATTGCAAGGTTACACAAAAAAGATAAAGGAAGCATATATGCAAGATATAGGAAGCTAAAATTAGAATATGCTCTTGAGGAATATAAAGGAAGCAGGAAAAAACTGAAAAGGTATCAGGAGGGCTAAAAGGAACCACAAAATATCAATGGCAAGTCACATTAAGGAGAATGCCAAGATGTTTTATACACACAGTTAGAGCAAGGTGGCAGTTAGAAAGGATAGGTTAACTTAAGGATGAAGGAGCAAATGTGTGTGGAGCCAGAGGAAGAGGGGTGGTCTTAAATTAATTAGACAGAGTCTGACCATGGTAAACCTAACCAGTCTGTTAATGAGCAAAATAACTGAAGTTAACATGAAATTTTTAAACTTGTGCAATACAAAATCAGGTTATAGCTCAAAGGTGCAATGAAGAGACAAGGAATGACCTAAAAGTAAAATCATACAATAAAGGAACATTTAACGCAGATTCTGGCAAGAAAGCACAAAATGTGACAAAACAAATTGTAAAGTGCAGAATGAATAGATTGGAAAAGACTACTCAACCTAATGCAAAAAAAATCATATCTGCACTGCATTGTTTACGACTCTACATACATTAAAGCAAATTTTTATCTTCAGCCTAGTTTTGATGCTTTAATTCGTGGATTTCTCAAAAGTTGAGCTGGAGGCCCCATGCATCAAAGCTGGTTTCAAATCAAAAAACTGGCACTCCTCCTTTTCAGGAGCCAATCCCAGCTACCTGGCAAAGGGATCTGTCTTTCTGCTTCAACTCAATCCCATAGCTTTAATGTATGTAGTCGTAAATGATGCAGTGCAGATATGAATTTTTTTTGCATTAGGTCGAGTAGGCTTCTCCAATTTCAGACCCACACCAGTCATAATGACAGTCACCCAGCATTGTTCATATTTGCACTATCTCACAGTGGAGCACACCAGTCATCTCTCTTCCATGTCTACTCATCTCTAAATTGCAGGACACCACAATTGGTTGGGTTGTAGCAGCGCACATCCTCATGGCGAACCGGCCCTGCTTATACTGCCACATGGCGGGGCAGCCATGGGGAAATGTCAGAGGTTTCTTCTAGTCTCCAGCATCCCGTCCAGTGCGCACCCTGGGCAGCGATTATGATGCACCAGGTGACTGAGCTCATGTTGCACTTAAAGGGGTGTGCTGAATTTGAATAAAAACAGTCATTAACGACCTTTAGAATGGCAGAAGTGATTTACTTCAGCTCCTGCTAGTGCCACAGTGGTGACCCCAACGGCCCAGATGGCTATTTGGACCCAGCGAACGATGGACGCAGCCGAGGTGAATGCAGTAGCCCTCAAACTTCCCCCCTTCTGGCCCCATCGCCCATGGATGTGGTTCAGGCAGGCGGAGGCACAATTCCACCTCCACAATATCTCAGCCGATGCCACAAAATTTTACCACGTCGTGGGCGCGCTGGACCAGGACACGACGGCAAGGGTGGACAACATCATTCACCGGCCACCAGCAGTGGGCAAGTATACCACCCTCAAAATCTACCTCTGGGGAAGTTTAGCCTCACTCCCCAGCAGCATGCTTCCAGGCTCTTACTCCTGGATGGGTTGGGGGAATCACAGCCCCTCAGCCCTCATGGACGAAATGCTGGCCCTGCCAGAGGATCATGAATCATGTTTCCTCTTCTGCCAGATATTACTTGGAACAGATGCCAGAAGATATTCGGCTCCATCTGTCCGAAGAGGACTTTTCAGACCCCCGCAAGGCCACAGCCCGGGCAGATGCCCTCTGGCGCGCAAAACAGGAGAACGAGGCAACCCTCAGCCAAGTCTCCAAGCCGGGGCCCGCTGTCCACAGGATACCCCCAAGCACAAGCCGGAGGAAACCCAGTCAACATGGTGCTTTTATCAACAGCGCTGGGGAGTGAAAGCCCGCAAGTGCTACCAGCCCTGTGACTTCTAGGGAAACAGCAAGGCCAACCGCCGTTGATGTCTGCAACAGTTAGCCATGTGAACAGCCTCCTTTACATCACCGACAAGTCCACAGGCCACCAGTTCCTGGTGGACACAGGGGCCGAGCTGAGCACCCTCCCCCCCTACAGTGCTGGAAACCCACACCTGGATTCCCGGTCCAACCCTGCGGGCTGCCAATGGTTCTGCAATCAAGACCTATGGCACCTGTAGGGCACAGATACAGATTGGGGATGAAAGGTTCACTTGGAGATTCATCCTGGCCTCGGTGGGAGACGGGCTGTTAGGGGCTGACTTCCTAAGGGCTCACGGTCTGCTGGTGGACATGTGGAGCAGGAGGCTGCTTCAACACCCGCACCTTTTGCTCGGTGTGCCTGGGCACGGCTGACGATGACAGACCCAAAATTGCCACGGTAGCCACCGCCACAGACGAGTTCGCCGAGTTCCTCATTGAGTTCCCTGCCATTCTGGACGTCGCTTTGACACGTTTTGATGTCGCCTCCCCCCATGGAGTTTTCCATCACATCTCCATGAAAGGCCTCCCGCTGCACGCCAGAGCTAGTCAGCTGCCACTGGAGAAGCTAAAACATGCAAAGGAGGAATTCTCCAGACTCCATGAGCTGGGCA
The DNA here is from genome assembly GCF_036971445.1 of Narcine bancroftii. Classification (NCBI taxonomy): domain Eukaryota; kingdom Metazoa; phylum Chordata; class Chondrichthyes; order Torpediniformes; family Narcinidae; genus Narcine; species Narcine bancroftii. The sequence continues at coordinate 155,091,700 of NC_091470.1, forward strand.
TCGTTCAGTAGTCAGACAGGGCTTGGGCGGAACCACTCACATGGTCCCGAAGTCATCAGGGGTTTGGAGGCCCTGCAGAGACTACATAGGGCTAAGGGGTTGGAGGCCCTGCAGAGACTACATAGGGCTAAACGATGCCTCGACTCCAGATAGGTACTCGGTCCCCCATATCCAGGACTTCGCGGTCAACCTCCTTGGCACACGGTTCTTTTCAAAAGTCGATATGGTGCACGGATACCAGTACACCCCAATGATGTTGGAAAGACCGCCATTATCTCCCTTTTTGGCTTGTTCGAATTCCTCCGGATGCCGTTAGGATTGAAGAACACAGCCCAGACGTTCCAGCACCTCATGGACATAATGGGTAGGGATTTGGACTTTGTCTTTATCTACCTCGATGATATCCTGGTAGCCAGCCGCAGTCTGAAAGAGCACAAGGCCCATCTCTATACCCTGTTTGCCCGGCTGGCAGAATTCGGCCTCACGGTCAACAAGGCCAAATGCCAGTTTGGGAAACAGATATTGCAGTTCCTGGGGCACATCTCAGCATCTGGGGCAGCTCCGTCACCGGAGAAAGTGGTAGCCATCCAACGTTTTCCCAATCCCTCCTCCCTCGAGGACCTGCAGGAATTCGTGGGAATAGTACATTTTTACCAGAGCTTCATCCCCAACACCGCATGCATCATGCACCATCTTTTCGCACTGATCGCGACAAAAGAGAAGACACTGGCCTGGTCAGAGGAGGAGGACGAGGCCTTCACTGCAATGAAACAGGCCCTCGCAGAGGCGACTTTGTTGGTGCACCCACTCCCGGAAGCACACACAGCATTCTTAGTTGATGCTTCCGCCACGGCAGTCGGGGGAGTACTGAAACAGAGGCTGGATGGGCAGTGGCGCCCACTGGCCTTTTTCAGTAAGCAGTTGCGGCCACAGGAGCTTAAATACAGTGCATTCGACTGGGAGCTCCTGGAGCTGTACCTGGCCACTCGCCACTTCCAATACTTCTTGGAGGGCAGAAATTTCACCATTTTTACTGATCACAAGCCCCTCATCCAAGCACTGGCTATGGCCGAGGACCCATGGTCAGCCAGGCAACACCGCCACCTGTCCTACGTGTCCAAATTTACGACAGACATCCGGCACAGGGCAGGCAAGGATAATGTGGTCACGGATGTGCTCTCCCATCCACCATCAGCACACTAGCTCCCGACCTTGACTACGTGCAACTAGCGCAGGCCCAGCAGCATGACGCCGAAACTCAAGATCTCCGGACCGCCATCTCAGGTCTCCAGCTCAAGGATATCCAGATTCCTGACTCTGCCCAGCCGCTGCTCTGCGACACCTTCACCAGCTCACCGCACCCGGTAGTCCCAAGCTCTATCCATCCCTCAGTAAAAACTATCATGCGTATGGTGACACAGCGATTTGTCTGGCATGGCCTCAAGAAGGAGGTGGCAGCGTTAACCCGCAACTGCATCAGGTGCCAGACGCCTAAAGTCCACAGGCACACACAAGCCCATGTTCAACATTTTGACTCGGCAACGCGGAGGTTCCAGCATATCCACGTGGACGTCGTGGGACTCTTGCCGGTATCCAGGGAGTCCATAGTGGACAGAGCAACCAGGTAGCCGTAAGCCTTCCCGGTCTGTGAGGCGTCAGTGGAGATGTGTGCTAGATCCCTGGTCAGCCAGTGGATCGCTTGTTTCAGCGTGCCAGCACACATCATGAGCGACAGAGGCGTCCAATTTACCTCTGCACTATGGTCACAGCGGGCAAGGCTTTTAGGGGTAACACTGCACCACACCACGGCCTATCACCCACAGTCTAACAGGATGATAGAAAGGTTCCACCGACACCTAAAGTCCACTCTGATAGGAAGTCTTGTCAGGCCCGATTGGGTGGATAAGTTGCCCTGGGTTCTCCTTGGGATTAGGATGGCACCCAAGGAGGACCTGCAAGCCTTGTCAGCAGAAATAGTTTACGGCGCGACACTCTCCCTGCCAGGCGAATTCTTCAGCCTGGAGGCCAAGACGATGCACAGCAAAGGTGAGCGGCTCGCGGACCTCCATAAACAACTGGGCAACCTAACCCCACAGCCCCCATCACACCACAGCACCCGACCATCCCATCGACTGAAAGATCTGGATGTGGTGCAATTTGTGTTAGTCTGGAGAGGACCACAGAGGGCCTCGCTGGAGCACCCATACGAAGGGCCATACAAGGTTCTCTGGCAGTTGGGTGGGACTTTTACTTTAGATGTGAGGGCTAGGAAAGAACTGTTTACTGTGGACCATTTAAAGGCTGCTCATTTGGACATCACATCCGGTGCAAATGGCCGCACCCAAACGCCGGGGCCGGCTGCCAAAGCGACAGGACACATAGCCGGTTCTGGGGGGGGTGTTGTGTGGTGAGCCACATCCTCATGATGAACAGGCTCCGCTTGTATAACCACGTGGCGGGGCAGCCATGGGAAAATGGCATCACCAGAGGTTTCTCTCTGACTCCAACATCCCTTTCAGCACGCGTCCTGGGTAGCGATTATGATGCCACAATGCACCAGGTGACTGAGCTCATGCTGCCCTTAAAGGGGCACACTGAATGTGAATAAAAACAGTCATTAACGACCTTTGGTGTGGCAGCAGTGATTTCCTTCAGCTCCTGCTAGTGCCACAGGGTCTCAGTTAAACCAAGGTAGAAGAGAGTGTTTCAAGCCAGTTTGACGTTGCAGTATGGCTTCCATGCTGCTGTATCTGCAGTGTGACAGATTATGTTATATTTTGTATTGTATATAGATATGTTTTATAGGAGATAAATTGTGGCAGGTTTTTTAGTTAGGTCACATACAGATACAAACACTACAAAACAGATCTCATTTAAAATGCTGGAGCTCTGCTTAAGCCAGACAGTCCAGGCTCCGAGTGCCTTCGTAAAAACTTTGAAGAATATAAGGACTTCACAAATAGGTGTTAATTGGACATGCTGTGGAGTAATGGATGAACAAACTCAGAACAAACAAAGATAGCTGGCTACATAATGTTTCACTTGAAATAAAGGAATCAAAAAGGGAATCTGTGGTGACCTGAAAGAAGGAGGTTATCATCTGGAAAAACTTGATGGGGCAAGTTTCTGCAGGAAGACACTGAAGTGGCTGATCAAAAGGGATCAGTTGTGGGTGTCCAATGAGCAACAAATCTCTCTCTGAAAGCCAACAAGAACTTTCCTGAGCTGTAACCATTAAGCACCAAAGCCAAAAGAAATTCATAAATATTAAATTCTGTACACAGTTTAAGAATTGCCTGCAACCAGTAAACTTGGAGAAGTGAAAAGTGAGATTGGACTGTGAATTAAAGAACTTTTCTGAACTTATATACACATTACATACATGTGCTTTTAGAATTAGAAGGGGGGGGGTTAGGTTAAGTTAATAGTAATAAATTAAAGTTTGATCCTGTTTTCATTTTAAAGATAATTAAAAGTTACTTTTGTTTAAGTAACTGTTTGTCTTGGTGAATTTCTATTGCTGCTGGGTTTTGGGGTTCTCTGGGATCATAACACAGGAAATACAAAATCTCCACCTGCTGGAAATAAAATAAAATAAAATTAAAGCAGGAAGAAGGTCAAGATGAGGAGTTTTAGGCATAATTGAACAGAAGGAATTTAAAACAATAATCAAGAGAACCGTCTTACAGAGTTGCAATGCTGTGGAATTCACTTCCAGGTTGATTTAGCTTTAAGTAAAACCTGAAACATTCAGGATTAGGTTGCATAAATGGATACAGCAGATTCTACAAAATGAGGAAATACAGTGTGGATGAAATGCACAGAAAGCAAAGACTGCATTGATTGCTTGGATCAAATGGCCTGGCTTGTAGGTTCTTTATACTGCTGCGTTCAATTCAGTTTCAACACACAAGGACCAATAAGGTCAGATTTTGAAGAGACTGCAGATGTTGGAATCTGGGACAAAAAAAATGCTGGAATTCGGCAAATCAAGTAGTATTTGTGGAGGCACAGATGCTGCTTGCTCTGCTGAGTTCTTTGAGCGTATTGTTTTTGTTTGTTCAAGGTTGGAGTTCCTAGCTTTGGGTACAGTGTCTTCATAGCCACAATCTTGATTGGGCTAGTTAATTTAACTGTCTTAGGAAGAGTAATCACCCTTCCACAGCAAAGAAAGTGTGGGTGTTGAGAATCAATCAGGTTATCAAAGGAAATTGTGTTTCATAGTTAACCTAGAATGGGGGAAGGGGTGGAATGAAGATATTGAAAAACAAAATAAAACCAATTCTTTGTAATATGATTTATTTCCATTTAATGATGTTGACCACCCAGACAAAGGTAGTCAACTATCATGCCTTATCCAATATCATCAATCAATGGGAAACTGTCGTAGGTATCTGTTGTGACAGATTTGGTATGAGAGACTCGCAGGATGTCAGCGGCTGGTCGAGAGAACCAGCAGCCAAATCGTGGGGCTGCTCCAACTCCAACCTCTGGCATCACACACTCAGTGGTCTTAGAGTTTGTACAATCGACGAGGAAGCATGGTTTGACCTGCCAGAAATCACCTTGGCTGACGTTACTCTTTTCAGCATCTGTTGACACCACGAAGTATCGGATGTGGCCTTGCTTGCCAATGTCACACATACACACCCAGGGTTCCCACTCAGTTCACTGGAAATCTGGGCTATCTGGGAACAAGGAAGCACAGATGTTCACACCAAACTTCATGATGTCAGAAGTTCAACAAATGTACTGCTCTCAGATGGTATTTAATCTCTAGGATTCCGCAAGAATTTGAAAATAAAACAGAGGTCAAACATTTCAAATAAAATGTTTCACATCCTGCATAACAATTTATGATTAACTTAAGTTCTGAATTTGCTGGTTTGTTTGCCATAGTATCTCCCCACCTTCATTTTGCATTTATCCATGTAGAAACTCTGAATTAAATCAAAATGTCCTGATCACAAAGTTCTACAGCACAAACACAGACCAAACTGCTCCTTACGGCATAACAGATGACCAATTCAGTCCTAATGTACTGCTCTTCCTCATTTGTTCATATCTTTACAGAAGATACAGCAGCAGTGCTCTCTGAAAGAGTCAAACCACCCTGTGTGAAATTTGCAATTTACTCATCAACTAGTGAAATGAATCACTCATTAGTTATCTCATCACAGAACAGTATGTACAGAGGAAAGGCATTGAATCCATGGCAGCTTTTTGTAAAAGCAATCCAATTCATCCTGACCTTGGCTTTCTGCATAACCCAATACAATCGGCCTCCTGACTGCATATGCTCATCCTCAAAAGGCGCTTACCCAATTGCCGAGCACCCTCCTCCTCTTTCTTCACCCCTACTCACTGCCCCAGTAAGAGCACGATCATAAATGCATTTTGAAAACTGTAACTCAGGCCAGTTCTGCAGTAAACTGGGATTCACGAGTAGTGTGTTGTAATGATGGCTGGCTCCGCCCCCATCTGCTCACATATAACCCGGGTTCCCTGCTTAAACCCAGAACCTTTCCAAAGACTACTGTGAGACCCTACCCATAGATATAAGCTAAAAAAAAGCATTTGTTCTCCCTCCAGTCATAAGACCTTTTATTCACACTACAATTTTATTAGTTTATTCCCTAAACAATGGAAGTGCTACTCAAGCCAGGTATGTTGCTGATAGACCCTCTGTCCTGAAGTGGCTGAGTAGTTCATGTACTGGCTAGACTGCTTCCAGGCCTACTTAAACACGACTAGAAATGTCTTCCACACCGATGAACTCAGGAGGTCCGCACTTGTCTTGCGGGTAGGAACAAAAGGGTGTGCAGTCATCTGGGACTGCACTACATATGATGCTCCCATCAAGGCTTTGAAGTCTCAGCTCCTGAAGTTGCAAAACGAGGTCCTAGCAAGGCACCAACTTGCTCTACTTTGCCAACGGCCAGGATGCTTGCCAAGAAGTGCAGGTACGAAGCAGCTATGGGCTGCGTTCGTGAAGAAGAACAGATCCGGGACACTCTAGTCACAGAGGACCATTCTAGGTATGATGCAGCGATTACTCAAGTCGGGAAAGAAGGACCTGGCTATCCACGCTGAATTGGCCAAATCGCTGGAACAGGCCAAGCTCAAGAATGATGACCTCAAAGCCAGCGAGTTCGCTCACCCAGGTGTCTCCTTCCAAGGACCAACTGCTCCCGCTACCTCAGCCCTAACGGCTGCCACTTCCCATGCTAGGGAGCAGTCCCATGCTAGGAAGTTATTTTTCCACGGCAAGAGACAGCATTCCCGATCTCATTGCCTGGCAAAAGACTCAGTGTGTTCCAGCTGTGGCAAGAAAGGCCATTGGGCAAGAGTTTGTCACACGAGGGGAAACCCGGGGAAGTCCACGGCCTGCACCGCTCCTGATTCAAATTCCAGCCCCAAGCCATCTGCCCCGAATTCACCCGAATCCACTTGCTGGGTTACACGCCAACGGGAGTTGGCAGTAGGGAAATAGTGCGAAAAGGCTCGGCAGCCATCTTGCTGCAACCCATATTCAAACGGTGCTATCATTGTTGAAGGAGGAAGGAGGGCGACCATCTTGCCACACCAGGAGGTCAACAGCATCTTACCCACGCAGGGCAACCCAGGATGATGAGAGCCACTCAAGTGATGAGTCTGGGATCCTCACCTCGATGGTCCGAGATCAGGACAGACTTCAGACTTCACCAGCTCAGCAACTCCATTGTGACTGTGAAGGTAAACAGACATTCCACTAAATGCCTAATCGACACAGGCTCTACTGAAAGCTTCACTGAAAGACTCATGGACTGTGCAAAGATACAATATGAAGATGTATCATTCCAATTACCCCATATTTCTCGCATATCATATTCAACAACATTGTATAGTACATCTGTCATTTGAAGGGGGTGGAATTCTGTAAAATTCGCCTGTATGCACTTCATGATTGGGTCGTTGGGTCTGGACGTCCTGTGTCATCTTAAAAACATGACCTTTGAGTATTCTGGTCCCCTCACCCCTGTCAGGTTCAGAACGGAGGGGCCCTAAAATTAGAATCCACATGCAACCTCTCCACAATGAATATTGACCCCTCCATCTCTCTTTCCGAATCTGTCCTTGGACTGAAAACCCATTGCTACCAAGAGCAGGAGGTAAAGCACAGCAGACCGAGATTTCATAAAGTCTGAGACTCAATGTCTGCTCGACAAAGGTATCACCAAACCTTGAACCAGCCCGTGGAGAGCACGTGGTAATGGTAAAAGGGGAAAACAAGACTAGGCTAGTAATTGACTATAGCCAAACTATTAATCAGTGCACACTCCTGGACACATACCCCTACCTCGAATTTTGGACATGGTGAAGGATATTGTGCAGTATTGGGTCTATTCAACTATTGATCTGAAAGCTGCCTATCACCAGCTGCCAATCCGTTCCAAGGACTGTCTATATATGGCATTATAAATTTTTTGATTATCATTGTGTCTGTAATCACATATTCAAAACTACTTCCCTCTGGTAACCTCAGACTGCTTCCCAATTTGTCCTTCAAGTAGGATTTCAGTTGGTAGTATGCCAACACTGTATCGAGAGTTATATTATATTTATCCTTCATTTGTTCAAAGGATAATAATTTATTTCCCGAAAAGCAATTTTCTATTCTTTTGATCCCTTTTTTCTCCCATTCTCTAAAGGAAAGGTTATCTATTGTAAAAGGGATTAGCTGATTTTGCGTCAGTATTAGTTTTGGTAGTTGGTAATTTGTTTTATTCCTTTCTACATGAATCTTCTTCCAAATATTGAGCAGATGATGTAATACTGGAGAATTCCTACGTTGTACCAATTTTTCATCCCATTTATATAATGTATGTTCAGGTATCTTCTCCCCTATTTTATCTAGTTCTATCTAGTCCAATCTGGCTTTTCCCTTGTTTGATAAAAATCTGATAGGTATCTTAATTGTGCGGCTCTATAATAATTTTTAAAGTTTGGCAGTTGTAAGCCTCCTTGTTTATACCATTCTGTTAATTTATCTAGTGCTATCCTCGGTTTCCCCCCCTTTCCATAAAAATTTCCTTATTATTTTCTTTAACTCCTTGAAGAATTTCTCCGTCAAGTGTATTGGCAATGCCTGAAATAGGTATTGTATCCTTGGGAAAATATTCATTTTAATACAGTTTATCCTTCCTATTAGTATTAGTGGTAAGTCTTTCCAATGCTTTAAGTCGTCCTGTAATTTTTTCATTAGTGGATAATAATTGAGTTTATATAGATGACCGAGGTTTTTATTTATTTGTATACCTAGGTATCGCATTGCTTGCGTTTGCCATCTGAATGGTGATTCTTTCTTACATTTTGAGAAATCCGCATTATTCATTCGCATTGCTTCACTTTTATTTGCGTTAATCTTGTACCCCGACACTTCTTCATATTCCTTCAATTTCTTATGTAATTCTTTTATTGATATTTCTAGTTCTGTTAAGTATACTATAACGTCATCTGCAAATAAACTGATTTTATATTCCTTGTCTTTTATTTTTATCCCTTTTATTTTATTTTCTGTTCTTATCAGTTCTGCCAGTGGTTCTATGGCTAACGTGAACAATAAGGGCGATAGTGGGCATCCCTGCCTTGTTGATCTGCTTAAGTTAAATTGTTTTGATGTATATCCATTTACTCTCACTTTCGCCAATGGCCCCTTATATAATGCTTTAATCCAATTAATATATTTCTCTGGTAAGCTGAATTTTTGTAGTACTTTGAATAAATAATTCCATTCGACTCTGTCAAAGGCCTTCTCTGCGTCTAAAGCCACCGCTACTGTTGGAGCTTTATTTCCTTCTACTGCATAAATTAAGTTAATAAATTTACAAATATTGTCTGTTGTTCGTCTTTTTTTAATAAATCCAGTTTGGTCTAGATTTTTGGTACATATTCGGCTAATCTGTTTGCTAATAGTTTAGCTATTATCTTATAATCTGTGTTAAGTAAAAATATTGGCCTATATGATGCTGGTGCGAGTGGATCTTTCCCTGTCTTTGGTATTACTGTAATTATTGCTGTTTTGCATGAATTTGGTAAGCTTTGTGTTTTATCAATCTGGTTGATTACTTGCAGGAGGGGAGGAATTAATAAATCTTTATATGTTTTATAGAATTCTATTGGGAATCCATCCTCTCCTGGTGTTTTGTTATTCGGTAGTTTTTTTTATTATCTCTTGTATTTCTACTATTTCAAATGGTTCTGTTAATTTATTTTGTTCCTCTGTTTGTAATTTCGGTAGTTCAATTTTAGTTAAAAATTCATCTATTTTGTCTTCTTTCCCTTCGTTTTCAGTTTGATATAATTGATCGTAGAATTTTCTGAAGTTTTCATTAATTTCCGTTGGATTATATGTGATTTGCTTGTCTTTTTTCCTTGATGCCAATACCATTCTCTTAGTTTGTTCTGTCTTAAGATGCCATGCTAGAATTTTGTGCATTTTTTTCTCCTAGTTCATAATATTTCTGTTTTGTCTTCATTATGTTCTTCTCCACCTTATATGTTTGTAGTGTTTCATATTTTATTTTTTTATCTGCCAATTCTCTTCTTTTAGTTGTGTCTTCCTTCATTGCTAATTCTTTTTCTGTATTTGCTATTTCCCTTTTAACTGCTCTGTTTCCTGATTGTAGTCCTTCTTCATCTTGGTTACATAACTTATTATTTGACCTCAGATGAACGCTTTCATTGCGTTCCATAGTATAAACTTATCTTTCACTGATTCCGTATTTATTTCAAAGTACATTTTAATTTGTCGTTCAATTAATTCTCTAAAATCCTGCCTTTTAAGTAGCATGGAGTTTAATCTCCATCTATACATTCTTGGAGGGATGTCCTCTAACTCTATTGTCAATATCAGGGGTGAGTGATCCGATAATATTCTAGCTTTATATTCTGTTTTCCTAACTCTGTCTTGCATGCGAGCTGATAACAGGAATAGGTCTATTCTTAAGTATGTTTTATGTCTACCCGAATAATATGAATATTCCTTTTCCTTTGGGTGTTGTTTCCTCCATATATCCAAAAGTTGCATTTCTTGCATCAATTTAATTATAAATTTGGTTACTTTGTTCTTTCTGTTAATTTTTTCCATGTTTGAATCCAAATTAAGGTTGAAATCCCCTCCTATTAGTATGTTCCCTTGCGTGTCTGCTATCTTCAAAAAAATATCTTGCATAAATTTTTGATCTTCTTCGTTAGGTGAATATACATTGAGTAAATTCCAAAACTCCGAATATATCTGACATTTTATCATTACATATCTCCCTGCTGGATCTATTATTTCCTCTTCTATTTTAATTGGTACATTTTTACTGATTAATGTAGCTACTCCTCTAGCTTTTGAATTATATGACGCTGTTGTTACATGTTCTATCCAATCTCTCTTTAATTTCTTGTGCTCCACTTCAGTTAAGTGTGTTTCTTGTACGAATGCTATATCAATATTTTCTTTTTTCAGTAAATTTAGCAGTTTCTTCCTTTTGATTTGGTTATGTATTCCATTAATATTTAAAGTCATATAGTTCAACACAGCCATTTCAAACTTTGTTTATCTTTCCTTTATGTTTCCTCATCATCACCTTTCCTTCTTATCCATTTCTGCCTTCTTTTTTTGAACACTTTATAAGACAACATTTCTAAAACATCAAACATTTCCCTTATTCTCCTATCTAAAATGTCTTTAACCCCACTATCCCCTCCCCTTTCTGAGTTGCCCTTTATCCCTTATCGGGCAACCACATCTCCCCTCTCCATTTGGATTTGCGAATTCACTCGCAAGCGTCAACTGATTTCGCAGTGACCGTAACTCTTCCCCACTCAGCCCCCCCCAAAAAGATTTTAATTTTTATATACAGCAAAGGTCACTCTCTTAACTCCCCCCATACTTCCTTTCTTCCCTTTCTTTCCCTTCTTAGTTCTTACCTATATTCTATTTTTTTAAATATATATACATACACACATACACATACATACATATATATATATATATACACATATATACATATATATGGCGAGCTCTCCACTGGCCACCGTGACAGAGGTGCACCAAAGAAAAGGTACAAGGACTGCCTAAAGAAATCTCTTGGTGCCTGCCACATTGACCACCGCCAGTGGGCTGATAACGCCTCAAACCGTGCATCTTGGCGCCTCACAGTTTGGCGGGCAGCAACCTCCTTTGAAAAAGACCGCAGAGCCCACCTCACTGACAAAAGGCAAAGGAGGAAAAACCCAACACCCAACCCCAACCAACCAATTTTCCCCTGCAACCGCTGCAATCGTGTCTGCCTGTCCCGCATCGGACGTCAGCCACAAACGAGCCTGCAGCTGACGTGGACTTTTTACCCCCTCCATAAATCTTCGTCCGCGAAGCCAAGCCAAAGAAGATATATATATACATATATATATATACCTACGTACACACATACATATAGTTTGTGGTCATTTTTGTTCTCGTTACATATCTTCCTCTCTCTGTCTGTTTTGTAGTTGTTCTGCAAATTTTCTTGCTTCCTCTGGATCCAAGAACTGTCTGTTTTGCTGCCCTGGAATAACTATTTTAATTACCGCTGGATACTTTAGCATAAATTTATATCCTTTTTTCCATAGGATCGTTTTTGCTGCATTAAACTCCTTCCTCTTCTTCAGGAGTTCAAAACTTATATCTGGATAGAAAAAAAATTTTTGACCTTTGTATTCCAGTGGTTTTTTGTCTTCTCTTATTTTCCTCATTGCTTTCTTCAATATATTTTCTCTTGTTGTATATCTTAAAAATTTTACTAGAATTAACCTTGGTTTTTGTTGTGGTTGTGGTTTAGGGGCTAATGTTCTGTGTGCCCTTTCTATTTCCATTTCTTCCTGGTCTTCCTAGGACCCTTGGGATCCATTCTTTTATAAATTCTCTCATATTCTTGCCTTCTTCATCTTCCTTACGGCCCACTACCTTTATATTGTTTCTTCTACTATAATTTTCCATTATATCTATCTTCTGAGCTAACAGCTCTTGTGTCTCTTTAACTTTTTTATCAGATTCTTCTAATTTCTTTTTTAAGTCCTCTACTTCCATTTCTACGGCTGTTTCTCGTTCTTGCACCTTGTCCACTCTTTTTCCTATATCTGACATGATCATCTCTAATCTATTCACTTTTTCTTCTGTACTTTTTACTCTTCTTTTTATTTCAATGAATTCTTGTGACTGCCATTCTTTTACTGATTCCATATATTCTTTAAAAAAAAATATATCCATTGTCTTGCCCTTCCCTTCATCTTCCATTTCTCTGTGTTCTTCCTCTTCTTCTTCTGAGTCCATTCCAGGATCTGTGTCCTTTGCATTTGTCTCTTCTGGTTTTCTTGTTGGTTTGTTTGTTTTATTTTGTTGGGTATTTTTGGTCTTCTTATTTTTATTAGAAGTGTCTTGTTGCTGGTCTTCTTCCTCTGGGTTAGTCATCTGTTGTTTCTTTGATTTCATTTTACTCTCTTCTTTCTTGCTCTCGTTATTTTCTGTGTTTTCCTCTTGCTGTTTTGTTGTGGCTGTCAATCTCAGCTGTGGAGATCGACTCCTCAGCTGGTTCCCCCCTCCCGTCAGTGTTCTTTTTGTCATGCGCGGTTGCGCACTTTTGCTTGGCTCCGTGAGCCATTTTTGTAGTCCTAAGTTCGGGGCTTCAACTGACCTTAGGGAGCAGGTTTCTCTCTCCGCGGCGGGCCTTCTCGGATAGGTAAGGCCTTCACCTTCTTCTTCCGATGTCCTTTCTTCTTCTCTTCTTCCCGTTGCTTTTGACTTTTCTTTTTTCGCTGACATTTTCTCCACACCTTTATTTTCACTTTATTTTGGTTTTTGTGTTTGTGCCTTCGTTTTTTCACTGTCTTTTTTTTACTTTTCTGGAGAGGGCTGGAGTTCCCCGACTGGCCACTACTCCATCACGTGACTCCCCCATTCACCCTTTCTTAAAAGCCACTAATTTACCGCTTTCCTCTGAAGCCCAAACGGCTTTTTACTACCTTCAGAATCACATTGCAAAAGCCACTATACACACAGTAGATGAAAATGTATCTTTCCAAGTGGAAAACGATGTAGCCCTGGCTGCTACTCTCAACCAGGTGGGCAGGCTAGTTGCATTTTTTCCCTGGACTTATAAGCTCCGGAACCCATCTGTGGAAGAGGAGGCTCAAGCCATTGTAGAAGTCGTAAGGCACTGGATACACTACCTAGCTGGTAAGAAATTTATGCTCCTCACTGACCAGTGCCCTGTCACATTTCATGTTTAATAATGTCAAGAGTGGCAAAATCAAAAATTACAAAATTGCTAGGTGGAGGATCGAACTCTCCTCCTACAATTATGTCATTGCCTATCAGCCAGGAGCCCTTAATGACCCTCCAGCTGCCTTATTCAGAGGAAGCTGTACCTCTGCACACACCGGCCAACTGCGGTCTCTGCATAATGAGCTCCAGGGGTTACCCGCACGTCTCATTTTGTCAAGGTGTGCATTCTGCCCTCCTCATGGAAGACAGCAGGGAAACGCTAGGTCTGTGCGGAGTGCAAGCCGCACACCTGCACACCTGATCAAGTCATCCCGGCCCTTCGAACGGCTCAGTGTCGACTTTAAGGGTCCTCTCCCCTCCACCAAGGGGAACATTTTCTTCCTCTCTGTCATTGATGAGTACTCCCATTTCCCGTTCATGTCCAGACATGAATGGAACAGTCAAACTTTAAAATTTACTGTGGACAGCATTTAAATGAAAGCAAGGATCCTTACAGAAATTGTTGACCATTCAAAAAATCTCCATTCAGAAAAATAAACATTCATTACATTCCTCTGCTTTTTTCTCTTAATTTTGCATGCGTATCATTCCAAATTGAGACATCAACCATTGGTCACTGACAGATCTGAACTCTCCATGAATTCTCAGTTTAAAAATTGTGTCTGGGATCTACCTCTCCAGCACTTCAGTGGGCGTGGAAAATTTCTCTCGCATTCCATATTTACTTGCTTTCAGATCTTAATTCAACAGGCTCGTACTCGAATCTGCCGCAGGGAGAGGTTGGGAGGTGATGGAGCCTGCTACATCAGGAACGGATCCCCACAGTAAGCCGCCTGCTTCTCTTCAGCTGCTCCCCGCCCTTCCTCCTGGACCAACCCCGTTTGCCGCCTGCCACGCTGCGGCCCTGCCCGCCACCAGCAGCATCGGCGCCATCTTTAAACACCGGGACGCTGTCACCTGGCAACCCAGCCCGTGCCCTCGGTGCGCATGCGCGGGCTCGAGTCTCTCTTTCTCTCCCCCCCCCCCCCCCCCGAGCGGGCAGGACGCGTGTGACCATTATTTCTGCAATAATTGTACAGACCAGTCTTTTCAGCCAGTTGCCCCAACTTTGAACTCGGTACTGAATCTCAGGGCACACACCATGCTCCTCGATCTGCAGTTCACTTCTAAATCCTTTATCTTTTACACTGTGAGATCTGTCTCGAATTATTGCTCCAGGATATTTTGTTGGGTTTGTTGTCCAACCATGGCTGTTGTCCATGCCTGAATTTATTCAACTCCAAGAGATCATGAACCCAATATTTGCTATTTACAACACAGGCATTCATTTTTCCTATTGATGCAATTGCCACATTAAATTAACTATAATTTTTCAGCTGTCCTTTAATTGCCAAAAACTGCATTACCTTCATCATTCATCTTCTTAAGTTCTGCATATGCCCAGATATTCATATTCAGTCTTGGGCATTGTGAAGAAAGCACATCAGCATTTCTATTTCCTCAGGAGTTTGCAGCTTTGCTGTGACATCAGAAATCCTGGCAAATTTCTACAGGTGTGTGGTGGAAAGCATGCCGACTGGCTGCATCACAGTCTGGTATGGGGTCACAAATACCACTGAGCATAAAGCCCTGCAAAAGGTAGTGAGCACAGCCCAGGACATCACAGGTAAAACCTTTCCCACCTTCGAGAACATCTGCAGGAACACTGCCATTGGAGAGCAGCAGTAATCAACAAGGATCCACACACTCGTTCTAGCTGCTACCATCAGGAAAGACTTACACCACTTGGCTCAGGAACAGCTGTTATCCCTCCACCAGACTCAACAATAAACTCAATCTTTATTTGATTTTTGCAATTAAAATTGCAGTTTAATTTTTTATTTGTTTACATGTGTACACAACATCAACCTTTGATACTGGAGAATAGTTTAGTGTGCTTAAAATCACCATCAGACCTGCTGATGCAGATTGTGAATGGACTGATGAGAAGCTTATTTCAGCTGAAGCATTGTTTAAATGATCCAAAAGCACAATTCTGAACACATCATTCCATTTGCACTAAAAAGGTGCAATAACACTCAATCAGATGACCACTTTTAACCTAAAACCTTCTGGATACCAAGACTTCTGTGTACATGTTGACTAAGAACAAATTACAGCTACAATTCAACTGAATTTTAATAAAGTTTATTTGCAGAAAATATAATCTTACATACAAGTATGACAGAAACTCAACAGAGAAGTGATTGTGGGTAATGCCTACACAAAATTGGGGATGAACTTACAGAGATCCTCTGCAAAAGAATGCAAAATATGGCTCAAAGTGCTCACTTGTCTCCCAATTTTTGGCCTGGCTTCATTACATTCCTTACAATATTCCTGTACATTGCAATACATTTAATTCTGCTGCCCACCCCCTCATCCCGCCATTCCCAGGTTTCTCAAGAAATCTTATCAATCATGCATTAATGTTCACAAATGTGGAGCAACAAATGAACAACATATTTATCATTTGGTTAGTGTACTACTGTTCATGTCACTTGTGATGCTCCATCTCAAGGCTTCATCATGTGTCGGCAACTGTAAGAAGTTGCATTATCCCTTTCTCATTTAGAAAAGAACTCCAATGCAAACAGTGTGCCCTTTTTATACCTGTAGAAAACAGCCCTGGAATAAGTATATGCTTTTAATGAATTTTTAACAGGGCATATTAAAAATCTTACTGACTTCACAAATATTCAAATTTCTACAACTGGTCAAAAATCACAATTCACAGAATTTAGAAAGTTACAAATTATAATTCACTCCAAAACCTTCAGCACATCATCATAATTTGGTCACAGAATTATTTTAAGAAACATTGTATATTATAATAAACCAAGCCTTCACCTGCCTCAGATGGACATAAAATATACCTTAGGAGTATTGGAAGAGGAGTTCCCCCAAATTCTGGTCAATATTTATCCTTAACCAAAATATTCTCTCTAATTTATCTCATTACTTATGAGGACTTCAAAATGAGTAAATTGAGATCCACAGTGACAAAACTGTGAATTTACTTTATTGGTTAGATGAATTAAAATTGAAAAGGACCTTTGTTATTACATTGACAATCAAAAATTTCCATGATATCTTTCCATTATCCACACGCTCACTCCAATTCCACCCACATTCACTAGAGCAGGAAGCATTGGATTTCACAAACAAGATCTCAGGGTACACCATGGTACAATTCAGAGCGAGGTAGCATAGATGTACCTGGATTTAATTGAGAATTTTCAAAGTTAGTCACAGATTACAGAAAAAGAATGAGCAATCAGGAAGCTCATCATCTATTTGAATGGGACTATTTCAAAAATTCTAGGATCAGAAATCTAATGAGTGGATCTATCAATAATTTAATAAATTAATAGTAACACTGGAAAATGAATTTTTAAAAAATGTTTTCTTTCTGAAAATAAAATGGGGATTATAATAGACAACTTCAAGCTGAACACAAAGATAATTTCAGATTTGATGCATCATGTCGGAAGTTGGAAAAGTTAAATTAATTTTTATTAATTTAGCATGTTTAATCATATAATGATACTGGCCCATTGTGCTAGTTCAACTGACCCACGAATGTTTTTCCACTGATTTTTGTTTGTACTCAGCATCTGATGCCTCTCGTGTCAGTGTCCAACAATAGATGACCAGCATTGATGGATTCCAGTTGCCCCGATACCACTTTTCCATGGTCGCAGGTGTCCTGGTGAAACCTTTCACCATGTTCATCACTGACTTCACCAAGATCACCAGGGATGACCATCAAGAGCCAATGCAGAAAATGTATTTTCAAGGATAAGTTGCAACTCATGGTTTTGTATGCTTGAAGTAGACTTAAAATATGACAGGAAATCACACAAATAGGTTAATCTAAAAAAGTATGTGATAGGAAAATTTGAAGGTAATTTTCGTGATCAGCAGTCCAAAATCCATAAAATACACCCAAAAGTGTTCAGGAAATAAAATCCGTTGTCCAGTATAATCTTTCGGGTGCTCATTGGGAAAATACCCACGTTTTCCAATGCTGCCAACAGATCTTTTACCTGTACCTCAAAGGACATCTGGAAGCGTAATATAGCATTCTATCAATCAAATAAATTATCAACTAGCTAACGAAAACAGAGTACATCTGTAAATCTGTCAACTACTGATGATTTATATACCAGTGTAAACACTTGTATACTTGTAAAAAGGCAAAATCAGAAAAGGTGGTGGAGAATTTCCTGGTATTATCAGTAGAAATTCTATTTCTGATAATCTGCACTTCACAGTCTTACCAGGCAACCGAGAAAAACCTTAACACCAGAAGTGAAAACCTCAGGTTCAGAGACAGAATACAACCTGGCTTTATGAAGAGAATGTATCATGTGAATACAGTGAGCTTTTGATGTGTGGGTGTGTGTGCACCTAAAGGAAAGGCAAGAGAGGTGAACAAGATCAGTTTCATCTCAATTTCATTCTTTGCTCTAGTTTCTGAAATTGGTACTGAGTTGAATGTGAGAAGTCCAGCAACTCATCTGATCTGGTGCCTCCAGCAACTCGTGACACTGCAGCAGCACTCTAAAACAAAAGCACAAAATTGTTATCAGTTCAAATCATTTTGTTATAGAAATTACTGCAAAGAGTGCACCATTAGTGAAGTTTTGCATTCTTCACTGTTCTTATATCTCCTATTTTGGTACTTAATTAACTTTTTTTTCCTAAATGGAAGATAGCCTTGGGTTTTGTCAGTTGAGAAATTAAAATTATATGTTTTTTTACAGCTTGGTAGAAGCCGATTCTGGACATTTAAACCCATGCTGGTCAATTACACCCAAATTAACCAAAAACACCATACGTTTTGCAAGTTGGGAGGAAACCTGAGCACAGGAGACATGTGGAGAACGTATAAACTCCTTATAGACATCACTGGATTCAAACCTGGGTTGCTGGTAGTGTAATAGCACTACACTAACCAGTTATTCCTCTATAACTGGACAGGAATATTTTTTAGATGCATTGGCCACATTTTGGCCTAAATCCACCTTAAATTTTAAAGGTGATGATAAAGTTGAATGTTGAACTGGGGACAATGTTCACAATAATCCAAACGTGCAGTTAAGGAGTCGAATGTAAGAAGGAAATCAAACAAACTTCCAAACAAAGCAAATACAAGTTGTGAAGCGATGTCACGTAAAGAGTGCAGTTGTTAATGCAGAGACAGTGCTTCCTGATTCTGTTTGGAAACCATACATGGAGACTAAATCTCTTGCACATTCTTCTCTAAGGGGTGAAATATATTCAACATTTTGCACCATTCTTTATTGAGATTATTATTCAGTCACAATGAGAAAAAACATGAAGAAAGTATGTCAGCGCCTGTACTTTCTTAGGATTTTCGGAGGTTTGGTCTGACATCAAAAAGCTTGGCAAACATCTACAGATGTGCCGTGGAATGTGTGCAGACCGGCTTCATCAGGGCCTGGTATGGGGGCACCAATATCTCAGAGAAGAAAGCCCTGAAAAAGTTAGTGGACAGAGCCCAGTACAAGCAAAACTCTCCCCACCATCAAGAAAATATACATGGGAGAGCAGCAGCAACCATCAAGGATCCACACCACCCAGGACATTCTCTGTTTTCACTTCTGCCATCAAGTGCCACAAGACTCATACTGCTAGGTTCAGGAACAGTTGCTACCCCTCCACCATCCGACTTTTAAACAACTCAGAGACATTAAAGGACACTTACTTTGCACATTATTTATTATTGAATATTTATTTTCTGTGTTGCACTGTTTGCACTTCCTTCTTGTTTGTATTTGTCTCTATTACATACATATCTTGCCTGGCTCTCAGGAAAAAGATTCTCAGGGTTGTATGTGATGTCATGTATGTACTCTGACAATAAATCTGAACTTTGAACAAGGACCAGTGGTATTTTCTGAGTATGGCAGACAAGCCAGTAACAGTGTAAGCAACTTACCATATTAGAAGAATTGAGAGTTAAAGGTACAGAAGTACTTTTGTGTTCCAGTGCACAGCGTAAATCCAAGGTGCTTGCGATGGGAGCTGTCAAAGGCAAGGAACTTTCCCAGCCCATCAGACAATGCTAAGAAACAAAATGGGCCAGGATCAGTCTCATTAAAACGATGGCTGCGAGCTGTAAACTCTCTCACAGGGAAAAGTGGCTTCTTGTATCTATCCTTTCAAATTCTGCATATTTACATTTCTCATTCTTCTAAATTTCAGACAACTCTAGCCAATTTTGCTCATTCTCTTTAGAGAACCCTTACATCTCATGAACCAATGCAATAACTTCAAGGCAAATACTGTATATCCTTAATGTAGAAGGACCAAAACTGCACACAATGCTCCTTGCAGAATCTGTTCAAATTGCAGAATCTAAGGAAATATCCAATGGATGCAGCTATGAAGGTTGATTTTAATGATCTTCCAAATGAAAGTCATCCTCTGGAATGTTGAGATTTCAGAAACCAAGTGGTTTAAAAAAAACAGGGTAAAGGTAAATGAAATATGGGAAAATGAGCATAGCCTGGCCAATCTATCTCTTTGATATTCATAATATATTTAAACATAATAAAAGCTCAATGATGTAGTGGACCTTAACTATTAGGAAAAGTCAGGGCCGGATTAATGTAGTAGCAAGAGTATCAAATATTATGGGCCCCATAATTTCAAGGGCCCCTGTGTTTATGTACTATGAATTATGAGAAACATTTTCATTTTCATCTTTGTGTAATGCTAGCAGCTATGAGAAACCACACTGATGGTCTGTGTTAATAACCCTGATTAAAGATGATCATTTGGCTAAAATCAGTAACATTAAATTTAATTGGGTTTATTAATATAGACTATCTGTGCCAACTCGCTGCAACTGCTCAATGCAGGAGCAATGGTCATTTTGGTTACCCATCATCCCTCACGCAGCTGGAACCACTCTGCTAATGTCAGCACCAGGGAAACGTAAAGTGGTTCCTACTGTGTGGGGCATTATGGGTAACAAAGATGGCCATTGATCCCACATGCCACCAGCTGCTCTAAGTTTTGTTTTTAAAAATGTGTAAGTTTTAACAGAGGAGGGGAGGGGCAATTTCAGTGTAAGTGCTTCTTCCCCCCCCCCCACCCCCCCCCCTCCCCCCGTGCATGTGTCAGCTGGCACAATTTAAGGCCCCTTTAAAATATGTGCTAATGGCCCCACACTACCTTAATCTAGCACTGGGAAAAATACTGAGAACAAACACAAGAAAATGATCAGGTGATAAAGTGATGTGATAAAGTTGATCAAATGATGAATCACCAATGAAAAAGTCTCAAGAAAAATGAATCTGTGCACATCTCAACTAAGCAAGCAGTTTGGTGAGATTAACTCCAACTAAACATAGAACCACAATGAATCAGAACTACAGTAAAACCCTTGATATCTGACACCTATGGAGATTGACGAACTAATGTTGAGGCGGGCCAATTTTAAATTTAAATTTCCATTTAAAAAAAAAACCTATTTACTTTCACAATGTTTTTTTGCCAGTTTCTTGAATTTCAGATATCAGAGGCTTTACTGTTATAGGATTTTCTAAAGATTCACACACCCAGATTTAATCAGATGAAGAGGAATGATATCATAAATAATTTTTAAGCATGTAATTATGTAAAAACTTACTGAAGGCAGCGATAGACTATCAATGGGATTGAAGCTCCTCCTACGATGTGGCTTGTATTCGTGTGGAGGAAGCAAAGTAGATCTCGGGAAACTGACCCTGAAAGTGATGCATTTTTTTTGTTTTATAGAAAAGCATAATAACAGGCCCTTCTGGTCAATGGATCAGCGCTTCCCAATCATACCAATGTGACCAATTAACCTACTAACCCTAATGTCTTTAGAACATGGGAGGATTCACCTCAGTTTTTGCTTTACACTACAAACTGCTATTTTATGAAAAGCTTTTCTCTAGAGTTTGAAACAATATCATGAATAGATGAAACAGGCTGTAATGGATGTGCTGTAATGGGTAGGATCTCACCGGATATAAGCAGGTTCCTCCATGGTGTGCGGCCGTTTTGATTTGGGGGTTTTGCAGACAGGACATGTTGCTGCTAGTTCCAGTGGGACTGCAAACAGGCGATTGTTAACACGATAAGAATGTGTACCTGTGAGAGAGAGAGAGAGAGAGAGAGAGAGAGAGAGAGAGAGAGAGAGAGAGAGAGAGAGAGAGAGATTTATTACCATTGTCAATGACACTCTGAAGCCTGAATCAAAGCAACACAAAGAAAAGCTCTAAAGCTTTCTCAAGGCTTTGTAATAAACACTGTCATTCAACCGGAGTCACAGAAATGCCCTCAAGTTTTTCAAATCATTCAACAAGATTATGGATGATGTCATCTTTAGCTTCAACACTTTTCCAGTACCATTATTATCATCCGATTGCGTAAGTCCAACCCGATGAAACAGTGTTCTATGATGGCTTGGTGCAAAACACACAGATAGACAACCAGACATACATACTTACAGACAAACAATACATAAGCAGGTCAAGTATTCATACATACAAATAAATAAATTTTATTTCATCAATACGAAAGTCTCAGATGGTTAGTGTGAGCAGTTCCTTTGGTCAGCCGAAGTGGCCACTGCAACCTCATGCATTGCCATTTAAAAAAAACGAATTATCACAAATCATTCATTATCTTCCTATAGTCTAAAATATTATCTCAGTTTTGAGTAGATGTAATAACTCAGCATTCCCAGAGGGTAAAGAATACAATGATTTATAACTCTTGAGAAGAAATGTCCTCTTTTTAGTCTTAAATGACTGGCAGCTGTCCTTAGACTATGTTCTTAGTCTTGATTTCCCCCACAAAGAACAAGCAACAATAATTACACATTTCGAGATTTTCTCCATTACAATCATGGGCATCCATTTTAAAGTTTATTCTTGTGATGTGAGTAACACTGGCAAGCTTACTTTATTGACCACATTTAGTTGCCTTGAGAATGCTGAGAAGTCAACATCTCTAAAGGTGCAGACTTTTGATAGTGTACAAGTTTGCTTCATTCCTAAAGGATGACCAGTCCCTGGGTACTGGTCACTAGTTGGTGCAAATAAATGGACAATATTCAGATAATTTCCACAAGTCATTGTTAATTGAGAATTTTATTAATTGCATTATACTTAAACTTGAATGTTGCCCACAAGAACCTTCATACAGGTGCTTAGATTAAGATGATCAGAAATTCTGAATGATCTTTCTCTTCCTGGACAGGCAGTGAGGTCAACTATACTTCCCATCTTTACTCCAAAGACAAAAACGTTCAGGCCAAAAATGGAATAAATGAATCAAAACCCAGCATTATTACCATAAGGCAAACACTAGACCAAATTATAATTATAACATGTAGATAACACGATTGCCCTGCAAATATTACTCACATTGGTGAATTTGACCGTTGCAACTGAGTTCCTCTTGATCTGTGACTTTATCATTTAGCTCCCCTTCCCTGAAAATTAAAGGCACCCGGTGATCAAAGACTTTTACCAGATTGTAGCCTCTTGTGGCCAAGGAATAAACAATTGACTAGTCATTAAATCGAAACCCCCAGAAAAGAGGAAGTCACAGCTATTTTTTTGTCTATCTCGTATTGCTAGCTTATCATACAAAATCACAAATCCCCTCCCCACCCCCAAACCCTATTCTGATCTTCTTCAATTTTACTTACCTGTCCCACGTCTACATTCATCAATTCCGCGTCGTGAAAAAGGTTGAGAACAACTGGCCTATGGGATTTTGGGCTTCATCAATGGGGGATTGAGTTCAAGAGTTGAGATCGTATTACAACTCTACAAAACTCTGGTGAGACCACACTGAGAGTATTGCATTCATCTCTGGTCACCTCATTATAGGAAGAACGTGGAAGCTATGGAGAGGGTGCAGATGAGATTTACTAGGATGTTGCCTGGACTGGAAAATAAGTTTATGAAGCAAAGTTAGCAGAGCTAGAGGATGAGAGGAGAGTTAATAGAGGTCTACAAGATTCTGAGATAACATGGTCAACCAATGCCTTTTGCCACCTGTGCAGGAATAACAAACATTGTAGGTCATCGCTACAAAGTGAAGGGAGGAAAATTTAGGGGAGACATCAGGGGTAATTCTCTTTTTTAAAAAAAAACAGAGTTGTGGTTGCCTGAAATGCCTTGCCGGGGGGTGGTGGAGACTGAAACATTAGGGGCATTCAAGAGACTTTTAAACAGGTACATGGATGAAGGAAAAATAGAGGATTACAAGGAAGGAAGGTTTTTCTACTTTTTTTTGGTAGGAATATATAGGTTGTCACAACATTGAGAGCCGAAGGGTCTGAACTGGGTTGTAATGTTCTATGTTTTATTCATAAGTTAAGGAACTGCTCAACCTCATTTCGAAATATCCTGAGAATACACCTCTTAATTTTAGCACCCCACCTAACTCCACTATCTCATGATCATTAAATTTAGACAAATTAAAATATAGTCATACAGCAAGGTGCAGGCCATTTGTCCCATGAGTCCGTGCATCCAATTAACCTACCCCCCCCCACCGGGTACATTTCGAAAGGTGGGAGGAAACCAGAGCTCCTGGGAAAAACCCATGCAGACACAGGGAAAAAGTACAAAATCCTTACAGACAGTGCGAGATTGAAAGCCCAGTCCTGATTGCTGGCACTGTAAAGGCACAGCACTAACCACTACACCAACCATGCCGCCATCATTCTTACTGTCTTCTGAAAAATACACATACTTACTCCATGAACTCTTGGTGGACACATTCTTCTCTGTTCACCCGCCGGAAATTTTGTAGTTCCAAAAAATATTGCTCAGATTTTTCTGACAGTGGTGAATCCACATCGATCAGACCTAATGAGAACAAACCAGAAAATAAAAATTAATCTGCTGTCACCAGAGATCACACAGTGCAGAGATGCAATAGACAGCACCAATACGAAGTTCATTAACACGATTGCTAGAAGAATTCCAAGCTGCCCTTCAGCCCAGATGGGGAGATGAAATTCTCAGACATAACAAAGCCCACCTTATTACCTGCTATCCAATCATAGCCCAGAAGGGGTTGCACAGACTGAACCTCTGCATTCAAATTATTTTCCTCATCTGAGGACAAGAAAGTCACATGGCCTGTGTCTGCCTGCAAATTAAACAGAAAATTTTAATCATCTGAACTTCACTGACAGCAGATAATTCTGCCATCTTCCCTCTTACCGGAAAAACTAGAGCAAATCTCTGTAACCCATGCACCATTGTGACAGGCTGCAGCTTTCAAAAATCAAGGAAGCAGGCAGCTGATGCACAACATAATTAAGATCAAGAAACCACTTGGATTATTTGATCCGTACTCATACAAAGTCACAGATCACATAACCTTGTGCCAATTTACTTTTGTGCCTGTACTCATCTACTCTGCTCCAGTAAGTTTTCAAATCCCTCTATTTCAGACCCTTCAGTACCTGTATGCCACTATTTACCAGGATGTTGCCTGGATTTGAGCCAAGGTTAGCAGATCTGGGACTTTTCTCTTTAGAACAGAGAAGGATGAGAGGAGACTTGATAGATTATGAGAGACATAGATAGGGTGGACAGCCAGCACCTGTTTCCCAGGGCAGAATCAAGATAAGTACAAAGTTAAGGGAGGAAAGGAGGTAAGTTTAGGGGAAACCAGGGAAAAGGGTTTTTTTTTAAAAATACACAGAGATGTAGGTGCCTGGAATGCCTTGCTGGGGATAGTGGTGGAGGCTGAAACATTGGGGGCATTTAAGAGGCTCTTAGACAGACAAATGGATGAAAGGAAAATAGGGGGTTATGGGGTAGGGAGGGTTTATTACTTTTTATTTAAAAAGGAATAAATAGGTCAGCACAACATAGAGGGCCAAAGGACCCATACTCTTCTATGCACTCTGCCTCAGCCGCATTTCCCTTGACCCTACTCTTCGGCTAATCATTTTGGATTTGTGCCACATTCCTTGCATATATTCCTTCTGGCCAGCAGCACATCTTGCAGGAAAATTAATAAAAAAAAGAAAGGTGCTGGGTATTCAGATCTTCTAGACTTTGAAATATCAAATGTGGGAAAAGCGTGCAACAGCAACATAACATTGTGGTAAACAGCAGTATACCTACCTTCACCATCTTGTTGTGTGGCTCCAAGAGGATTGATTTTGGTTTCCAAGCATCTCTGATGATGTGCTTGCTTTGTCGATCATTGCCCACATCCAACTGCTGGCCCGAATCGTGGTGGGAATTGCTTTGCCTGCAGCCAGTACTTGGAGGACGTTTGGTAAAAGGAGTTGAGCTTTCAAAATATTCACTCATACGACTGCTTTGGGGATCTAGATTTTGCAGATTCCACTTCTGGCCCAATGTTTCTTCTTCGATAAGGCTTTCTTCGGGAGGCAAAACTGCAGACGTGGAACGGTTTTTCTCCACATTGGAAACTGCTTTGGGCTTCCGGACAGGCTCCATACTTGTTCCATCCCCTGAATTAAGGGTCCAAATTTGCTTCCTGGCTTTGTGCATCGAGGGAGCACAAAGTGCTGCTCGAGACTCTTCTCTCTTAAGAAGGGATTCAGTCATTACTATCTCACTGGGCTGGTCATCATTCTTCATCTCTTGACTAAGCAGTTTATAACCAGTTTTGTATTTCAACCTGGAATTCCTCATAAAACAGCTATCTACCTGCTAAAAGATTACAATGTCATTAAGACACAAGAACAAAATAAACAAAGCAAGATTAGGTCATTCTGTTTATTATGCCAGGTTCACCATTCAATATGATTGTGGATGATCTTTTACTTCAGTGCCATTGTCTTACACTAACCTCATATCCCTTGATTCCCTTTGTATCTAAAAATGTAACAATCCCTTTATTGAATATTCTCTGCAACTGTTATTGCACAGATCCCAAGAAGAGAATTCCAAAGACTCCCTACCCTTACTTATCATCTCTGCCTTGAACAGCTGACTTTTTGTTCCAAGATTGGCCCCACGTCCTAGACACCCTTTCAAGCCTGCAAGAATTCCACACACAATAATCTTAATTGTGATGTGCAATTCATCACCCCAGAAATTC
Source organism: Narcine bancroftii (assembly GCF_036971445.1). Classification (NCBI taxonomy): domain Eukaryota; kingdom Metazoa; phylum Chordata; class Chondrichthyes; order Torpediniformes; family Narcinidae; genus Narcine; species Narcine bancroftii. The sequence goes on from NC_091470.1 coordinate 155,118,149, forward strand.
ATCTCCTGAATCTTCAATGCACTTCCTTTATCACAAACATCTAAAAGGGGAGCAGACCTGTTGACAATATTCTGGATGTGATGCAGGCTCTGCAGAGAGGTAGGAGGTATGACAAGCAAGTTTGAGGATGACATGAAAATTGGTGCATCCATGGCTCCTGCAGTTAGTACATTAGGTGTGAAATTTGGCAGAACTTTGAAGATTAATTTTAACCCTGAAAAAGGCAAGCTAATGCATTTTGAAAAGCCAAACAGAGACAGGATATTTACAGGAATGCTGATGAACAGTGAGATTGAAAGATCCAAGACCATAATTTCCTGAAATTGGCTTGTCTTCCTAGGTTAAAATATAACAGTTTGGATGGATGACAAGTTGCAATTTTACAAAACATTGGTGAGGCCACATTTGGGATTGTGCAATTCTGGTCACCACCCTATTGGAAAGGTGTGATTGTGCTGGATCAAGTGCAGAAGTGATTCATCTCAGGTATAGGACTTTAATTATCGGGAAAGATTAGACACACTAGAGTTGTTTTCCCTGAGGCTGTAGCAACGAGTTAAAAGTACATGAAAGGGATAAATAGGGCAGATGGTCAAATCTTTATCCCATGGTAGGGCATTGGTTTGAGGTAAGAGGAAGGAATTTCAAAAGGGATTTTAGGAGTATGTTTTTCTTTTATACAGAGTATTTGCTATCTTGAATGGGCTGCAGAACTGGTGATGGAATCAGATATATTTAGGAGGCATTTAGATGGACACTTAACTAGGCAAGACAGAAACATATGGCCTGAATGCAGGCAAATGGATAAGCAAAGAGGTCTGCATGGACAGAGTGGGCTAAAAACTATTTCTGTGTTGTACGGATCTATGACTAAATGTACAAGTGCTCATCCAGAATTCCAAAAATTGGCAACCTCCAAAAACCGGCACCTTTTTCAGTAGATGACGTTACCCATAAGTAACGTTAATTTCCTGTAATAAATGCTCTGCTGTCAGAGGGAAATCCTGCCCAGTCCCCGTATTTCCCACCCTCATGGGTGCCCGCTCTTACATTCGGTGGAAAGGTGACTCTCTGCCTCCAGCAACTGGTGGGAAAGAAGCAGGGGACGGCTGGCTCAATGCAAGAGCAATGGCCACCTTCCTTACCCATAATCCCCCACGCAGATGGAACAACTCTAGCACTGGCAGAGCGGCTCCAGTTGCGTGGGAGATTATGGTCATTGTTCCTGCATTGAGCTGTCGCCGCGATCCAGTGAAGCGCAACTTAAACTTCGGGCTCAGCAGTACTACACCCCTGCTGTCACGTCGGGAGTTAGAAAGCAGCAGGCGACAGACGGCGCTAGGAGAGTGTGCCTGAGGGCTGGTCTGACGAGCTGGTGGAGCACCTGAAAGCCACCAGCACTAGGCTTCATCACCCCAACTGCCCGCTCCTCCTGCAGCTCTGCACCTCATATACGGCCTTCTGCCCAGCTTTGCCACCGACTCTGAGCACCGAACACTGGCTGTATTTTTGGCATTTAAGCTCCTGTGCAGTGCATGTTGGACCACCACTCAGCACAGTCAGTTCCAACACCCCCCCCCCCCAACCCGCGTTCGACCCAGCTAGCACTCTTCTGCACCGCCCCCCCCACCTCAGCCTGGCCTAGGGCACGAAATAGCCTGGCACTGGCTCGGGGTGGGGGGGGGCACGACGGATGCCAGCAGGGGGAGACACAGGTGGCGGGGGCTAGGTGCAAGGCATTTGCTTAAAGGGACCAAAATCAAAATGATTCTGAAATCTAGAAGATTCCAAACAACGACAGGTGTCTGGTCCTGACGATTCTGGTTAAAAGGTTAGGCATCTGTATAAAACAAGATGCATTCAATTCCACTTGAAATAAGCAGTCAACATATCCTTTGTCTTGTTATTTCCTTCAAATAAATTATTAATAAAACATTTTAAATCAGGTGAAGCCGATTGTAGGAAGATCTCTCTGGGAGTTAAACAAAGTGGTCTTGTGCACCCTTGCAACTGATCAAACATGCACATTGGAACAAAAATCTGTCCCGCATGAGAAGCCTGAGCAACAATACCTGTTCAGCCCACTGGTCAAAGTCACCCAATCCAAAAATGACCTATTTATTCCAACTCTCACTGGATACACAGGAGAATAATTCAAACCCAGCTCACTGTTCCGAGGTCATAAACACAACAGAAATACAAACTGAGAAAAATATATTCTCGACATTTAACTCAATTAGCAGCAATGTAAGAAACATTGACTAGTGAGAGATTAAGTAACTTCACACTTGGTAGTACAATAAATATTACCGGCGGCACAGTTGGCATAGCAGTAGAGGCTGCATGGTTGGCGCTGAGGTTAGCACAATGCCTTTCCAGTGCCAGCGATAGGGATTGGACCGGGGGTTCAAATCCTGCACTGTCTGTAAGGAGTTTGTACGTTCTCCCTGTGTCTGCATGGGTTTTCTCTGGGGGCTCCGGTTTACTCCGACCATTCAAAGACATACCCGGGGGTGTAGGTGAATTGGGCGGCACAGACTTGTGGGCTGAAATGGCCTGTTACTGTGCTGTATGTCTAAATAAATAAATACCAGACCGTTAAAATAGTACTTAAAGAAGCATTTCTCAAATCTGCAGCTGAACCAGTCATGGTATAGATAATAGGATAGCACTGAGTGAATTTTAATCCTTCCCAATCCCAACAGCACCTTTGAGTTATTGAATCACTGATATATGAGATAGGATTATACTTGATAAATATATTGAATCAAAGGCAGAACTAACTTTTCATGAGTGCAGTAATGTATTTTATTCTAGAGGCCTACTGTGTGAGAAGAGATGCCCAGAAATCCTCTGCTCGGGGCCTAGACCTCAACCTCAAACATTGTAAGCATTCATATGAGATATACATTTCATAATTTCATTGAATGACAGAGTCTACAACTACCTCAAATCTGTTGGCCCTGGCATTGTTCCCTGGGGAAACTACAGCTTTACGGTTCTCCAGTAAATTGAGTCCATAACTGCTCTCACGGTGCTCAGACACATAGGTCGGGGCCCCAATCTGCAGTCGCTCTTCTCTCAGTTTTTGCAATAGCTGTTTGTTCTGATCTCGAAGGAGCTGCAGACGGTCAGAGTATGACATCTCTCGCCAGGCAACATAACTGCTGAGGGGCAAAAAGAACAAGGGCAAATTGCACGTTGACCTTCACTGAAGTTTAGAAATAGGCAATATCTCTCACAATTATAAATCATTTTACACCTGGAATACTGTGTATAATTTTGGTCCCCTCAGCAAGATATGTCACTTTCAGGTGGCCAAAATACCCCGATGTAAAGCCATCTATTCTACCCCAATGTGGCTGTCGGAAGGCCACCTGAAAGTGGAGGCTGGCCAGGAGGTTCCCCCACCCCCCACCCCCACCCCCCCCCCCCCCCAGCCGCTTCTGCCGGCGCATCATCTGCGTCCAAGCACCTGAAAGCAGCTATGGAGAGCATTGAAGGCTGTCCAAATAGGCAACTCCTATCAAAGGGAATTGGTCTCTGACAGGCTAGATGTCAAGATTTTTCAGCACTGAGAGAGCCTTGAATGAAGAGATGTGGTTTCAAGATAAAAGGTTTAAAGCCAAGGTTCATAGGAAATTCTTCTCACAGAGGATGTTAAATCTCTGTGGCAGCGAATTTGAAAGACTGTCCATTAGAAGGATTTAAAGTAAGCTCGGAGGAATGGAGTAGACCACAGGCTACATGGCAGGTGGCCCTCCTCCAAGCCCCACCACTCGGCAACAACGGGGCCGGGTGTTGCAACCTTCCACAGGCGAGCCGGGACTGGGGCTGCTGCGGCCTAGTGACTACTCCCGATCTCGTCTGCGCTCACCGGGTGGCCCAGGACAGACAGACGCCCCCCCTCCCTCCCCAGCTCTACCTCCATCCGTCGCTCCAGACGCCTCGTCCCGTTCTGCTCTTCATTGGTTGTCCGGGTACGAGTGACGCAGCCCGCTCCTTTCCCATTGGTCAGCTCTTTGCCCCCAACGGTCGTGCCAATGGATAGGTCCAGTTGTCTGCCCGTCATCAAACGTCGACGATCTGGTTGGTCCATACCCCGATGGCGGGCCTGTCTCTTTGAGCGATGGTTGAAGAGGGCGGGACAAAGCTCTGTTGGATTCTGCAGAAACACAACGTTACCAACGTTTCGGGAGAGCCCTTCAACGAGCCCGAAACGTTAACCATATAACCGTTTACAGTGCGGAAACAGACCATCTCAGCCCTTCGAGTCCACACCGGTTCAGATTCTTTGCTATATAAACTACAATTTTACCTCTGTCTGTAACTGTAATTAAGGTTTGCAAAGACCCCAAGCTACCGAGGTACACTGCCTTGCAAAGAATGGATCTGGCCACAGCACCATGGAATGTTTACTGGAGGCATTAATTGAACTATGCAATTCTACCTATTCCTTGTAGAAAAGCTCTGCACAGAATATCTTAGACCATGAATATCCTAGGAAGTGCAGCAAGTACCAAGACCCCTGCTTGATGGTGAGAAGGGTCTTTTTGGCAGATGGATTTGAATATATAAATTGGTTTGCTGGAAACTCACCTATCTTCCAAGGTGAAGGTTAACCTAGTGATTAACACTACAAACTGGGCATAAACTCTGGGCTAAGGAGTGCAAGGCAGCTTGATGCATCCACTTCAAAGGCTCAGAATTTTCCTTCGGCCATGGCACATCGGAAAAAAAAGTCAATGATGTATGTAAATAAAAATGTTGTAGTTATATTAAAGATGTTTGTGATCATTTATTACAATTCTCTTGAGTCTGGTTAGATTACAGCAGACAGGAAGTCAGCAAATGTCACACCACTGTCTAAAAAAAAATGGAGACTAAAGGCAGGTAACTATGGGTCTATTAGCTTAATGTCTATAGAAGAGCATTCACTAAGGAAGAAATAGCGAGTCATCTGGAAATTGTTCCACCGGGTAAACACAGCATGGACCTTGGAAGATCAAGGCTTGTATGATAGATTTGCTGGAGTTCTTTGAGGATAAGAGGGGAACAGGCGAATGTTGTATGCTTGGATAATGTGCTGTTAGAAGTTATGGAGGTACATGGAGTTGGGGTAATTTATTAGCTTGAAAAGAGGATTGATTCACCAATAAAAGGCAGAGAGTTGAGGTAAATGGGTCCTTCTCTGGTTGGCAGAGAAGAGCAGCAACTGTTCATGATGTACAAAAATGATTTGGTGGGGGGGAGGGGTAGAAAGTGTTTATCCAAGTTTGCTGATGATCAAGGCTGATACTAACTTGAGTAGATGGAAAAGCAAAATGTGCTGAGAATACTGAAAGACTGTGGAGAGACTGAGCAAGTGGGCAAGGATCTGATAGATGGAGTACAATTTTGGGAAATGCAAGGTCATCTACTTTGGAAGTAAGAAAAATAGAACAGTGTATTATTGAAATGAAAGACTGCAGCTCATTGTGCAGAGGAACTTAGGCATACATGTACATGAATCACACGAGGTTGCATGGCATATGCAATAGCTAATAAGGCAAATGAAAAGTTGGGCTTAAATGTTAGAGAGATTGAATAAAAGTACAGAGAGGTTCTTAAAAGAGTCTTGGTGAAGTCATACCTGGAATACTGTGTACAGTTCTGGTCTCCTTACTTGATAAAAAAAATATACTGGTTTTGGATCTAGTGCAGAGGAGGGTCACCTGGTTGATTCCAGAGATGAAGGAGTGAGCATCTGGGTCTATTCTCGTTGAAATTCAAAAGAATGAGAGATCTTGCATAAATAGAAAACTATGAAAGGGATAGAAAAGATAAAGGGCATGAAAGGTGCTCCCACTGGTATGTGAGACTAAAACTATGAGACAAGTCACAAAATTCGGGGGATTATGTTTAGGATAGCATTGAGAAGGAACCGCTCATCTCCCAGAGACTAGTGAATCTGTGGAATTTTTACCAAGAAAGCGGTGGAGGCTACTTCATTAAACATATTTAAGATACAGTTTATTGCATAATAGGAGAATTAAGAGTTATGGGAAAAAGGCAGCTAAGTGATGTTGTTACAAGCCCAGAGGACCCCAAAACCCAGCAGCAATAGATATTAGTTTCTTAAACAAAAGTTGCTCTTGATTATCTTTAAACATGAAAACAGAATCACACTTTAACTTATCACCATTTACTTAACCTCCTTCTAATTCTAAGCGCACGTGTATGTAATGTGTAAGTTCAGAAAAGTTCTTTGATTCACAGTCCAATCTCATTTCTCATTCCTCCAAATTCACTGGATACAGGCAATTCCAAAACTGTGCACAGAATTGAACATTTATGAATTTCACCAGGCTTTGGTGCTTGAAAAGTAAATGATTGCCACTCAGGAAGGTTCTTGTCGGTTTTCAGAGAGATTTGTTGTTCACTGGACCCCCACAACTAATTCCTTTTAATCAGCTACTTCAGTGTCTTGCTGAAGAAACTTGCCCCATCAGGTTTTTCCAGATGATAACTTTCTTTCAGGTCACCACAGAGTTACTTTTTGTTTCTCTTACTTCGTGAAACATTAGGCAGCCAGTCCTCTTGTATAAACCACGAGGGTTTTGACCATAAACCCATCTTCCAAATAGGGTTTTCCACCAACTTTCCAGCTTGTCCTGTTCCAGTCCCAGCTGCTGCTGCTGACTATAAAACTGCAGAACTGATATCTCTCTCTCTGAGAAAAGCCTGTTTTACTCTCTCTGCTTGCAAAACCCTCTTGGAACAGCAAGCAGTACGCAGACAGCCTGCTTCCGACGAGTTCTTTCATCTGTTGCTTTCCAAAACAACAATGCATTAGTGAAGTCCCTTGGGCACTCTTCAAAGTTTGCAAAGACATTTGGAGCCAGTTTGTCTGGCTTGAGCAGAGCTCCGGTATTTTAAATGAGATCTGTCTGAAATGTTTGCATGTGACCTATACTAAAAACACCTGCCACACTTTATCTCCCAAAATCCTATCTATATACAATATAAAACACAACATATTGTGTCATAATCCCAAGTCCACAGCCAGATCAGCCAACTAAAGAGATTAAAGCATCCAGAAAAGAAAAAAGATAAGAAACAAAGTCTCCTAAAGCAATTCCTCCATCACAGTTTCAAATGAATAGACCAAAAGACTCCCAGTATATCAGCTGAGAAAAAAAAATTCCAGATTAATTTATTTGAAACAAGTCCAGTACTGATTTTCAGATAGCAAAGACAAAATTACAAGTCTCAGAGAGGGCTTTACATACATTTTAACTATTGTATTTAGAGTATAGACAGGCACCAAAAAAAAAACCCAAAGTGCCCTTCAACAGAAATTATTTGTTCAAAATCCAACAGAAGTACTGTCAAAAGCAGAGATTTAGAACAAACATAAAATACTGCAGGTGCTAGGTATCCAAAATCAAAGTAGAAAATGCTAGAAATACTTAACAGTACAAGAGAGCACTTATGTAGAGAGAAAGAGTCATTGTTTCTGGTTGATTATCTCCAATCAACTTTCCAGCAGGGAAAGAGATTTAGACTCATTACAGCAAAACATTTAGGTTCTTTGATGCTTGTTTCGTGTGGCTACTCTCAGTGAAATGATTCAACCCCAAGTGAAGCAGGGTCCCACCCATCCCAAAACACTCATTCCGATGAACAAAACTGGATGGAAATTGATTTTTAGCTAAAAAAAACCAAGCTGGTTTATGTCTCAGAAACAGGATGCTCATTAGTTTATTTCCAATATTAAATGAAAGTCTGAATGTAAAAATACTGCATAGAAATTTCAACCAGGGTAGTGTTTAAACAAAGTGATTACCTTAAATGCATGAATGATGGACAGGTGGACCCAGAACTATACTTTGGGAACACAGTTAAAACTGTGATTCACAATGCAACTAAAACATTTCATACTCAATCAGCCATTTTACGACTTGAAACTGAGTTGTGGGTGTGATGAGAAGTTACGATACATTTCCTAATATTTGTGGTCAATTATTTCCATTGCCTAAACAATAATCAATATGACAATATAGTAGCGATCCAGAGGGCTTTAAATCTTGTAACTTAGGGGCAAGTGGGCACTATGCCCAACACACTGAGCAAGGATACAGCCACCATACCAACAAAAAAAAAAGCACTTGTTAATCCACATACATGCAAAGCATAGTGTTTTTCCATTTACGGCGAGAAAAAAATCATTAAACCTTCTATAAATGAAATTTATTAAATGGAAAATAACATTGCACCTTTCACTGGTTCTCATCTTGCCCTGACAGAGACTCTGGGCTTTGGTGAAACAAACGATCAGAGGAAGAGGAGGCACAAGGACAGAGAAAAATAGGCAGGGGAAGAGGACAAGATCATTGCTTGCTTTCATTTCTGAAACTCCAACATAATCAGCACTCAATTAGACTTACAGTATTTGTACCAATGGTCTCATTTGAACCCTTTGATATTCACATCTAAAATTAAACCACAGACATTCTTTTCACATACAGCACCACCCTTCTACCTCCATGTTACCCAGTCCATTCATATTTCATTTTCTTGTTCCAAGCTGGTTAATATATACAAATGATTGAGACACAAACAGGGCATCATGATATGCTCGGACTATTTTCAGTTGCTCTGTCAACCTCTAGTCTAAACCAACAGTGTTTATACCTGCTTGTTTTAAGGAAACAGATCACTACATCTGAAACAATAGATAAACTTTAAAAATCACAGCTTAGGATCGAATTGAAGGATTCAGAATATCAATACTACCACAGCCAAAATATAATCAGCAGATGGCACAGACAGGAGCAAAAGTAGAATCTTTCTCAATCTTTTTCTGAAACCCTAGAGTAAAGAGACATTAATTCTTGAGCTTCAGCTAGGTATCAAGTGCACCAACAGTCAAAGTTGTGAGTTTCTTGCACTCAATAATTTAAAAAATAATTTTGGGCTCCTTTATTCTTTGTAAAGATGAGTGGGCTGGAAGATTCACTCCAAAAATAAAGCAGGAAGTGGCACAAATTATTCTGACTCAATATGTCAGCATTCCTACCTTGGTGAATGGTGTGTGCAGCATTAGATTACCTGGGCAAACTGGAGGAGAGAGAAGGAAATAAGCAGAGAGTAAAATGTGTTCCTATCTCCAGATTGCACAGGGTCCACACTTTTTATTAATGCTGCGGAGCAGCAGAATCTGGAACACAATTCACCCTATATGTAAAACTATTAATTTAGCCCAGCAGTTGTAAATCAATTCCCAAATGTTTATAAGTTATGCTGAGCAATAAATTAAGATCTCGATGATGTCCTCATCACCCTTCCCCATCATCGTCCTGTGATGCCACAGCTGAACTCCACCTGCTCAGGAAGAGAAGACATCTTGCTCTTGCCTGATGGTCTCATCTGTTCTGCTGCAGGTACTGGTGAGTAAACATGTTCAGCTCACTGTCCAGCCAGCCAGCCTTATTTCTGCAAAGAATGACACAGTTAGTCCTGAATATAGGGTAGCCCATCCATTTTCACCCAGACACTCACCCACCCCCCTTCCTCTATGAAGGTTTCTGCAACCTCCGAGACACTTTGGAGCACTGCATATCTTGATAAGTATAGAAAGAGTTCACAATTTTCTGCTTATTTTCTCTTCAAGTCAAGGAAGCTTACTTACTTACCCCTACTCCAGTAAATTACAAGAGCCACAGGATCACATCCATCTTATCTAAAATCTCACACATCAAGTCTTTCGAATTAGCTCTGCGCAGAGCAGGGTGTTTTTGGTAATTAATTCATAGTTCCAGAGTGGCCAAAATCCAGCTGTTGTTTTGACTGACACCAACCTGAGCAGCTTGGCTTTACTTTGGAATGAGTCCAGCAGTTCAATCTTCTTATTCAGGTCTTTAATCTCCTCATCCAGGTTTTGCCGTGTTACATCCACCTGTTGACACAGCTGAGCAAATGTCCCTGCCAGCTCTCTGCAAAAGAAAGGTGAATACAGTAAAAACATGATGGGGTGGGAAGTATAGACAGCAAATTTAGACATTGTTGTGACAATTAAAAAAAAAATCAAGAGGTGGGAGAGTGGTTCAGAGCAAGTTCAGGGTCATGCTACTCATTAACTAATGACTGTAAGTGCAGGCATGAGGTGAATTCATTGTGATATCTTCAGTATTTCAATGTACTTTTGAGGCCCACATATGAAGAAGTCATTGTGGTGAAGTGCTGAGGGAAGAAGTGACACCAGGATGCTGAGCTGAGAACCAGGATTCTTGGAAGATCATTTGAATCCAGTTGAATTCAAAATCACGAGGATCAAATGAAGCGACACGTAATTTGGGAAAAGGGAGGGGTGCAAGAGAGAGGCTCCATCTGCATCAATCCTAACACTGCTGCATCCCTCCTCACCTCCTCTCTCCTTCTACCAATCTTATTACACTTACTGTTGCACCTGATGACTGCAGTTGGAGCCGGTGTAACTGACTACAAGCTGTAGCTTCTCAGCAGCATAGTCCACAAACTGATGCTTGAAGGCTCGTTCCTTTGCTCTGGTTGTCCACGTTAGGCGTTCATACACATATAGGAGACCATACATTCCGACACTCAATGCAATCAGCCGCCAGCCCACTGCTTTCCACACCTGAGGTAAAAGAAAAATCAGATGAGGAATTGCACTTCTTCATATCTTTCTGTGTACTGTTTCACACACATACAAACATTGGTTTATCTGTTCTCACCACAATGCTTGGACATCAGGGTTAATCTCAGGAACAGCAGCATTCCCAAAATGTTTTTTTTAAAATTAATTCAAGGGATGGTGGGCTTCAAACACTGAACTTGTATTTAATTGTGAATCCCTATTTTTTTTTCTTGAAAATGTCGTGAGGAGTTAATATCTTGAACCAGCAGTGAAGGAACGGCAAATACATTTTGAGTCGGGATTTGGAGGGCAACTTTCCAATGGTGTTCTCATGCTTTTGCTGCTCTTGTCCTTCCAGATAGTAGAAGTTGTGGATTTGGAAGGTGAAGTCAAAAGGAATCTTGGTGAGCTGCTACAACTTAACAAAACCGGGCTTTTTCCACTGAGGACAACATCTTGAGGTCATGGGTGAAGGGTGAAAGGAGAAACATTAGGGGGAACTTTTTTTTGAATATTTTATTTTTGATTTTCCAAGACTCATACAAATCCAAAACAACAATATAATCTTTCTGAACAATGATAGATTACATTCAGAACCCATTTTCACTCCTACCCACCCCTCTCACTTTTCTCTCATTCCCTAATAACACAAGGAAAGAACCAAAAATCTATAGAGTCACAGAGCCTTAAAGAAACTAAATATAAACCCAAAGTAACAAAGTAAAATGAAAAAGATACAAGAGCACATTGTCTGCGCCCCGGCCCACTTCACTTATCTCAATCGTTCCACTATTATTATGGATTTTTACCTTTCATCTGTTTGGAAGGAGTGTAACTATATCTACATACCTAAATGTTGCAGATAGGGTTGCCACACCCTAATGAATGTGTCGTATTATCTCCTTAAATTATATGTGATTTTTCTCTGCATTTCTGTATTCCACTGTGTAATATTTAGTTGGAAGTCAGACTTCCACGTGACGGCTATACATTTCCTGGCTACCACCAATGAGACCTTCACAAACTGAATTTAGTACTTGGACAATTTAAAACACACATCCATAATGTCCCCCAGAGGGGACAATGCCAGATACTGTGGAAAATCCACATTTGTAATTTTTTTTTCCAGATTGTCCCCCAGGTCCACCCAGAAGGATCTTACCTTTGTACACAGCCAGGTTGAATGGATAAAGGTTTCAATCTCCACACCCACCTAAAGCATATTTCCAAAATTTCTGATTTAGATTTATGTAATTTTTGCAGTGTGAGATACAGTTGGCGCAAGAAATTATATTGCACCAACCTATATCTGACATTAATGACTGCTAGGGGGAATAACTTCATGCAGACTAGAGAATGTGGAGCGAGCTGCCAGCAAAAGTGGTGAATGTGGGCTCAATTTTGACATTTAAGAAAAATTTGAATAGATACATGGATGGGAGGGGTATGGAGGTCTATGGACTGGGTGCAGATCATTTGGCACAGACTGGCTGTAATGTTCTATGATTCTAAGGTACTAAACAGATGCAGCAGAGACCAGATCAGCAAAGAGTTAATAGAGTTTGTAAAATCCTTCAAATTTATTGAAAGGTTCAGTTGGGCTAGGCAGTGGTTCTCAGCCATTTTCTTTCCAGTCACTTTAAGTATTCCTTATGCCACAGGTACTCTGTGATTAGTAAGGGATCGCTTAAGGTGGCATGTGGCTGTAAAGAAAAAGTTTGAAAACCAATGTTTTAACTGTACTTAATTGACTCGTTATGTGCACGGTTTCATAACTCCAAAGGAAATGGGCCAATGACAATTTTTCTCAAGCAAAATATTTCAGAAACAATTGAGTCAAAGCAGTGGTTCTCAACCTTCCCTTCCCTCTCAAATACCACCTTAAACAATCCCTTTCTATTCACAGAGTACCTATGGCATAGGAATTACTTAAGATGGTATGAGTGGATAGAAAAGGGTTGAGAACCACTGGGCTAGGGGCTTGAAGAGCAGAATTAATTAATGTAAATGATAATTATTATTAATATTAATGATAATTAATTGTTATGACAAAATACTCAATGTTCTCCCCATTCTGGTTATTGACAGCAACAGGATGCATTTGAAAGGACAGTGAATCAGTGGAATAAAGATTTTCAGATTTATTGTCAGAATATATCTATGACATCATATACAACCTTGAGATTCTTTTTCCTGGGGGCATGGCAAAATAACCAGTTATTTGTAGTGCAAAAAAAAAATTGTACACAAGGCACACATGTAAACAACTGATTGTGCAATACCGAGATGTGGGGGGGGGGGGGGGGGAGGGAAAGAACAATAAAGTGCAAAAAAAGAGTCCCTGATTGAGTTTATTGTTAAGGATTCTGATGGTGGAGGGGTAGCAGCTGTTCCTGAACCTGGTGGTGCGAGTCTTGCGGCACCTATACCTCTTTCCCAATGTTCGCAATGAGAACAGAGCATGCGCTGAGTGGTGTTTCTCCTTGATTGCTGCTGCTCTCCGTCGGCAGGATTCCCGTAGATGTTCTTGATGGTGGGGAGGGTTTTGCAATAAAGGCTGATTAAAACAGATTTTTGAAAGAAAGGGAAATTAAGGATTGCGAGCAAGTAAGAAGGGTAGAGTCTAAGGTGAGATCAGCTATGCTCTTATTGATTGGTGGAGTGGACTCAACAGGACAGATGGCCTTCCCTTGCTCCTATTTCTTACAAATACTACAGTGCTTCCAATGCTGCCAATTGATCTTTTTTCCCCATTGCAGCTCTATTCCATAATTGTGCTCTTTCCCTTCTACTTTATACAACTACGTGATGTTCAAATGCTTGCCAAAGAACCCTTTGAACAGTCCCATGTGACAAATAAAGTTCAACTTAATTCATTATTGGTATATTAACTGGCCCCACAGTAATACATCCTCTGCTTTGGTAAAATCAAACCTCTCATGAAGGACATCCCAAATTTTGATTTCATTTTAGGACATCAGAAGATTGATTATTTTTCTTTTACTCTCAGATTCTCCCACATTACCAGTAATGACACTTTGTGATGATCAGACATAAACAAGTTACAACAAACACAGTAACACAGAGGCTGGTCAAACCTTCACCACTGCCAACAAGATGACAAAGATCAGCGCATCTGATACTGACTGCAAAACTGTCACTTACCACACCACCAATTACGATTATTCCCATCGATGTCCGCGAGGTTAAGGATGCTAATCCAGTTACCATAGATACCATAAGTTCTTCCTGGGTCATCGATCCTTGGGGCAAGGGTGGCAAGCTGGTGCTGACTGGGGTAATAGGCAGTTGCCTTGGCACCTTGAAACACAAGAAATCAAAATTCAGGAGAAAGGCAGTAGACAGCCAGTTACTAACATGTGATATAATTCAGATACTAGCAGCTAATTATTAAGCTCTCTTCCAGAGAAGGTGGAACCAGTGACAGGGGCTTTACACTCAAGTGGCGAGGTGTGGGGGGGGTTGGGGGCGCAGTAGTGCGTGCTTGAGTAGCAGCAGTGAATTGAGAGAATAGCAGATGCTCGGCCCAGCAAGCAAGGAAAAGACTAGTGGATGGCCAAAATGGGACTGATGGGTTGAAATGTGTTTACTTAAATGCAAGAAATACTGTGGGTAAGGTGGATGCAACTGGATTGGTTTTTTGAATTATACAGTTATGGAGACATGGCTGCAAGAGGGACAGGATTAGAAGCTCAATGTTCTTGTGTTTCGTTGTTTTAGACAGAAAAGAAAAGGAGGTAAAAGAGATAGAGCATTGCTAATCAGCGACAGTGTCAAAACTCCATTCAGAGGCCTAATGGTGAGCTCATCTACTGAGAAAGTGTGGGGAGAGCTCAGAAATATGCAATTATTGATAGAGCTAAACTGTAGACCTCCCAATGGAGGAACAGATATAGCTGTAGTGAGAACTTCAATTTGCCGAATAATGGCTGGAAAATCCTTCATGCCAGAAGTTTAGATGGGGAAGAATTTGTCAAGTGTGTCCATGAGGGTTACATCTAGGAAGGGGCCATACTGGCAAATGGATGTGGCCAGGTGATTGGAGAGTCAGTGGGAGAACATTTTGGAAACAGTGAAGTGGTGATACGTTTCCTCCATTGTATATAGTTATGATTGACTACTGTATATATGGAGCTGGCCCGCTCACTGATGACTCATTCCCTATGACTCCTCCCCCGTGGTCCTGGGCCATAAAGGTCGAGCCACCTCTCCCTTCCTGCCATTTCTATACCTGGATCTGGGGCAGCAAGGTTCTTCTGTACATTAAAGCCTATCATTCCCTCAGCCTAGTCTTTGTGGTTACTGGGCACTACAAGTGACCAAACTCTTTCAAACCAGTACTCCTTCCAGTAGACATAAAAGATACAACGCAGGGATTCTTCCCACTATTTGTCCTTCAACCAAGATATTAAAACAATTTATTTGACCTACCCTAATAGTGGGAGTTCTCTGGACTCTTTCCAACATTACAACTGTCAAAGGCATCTCGGAGATGTTTAACCAAAGTCCTCTAGGATTCAATGGGACTATTTGTAATTCTCACTAATCCTTAGGCCTTGTTACCCTCCAATCAGCATTGAATATTACATTTAAGCACATTGCTGGGTGTGGGAGCTTTCAGTGCATAGATTGATCACATTTCCTTCTTCGTTTCGTACCTGGTCATTGTGTCCTGTTAATGCCCTGCGGCCATTCTTTGGTCCAAGGAAACGATTGACAAGCATTGTCCATCCAAGTGAAAAGTGAAATTCAATGTCCTCTTGGAAGTCTGCACAGAGCCGATCGCAGTTCAAGTCATAACTGAGATTGAAGCGCTGACGAGGAACCGGAAGATCCACATGACCTCTCTCCGTAGGTGGCAACAGAGGCTGGAGGCTGTCTGAGTAAATTTGAAGAGATATCATCACTAACCCATTACTCACTCTGTAGTAGTTGTGTTTCCCTATCAGTCCCATCTGCACTAACCAATGAACTTAATAAGAACATTGGAATTGTAGACAAGATCAAAGCGATCCTGATGGTATGCAGGATACAAAATGAAAGTGTTGACTAATCTAGTAATAAATCTCCATCATAATCTCCACAACAGATCCAAATTCAAGACTGGGGACCAAGTTATCTGCTCTTCCCCAACAATTATACACTTACATCAAGATACAGATTTAAATAAAGCTTGTAGACACTCCATCGCCACAAGCCCTTCAGTTTGCTAAATCTGAACAATCATGACCCTTCCTTTCACCTCAACAATAAATTTGCCATTAGACTAGCTGCCCAGTAGAGGGTGAGCAAAATCATTGAGGACTCCTTCCACCCCACACACAGCATCTTTCAGCTGCTCCTGTTCGGAAAGAGATACGGGAGTATCAGAGCTAGCACCACTAGGCTGAGGATGTGGACACACTAACCATCCGCGACTCCCATATTTACAAAACAATATTTGTTTATCTGTATATATAAATACTACATATGTATTATTTGTCTGTATGCATGTCATATCTGGTTGTGTGCCTGCGTGTTTTGCGTTGAGATCTAGAGAATGCCGATTTGCCTCACGTATCAAATAGCTTTTATGTAGTCAGTAGGAGAGAAGTACGAAATAAACCATCTAAACGACAGCTTCACAGGGAAGGAGGCCCATAAACTTTGAGCAGAGTCCTAAGGAGGCCATAGCCCAAAAAAAGGTTGAGAATGGCTTGTCTACATTATTACAGTACAAAAGAATTGACTATCGAGCAATTACCAATCATTTCTTGTTGGGTTTTCTGTAGACTGGCTGTAATGGTGACAGAGCAACGCTCAGACATGTTGCGTCCAAGACCTTCTTCAAGGTGTTTATGAAGCTCCTGCAGAATAGGAAAAATTAGTCACATTTAGGTTATGGAACAGGTCAGGAGAAATGACATGGACTGGAGTACCACCTATTTGGTCTTTGGGAACCAGAAGCTCAGATCTGTCTCACCAAATGTGAAGAGAGACCAAATGCAAGTTTCTGCCTATTTGTTGCAAAGATTTTTATCTCTTTTCCCATATAGTCTGAGGTGTGGGTTGATAAATCTCCAACATTTCCTCTCGTTTCTCCCAAGCTTTAAATGTCTTGCCCTACACAAATTCATTGCCCTAGACCCTCAACATGATTAAAACAATTCTGTTCAGTCTCCAAATCATTCTTCCTTGACATTTCAGATCTGGCAAAACCTCCATCTGCTAATATCCCCAATCTATGACAGGTTTTGAGAAAACCTACATTAGGCATGTATCTCCTTTACTTAATCCTCACCAAAGAATTGTGGCAGATGTATCTTTTTTATTATAGCATTAGTAATAAAGGTCACGACCCAGTCCTTGTAGAAATAAGGTAGTATTCTGGAATTTTTTGCAAGAAGTTATGGTGGAATCAGATCTACATTATTATATTTAAGAGATTTAAACTTCAAGATTATAGGATGCACAATACTAATACAGCACCACATTACAGTGCTCCCCATAGCCGTTTGGTACCTCTGGGAGCCCCACTTTCCTCCCATGTTCCAAAGGCATATGGGGTTAGTTGGTTCATTGGTCATAAGGGTGTATTATGGCAGTGTGGGCTTGTGGGCCAGAAGGGCCTGTTACCATGCTGCATCTCTAACTTAATGGAGATAAAAGGGATCAGTTTAAAAGAAAAAAAGGGTTGGCATAGATGTGATGGGCCAAAGGCCTCATTTTTCTGCTGTGCAATTCTATTCCTTTATATGATATTCCAGCTGCAACACCCCCCCAGGGGCCCTGTAGAATTAGAGCAAAACTGAACATCTTTACTCTTACACACTTATTCTCTTGCAATGAAAGTCTTGCTTTCCCTGTATATTAACTTTCAGGGATTCATGCAAAAAAAGAAACCCGCATCATTCTGAACACCAGTACCGCTGAAATTTCATACCATTTAATAAAATACTGCTCCATTCTTTATTTTTTTTTAACCAAAGTGAATTACCTCCCTGTTTTCACATTACATTCCATCTCCCATGTCCTTTCCCATTCACTTGGCATGTCGATCTACCCAATAGCCTCTCTACATATTTTTCACATCCCTCATTAGCAGATTTGAATTTTTGCACTTGTTCCCCTCATCTAAACCACTGACGTCACAGCCTCTTAATCCAGAATGATATTTATTCTATCTTTTTTTCTGCCAGTTATCTATATCAGTGGTTCTCAATCTTTTTCTTCCACTCACATACCACTTTTAAGTAATCTCTTTGTCATAGGTTCTCTGTGATTAGCAAGGGATTGCTTAAGGTGGTATGTGAGTGCAAAGAAAATGTTTGAAAACCGCTGTTGTACCAAAGGAAATGGGCCAATGACAATTTTTCTCAAGCAAAATATTTGTCACAATTGGGTCTCGAGCAGTGGTTCTCAACCTCCCCACCCCCCCCCCCCCACCTCTCATACCTCCTTAAGTAATCCCTTACTAATCACAGAGCATCTGTGGCATAGAGAATACTTAAGGTGGTATGTGAGTTGAAAGAAAAAGATTGAGAATCACTACATTATGAAGGCCTTATGAAAATTCAAATAACAAATCAATTAAGTTATCCTCATCAATTTTTCTAGTTACAAGGTCAAAAATTTCTAACAGATGTGTCAAACATTATTTTCAGTTCATGAATCAATGTTGACTGTGCCCAATGCTATTATTATTTTCCATGTGCTCTGTCACCATTTCCCAAATAAGAGGTTCCACCATTTTCCCCTTCTCCTTTCTCACAAAACTCAGAAAACTCTCAAGATCTCAACAAGGACAGGTTCCTCATCTGTTAAATCGAGACTCACACTTTTGTAGACTTTGAGCACCACCTGGGAGGGGTGAAAATCCAAGTGAAAATCATCCACCAACATGGAAAGGTGTCGTATTTCTTCTGCCATTGCATTAGAGACCTGAAACAAGGGACATGGCATCAGAAAGGAGCAGACTATATTTGGCAGCTAACCAAATCATGCACCCAGCCAACCAAAAGCTCACACTCTCACCTGTCGCTCCACCTCCTCAGTAATTTGTTTGATCTTGTTTTTACAATCCTGAGTTAACAAATCCAGCTGATTTTCAATAAATTCCAATCGATTCATACGTTCCTTTCTCATATCCAGGCAATGCATCCTGAAAGAAAGTTATTTTCAGTTCCTTAAATCTGGTGTTCCTCAGTTGCCAAAATTAAAGTTACTGCTCTGATCAGAGCAAGGAAGGGGAGGGAATGAAATGTTGAAGCATTACCACACACAAAGCTGCCTGACAAATCACTAACCCACACTCAGTACGCACCTCTGCTCAGTGGCAGAAACGTGCACCGAATCCATGATCCGCCGCAGAGCCTCCGAGATCTGCTTTGCCCGAACAGTGTGTTGCTCAAATTTAGTCTTCACTGCTGATTGCGAAATGCATTCCTACGGGAAAAGTTCATAAAACAATTAGTGAAGTGGTCTTAAACTCCACAGCAAGAATAATTTGCAAGAAACTGAAATTTGATCTGAAGGATCTTCATCAGAACAGTCAACATTAGAGCTTTTATAACAATTTAAAATAAATTTCTGTTTTGCAGTGATCTAGGGAAATAGATGGTCTTGTATGAAGTTGTAAGACAGCAACTATTTTGCAACAGAGCCTCACCTCAAATCGTCGCTCAAAGTTTTGGAACTCAAACATTCTTGCCTGGAATCCCTCAGCCAGTGCACCACCTGTTCATAATATATACAGCATGAATTGCATAATTTTGATTAAGCTTCAGAGATGGGGTGAGGGAAAGCACAAGAAAACTGCTTGTAATTTATTTAATATCAATTCAATCACTTGCATTTTAAATTTTGGAAGCACGATAATGATTTTAGGTTTAGTCCAAGTTAACATTAGTCTCAACATTATCTGGCTCGTAATGACCATCCTGGAGATTGTGCTGCCTTGTTTAATGAAGAGTAACTGGTTTGCTCCACCAGTGCACGTGTGAACTGAATAGACAGGCAGACAATGTTTATTATGCTCCATAAGAGATTTTAAAATTATGTTAAAAGGTTACACAGTTCAGCCTTAATCCATCTTACATTTCATACACAAGGAGTATTGGATCCTTTATAAGTTCAAGTATTGTACAAGGGAAATGAAATCAATTTGATAGCTATTTCAGTCTTTATAGACACCAAGGGTCAACTGCTCCACTCCATAAAGTGATTTCCACTGTTAATACCATTGCCCAGAAATAGACTAAATGAACATCATTCCATATCTCCCACGTACCTCCTTCAGGCATTCCTTGAGCTTTCTGGATCCGAGCATTCAGAACTTCCTTGGCTGATACAAAAAAAATTCGATCAGTGGCCTGAGCCCGGTCGACCACTCCGAGCTCGTCAACCAGAAAACTGGTGCAGCGGTCCATATGCTGCCATCGCACCTGCCAATGTGAAAGTAAATTCCACATAAATTGCACTTTACTGTATTACAGAACGTGCAGTCATTGATGGAAATACACAAAATTCCCCACTGGGGTTTGATTGCAAACACAGAGATCAGCTTCAGAGAGTAATTAATATAGCTTTCAGATATGAAATTCTTTCTCTATTTCCACACCACTGGCAGACATTGGGACATTCTACCTAGGTGTGTGTACTGACTCTTCTGGAAAGGAGCTTTCAGCTTTTTTAAAGTCCATTTGTTGCCATACCTCTTCAAAGAAGGTTGGGTTGTTCTTATGGAACAGACAAGCTCAAAGAGGAAACTTGACAGCAGTGTTCAAAAATTGAGAATGTTAGCATCACTGAGAAGCTATTTCCTTTGTTTAGGACTTATTTTTTCCCTCTATTGGACCTGATCGGCAGTTTACTTACCAATTGGTCACCATTATCCCTATCCATGATAGGCCGAATTAATGCTATTAAGATGATGATCTTACCTAAATTTTTATATATATTCCAAGCTATACCTATTTTTGTTCCTAAATCTTTTTTTGATAAGGTCGATTCTAAATTGTCCTCGTATATCTGGCAAAACAAGAATCCTAGATTGGGGAAAAAATATTTACAGAAATCTAAACTGGAGGGAGGGTTGGCATTACCCAACTTTAGAATTTATTACTGGGCAGTTAATATTAGTTACTTAAGGTATTGGTTGAATTATTCAGAATTATCTCTAAATCCCCATTGGGTAAATTTAGAAATTAAACCGATACAAAATTGTTCAATTAGCTCTATTTTGGGAGCTGCTCTCCCTTTTACTCTTACTAAATTATATAAACAAATTGATAATCCAATGGCTAAACATACACTACGTATATGGTTTCAATTCCGGAGATTTTTTGGCCTAAGTCATTTTATCTTGGAAACTCCTATTGTACTAAATTTCCTTTTTCATCCCTCCCTAATTGATCAAGCTTATTTACTCTGGAAAGTTAAAGGTATAACATGCTTTTCGGATTTATTCTTGGATAACTCTTTCATGTCATTTGAACAATTATCCATGAAATATGATTTACCTCGATCTCATTTCTTTCGATATTTGCAGATTAGGAGTTTCTTAGTTTCGACTTTACCCTCTTTTCCCAATCGGGAGACTACGACTGTTTTAGAGGATATACTATATTCAAAATTCCCTCCAAAAGGTGTGATATCTAAATTATATAATATAATTACAAAAATAAATTCTGGGACTTTTGAAAAGTTTAAAAATGATTGGGAAAGAGAACTCAACCTTCATATTTCTAATGAAAATTGGAATAAAATTCTGCGACTGGTAAACTCTTCTTCTCTATGTGCAAAACATTCACTAATACAGTTTAAAGTTGTTCATAGAGCTCATATGTCTAAAGATAAACTCCATCACTTTTATTCTCATATCGATCCTATATGTGATAAATGTCAATTGGAAATAGCTTCCCTTACACATATGTTTTGGTCCTGTCCCTCTTTACAGAATTATTGGAAGGAAATTTTTTCCATTATATCTACTGTTTTGAATATTGATTTACAACCACATCCCATTACTGCAATTTTTGGATTACCTATGATAGATTTGACTTATTTATCTCTTCCTGCAGATCGTATGATTGCTTTTCTTACACTAATGGCTAGAAGATCTATACTATTGAATTGGAAAGAGGTTAATCCTCTCACTGTTTTCCAATGGTTTACCCAAACTATACTATGTTTAAATTTAGAGAAAATTAGAAACTCTGTCTATGAATCCCCTTCTAAGTTTGAGTTAACCTGGCGACCATTTATTCAATATTTTCATTTGTGGTGAGTTGATCTGGCTCTGTTTTCTTTCTATGATTATGTATGATAATTGGGCTGTAAGATGAGATCGGAGTGATCGGCGTGGTTTAGCTATATCTGTAGGTTTTTGTTTTAAGTTTTTTTGAAAGTTTTTTTTAATTCAGATTTGTTTTTTCTTCTTTTTTGGGGTTTTTTTTTTCTCTTTTTTCATATATTGTTATTAATTATATCTTTTTTTTAGAGATAGTTCACACCCTAAACTGATCAAAAAATTTTTTTTTATGATACATTTTTATTCTGTAATATTATTGTTTAATATCTCTGTATTAATTCATTACTTACTATGTATTTTTTATATCTCTTTGAACTGTATGTGTTTATAAATTATAATAATAATAAAAAGATTGAAAAAGAAAGAAAGAAAGAGAAGCTATTTCCAGCGACAAAGGATTTTCTGTAACCAGCAAAAGCAGCAGGAAAAATCAGAAGAAACTACAACAACTAAATCATTCTTTGATACACTGCTGAATGGGTGGCAGAGGCAGGCTCAATAAAAATGGTCTTAGTGGAATTTTAAAAAATCTTTAACAAGAAATTCACAGTGCAATGAGCAAACTGAGGAGCAAGTCAATCTGGGTGGTTATTTTAACAAATCAAAATGGGAAAAATAGATCAATTACAAGATATAGTGATTTTATTTCTCTACATTCATGAGAAAGCATCCCAGGAATCTTTCACTATTCAACTCAACTCTTAATCCTCCGCCAATCCCACACTGATATAGCATATGAAATGTCTATTCATGCACACTGCCCTGCTTTACTCCTCCACTTACCTCCTCCATATATTCAGGCTCCGATGCAGATGCATCCCAGCGATTATTGAGGATAAAAATATTGGGTTGCGACAATCGCTCATTCACTTTGTGAAAAAACTGCTTTTCCTGTAACAGAAATGAAAGGGTCAAAATCTATCTCATATGGGCCCCCAGAGATTTCTGCCTAAAAACAATGGGATATTGCTTGCTTACTTACTGTCTGCATTAATGTTGACTCAGAGTTTGCAACCAACACAAATACATCAGCATCCAAGCAGAATTTATCAATCCAGCTATCTAGCTCCGTGGTTACATCAATTCCGGGACTGGGAGAAACAGAAGAAAACACAAGAACATAAGAAATAAAAGCAGGAATGGGCCATCCGGCCCATCAAGCCTACTCTGCAAAATCATGGTTGATCTGATGATAGATTCATCTCCATATACCTGTATTTTCTCCACATCCCTTAATTCTCTTGCTATGTACAAATCTATCAAACCCTCTGGGAAAAGCAGTTCCTCATCTCTGTCCTAAATCTACTAGCCTGGATCTTGAGGTTATGTCCTCTAGATCTAGTCTCCCCCTCCAATGGGAAAAACTGAACAACTTCTAACTTATCTACCTTTCATAATTTCATACATTTCTATAAGATCCCCTCTCATTTTTCTAAATTCCAGTGAGTAGGGGAGTAACTCAATAATTGCACAGAACCACAACATTTACAGAGTCTGATGTGAGGGTTCGGCCCTTCAGTACAATTTCATACCTGTCCATCAGCACCAGGTCATCACGCAGCAAGGCGCATTTCATCTTGGGCCACATGACTGAAACAAGACTGCCAGCAGTGAGCTGTTCATCCTGGTGCAACGCATGAGCCAAGTGATTCACAGTCTACAGAGACACGAGAAATCTTTAAACCAAATAATTCTGATTCCTCAGTTCTATACATTCCATATTGTTTCTCTCGACTTCAACCTTGAAATCAGGATACGTCCTGACCCTGACAGGAAGACAAGACTTGAGTTTGGTGGAACACTGCTGCTGCAGGAGATGCTGATAACTAGCTCAGCTCCATTTCAACTGGGCAAAGAAATGTCCAAGACTGGTTCAAGGATCTCTCCAATTTCACTGAACCACATTCAAGAACAAAATTAAAGTTAATAATTAGCAAATTCTTCAATGGTGGTGTACCCAAAAGAGAGGATATAACTAAAGCCACAAGGCAAGGAAAGAACTGTTCAAAAATCAGTGTGACACAAACCTTTAACTGTCACTCAACACTCCCTATCCACCATCACACAAATGGTCCCCTATCACATGATACTAACCCTATCCAACAACTATCCAGTGTCATATTTGTTTCCTAAATCCATCACATTCCAAACTAATTCTGTCCTATCAAGTGCTGGTCCACCACACCCCACCCCCGCCAGTCTTCCCAGACAACTGGATGAAAATCTTAAGACACTTTACATAGCCTACTTGGTTTTGAACAAGCATCTAACCTTGATATTCCTTTTCTCTTCAGAACCATCTGTGAGCAGATAGGCTTCATTCCCATCTGATCCCTCCACACGCAGGAAGCAGTTGGTGGTGTGGCCAATTCCTGACGGTAGGACTTTGTCCCACAGCATGGCATTGATCACAGAGCTTTTTCCATTGCTTGTCCTGCGGAAAATAAACAGTAATCAACCAAATGCACAACCTGAGACAGCAAGCACTGAACCAGCAGCAATTAGTAAATGACGACATGCATCTCAAGCATTCCAGAAATACTAACTCAACTCAAACCAGAAAGGTGCAGAACTGCACCTGGTGGCAATTATTATTTGCAGGAACATCATTAACAACAACAGAAGAGACCAGAAACAGAACAGACCTGGAATGAGAGGCTAGAGCAGGGTTGGAATATCCACATACCTGCCAAAAAATGCCACTTTCATATGTCGCCGTGCAAGCACTTCGCTGATTCCTCCAACCTTCGAGAGGTATCCAGTCACCTCCAGCACCTGCTCTTCCGTGGTGATTGGATCCAGTTCTCCATCTTGATATGATTCTGCATAACAAAAAATGATTCAAAATCTAGTTGATGATATTCACATGGCAACATTAATCAGTAGTAAAACATGAAAGTCTGCAGACATCGTACATAGTTAGGTGAAAACACAATGCTGGAGTAACTCAGCAGGTCAAACCCTTATATGGCAAAGATAAAATTACATAACAGACATTTCAGGGTTGAGGCCTTCATCGAGATATGATTATTACTATTTCAGATAAGGGAGAGAGCGAAAACACAAAGATAGATCAGTTAATCTGACATCAAGGAGGAAAATTCTAGAATGCTGTCAAGTAATAGAACAATACTTACAAAATAAAAATGACAACATGGATTTATGAAAACAAAATAACAAAATTGATAGTGTATTTGGAATAAATTATGGTGTCTTCAACAAAATGTCACACAAAATGAGATTGTGTGTGAGTGTAAAACACCAGCATTCATCAGGGTTAGTTAACCAACATAAAACACAGTTGGAATAAGGGGGTATTTGTTAGGTTGGGAGACTGTGACTCATGGAAAACAATGCTGGGACCTAACCATTTAAAATCTGCATCAATGAAATGGACAAGGAGACCAAATGTAATAAATCTAAGTCTGTTCATTAATGAAATATAGGTGTTAATGTGAGCTTGCTATGAGTCTTAAGGGAAGATAGCAGCTGGAACATATTGATCTTGAGTTTATTGTCATATACATTATAAAATGTATATACATCTAATTTTTTTTTACTTGCAGCAGCCAAACGGGTATTTTATAAAACTATAATGGCACACATTAAAGTACTGAACAGAAAAAGACAAGTACAAAAGATGGAAGATACCATAATGCAAGAAAAAAGTAGCACAATTGTAGTGACCCACTACAATACTTGCAAGCTTCCATACACAAATACCCAGCAATTTCTACCCTAGTTAAGGCCACACTCACCTTTAAGAAACACAGCACTCTCCTTGATGTACGCAGCAAGCTGCTCAAATATTCCATTGATCTTCTTTTTAGCAGTTACAAAGTGTTTGAGCGGTGAAGCATTAACCTCGGCCATCAGACGCTTATCTTTTTTACCAACTACAACTGGGTGTGAGCGGGAGAACATCAGAGACATGGCACTGAAAGCAAAGAGATTTGTGAATCATAGAACAAGGTAGAGAAAATATTCTATTCCCATTCATTATTCCAGTTTTGCACAATGGATTATTTTCACAAACATAAATAAAGATCCTGGTGATAGGTGACTCAAAATTGGAGTAGAGATGTGATTGACATGTTGGCCAAGGGCAATGCCCAGAGACTGGGTCAGGTTGGGGAATAAGAGAGAAAGGGTGTTGAGTGTGGGAAATGAGGGAAGTTGGGCATTGATAAGAAAGAGATAAGCAAGTTGTTTCCATTGGTGGGGAAGACCAGAAGTAGGGGACATACCCTCAAGATTCAGGATAACAGAATTAGGGCAGAGATGAGAAGGAACTGCTTTTCTCAGAGGGTGATGTATCTGTGAAATTTGCTACCATTGGAAACAATCTCGGACAAGGTTAGATAGGTTTTTTTTAAAATACACACAGTAGGGGAAATAAGGAACGTGGGGAAGAGGCGAGCAAGTGGAATTGAGCCCATCATTAGATCATTCATGATCACATTGAATGGCCGACTCCTGTCCAATTTCGTATGTTCTCATGCTACCTGTTGACCAGGACATGATGAGATATGTCACAATGGGTAGGATGATGCGACAGACGGCAGGGTAGGATGATGCGACAGACGGCAGGGACCGGAAGGACGGGGGGGGGGGGGGGGGACACGACGGGTTCAACGGCAGGGACCGGGAGGACGGGGGGGGGGAGGGCGACGGGGGGGGGGGAGGGCGACGGGGGGGGGGGGCGGCGGCGGCGGGTGCAATGGCAGGGACTGGGTGTGGGGTGGGGAGAAGGGCGGGAGTAAGGATGGCAGGGACCGGGAGGGTGGGAGGTGAGTATGGCAGGGACCGGGAGGAGGGGGGGGGGGTGTGGTGAAACAGCAGGGACCGGGAGGACGGGGGAGGGGTAGTGGTGCAACGGCAGGGACCGGGAGGACGGGGCGGGGGGGGGGGGGGAAAGAGAAGGGCGGGGGTGAGGATGGCGGGGACCGGGAAGACGGCGGAGGGGGGCCGGCGGGTGCAATAGCAGGGACTGGGAGGATGGGTGTTGGGTGGAGGTGCGGAGGGGGGGGGGGGGGTCACTGGGCCTCGCACCGATCTGATGAGAGGATCGGGAGGCTGGGCCAGTGACCTTGCCCCGAGGACACGGACTCACACCCAGCCTGTGGTCGCGGGACTGGACCTACGTCGTGGCCACGGCGGCGAGCGCGGTTCACGCGTCAGGCCGGTAGCCGCGGTCTTGCCTGGTCCACAACCGCCGTGATCCTCTCCCAGCCGAAGCCTCTTCGCATCACGCCAAGGCCCGGCTAAAAAACGTCATTGGCCTGTGACGAAAAACGTCATCAACCGGCGCGATGAGCAACGGGGAGAGAAGCGCGTCGCCATGTCCGGAAGGGAACCGGTTACGGTAGCCGACCTTTCATCGAGATAGATCGGGATATTGGAAGGTAAACTCCGGTGGCTTCTCTCTCACCACCATTCGGGCCCTCCCAGGTGAAGCAACACTTCGCTTGTGAATCTGGGGGGGGGGTCATTTACCTTTGGTGCCCCCTCGACATAGAGAGACTGGGCACAGATGGGGCGATGGCTTTGTGGAGCACCTCGGCGTGATCTCCCAGTGGCCGCCCATTTCGATTCCCCACCCCATTCCCTCGCTGACGTGTCTGTCCATGGACACATGCAGTGCCAGACCGAGACCACCCAGACATTGGAGGAACTGGATGGCATTAATATCAACTTCTCTGGCTTTTGTTAGGTTTCCCCACTTCTTTCCCCCCCCCCCCCCCCCCCCCGTTGGTTTCTCCCAGCTCTGTCTCTCCCTTTTTCTCTGTCTCCTTCTGCACTGACATCAGTTCTCATCTCTGCCTTTTCATATCCAGTTTCACACCTTTGGTAGGTCTGGATTCCTCCCCCAGCCAACGCTGTCTACATTCTGATATGATCTGGTTTTCATCATTCTGCTTATTCCTTGAAGATTGACTCAGGCCCGAAATTTCAAGCAATACATTTGTCTCCTATGAATGCAGAAAGACCAGCTGAGTTCCTCCAGCATTCAGTGTGTTCACAGCGTCTGCAGACTTTGGTTTTCACTCAACATGGTCGAGAAACAGACTGTACAAAGATCCATCAATCTCTGGGCTGAAAACCCACTGGTGCTATAAAAGTTGTGAGATTCCAGGATGGTGGTTAAACTCTTGTTGGAAAAAGTGAGCGCTTGGTGCTTGTGTAGAATGTAGTTCAACACTACATGAAAGAACAAAAAATGAAATTTGGGAAGAGAATTCTGGCAAGCAGAATGGAGTAACTGCAAGAAATTAAAATGTTGAGTAATCAGATCTTGAATTTAGCTTTGTCTTGAAGATTTATTAAAGATCAATGTCAAAGAAAATTAATCACACCAAGCTACATATAAATTTTCTACCAAAGAAGATTGGTATTATCTTGGCTAAAAAATGACAGATGGCATTTAACCCAAATATGGGGTATTGTATTTTGGGAATGCTAATGAGGCTAGGACGTACACCTTTTTAGGTGCTGATGAACAGTGGGACATTGGGAGCAGGAGTTCATAGAACCCTGATGAATGAGACCAGAACCAGGCTGAGAGCAGCAACTTCCCACGGGCAGTGAAACTGCTGAATGACTGATGAACAGTTCATATAAATCCCTCAGAGACTTATTTAACAATATTTTATATTTGTACTGCATATACTGTAAATCATTTGTAAGTATCTGTGCTGTCTTTTTTTGCATCGACCATTGTGTATTTTTACATGACCGATGTCTATGTGTTTGCATATTTTTTGCACCAAGGACTGTCTCGTCCAGTTGTAGGATAATAAAATTGAACTTGATTATGAAGGCACGTGTGATATTGGCCTTTATTAGTCAGGACATTCGATATAAAAGTATTAAGGTTATGTTTTAATGATCAAACCTTAGACGTTAGCTGGAGTATTTTGTGCATTTCTGGTCATTATTCTGTAGGAATGTTATGGAGAGGGTACAGAGGAGATTTGCTAGGATGTTGCCTAAGATGGCATATTTAGGAGAGACTGGGGAAGCTAGATCTGTTCTCCCTTGAGTGGACGATGTTGAGAGGTTAAGGGGTATGTTAGAGGGAACGCTTCCCCATTTTAGAAGTGAATAAAATTAAATTCACAAATGAAAGATAGAGGGGGCTTCATCACCAAGAGAGTGCCAAAAGACTGCCTGAAGGAGGGGGTCAAAGTTGGGTCAATGACAACATACAATAAGTGTCTGCATCTGTGGTTTTCAAACTACTTCTTTCCACTCACATACCACCTTAAGTAATCCCAATGCCATAGGTGCTCTGAGTTGTATGGGATTACTTAAGGTGGTATGTAAGTGGAAAAAGTTTGAAAACCACTGTTTTAATTGTACTTAATTGACTCATTATGTGCACAATTTCATAACTCCAACGGAATTGCCCCAATAACAATTTTTCTCAAGCAAAATATTTCAGAGTCAATTGGGTTTAGTGCAGTGGTTCTCAACTTCCCCCCCCCCCCACTCACATACTACCTTAAGTAATCCCTTACTAATCACAGGAATAGGGATTACTTAAGGTGGTATGTGAGTGGAAAGAAAAAGTTTGAAAACCACTGGTCTACATGAATACTTGAATTGTTTAAGGACAGGGACCATGGACTGAGTCAATGGAATGAATATGCAAAGCAGCTCACTGATCAGAGTGGCCGATTTGGGCCAAATAGCCCATTTCCACATTGTGTGATTTTTATGACTCCATGGTCTCAACTACCTAGTTAGTAGGAAGACTAATTAAATGTCTTTCCACAACTGTAAAGCTGAGTCAGAAAAGTCGAAGCAAACTACCATTAGGATCTTCTTGTAATCCGTTTGTGGCAAATGCTGAATGTGCAGCTAATGCCATTAAAAGCCAAGTTGGCACTTTTAAAAAATGTTTCAAGCCACAGCCAATGATATCAGCTATAGTTATATCTATAGCACAGAATGGGAACACATTTCTCCCACTTATCTACTCCCCATCACTTGGCTAATGTGGACAGTCTACCAACAATATTAACATGCTTACATAATTGAACATCTCATCATTGCCAATGACTCCCATCAATAGCACGTGGGGTTTTTTTTCTTCTTTTGTCGTCATTTATTTTTTTTTAAGCAGTGTATTTACAGAAATGTAATTTATAGCAATTTTTTGCACATGTAATGCAAATAATACTGCTGCTCAACATCATATTTCATGACAATAAATCTGATTCTGATGAACTTTCACAAAATACAAACAGCAAAAAAAACTAAAAGATTTTATTGTGATATGTGAATGAGGATTAGAGCCCCACATTTTCTCAAATTCCATCTATTTTCCTTCTGTTCATCCTGTTGTAGAGAACCTTCCACCTCTGATTAGATTTTAGGGGAATCTATAAATTGAAGTATTTTGTGTGCAAGCCTTAAAATGTGGCCTATTTGTTTAATCCACTGAAGCCATGCGATTCCAAGTTTCAGGGCCGATGTATGAACTCCCTACATTTGTCATTCCTTCGAAAATTTGGGTTGGAAAAATATTGGCAGGTGTTCTGAGCAGATGGAGTAAAGTTCTTAAATAGAATTGGCCCATAATGTTTCACGAGGTAAAACAATCCCACTCCTCGTGGTTTTCCCAACCTATCTGCTGCTACCCAACTTAGTCATATTTTCTCAATGGGGTTTACAATTCTTAGCACAGCTAATTAAATTCAGTCAGACTGGATATTTTTTGCATGAATATTGCAACTGTATATTACAGCAGACAAATTGAAATAGCATTTCAGTGCAAGGTGGGGAATATCTTGATTTTCAACATTTATCTGTTCAGAGGTAAAACCACTGATTTCTGTGATTGAGATACTGGAAAGAATTGAAATGGTAATAATTGTTGATGAGTCTTTTAGCTAGAAAATTGGCAAAAACAAGATGGAGCAATATTTGAAAAGATTCTCAAACTGTATTAATGCTGAACATATTTCAAAAGGTCTATAGGCAGTGAATACAAAATGTTTCTATGAGGGATAGTTAGCAGGGTGTTTGATAGTTCATACTGATACAAAGAGAATAAGATAGTTCCTTGGCCTTTCTCCAATTTACAACAAGCTTCATTTCACAAGCAATTTTTTCCACTTAAACACTTTAGAACTTAGAACATTGCTGCACAGTACAGGCCCTTCAGGCTTTTGCGGCTGTTGTCCTATGAGGTTATTCATTCTTGCATCATTTATGTGAGGAGGTAGTTTGTGATTTCTATTGGGTAAGATCAAACGTTAAAAATCTCAACTACTGGTTAATATGGAGTAAGTGAAATATACAGCTAGATCCACTGCCCATCCCTTCCTCCAAATCAAAGTAATCAAATCTTTTTCTTTGTTTTTCCTATTTTTTCCCTCCTAATTCTTGAGGCCCACTCTACAGAGGTTCAGAGTCTAAGTATCAGCTGAAAACCTGAACAAGTATATTTAACAGATCATAATTTGTTAAGCCACAGTCCATGTGTTAATATTCTGTGGGCACACAGTAAAGGCTCAGTGCAGTCACTCCTCTCTCACTTTGACTGCATTGGTCCAGCAGCAGACTGGCGGCTGAAGTACAATACTGGTACTGAGTTAGATCATGATAGCTCAGAACTACTGATTCCATTCAACACAAACCAAAATAGATCAAAAGAGTGGAATATGGTCATAAGTTACAAACCCTCTAATTATAGAAAGGATGTCTTCCATCTCCAGGATTTCTTGATAAGTTATTCTGTGGTCATTACAAGATAAAAGAGTTATGGTACTCCAGGATCCCCAAGTTAGAAATTCACTGATGTGTGATGGGATAGATGTATACTTTTGGGATCCACTATTATAAACTCTTAAAATGTGATGGAGCAGCCCTATACCCCTTTGACAAATATGGATTCCATTAATCTGGGATTTGATTATTCTGATGTTAACTTTCATAACTGCCAAATACCCCTGCTGGAGCTATCCCTTAGAACTTAGCACCTAGAGAAATTTATTAACCATAATATAGAGCAGCGACATGAGCTGCCCATGCCATGATATCTCAAGGAATAATAGGGCTGAAGTTTGTTGCAAACTGACATCAGTAACAGCTTCCACTGCATGCACTCAAATGCTAAGCGCTTTAAGGGTCAACAAAAGAGACAGCAATGTATCGTGTTCCACTGGTGGTTGGAAGACCCTCATGGTAATGAGTCAGTCTTCCTGGGTGCATGAGGGCCCAGCCCTTCCGAGGAGCTTGAATGGAACAGTTATACCTGATAAACCTGCAGCCACCTCCCTGCAAAAGACAGAACAACCATCAGCTTTAATAGAAATGTCAATTACTTAAGAACAAATACTGGACATACGTTAATCATATCTAATTGAGACTGGTTATCTGCTAGACTACCCCATTTGTAAACAGGATAAGGTAATATAACAAGTATACTAGGATTTATTCCTGCTTTACCATGTTAGGGCAATCAGTCCTATCATACTCTGCAGAAAGAAATGTGTTAGTCACAGTTTTACATAGACAATTCTGTAGGCTAACACCATATCAGCCAGAATATAATCTGGATGTAGTCTTTCTGCAAGGTCAAATTAAAGAGGAAACATGGGAAAGTGTATTTTGGGAGATTAAATAAATACAATAAAAAGAAAAGTAATAAATGAACATTCACCATGAACAGAGGCCAGAAGTTATGTTATTTAGCATTTTCTACAGAATATGCACTGGGGCATGCATGGCTGAAAAGAAGCAGGATCTTGAGTACACTGGTCTAAACCAGAGACAGAGCAGTAATTTCACTCTCAGTCAAATTTCCCCTTAAATGTAAATCAATTATGTGTTGTCTAATGCTATCAGCATTTATGCCAGTTTTTTGGCAAAATAAAATGTGAAAAAGTTGATCAGGCTGCAATTCCCAACCTTTAACTTCCCTATATAGCATCACCCAAGCACAGGAATTTAATTTATTTCCTCTTCACATTTTAGATGCTAGCAACTTACAAATGGCCAAAATGAACATTCTGCTTGAGAACTCCACTAAGCAATTTACTTATAAATAACTGTCAGGTAAATTATTAAACAGATCAGCATTTTCCAAAGTGGAGTAGTTATCCTTCAACTTAAAATTATTCTAGTTCACAAACTGGGCCTTTATTTTCTCTGGAGTGAAGACAGACGAGAGGTGACTTAATAGAGGTCTATTAAGATTCTGAGAGACATAGATAAGGTGGATAGCCAGCGCCCCTTTCCCAGGGTAGGAATAGCATACACCAGAGGACATCTGTACAAAGTGAAGGGAGGAAAGTTTAGGGGAGACATCAGATAGGTTTTTTTTAAAATAAAAACAGTGAGTTGTAGATGCCTGGAAAGTCTTAGGAGACTTAGGCACATGGATGAAAGAAAATCGGAGGGTTACGAGGAAGAAAACGTTTCGGGTTTTTTTTTGGTAGGCATATATAGGTCGGCCCAATATTGAGGGCCAAAGGGCCTGTACAGTGCTGTAGTGTTCTATAAAGTGAACCTTAACAGTTTTTGCTTTTGCATTTTTGTTTAATCTTCATCTCATATTTTATTGAGATGTTGGTTGTTTGCGTGGTGTAGCAAGGGTTGTCCCCACTATTTGTCCACAATCATCCCTCAGTTAAATTGGAAAGCAAAATTAGAGGTACCAACATTCAAATAGACAAAACCACTTCAAGGATCAGACAGACAGATCTGTTTGTGTCCTTTTTGAAAGGCAAAAGTTAGAGCCCTAATTAGATCAAACAGCAATGAAAACCAGGAATACTTTGTTTTTGTCCTCACAGTCTATTACATCTTGAAAGAAGTAGTAGGGGATAGTTCATCTAATCAACTTCAGCCTGTTTGTAATATGCTTGGAAATGCAAGATTTGATTAAAAAAATGTAAAATTAGATGTACAAGGAAATCACTGACTGTATACCTTATCTATTAAGTCACTTCTCATCCTCCTCTGCTCCAGAGAGAAAATAAAGGCCCAGCTAGTGAACCAGAATAAAAGTAATTTTAATTTTAACTACTCCACTTTGGAAAATGCTGATCTGTTTAATAATTTACTTGTCACTTAAAACTAATTTCTTAAGTGGAGTTCTCAAGGAGAATGTTCATTTATGCCTTTAATTAAACCACATGTAAATAAGGTCATGGACATAGAGATCACTTTCATAGATAACATTGTGTGATAGACCCAAAATCAAAAATCATTATAAGTAACAGGAGTTGTGACTCAGATTACCCTGGCAGAAAAAATGTGATTGTCACAAAACTTATTGCAAATAAATATATAAACATTTACCTGGTAAATTCATTATATAGCTTAGATATTAATTAATTAAATAATACAAGACAGAATACAAGTCATAAATAAATTATACAAGGTCTTATATAATTCTCAAGAAAAGTGAAAAATCCTTGAGAATTTCACCTCTTATTCTATTACTGAGATATACATTGTGATTATCCAAATAGACCAATCTCTTCTTGATGAAAATCATTATTAGTGAAACTAGTTGTTCATCACTATAAATCCCTCTGGTGGGCTAACCCAAAATCTCGACTTATCCTTACCTTCCCCAGAGTATTAAAGACAATCATTAGTTGAATAGTCAAACGTCAGTCTTCAAGGATCATTAATGATTAGATCACCATGCACCTGCTGAATTTGGAACATTCCACATCTCCAGAAAGTTAAACATGCAAGACCAGAAATAAATAGGAAGAATAAATTTACCACACACTTGAAGATTTTGCAGGGAGCCACTCAGTGAATGTCAGTGTAAGTATCAGGGCCATGTATCCAGTTCCAGTGCAAGCTCTCGTAGAACAGCCCACACTCCTGACTGGAGTAGAAACTGAGTCAGATTGGCCCATCCTTAGCCCCCAACTTGCAACTTACCTGATAGTCAACTCCAACCTTGTTGAGTGCAATGTTTACAGTAAAAGTGGAAGCATCATGATGAGGCATTAAGGACGGCTGTTCATCAGGTTTATATCTAACTACAAAGGCCAGGTCAAAGAGTGCCTGCAAGAAAGAAGAGGGGCATGAAGCAATACCATGCAGCATCCATTAAAGAGGAGGCACTGGGTAGAGAAAACTAATCCCATCTAATAAAGCCCTGCATTCTCAGGCCATGTCTGCACCTGAGCCTCAGCTACCTCCATTGTCATGACAGCCCAGGCCTTGCATCTCTCCTGTACCTAGGCTTTAGGTTCTTCCATCATCCCAGGGAATTCTTCCTGCTGTATTCCAGTAAGACTGAACTGGTTTTACCTCATAATCAACTCCTGCCTTGTTAAGAGCTACGTTAATAGTGAAGGTTGAGGCATCGTGGTGGGGTTCAAGCGAGGGTTGCTCCTCAGGTTTGTATCTCACTACAAAGTTCAGAAACGAGTAGGCCTGAGAGCAAAAGTTTAACATGGAAGAAACAAAACCAACATTAGTAACCATGCCAAAAACAATATTCAATTATAACAGTTTATAATTAATTTATAATAAGCTTTTAGTGGGTCTTTTCAACTCTTCCTGATCTTTATTCTGCCCCTAATCAATAGTTTTTGATATAATTAGGTATAATACTAAACTGAAGTAGTCTGACAATTAATTTCTATATTTTCACAAGTATTTTCTTGTCTTTTCTGTTCCATTTCACTAATGTTCTCCTGCTCTCGAGTAAAGTGCAGAAAATGTGGCAAGCGACAGTCAACTGTGGAAGCATCAGAACCCAGACCAATACACGAGCCAATTATTCAAATATATTATTCATCAGGGCCACGCAGACCAGTTACACCAGTGGTTCTCAACCTTTTTTCCTCCCACTCATATACCACCTTAAATAATCCCTTACTAACCACAGAGCACCACTGGTCATTCTCCCAACTAAACAGGCTTGAAAATTAATCTCCTGATCTGTTCCAGAAAACCAGGAAGAGGAGCCACATAGGCATTAAAATTCCCCCCTCCCCCGCTTCTTTTTTAATATTTGTTTATTAGTTCTAAAATGTTTGAAGGCTGGGTGAGTTCATTAATGTGATTATGACATTTGATCTGTGAACTTGAGCCTCAACATCGTAGCATGTATCCACAGAGAATTAGGGTCACAGGCAGATTGAAAACAGTCATTTTCGTGAGTTGTTAATTATTTCAATAGTCACAGATTTATACTGTAACTAAACACCATTTAAGTAGAAGGTCAGGAACTCAAACAGATTTAACACATATCTGTAACACTGAACAACCAAACGAACTGCTCACACTAACCATATGAGACTTTCATTTATACAAAGCAAGATTCATTTATTTATTTTTATAGATGTAATACTTGTCCTGCATATGTTTGTTATGTCTGGTTGTGTGTCTGCATGTTTTGCAATGATGACCAGAGAATGCTGTTTTGGTGGGTTGTACTTGTACAATCAGATGACAATAAACTTGACTTGACTATTCTCCAATTCATTCCCTTCATTGCCAACTGCCTCAGTAATTCCAGGATCTGCTGGAACAAGCACCTCATCACTCATTAACTCAAGAGTTGCAATCACCATGTTTGAAGCTTGGAGCAGGCTATTCATGAAGGATGTTGATGCTATGTCACCTGTCAAGGTCACTCATTGATCTACATTGCAAGAAGTACTTGCTCCCACATGCTTGCCTACACACCTGCATAGAAATTTAATCACTTAATGATGATATTTTTTCCCAGGTGAAACACAACCAGGTTGTTTCATGTTGCTCAAGGGCATTTCTGTGTAAGCATCAGCCTTTAATCTCTGATGTAAATTCCACATCAGAGATGTATGGTCCCCGTCATTCCCTGTTTAATGCTCCTTCTAGATCATTGAGGTGAGGGGAGGCGAGCTTGGACTACATTGACTATATTGTTGGGCATCTCCGAGACAATTGCCACCTTTGTTAATTAGTCCCAATGAGAGAGTTCATTCTTAAACCCCTCCCCCCATCAAACCACAGCCTTTACCCAACCAATCTCTACCCCTTTTTATGTAGGGTTTTTTTGAACCTACAATACCCAACTCCTGATCTACCTCTATAATCCACTTGGGGCTTAACAGCCTCAGTCCCCAATTCCGACCAGTTAACTAATCCTGGGTCAAATTACTCTTCCTACAACACTCACTCCCTTCTGCCCCAACCAGACAAAAGCTTTCAATGTTTCTGCCCAAACCTTCAGGACTCCACAGCTAAACCCCTGGTATCTTCTCCTCCCATCAGTGTAATAACATAGGCTGCACGCCTTCCAACCTACACCTCAACCATCACGATGACAATCCCAGCTGTCACACACTTCCTTTCCTGCCCCTCACATCATCGCAACACACTACGATAGGACCACCCAAATCTAGCCTCAGAACCAGCAACCAAACACCATCATTTGGATTAAGAATACTGAGAAGACCAAAGCCGTCTTTGGTTACTGCCACAGCGTAATTTCCCTGTGCAGACTTTAACCCTCAATCAGGTTGAACCAGAGACATGGCAACCAAGGCATTATTTGATACGAGCTGAACTTTGGATCCTAATTCTACATCTACTTTAACCTCCACAACAGCATACAACTGCTTCTTCCTCAGCTCTCCTCTTGATAACATATCCACATCTCTAATATTCTGAACGTTCTCTAGGCCAATCTTCCCTTTTTCACTCTTCCACATTTCAACTCTATTCTCCCATTAGCTATCTGCAGAACTACATTGGCTCCTGATTCATCCAAACTATCAGTTTTAAACCTCAACCTTGACTTAAACCAATGCTGATTTTGTTCCTCCCAATTTCCATAACCTCTCCCCACCTACCATCTTTAATCCCAGTGCTGCAATTCTAACCTCTCGTACATTCCTAATTTTTGTGGCAATTGACATTCAGTGATGGTGTTGGTTTCTGTGTTTGAATGGCTGATATGCCGATGGTTATGTTATCCCAATATTGCAGGAGAAAACAAGTAATGAAGCAAAGTGGACCAGAGCAGGGGAGTAAACGGACCTTAGTGTAGTAGCCTGGGAAGAACATCTCTGTTAAAGGTGCAATATATTCTCTTAAAAACTTCTGCCACTGTTTCTCATATCCAATCTGATTCATGTGAATATCGATAGTTGGCACATTTTCATATCCGCCTTGAATACGCGTGTCCTGCAACAGAGTTGAAATCTTCAGGAATCATGCTTAAATACACACCATAAACTCACCATTGATCTCTGGCTTGCTCACCTCATTGCCTCCAGTTGACCATTGTCCAAAATGTTCCATCTCCTCAACAATGTCATCACAGGCTCGTTCAGTGAAAATAGGGAACCAGTAAACATCTGGGCAAGGCTGTAAAACAGCACGAAACAAAGATATTGCTTTGAATCTATACAGTGCAGTTGATTCATCTACACTCCAGTATCACCATCTCTATCACCCACTGTTCAATCCTCTCCGCACCATGATGCGGAGTTGGATGATGTACGCAGTCATTTGAATAAGGAGGCTCATTAGCACTTGTAGGTGGTGTGTATACAATGTCTCCTTTGCCAGGGAAATACTTCACTGCTGGACTGTAAAACCCAGCGCAATCAACATATAATGCTGTGATAATTTTTCAAAAGATCAGACTGCTAGTTTGTTGGTTACCATATCCAAGTGTTGCTGTCAGAGCACATGGATGAAGGTGATAATCATCGACCCAGTTGGTAGAGAATGACTCCATTTCTCCAGTGGACACCACACTTTCCACATTATTTATCAGCTTCTATTGCAAATTGAAAGAGTTCCCAAATGTAGAATCCTTTACCACTCTCTAAAAACTTCAGTTTCACAGTGATCTTACCTCTATGTGGATTTTCTCTTTGAAAATTTTGCTCCAGTTTGGATGAATATACTTCTCTTCCCAATCCTGCAACATAACATAAGGGGAAATGAATGGGATGCTATTGGTTCCTTGCTCATGGCTTTTTCCCCTTATACACATTGGCCCATGGAAGTCTGCCCTTCGTGAGCAGCAAGAACTTGAGCACATTTATCCTGAACTAAAAGTCACATCTTATGAAAAAGGAAGCTGCTTCTGAATGTTACATTTTATTTAAATTTTGAATAAATTAGTTTATAATTGGTAACTTTGAAAATAAAATATATAAATATTGCAATGAATGCAATAGAGAAAAATAAACAAGGGGAAGCACAGTTAGCGTAGCGGTAGCGTCAGCATCCAGGATTTGAGTGGGGTTCGACTCTGGTGCTATCTGCAAGGGGTTTGTACATTCATGCCGTGTCTGTGTGAATTTCCTCTGGGTGCTCTGGTTTCTTCCCACTATTCAAAAAATGAACCAGAGTTGTGGGTTAATTGGGTGGCATGGGCTTGTGGGCCAAAAGGGCCTAATTATTGTGCTGAATGTCTAAATTTAAATTTAAAAAAATAAATTTAAATCCCAAAATACATCATTTTTCTCTACGTTAGATCAGGGATTGTTCCATACATCTATATCTAATTTCTCTCAACACTGCACCCTGTTGGAGAGTCATCTGCCAGACCCTCCTTTTAGTCGAGTTCTCAATCATATACCAGATTTCAGATTTATTGTCAGAGTACATACAGGACATCACATACAACCCTGAGATTCTTTGTTCCTGCAGGTACAGCAGAATTACCAGTCGTACAAATAATAAACTGTGCACAGCGTAAACACGTAAACAAATTAAACAGATAACGAATGTAAACAAACTGTGCAATACAGAGAGAACAAAAGAAAATCAATAAAGCGCACAATTAAGAGTCCTTAAATGATTCACTGATTGAGTTTGTCATTGAGGAGTCTGATGGTGGAAGGGTAGCAGCTTTTTCTGAACCTTGTGGTGCGAGTCTTATGGCACCTAGACCTCTTTCCTGATGCCAACTGCAAGAACAGAGTGTGTGCTGGGTGGTGTGGGACTTTAATGATTGCTGCTGCCCTCCGATGGCAACGTTCCCCATACATGTACTCAATAGTGGGGAGGGTTTGCCTGTGATATCCTGAGCTGTGTCCACTACCTTTTGGATGGATTTATGCTCAGGGGTATTGGTGTTCCCATACCAGATCGTGATACAGCCGGTCAGCATACTTTCCACTACACCTCTGTAGAAATTTGCCAGGGTTTCTGATGTCATACCTTTTGGTTTTCAGAGATCTGCCAGAGGTCATTGTGGAGGTTACCCGTGTGACAGTTTGCCACAGAAAGAATGTGTCCAAACTCGTGCCTGTTGGTGACATACATGAAGATACCCTGAAAAACAAAAAGTAAACATTATAATTTACGAATACTGTATTAATAAAGGGGTTTCAGCGCGAATCATTAACGATTCTTTTTCTCCCACTGATGATGCTGACCTGCTAAGTTCCTCCATTTGATTGTGTTTAGCTTCAGTTGCAGCATCTGCAATGTGTCTGGAGTCATTCTTATGCTTGCCCAGAAGACACCAAATCAACCATCATTTCCCACAATCTTAAGCTCTCTTTGTACCTGGTCAGGATGAAAACTTCCCAGTGAATTGCTTCATCATTCCTGCAGTCAGCTAGGGCTCTCACCTTCTCTCTGATGTTGTGACAAAAAGCCATATCTACATCCAGCTTGTTACTGTGGTAGAGGTCTCTGTCAGTAAGGTCTGACCGCAGTAAGGTCCCTTGGATCAGGTACACACTGGAGATATATGGGACATTCCATAGGCCTCTACACAGAAAAGAGCACACAAGATGAAACAATTTAAACTACACATATTTCATAGTTCACAGGGAAGCGTGTTAGCGTTGGGTTTAAACATCAGTTCCTGCTTGGTGCTTAGCATGCCTGGAGCCTTTGCAATCATCACCAATGCTGCAGATAGGTTCCATTACCTCAGTACAATAGTGGAACTACCATGCAGGGTTCATCCCCATCTTGACCAGATGCAAGGATGTCTGATCAGAAAGGATTCAATACAGCTAATCTATTACAGGGTTATGTCAAACTTCTTGGTCAAGTTAAGTGTAGGAACAGGAAAACATGGAGCTCCTTGGACCTATTAAGCCTTGAGATCATGCCTGATTTGTATCCTAAATCTATCTACTTAGAATGCTGAAGACTTGAACCTACTGCACATCAAGGTCAACTGGTCAAGTAGACCCAGACACAGGGGAACTATCTCTTTACTCAGTTCAAGAGAAATGTCTTTATCAAACTGAGTATGTAAAAAGTTATTAGCTTGACTCAATTCTGAGATTTTTCATGGACAAAATTGCTCACATTCCCATGACAACATTTTTGCAGATCAATTCCCTCCAAATTCTTTCCTCATGAGACCATGAGTACGAGTGATATGAAACTTATTCATCACAGGACTATTATATTGGAAAACAAAATACTACCCAATTTACAATACATGAAACAAATACAGGGCACTTTAGACCATTCATGAATGAGTTAGCTAACAAAAGCCATGGTGCATAAAACTGAGCAGATCATGAGTAAAAGTTCAAATAAATTACACTCACATCCTTCGTCGATCAACAATATCCACATAATCTTCTGATCGGGCATAATATCCATCAACACTCATTGCCCCCCAGAAGTTAGACCACAGTTTCTTGCGACGACTGACGAGTGGAGCTAATATCTTTCTGCAAAGACCAAAATCTTCAATGACACTTATGACAAGGAGGATCACTTCTGCCCAAAGAACCTTCAGAACTCCTCAGCTTTTTGTTCCTGCATCTGAAGTAATGAGATATGATTCTTTTCTCATTTTAACTAAATGTGCTTTTTTTCTAAAATCAATTTTTATTATTCATCTGGTTTATTTACAATCTAGGTCCGAGTTGACAGATTGGTACAAATTATAAGTCTGTTTAGCATCACCTTCCATCCACCTGGATGCTAAAAAAAATAATTCATGTGAATCACCAGGACTGTTAACAAAAGAATTTGGACTACAGATTCCAAGATACGAGAATGTTCCAGACCAGATGTATATTATATAATCAATGCAATTGTGGTAGATTCAAGCAATGACCTTAATGCTACCCAATTTTTTTTTTCCATTTCCCTTATTATGACAATCTGGCAAAAATTCACCAGTGTAAGATTTTTAGTTATGTACTGAGTCATTATCAATGACTTATTGTGAAACTTCCACTCTCCTTTGCTTGAAGGACAGTTTCTCCACTTCTGACTTGGTTATTTCCCCATGTCCGGATTCCCAAAAAATTAAAATGTTCCACTCTTTCTACCCTAACAATTCCTTTCAAAAATTCTAAACCCACCTTTTCACCTCCAATGTTTCAGGAACACAAGCCTGACAATTTAACTCTTGGCGCCTTGATACATTTTGATGCATCAGAATTACACTTTTTCCAGAACCCATAGATAATTTGCACCACTGTACACTTTGTTTATTTCCATTCCGTTCCTAATGATACAGATTAACAGGCTCCTGAACCAAAGTTACTGAAGTTTTTTTACTTTATTTTCATTAATATTCTCTGATCATATTTCTGCCTAACTGTTTTGCAACAGAATGTTGAGGAGGGTTAAGTTTGTATCAAAAACTTCAGTTTCAGAAATCTGAATTCAAGGCAGTTTTATTTGGTTCTGAAAAAATATTTTAAAAATGTTTGGCAGTCCAATTATATTTAAACAATAAAATCAGTTTGTATTTTAAGCTGAAATTTAGTGCTTGGAGCCTTTCTGGAGGATAAAGACGTCTGACCTGTTTTGTTCAATAAGGATCTTCAGGACATCACGATTCTGTAGCACAACTTCAATATCAACGCTGAAGTAATAATCACATGTCACATCCTGGCGGCACATATCTCTGAGAAAGATGGAGACGGACACAGACATTTACTGCATCAATTTGGCAAACAGCAACTCTAATTTGCACAACTGGAAAGTCATGCTCAAACATAACAGCAGTGACAGAAAAAAGAAAATTAAGTAAATAATCAGCAAACATGGGAACTTATTTATTTTTTTACCTTAATTCTATTCTTTTATTTCCCTGTCCAATTTCTTCCCATTTATATCTATGCTAGTTCTAACACTCTGCTTCTTTGAGGGTACTTTGTTCCTTCCCCTTCCAGAGCCTTGACCAATTCACACCACCACCACACTTTTCCACCTGGCTGGCCTCATCTATTATTGGATTGCTTCTCCTCTTCCTCCAAATCAAACATGTAGCTATAAGAACTTGAAAGATTCCTATCTGCACCTCTTTGTGGAACAAGTGGAATGATCCTTGCTTCCATCTTATTCAGGGACCATACCTCATCTGTTTTTCTGGTACTTAAGTGACTGAACCGGTGCTGTCTCCTGTTTTTGTATAGGACTTCAATGCTTTATCACCATGCCAGTTTCTACCCTGTTCCTTAAACTCCATCTTTGACTTTTTCCTTCCCTTTCTCAACTATTCTATCTTCATCTCAGAAGAAAATTTGCATCCAATATTTACCAATATCCAGACAACTGAAGAACACACTCCTGTATATAAAAAAAGTTCATTCTAATCTCTACATTTCTCCATCTTACTTTCTGTTTTGATATAATGGCATGTTATATACCAATGCCTTCTTTTCCCCTCTACCATGATTGACACAACTCTCACTCAAATCTTTCCTGCACTTCTTTCTCATGCCACCTTTCCACCCATCACTTTCCCTTGTCCATAACCTCTATCACATTCAACGAATCTTCCTCAATAATTCAAACAAGATGCCACACCAGATACATTCTCTCCTACCCTTCCATTTAAACACATCAGTGAACTGGTTCACTATTCCCTTTTCTGCAACATCCTTTTATTACATCTGCTTTGCTTGCAATTCCAAAAGATGCCATACTTGCCCTTAACCTCTTCCCTTTCTACCATCCAGGACTTCTTGCATGTCTTTGGGTGAAGCAGCATTTCATTCATGACTTCTTTCTACTTGTGTGAATTGAACAGTTGTGCTATAAGGTCATGAGCCACAGTAGTCGTGTAGTCACAACGGGGCACAAGACTACAGCTGTTTCCCACCCAGTTTGTTACTCACAGTCCCATATTGCGAGCATCTGCATTGACAATCTCCTCCTCTGAGCCAATCACTTTCACGTTCTGATACTTTTCCCCGTATTGCTCTACGAACTTCCACACATTCCCTTCATAGTCAGGTTGCTGTTAATGAAGAAAGAATATCAGTACATAGCATCAAATCCAAATCAAACAGCCCTATAC
This sequence comes from Narcine bancroftii, assembly GCF_036971445.1. Classification (NCBI taxonomy): domain Eukaryota; kingdom Metazoa; phylum Chordata; class Chondrichthyes; order Torpediniformes; family Narcinidae; genus Narcine; species Narcine bancroftii. Next base: position 155,162,330 of record NC_091470.1, read on the forward strand.
CAGCCACCAATATTTCTCCCAAATATCTGACTTAGCATCTATTAAGATATCAATCACTCATAGGGCAATATTTCAAACTGTTCTGGAACTGATCTTCCTTCAGAAGTTCATAACCTCAAGATTTAAGTCAATAAGCAGAAAAAAAAGTCCACATAGTCAACAATCCAGACCACCAATAGCTCTCATGCCTTCCTTTATCCCTCCCAGTCCCACACTTACTGTATTGTGGATGAAGATTTGGAGATGTTCCTTTGGGAAATTCAAATTCACCAAACGCTCAAAAAAATCCCCCACAAAGGGTGTCAGCTGCTCAATGAAGATCCCGATGAGGATGGTAGGAAATTTGCTGTCCTAAGTAAAAGAAAAATGAAAAAAGTAATAACAATACTCACAAAGTAGACAAACAAGTCAGAGTGATTACCTTTGATGTCAAGGTAGTGTTTGACAGGATGTGGTTTCAAGGAGTACAACTAAAATCAATGGACATCAAAGGAAAAACACACCAGTGCTTAGACAAAATAGTTTGATTACAACAGATCAATCATTCCAGCCATAGGACACCTCTGCAGCAGTTTCTTGGCTTCAATTATCCTCAACTATGATTGAAGATCATTAACAACCACCAAAACTCTTGAAGTCCAAAACCATCCAAGGCAAAGCAGTCTGCTTAACTGGTACCCCATCCACCATCCTAAAAATGGCTGCAATGTGTATCATTGCAAAATGGACAGCAGTAACTTGACCACATTACTCTGACAATACCTTTCAGACTCTCAACCTCCTCCACCACCACAAAAGACAAAGACAGCAGGTACGTGGGGACACCGCCACCTGCTGGTTTCTCTCAAAGTTGCACACCATTTTGACTTGGGAATAAATTGTCAGTCCTTTTTTAAGATGGGCTTGAGTCCAGGAACTTCTTCCGCAACACACCTCAGAAGTACTGCGGCAGTTCATGAACACAGGCCATCACCTCTGTCTCTAGAGCAATCAGAGCTGAGCAGTAAATGCTGGCCTTGCCAGTAACAACCAAAATGCACTGAAAAATGTGGGATATGAAACCAATTCCCAAACAGCACATTACACTATACCCCCAAATTTGCTTTCCAATTTTCCAAAAATCTCTTACCTTTTCTGGCAAACGTATGGTGTCTTTTTCACACTCTGTACAGCCAGTTTCAAACGTCCAGACCTTTGGAATGTAATTCCCCAAATAGTTGAGCTGAATCTTAAATGCAGAAAATACAAACAATTAAAATATTCTGAGAAAACCTGAATGAAGAAATAAATGAGAGCAGCACAGAATGAGTGTCTAAGCGACCATCAGAAACAAATAGTGACAGTATCACCGAAAGTGACGTCAAACTCGAGGTGAAGAAACACTGTAAACAAGTGTTCAAATTGAAATATAGGTAAATTAGTGGAAACATGCATAGAATTATATAGAATTTGCTCGATGGAAGGCAATCGTTGACTGATTCAGACCACTGCTGATTCTTTGAAAAATTTTGTGCGTGTCCAAAACTTTCCTACTAAAATTAACTACTTTACTCCATAAACTACATACACCCATTTAACAAATATGGTTTGCTTCATTCTGCTTTTGGTACAGTCCTTCTAATTATTAAGATATACTCCTAATTATCTATAATTGTGACACCATTTCTCAATTCACAAGTCTGAATCATTTATACATGAGGTAAACATCAGCATTCTCAGATCAGGTACAGTTGACACCATTTCTGACACTATAAATTTGAAAGGCTTCCTACTCTTTACTGTTCGGGAGCCATCCTTCACTAACATTCTGCTATCAACCCTTTGATTCCCAATTAGAAGATATCTCCTATTTAAAAACTGGTGTGCTTTATTTAATGTCCAAATATGTCTGACCATTGGATTGGCCTGGCTTGTGCTATTGCTCTATGAACAGCCGATATTGTTAAATAAGACCTTCCATTTAGAAATCAGTCGTGACCATTATTTAATGTATTCCCTGAGTTTAGATGTTTTGTTGTTATCTTCAAGAAACAATTAATCTCATTGGTATAACTGGAGAAAAAGGTACAGGAGCCTGAAGATAAGGACAGCTTCTTCCCCTCTGCCATCGGATTCCTGAATGAACAATGAACCACAGACACTGCCTTACTTTGAATTTTTCTCTTTCTTGCAATATTTTTATTTTGTAAGGTGGTGATATCAATGTTTGGACTGTGATGCTGGTACAAAACAATGAATTTCATGACATGTTCATGATAATAAATTCTCATTCTGATTCTATAGTTCACTAGATTAATGGAGTATTATTGAAGTTCAGCAATCCTTCGGCATGAGTTTATTTTTTGTGAACATGGGCACCTTGACTATCATCTCAGTTTTTACTTCCCTACCTGTGTTATCCACCAGGATGTACATTTTTAATATTCTATCTTGCCTGGTATTATCTTTTTTACTTTACAGTAAAACCCCTGTTATCCAGAATTCAAGCAACCGGAAAAAAATTCAAGGAAAATAAAGAGGTTAAAAAAATACGTGTTTAAAATTGGGCACCTCACCATTAGTTCACTAATCCACACAACACGCAATCTCAAGCATCCGGCATCATCAAGCATCCGGCATCTACCAATCCCCATACATGCCGAATAGCATGGATTTTTACTGTATTCATATTCTGTTCTCATTTTCTCTCTGGTAGCAAATAGAGGGCACAGTATTCTTTCTTTTTCAGCACTGTTCCCTTTACCAACGAGTTCAGTCTTTCATAGCACTGTTTTCACCTTAAATAATATTAATCTTGGACACCAAATAACTGAGAAAAAAAATGAATGTATTAACAAATGAAGGCCACAATGGAGGGTGTTGGAATCTCACTACAGAGAACAAATGACCTTCCTGATCAGTAGTAAATATCGCAACTTCAGTCCCATCCCTACCTTCGTGGGGCCATTGCCATGGATAATGACTGGCAGTGAATCGTGTGCCACGTTTCGTGCCCTCACTTGTGCTTCCTCAAATTTCAGAACCACTTCATCTGCCAATCAGAGACAAATACATGATGAGAGGTGGGAAGACAAGAGGGAAGGGGAAAGAGGGTTTCTTGACTTATGGCCAAAAGGAAAACCAAAACATGAACAGGATTAAACAAAGAATTCTTTATTTCCATTGAATTTGAGTGTCTATCACTGTAAACATTCACTCTTATTGCCAAGAACCAATTGCAGCAGCAAGGTGTGCCATTTACTGGGTCTACTTGAGCTTCCCAAACTTACAATCTCTACTGCCATTATAGGGCAAGACTATCCACTGTAAGTTTTCCACCAAGCCATACAACATTCTAACTTGAAAATGTATCACAATTCTCTCAGAATCATTAGATCTGAAACTTAGAAATCCCTACCCAACAGCACTGTGGGTGGGTATACTTTCACTTAGAGAGCAGCATTTCAAGATTCGCTCACTACCACTTTCTCAAGGGTTATCAAGGATAGGCAAGAAATGTGGACCTTGGGGAATCCCCACATCTTTTAAAAATTAATGCTCAAGATTAGCACTTGTCAAACATCTATTACAATAGGTAGCCAACGTATCACCTGCAAGTCTCTCACAATTGCATTTACTGCTTAGGTGTCAATGGAATTCACCTTGAATTCTCACTGATAGTCTGAATGATTTGTTGTGTGGCACCTAATGTGTGCAGTTTTGGTCACTGAACTACAGGAAGGATAGCAATAAGACCGAAAGAGTGCAGAGATTTACAAGGATATTGCCAGAACTTGAAGAACTGAGTTACAAGGAAAGATTAAACAGGTTAGGCCTTTATTCCCTGGAGTGCAGAAGAATGAGGGGAGTTTGGACAGAGGTATACAAAATTCTGATGGGTCTAGAGAGAGTAAAAGCAAGCAAGCTTTTTTTCCCCCACTGAGGTGAGAAAAAAACTGGAGGATGAAAGGGAAAAGGGTGAAAGGGAAAAAGTTTAAAGGAGATATTAGGGGAAACTTCACATAGAGGATGGTGGGAGTGTGGAACGAGCTGGCAGCTGAATTGATAAATGCAGGCTCAATACTGACATTTAAGAACTATTTGGACAGGTATTGATGAGAGGGGTTTAAAGGGATATAGTTTGGGTGCAGGTCAGTGAGACTAGGCAGAAAAATAGTTCGGGACAGACTAGAAGGGCCAAATGGCCTGTTCCTGTGCTGTAGTGTTCTACACTCTATGATTTCAGAGATCCCAGAATACAATAAACTGGGTCAGAATTCCAAACCTCACCTACCTAATGCTCCATTCAAATTCTGGAAGATTCGACACCTGTGGTCTAGCGTAATATTCAAACTTGCCTGGAGGAAAAATTGGAAAGGTAGTAAACGAGTAGAAGAATTTACATTGATAGTAAGATGTGTGACTGATGTAAATTTCCCACACAATTGCCTACATAATTTAATATTCTTTCAGCAGACCCCTTGGTTCTTACCCTCTTCTTTGGATCCACATACATTTTAGTATAGAAGAGTTGGTCATCATCTTTATCCTGTAGATTCCAGGGTTCCACAAGTTGGTAAACATTCGGAGCAAACCCAATAAATCCTGAAATTCCCAGAAAAGTAATGAAATTGCCTGTTGTCCTCTCCGTGTAACATCTTCCCTGCCAACTGGTAAATATACAGAGCAACTAGATCAAAGTAGTGTGGCCGAGCTACAGCACCTGAGAATTCACATGAAAACAGGTACACAAGAACAAATAAATTGTACACCAGATGCATGTATATTAAAACCCCAGCATCTGGAATTCAAGCAACCAGCAAATAATCGCAGAAAATAAATAGGTGAAAGAAAACATTTAAAATTGGTGAGCATCCTGTTAGTTCACCAGTCACACAACCTCAAGCAACCAAAAAAAAAACTCTTATCCGGCATCTACCAGTCCCCATAGGTGCCAGCTACCAGGAGTTTTACTGTATATGAAAATTAGTACATACAGATGTACTTCAACACATTCACGTTTATAAAAACAGACTTACACATGTGCAGTCAGATGATGCAAAGAGACAAATAAAATCTTACACTTTTCTTGTTCCCCAGAGGCAAAATTCTGTACAATGAAAACAGTGAAACCCACCTCCAGAATTGAGGAATCGTTTACCATCGTGCACATGGGGATACTTGACCTCAAGGTGGCGATTGGGCCAAATAAAGACTTCAGCAGCAAAGACTATGCTGTGCTTTACCTGCTGAAATTTCTTCAGTAATTCTTTCGGACCTGAAGCAAATATCACATCATAGCTGCAAGATATTCAAAGAGCAGAAAATGAAAGAAGGTCTTGAATGTCTTTTGCATTTTTCACATGATCAGGATATCCTAAAGACTTTTACCGTTTGCATTTTTAATGTGTTATTCGTATTGCAAAGTAAGAGGCATGGCAGCCAATTTGCACACAGCAAGCTTTCACAAACTAATCTGAGAGATCAAATAATCAGCACTAATGATGTCAGTTGAGGGGTATTTTATGATCCAAGAGATTAAATTTAGATAACAGCGTCGTAACAGGCCTTTTCAGCCCACAAGCCCATGCCACCTGATTACACCCAATTCACTTACAGCCCCCGGTTGTAAGTTGGAGAAAACCTGCGCAGACACGAGAATATACAAACTCCATATAGACAGAGTCAGATTTGAACCTTGAAGAAGGAAGCAGATGTGCGATATGTTGAAGGCGACTCTACCTGTCCACAAACAGAATAACGAGGTCTTTTTCACTGGCATATGGCTTCAAAGCTTCCTTCAGAATCCGAACTTTCTGCCCACCTCCTGCAACTTGAGACACATCTCCACCTGTCCAGTCCTCCCCCAGACCCAACACCTAGAAACAGAGAAATAACCTGAGTATCTACTAGGAAAGAATTTGATTTCTCCTTGCTACATAAAAACCCATGTGATAGAATGGTGACTGTCGGACACAACATGGTTGTTCAGCTTGGGATGCTCTAATGCTTTGAGAACATGCAGAACCTCAAAGTTAAACAAATTATTTGCTGCGCTGATGCTTTATCTGAATTTTAGTTTTGTTTCTGTGCTGCAGGCAATTGGAGGTAAGTACTTATAAGAAAGGAATTCTGTGAAAGTGAAAATGGGTATAAAGTATGAGAAATTCCTTCCTATAGTTGGATACAGAAAGGAATTACCCTCCTGGGTAATTTTTTTTTTGTTGTGTAAACCAGTGGCACAAACTAAAATCAGCAATATTAGGATGAAGAAAGAGAGGATCAGACAGTGTTATCAGGCTGATATGTGTGTGTGTGAGAGAGAGAGAGAGAGAGAGAGAGAGAGAGAGAGAGAAAGAGAGAGAGAGAGAGAGAGGTGGAGATGAGTGAGATAACAGCCTATCTTATTAAAATGGTAAGAATTTTAAGTGTTTTAAGAATTTTTACCTAATTTTAGATTTTATTATTGGGCAATGAACATAAGGAATATGTTATTGTTCTTGCAGTTTGATAATGTGATGTATATTGTCATTATGCTGGTATACCAGCCAAAAAATGAAATGTAATCAGCATCGACCAGAATGTAAAATAGTGTTAAATACATTACAATAAACACATCCAATAAAAAAAACACTCAATAAACCATGTACAATTAAAACCACATTATTCTAAAATAAATTGTTAAAAAAAATTACTGATTCTAAAATAGAAGCACAGCACCACTCAACACCATGAATAATAGAGATGACTGCCCCAATTGGATAGAAACAGAATTAAAATCCTTTAAGAATACTTCCTTATGGGCAACATTGGGCTCACCTTTACCTCTCTCTATTCCAAAACTAACAAAGAATTTAATAATGGGACATAGATTGGGAGTCAATTTAGGATTTTTTTTGAATTATGGGATTTACATTTACACTATTAGTCCTATTCTACTCAATCATTTATTCCAACCCACTATGAAGAATGGAATCGTCTAGGAATTAAAACTTCTAACAATCTTTTTATCCAACAAAATTTTGCATCTTTACAACAATTGATGATGAAATTTAATCAGCCAAACGACACTTTTTTAGATATTATCAAATTAGACATTTTATTTGTTCTAAACTTTCTATATTTCCATATTTTGCAGATCCAAATTTCATCGATGAACTTATTGAATTTCAATTTGTACATAAAAGTATAATATCTTCCTTATATTATAAAATATTGAATTTAAAAACAGTCTCTTTAATTAGGATCCGAACTGAATGGGAGAATTATCTTAATATGTCTATTTCAGAAGATTGGATTTTAATTTTCACTCTTATCCATGACTCATCTCTATGCGCTAGGCACAGTTTGATTCAAAGTGGTGTATAGAGTATATTTTTCTAAAGTTAAGCTTGCTTGAATCTACCCAGATATCAACTCATTGTGTGACAAATGCAAAATATTTGAAGCCTCTTTCATACATGTGTTTTGGTTTTGTTCCCATTTAGCAGAAAATTGGACAGCTATTTTCAGAACATTTTTGGCCATTTTTAGGATCGATCTAGAACTATGTCCGTTGATTGCAATGTTTGGATTCTCCAGTAATGTAAATGTATATTTTACGTCTAACCAAAACAGGTCTTAGCATTTTCTACATTACTTGCTAGAAGAGGAATATTGCTTAAATAGAAAGAGGACTTTCCACCCACCCATTGACAATAGTTACTGGATATTATGTCCTTTCTAAGTTTGGAAAAAATTAGACAATGTTAGGAAGATTAAGATCTCTTTCACTAAGACTTTCATCACCGGAATGATCAAGGTGCGAGGATGCAGTAAATGGGCATGTTCTTTTTTTACTATCTATTACATCTTTAGATTAGAATACAAGTCCATGTATTATTATTTCTACATGAAATGATTGCAATCCAAATGTAATTATATTTAATTTATATGGACTTCTGATGTGTGGTTGTATGATAAAACTCAATAAAAATAATTTTAAAAGAAAAGAAAGTCATTACTTGCATTCAAAGCAAATATGCATACTCCTCATTGAAGCCAACAGATCCCAATTATTCAAAGCCAGGACTGATCCACCAATAAATGGACACAATGCATCCATTTCCTACCTAGAAACCATAGAACAGGGGTGACTAAACCACGGCTCAGGAGCCACCTGCAGCTCTTTGATGTGTAATGTGCAGCTCCCAGAAATGTGGCTGGAGGAGATCCCAGCACTCCTGAAGTCACCCCAGAGCACTCAGAATCCTTGCAGCCAGACGAGGGCTCTCGGGATGGTCAAGGAGAGGGAAGAGGGAGTAGGCATTGGAGGAATGGACCTTGTAAAGGAATGGAATGAGCAGTTGGGTTCTCCTCGCTTAGGCCAGGCCACACCACAGCAGAGCGCCGCCAATATGAGATGTGCGATAGGAGGATCAGACAAAGCTGAGGGTCACCTGTTGGGAGTGGCTGCAGATGTCGAGAAGCCGGAGCTAGTCTAGGAGAGTTCCAATGAGGCATGATCTGTCCAGGCACTCAGGCAGGGGGAAAGCAAGATGATGGAGCCAGAGCGAGGGTGGAGGGGGTCCCCAATAGGCTCTTTCAAATTATAGTACTCAAGTATCCCTCCTGGGACCCAGTTGAGATTACTGGCTGTTTCAAATAGTAGCCTAACCTACCTGTTAAATGGCCAACCCGCAATTTAATGGGGATTCCCCTCCCACTCTACAATGATGTGGTGAGTGACATGTCACGCAGCCACAGGAATCCCCTGATCCATGTTCTTTCTATTCCCTTTCTTTTTAAAGTTCAAAAGTAACTGGGTGAGCCATTTCTCCTTTCAAATAGGCAACCCGGGTAAGTTTAACTGGATTCCCTGACCACCTCCGAGGTAGGTCTGGGACCCAGGTTGATTTTGACTGGGCTTGCCCGGTTTGGCCCTGGGTTTTCACCTAGTAAATTGCCCAGTTAACAAGGCAATTTGAAAGGGCTGATTGAGAACCTCATCCAGGTGCTGTCAGGACAGAAATGAAACTAGCAGAAGCAGTGAACATACAGTCAGTGGCCATGGGCAAGCCCTGGCCCAAATGGATTGAGAGTCAGTACCAGGTAACGCAGAGGTTAGACTGCTCTATACCCCAGCTTCTGCTCCCAGCAGCCGCTCCCCCCATCCTGCTGGCGACTGAGAAGAGGGGAGTGGAGGGGGGACAGGGAGGAGCAGAGGTGTGGTTTGGAGGTTGAATTTCAGATCAGAAATTTATACAAGCAATCAGGTGTCCTCCTCTGCCTATTAAATGGCTAACAGGTTCAGTAACCACAAGCATTAGTCTGACAGGGAATCAGACAGAATAAATAAGACAAGCCTCTAACAATAGTTGTGCTTGTTTAATTAGCTTTTAGTGTCGGGTGTGGAAGATTCAGTTACAAGTTGCATCACCTTAACTGTGTAATTGAAGAAGTTCGCAGATCTAATAAAACGTTTGAATCCATCTGTTTCTTTTGTGGCGACAGTGAAAACCAAGAGATTTTCTGCAAGAGACAATAAAGAAAGACCATTTGTATGAGAGATAGAGCTCATTGTACCCTTTTTTGTACATCCCACTTATTAATTCACAGCCTGCACTTATAGCCTCCTCACTGCTGCTTGTAGCCAAGTGAACACAGTCTCAACATCCCCACTATGGCCAAAAAAGTGACAGCACTGCCGCTGGTGAGGAATCAGAGCGGAAAGCAGAGGCACAGCGCTTCTCTGCAGAGTTCTACAACCTAGTCCAACTACTGACTGCTCTGTACAGGCTTTAAATACCCTGTTAAAGGAGCGCCTGTGTTTGGGGTGAGGGGTTGCACACTCCATGGAAGCAGAAGACTGGTGCAGGGCATCTGAAAACAGGGGGACCCAATTTGAGAAGGACAAGCAAAAGGAGATGACTCTACACGACGGTGACCATGAAGGCAGAGTAGTGAGGGACTCTAGCTAAAGAACACACAGGCAGTAGGTAGTTGGTGATTCAACCCACACAGGCTGCAGGCAACTGTGGTCAAAGGACTCTCAGAAGGCTGAGGACTGCTGGAGACAGGTTTGAGACTGGCTGAAAGGGTACCAGGTTTTGGAACCAAGATGCGAGAATGAGAATACTGAGGGTGCTGAAGGCTTTCTGATGATGTTGGAGGTTTGGATCTGGAGCTCATGTTGCCAGTGGTTTGCACCTAAGGCTGTGTGGCTGCAGACACTCAGTGACTGTGTGGACTCTCTTTGCTTCTCTATCTCGGACTCTAAGGGACACTGGGAAATTTCTGCTGATGGTGACTCTTTGTCTGCCTTATAGTAGACTAAAATCAATTTTGTGTAACATTATATGTGCTGAATTATGTGGCAATAAAGGAATCGATCTCAACTCACAAAAGGCTTTACACACCCCTCAAAACTGCAACCAACACACAACTCGCATCCTCCTCACCCCATTCCCAGTGCAGCCACACGAACTTCTATCCCTAATCTACACCCCTCTCTTTGCATATCACATCCCAACACTCTGCCGTTCTCCCTACCACTTAATCCACACCTTACAATTGTACTTAATAACAGAGCCTTCCATAACAACATTTCATCAATACACAAATACTGGAAGAACTCAGCAGGTCAGGCCCCATCCATGGATAGCAATAGATAATCACCTTTTTGGGCCAAAACCCTTCATTAGGAATAGCGAGAAATGGACAGAAGTCCAAATGAAAGCAGGTGGGAGAGGAGAACAGGCTGGAAGGTAATAGGAGAAAACAGGTTGGATTGGGAAGAAATTGGGGAAAAGTAAGAACTAGGAAGTGATGGGAGGAAGATGAGGGGTGAGAAAGATGCACTCGGAAAGAGGAAGAGGCAAGGAGCTGGAGGAAGGAAGGTATGGGTAATGGGCAAGGGAAAGAGAAAGAGGAATGGGACCAGAGAGATAACAGAAAGTAAAGGGCGTGTTCTCAGAAATAGCAAAAGGCACTGTTGATCCCATCAGGTTAGAGACAGCCAAGATGGAATATAAGCTTCTTAAGATTATGAAAGCATTCCATTTCTGACAATCAATTGCAACCTGAACTACTTGTTAAGTTGAAAATCAACAAAAACAGGCATGGGAGAGGATCACAGAATAGGCTGTGATGGGACAGCAAGCAGGAGGTGCAGTCTCCAATTGACCTCACAAACTTTATTATCGAGCTCTGCTTGTCACAGCATCTCGCAGGGGACTATGGGGGTATTCCACTGGTCTCCCAAACACTCGCTCATATACAAGGGGTGTCCCTAAAATGACCAGAGGACATGTAGATCAGTGAGCGATGCACTACAATTTGCTGGAGAATGAGCAGCCCTGTCACCCTATGGTGGGTCACAACATTCCTGTCATCTGAAGATTAGTGAGCAGAATCCCTGACCTTGCTATAAATTGTAGAAATCTCTGTCAATATGATGAAGACTAGCCAGGAGGCCTACTGATGCGGAATTTATTCAGATCTAATCTGACAAATTCCAGTAGTCTTCAGAAAATTTGATTATCTTCATGTGATATCAGCAAAGCTGAGACCACAGAATACATCAAAGACTACAGTACCAGGCAACATCCTAGTTATAGTACTGTACAGACGACATTCACCTCTAGCCAAACTTTTCCATTGTATTTACATAATCCTGGCACCTATCCAGTTATGACTTGTACACAAAAAGTGGGACAAATCCAATCTGTGTGATTTCTGCCCAAGCAGTTTAGTCTCATTAATTAGCAAAGGGTTGGAACAAAACCTGACTGTGCTATTAAGTTCCAAGTTTATTTGTCATCTGATTGTAACAGACAATAGTGCAAAACATGGGTACAGACCTTACAAACAATACAGTACATATGTACATATATTAAAATAAATATTATTAATTAATAGTAGAGTCATAGCAAGTGGTACTTACTCACTGATGACTTACTTTGTATTTTGCCAGAATCCCATTACTCCAGACACATCTCAGCATTGGTCCAAATATGGAGCAAACAGATGAATTCTAAGGCAATGTCAGAGTGACTGCCTTAGACATCAAAGCAGCACCTAACATGCAGCATTAAGGAGCTCTTGTAAAACTAAAGTCAATAAACATTAAAAGGAAAACCTATGGAGTCATACTTTCTAGGAAATGATCACAATTTACTGAAGAATGCAGAATATTCAATTCTAACTGCAATTCAACAAATAAAACAAATGTAGCAAGACCTGGACAACATTCAGGTATAGACTGATAAAGTGACAAGTAACAATCATACTACAAGAATGCTAAGACTTGTCTCCACAACTACCCTCGACATGCAATGACATTCCTTTCACTGAATCCCACACTATCAACATTCTGGGAGTCACCACTGACCAGAAACTCAATTCAACCAGCTTTATAAATATCGCAAGAAAATTAGGTGGCCAAGCAGAGGCTTGTTATCTTGTAGAATCTGTCTTACATCATGAGGCCCCTCAATCATCCACAAGACAGGTCGACTTGCTTGGATGGGCAGCTCCAACACTCAAGAACCTCCAAACCATCCTGGATAAAGCAGCCTATTTAATTGCTCATGACATCAACACCCAAAAGATTCATTCTCTCCCCTACCAATGTATACTGTCTGCAGTAGTTCCCAATATCAAAATGTTACTCTGAGAACACCTCTCAAAGCCATGACTTCTACCTCCAAGCCAGGCAAGGGGGTACAGTTATCCTGGCCATCCCAAACCACATTGGAAAAAGTAAAAACACAAAGCTGGGGAAACTCAGCAGGTGAAATGGTGTACTTTATGTAGCAAAGATACATAACCTTGACCCCTTCATCAAGGTATGTGTTTGGTGTTTTACTCCTGACTTGGAAATACATTGCTGGTCCATTATTGTGACTGGATCTAACTTCTGGAACTCTGTACCCAACAACATTGTGGGAGATTCTATTAGAAGAATCACATCAATCAGTGCTGAGTCACAAGAACTTTTCCATAGGTAATTGGGTATGGCAATTCTTTCCAGGAACACCCAAATCCTGAAAGTGATTTTTTTTAAAAACTGCAACACTCTCTGAAATACGCGTTTTTTTTTTCCCTGTCCATCCTAATGAACATTGGTTTTCACGAATACATTTGAACGTGATGCTGAGATCGTGAAAAATCTCAGCACAGTGAAGGTCCCACGTGTATATATGCCAGGAGAGGTCTGCTGCCTTGTGTTGGGGACAAGAAGCCTTTTTCATAGTCAAGGACTTCTCTCAGACTCCACCACAGTGACATAAGAGTTCAGAACCAGACGTGCTCTCACACAGGTGGTCTTTATTCCCATTCTCTTTAATCTTTTTTAAATGATCATATCAATTGATTGTCATCTGGCCGTCCGGATACTGGCCGTCAGAACGTGTAATTTTCTCCGGTAACGGGGTTTTAATTAATGCCTTCTCAATCTATTAAATCCTCTAGTTTGTCCAATGAAGCGAGAGCGGAATCTCAGTTCTTGCCATAGGAAAGGGGGTCTGAGACGCGGGAGACGGTTGGGGCGGCGGGGAGAAACCCCCAGAGTGAAAAGTGGAGACCCGAAGCCTCAAACCCCGCGGAGGGGGCAGCGCTCCTTGCACTGGCTGCCTGCCGACCGTAGACTGCTGTAGTTCGGTCCAGCCACTCATCTAACCCCCCCCCCCCACCCCCCACCCCGCCCCGTCCACGTCAGCATCTCCAATCTCCACCATCCCCAGAGACATCTGTAAACCCAAGGAGAAACATCGGGATACATTCGGTGCTGAACTAAAACACTCCAAATCTGTGCACCACCCTTCCCCGGAGCTCTCCAGCCTCCCTCTGCTCTCAGACTCATACCACTGACCCCGAGTCCACTTTGCCATCAGTCTGTTCAGAACCACAGAACTCCCCCCAGCTGCCCAACTCCTCAAGTTTCCATCCCAATTCTCAGTGATCGCCACCCGCTCCCAGTTCTCCAACCCTCCCACACCCTCGGCGACCGCCGATTTAAGTCTCACCCACACTCTATCACTCTCTCCCCTCCCCCATTACCTTTCGCGATCGGATCTCTCCGGCTTTCACTCTGACAAACGGGAAATTGGGAGAATAAAATGAAAGTCAGGAATGACAGAGTCAGAATGAGCCAAGAAACTCTGCAAGTGTGCCCCATCGCAGCTTCTGCCCTGCGACTCACTCCCTGCTTCCTTCTGGCTCTGTCTGCCTTCCTCGAGGCCAAGGATACAGCAACAACCCCCCTCCCACCCTCCCGTCAGATTATCGCGTTGAGCCAGCCAGCCCCGCCTCTGGGGTTGGTTGGGGAGGGGGGGATTCGAGCGACTGACCCGGCTCACGTACGCACAGACGACACAACAGTAAGAAAGCAAGGCCATTTACACGGCGCAAGCTCCTCCGTGGAATTAACTGATGATTTCCTGACCGTATTACTAAAGAATTACAAACTGAGATGAAGGGGACTCTCCCACGACGCGGGTGTTAACCCGTCACGCCCTTTGCTTCCATCTGGAGAATGTCCGGTTTACCTGAAAGAGGAGACTGTTTAGTCAGTTATAGCACCAAAAGAGATCCTTCAGCCCATCTTGTCCAAATCTACCACTGGCTCTCTGAGGGAGTCCTATCTGTATGCGTTTGGCTCATATCCCACTGAACTTTTCTTATTCATGTTCCTTTGTAATTGTACCGTGTTCAAGCTTTTCAGCCTGTTTCACATCCAATCCCCCATCTTCAAGTCAAGTTTATTGCCATCTGATTGCACAAGTGTAACCAGATGAAAGAGCGTTCTGCAGTCAGCAGGCACAAAATCAGACATAACAAACATACAGACAAATATATATGCAGGACAAGTATCACATGTACCTGCATGCCTGATTTACCACATCCGGTGATCTGTGTATGGCCTTCTCTACATCGGAGAGACTAGGAGCAGATTGGGAGATCACTGAGCACCTTTGGTCCATCCACATCAGTGACAGAGACCTCCCAGTACCAACCATTTCAGTTCTGTGTCACATTCCCACACTCACATGCCTGTCCATGTCCTTATGTACTGTCCTACCAAGACTACCTGCAAATTGGAGAAACACCTGATTTTCCATCTGGGCATTCTCCAACCAAATGGCATTATCAATTTTTCCAGTTTCTGCTAACCTGCTCTCCTCTTCCCCCTCCCTCCCTGCCCCTCTATTCACCTACCCATACCTCCTCCCCTTGATGGCCCCTGTCCCCTCCCTCCCTTCTCCACCTATCACCTCCTGCCTTTGCCACCACACCCCCTCCTTACTCTTTTGCTTGGACGCCTGCCAACATTTTTCCACATCTTAATGAAAGACTCAAGCCGGAAATGTCAGTTATGTATTTTTATCTTTGCCGCATCGGACTTGTCAGCCACAAACGAACCTGCAGCTGACGTGGACATTTACCCCCTCCATAAATCTTCGTCCACGAAGCCAAGCCAAAGAAAAAGAACATAAAGGATACTGTTTGACCTGCTGATTTTCTCCAGCATTGTGTGTTTTTACTGCAGGACAAGTATACAAATGAATAAATAAATATTGTTTCATGAATATGAGTGTCTTGGATGACGTGTGTGAGCAGCTCCTTGGTTGTTCAGCATTCTCACTGCTCGTTTAGGTCGATATTACAGTTTAATATGAGGATCAGTCTCAACTGCATTGCATCAGAGTTACAAAGTTATACCATTCTTTCATACAATTAAAAAATGTTGACAAAGAACTGTTCAGCCCATAGTGTCTGTGCTGGTGAAACACTGCTCCTACCCTGCTTCCCCCCACTACCATTTATTTGGGCACTTGCCTACATTTTGCTCACACGATGAAGGGTTCAAGCCCAAATCGTTGGTTATGTATCTTTATATTTGCTACCTAAAGTGTATTGTTTGACCTACTGAGTTTCCCCAACATTGTGTTTTATTTTTGCTCATAACTTCATCCCAGCTTCTTGCACTTGGCCCTTGACCCTCTGAATCACAGCTCCCTCAAATTCACACACCCTTGTAAATGTTCTGGAGTTCTACTACCTACTCTGAAGACATTTTTTTTCAAATTTTCCCTCTATTCCTTCTATCCATTTCTTTTAATTTTTTTTAAAACTCCTCTCCAAAAGAAACATATCCTTCCAGTTTAACCAATCTGGACCACTCTAATTTGTGCGTGGGTTAGTTCAGTTAAATCTCCCTTCACCCTCCTCTGTTCCAAAGGAAAAAAAAAAGATGATTCATAAATTCTTTCCTCAGCCACAATTTTACTTTCCTGGCAACATTGGTGCAATCACACCCTCTGTTCACAATTTAAGACTTAATCAGCTGGAAATGTTCAAGACATCAGTCAGCATCTGCTGAAAGAATAACTGTTAATATTCTTGGCAATGGCCTTTCACCAAAACTACATTACTCAAACAGAAAAGACAAAGCAGAAAGAGAAGGCGTGTGATAGGAAGCCAAGAGAGTTTAAATGAAATGAGGGATGATGTGATAAATGGTGAGAATTGGCACAAATTATTGGTTATTGGTGACCATGGGGTAAAAATAAATCGGGAGGGGGAAAAAAAGAGGGGTTTTCATTTAGTTATCGAGGTAATTTAATTGATGGTACTTTCAGTTGTACGAGGGTGGGGGTGATATTAAAAAAAGATTACAATATTTGTTTGATGAGAATGAAAATTAAAATATTCACAAAAGATAAACGGTCAGTTTATTAGAAGCAAATGTGGCATTAACATAATCATCAACTGCCTTAAGGAGGAAAATTCTCTTTGCTGTACATGTCCTCCTCCTACTTATCTCACTAAAAACTTTCCCTGCTCTGACAGAGGATCACAGACCCATAATGTTGACTGTTCCTCTTTCTATGGATGTTGCCTGATCTGCTGAATGTTGTTGTTTTTTAAATAGTTTGTGAATGTTGGGGAATGTTGATCAGAAGCCTTTGCCTGAAATGGAGAAAGACAGGGATGAAATTTACAATTATTGCTGCTGCTACAGTTGCATTATTATAATTGGCAATTTAATCTCTTTGTATTGATTCCATCAGCCTCGTCCTTATTGATATTCCATTAATGTCAACTTACATTCACCTCTGGGCAAATGGAAGAGGTTCAGAAGGTGAAGGAATGGAAATTGTCAGCCATGTAAATTAGCCTATGGAGTTATTCTGATACACCTAAGTATGGATACTAGAACCACTCACAGTGGTCCATGTACAGTCTAACCTGACTATTTATATTGGGACACAATTTCCATTTCCAGTATGTTAGACTTTTTGATTTTTTTTTTGCACTTGCCCACAGCACTTGTGGATTTGTGAATGCAGATTTTTAAATTCCTTTGCACCTACACCGATTCTAACATTCATTATATATCATCCTATCCTTTTAAAATCCAAAGTGGATGACCTCCCATTTGCCTTCTCTGTAATTCATTTGTGACAGCTCACACCACCAGGTTCAGGAACAGCTGCTACCCCTCCATCTCAACAACAAACTCAAACGGGGACTCTTAGTAAGACTCTTACTTGTTTTCTCTCTGTGTATCGCACAGTCAGTCTGTCTACATTTCTTTAGTTGTTTACACGTGTACGTTGTGTACATTTTTTGCACTATTATTAAGGCCTCACCCGCAGGAAAAAGAATCACGGGGTTGTATGTGATGTCAAATATGTACCCTGACAATACATCTGAAAAAAAAAAATTGCTTAATCTATTGACATCTTTGTAAATTTATTTTAAAAATGGCCCTGATCAGTCCACACGTCAATTCCTATTCGTCTTCTCAAGCAGTGGGCGAGGGGCATTGCATTTGCCCTTACTGTTGCCACTGTTAGAAATTAAAGTACCTTTAAAGAAATTGCTCGAGACAAAAATTGAGAACAAAGAACATTTATTACTACAACAATGCAAAGTTGGGTGCTTCCCCTTACCCTGGGAATACACACACATACTGGGGCTCACCCAACTTTTATACAGTCAATTTCAGTATCAGAGTGCCCTCCCCCTTACATTCTTCTGCCCCCTGGATGGGTTTGGCATAGGTAATCCTTCCTGCCTACGTGCAGTTTCAGTACACTTGGAGGACCAGGGGGTATCCTGTGGGTGCCCCATCATGTCATTGTCCTTATTCACACCTTCCTAATTCTCGGGGCTACAATCTCTTGGTATGCGGAGTTGACTCATTCTATCTAGGGTTGGCTAATTTCATATGTATAAATCTGTGTATGGTTAGCTAATTAGATATGTAGGATTTGGTACTTCTGTCCAGGGCTAGGAGACCTTTATCTGATCCAGACTACCTCAACTTCCTACATTCTATTGTACCTTACCATTCCTTTTCTTAGTCTTATGGTCTTGTCACGAAGACTAGAAGATTCTTATGTTAATCGTGCTGATTCTGCTTTCCTGCATCCTAACCCCAAGCTTATCCTGTTTGTACTGGTTACAGCCATTAACTGATGAACTTTAGTTTCTTCCATGTTCATAATTTTAGATCAATTTTCCCATCTCTCACACCACGTTCCGTAAAGGAATGAAAACACACACAAGACTGTTCACTGTACAGAGGTTGCACAGATAAACACACACTGTAAATATTTAAAATTATGAAGGGTATTGAATAGTTGGTTGTATCTTTGGCCGAGGAACCAAAAGCTCGGTGTTAGAATAAGACATGGGTCATTTACGACTAAGAACCGGGCACATTGCTTTTAAAGGGTTAAACATTCTGGGGTGGGGAGTCCGAGTTGAAAATTTTATTGTGAATCAAAAGATGGAGGGAATGGCGTGGGACTCTGACACTGTGCTAGGTCAAATCTAGAATCCCATTGCTACTCCCTTTATTTGGGTTGCTTTATAAATCCAAATCCCTTGCTCAGTTAGGGTTTGTCTGATCACTCTGCTGCGAGCCCAGGAGCAGAGATTGGTGGGAGCTGGCCGCAGCTTCAATCCGGAGCATGCCTTTCCTGCCGTCTCGCTTTCGCGCTGGTGTTTCAGCGGAACAAGATCAACGCTGCCGCCCGCGCGGGGAGAGGCTGCCTGGTTCCGGGTTCGAACGCTCCGGCCGCTGCTGTCGCAAACCTCACAGGCAACATCGCGACACTTCCGGGTGAATCTCACCAAAAATCGGTCAATCCCGCAGACGGCAGTGGCTGGTTGAGGGTGGCAGGAGGAAGAGTGAAAATAAATATCATGAGATGGGAAATAGAATGGCCTCCCAGAGGCAGCTCAAACAACACGAAGTAAGGAGGGAGTAGATGCGACTGAGATAGTGGAAGAAACCGTGTAACGATGAGATGGGGACCTACTAGACTGGAATTGATCCAGGAAGAGGGAGGTCAGAGTAAATAGTACATGGAGAAAAAGCAAACATTCTATGCGATAGAGGGTGATAGATCAGGGTTTAAAATCGCAGTAAGTAGAAGTGACCACTTAATTGGTTTTAAAAGGGGATGGTAATACTGTGGTGTCCTTGAAGTCGAGGGGTGTGATTACAATTCAAAATAGGAAGACAAAAAAAAATAGCTGACCTAATGTATTTTTCAAATGTACTGTTCTCTCTCGAGAGCTGACAGTCACAAAAATATTACAGAGGCTCTGCTGGGCACCTGACAGTTCTGATTCGAGGCGAGAAGGGGTAGGGCAAAGGGAAGGAACTGGCGGACAGAAGATGTGGTTACAACAGCGTTTGAAGGGGTTACCGATGCTGCTGTCGAGCAGTTGGGCGAGGAGAGTGCTGGCAGGTGTGGGGATCCTGCTCCTCTTTTACTGGTACCTGACTCCAGAAGGTGGATTCAAGCTGTTCCCTGGTTCAGCAGATTCCAGGACAGTCACAGACAGTTGTCTTCAGATAGAAACCCAACGATGGAAGTCAGCTGTAGACCACAGCAACGCTTTGATGAGTCGTATCGTTGGAGGTAGTGCAGGGCGGTTATCAGGGCCAGCTGTGGTGGGCAACGGGTATTTAATTGTGGATGCTCTCTCTAATCAACTTTGGGTGGCATCACCTCCTGCCTCAGGCCTTGCCACTATCCACCTGACAGACTATGTACCTCTGGTAACTCTAACACCACTTGGAGTCCGTTCAGTATCCAGAGCTGCACTTGTCCACTTCCAGGAGGGAGTGATTTACCTGCTGCAGTGCACTCAGATTGGGTCGTCACACAAGACCCGAGAGTGCGTCACTCTTCGTGAAGATGTGGTTGTGCATCGGAGCAGGCCCCACCTGATCCTGCAGAAGATTTACATCTCCAACCCCAGTGACAGAGTGTCAGTCTTCGAAGTCAACAAGTCACCCATCGTTGGAAACAAATTCTCCTCCAGCCTGGAGAAACAGAATGACCAGGAATTTGTCCTCTTGGCAGGGAGGGCACTGACGGAGAAAAGAGAGACCATTCTTGTGGTTGTGGCTACAGAAAAAATGTCAACCAAGCTTCAGGTGGCTGCAAAATCTGATTTCACAGAACACGTGATATCAGTGGTTTACACCCTTGAGTTGATGGATTTATCAAAGGTGGAAGAATCATTCAGTAAACTGAGGAAAGCGGCAAAGGCAGAAATGTCTGATCTGCTGAAATTGGGAGCTGAAGAACTCCGCAGAGAGCATCAGAAGGTGTGGGGCGATTTAATAAACTCAGGTAGGCCACAATACATGGATGGAAATGGGCTCCTTTATGACAGTTCATTGCTCATTTTGCATAAGACTAGGAGTATAACATTGCCACCCTTTCGAAGAAAGAAAATACTTATGAGAAAAGGGCCCAGTTATAACCACGTCTGAGGATGCTATTCCATCTCTTCTCTCATTAGTTTATCTTCTCCAGAAACCACGGCCCTTTTACCCTCCATAATTTTTGATACAGCTGGTTTGTTCCTGTATTTCCATTAATGGTGAATTGGGCCTTCAACAACACTAATAACCTTTATCCAGTTAAGGCAATCCTCTGACAGTCCATTCACTTTGGTTATATTAAAAGGAACAGTTCAAAATGCAATGCTCATTTCTTACATTTTTTGTTCCAATGTAAGCTGAAGAGATTTAACTCTATTGAGGTTTCAATTGGTGCAAAGATGTGGAGATTGGAACCCAATGCCTGGACTTCTGCTCCACACTTTCCTCATCAACCAGCCTGTAGCCTCTCATATCCCTCATCCTCCTTTCCCCTGAAAGACTGATTACCTTCTGCGCCCCAGGCATCTTCATTTTCCAAAGTTGACATGAGGGACCCACATTTGCTGACACTGTGCCTTTGGCCTGCAACCCCTCTCAGTAAATGTCATTCATGATGGCCACACGGTTAGTGTAGCAGTTAGTGCAACGATGTTATAGCACCAGCGATCAGGACTGGGGTTTGAGTTTATATATTCTCCCCAAGTCTGCATGGGTTTCCTCCAGGTGCTCTGGCTTACTTCCACCATTCAAAAGTACTCGGGTTGTAGGTCAATTAGGTGGCATGGGCTCGTGGGCCATAAGGGCTTGTTACCATGCTATATGACTAATTTTTTTTTAAATTAAAAAATACAGTAGGTTTAAATCAGCATCACTTCCAGCTTGCAAAATTCAACTGGATCAATTCAAACATGTCACCACATTCAGGCCCCTGGCCATTCTGCAGGTGATGGGACAGTTCCCTTCTTACAAAATAGCAAGAGAGACTCTAAAGTCTTGCAGTTAGAGCCCGTTATTTCGGGTTGCTTGAGGTGGAGTTAAAGTGGTATATTTCTGAACAGACCAAAACCCAAGTGCTGGCATATACCTTGCATTGGTGCAACCTGGAATTAGGGCTTCAACATACTTTCTCTTTCCACTATTCTCTGCCCCTTTCCTGCCATTCTTTTTCAACCACCCCTTGTTTCCCCCAACACTCTCTCTCATCTTTCTTGCTTCCTTTAGACTGGACTATTCTTCCTGCCTAAGGACCTTAGCTTCTGCAGTAGTCAGAGTACCTATTCCGTGTGTGATGAGGCTGGTAGAGTTTACCGAGATACCAGTGGTGAGTTGCATGTTTCTGTTGCAGGTGTGGAGATAAAGAAGATTACAGACTCGCACACCCCATCCAGTGTGATTGTGAACAGCACACTCTTCTACATTCTTTCCACTTCGTCAGCTCCTCTGCTGGACCTGCAGAACGGAGCAGAAGAACGTGAGAAGTTGGAAGAAAGCCTGAATTATGCTGATCACTGTTTCAGCGGCCATGCCACAATGCACGCAAAGAACCTGTGGCCCGAGCAGATCACCGATGTCACACACTTGTTGCAGCTGTCCAACCTGTGGAGGCTCACCTTGCAGAAACGGGGCTGCAAGAGCCTGGAAGTAGCTGGAGCCCATGGCATGATGCAAGGCATGGTGATGAGTTTTGGGGGACTCCAGTTTACTGAAAACCACCTCCAGTTCCAGGCAGATCCCTCCGTTCTGCACAATAGCTATTTGCTGCGAGGAATTCACTATAACAAGGATCTGATCAACCTGGCTGTGTTACTGGACCCAGATGACAAGCCTTTCCTTCATGTCTCGGTCAAACCTCAGGAGAGGCAGGTCAAACTCTATGGCTGCGAGGCAGGCTGTATGAACGACCCAGTGGAACTGACTGCTGAACTCAAGGGTCACGTATTTCCTGTCATGGTAACACGGCCCATCACTCCATTGTTGTACATCTCAACTGATTTGACTCACTTGCAAGCACTGAGGCACACACTGCACCTGAAGGCAATCCTTGCCCATGAGGATCACATGGCTGAACAATATCCTGGCCTTCCCTTTGTCTTCTGGTTCAGCGTGGCTTCACTCATCACCTTGTTCCACCTCTTCCTCTTCAAGCTCATCTACAATGAATATTGCGGCCCAGGTGCCAAGCCTATATTCAGGAGTAAGGTATAAATCTTCCGCGGGAACCCTCTCTCTGTTTGCTCACTAGGAGCAGTCCAAACCTTGCAATCTTTCTCTGAGATAGGGTTACCTGTGGGTCTCTGGTGCTAAAAGGTACTTGTTTCATTCTCTGGCGACGTCTTTTACCTTTTTCATCAGCACAGTTATCCTGATTCAAAGTGAAAATCATAGTTCCTGATGAATAACATGTATCAGCTTTAATAGTTTGCTGTACAGACTTTAGATTAAATGAGATCTGAGCTTGTTTTGCTGCAAGTTAGAGTGCCAAGTCCTCAGCAGCATATACTGAGAAATAAGCCAACATTGATCACAGGATACAGTAGCTTTATTCCAGCTCATTCTTCTGAGTGTTTGTGGTGTATTCACAGTATCTCTTCTTAAAAGAAGTTATTTGCCGATTTTTGTATGCTAGGAGGGGGAAGACAGAGCAAGATATTTCAAGCCTGAATCTGTGCCTGTCCTGCAACACCAGTCTGTCTCATTGGGTAGACAGAGTCCCTGTGGATACAATGTGAGTGTTCACTGGGTCCTGGGTAAAAGATAGAGAGGAGGATCTCAATAGGTCCAGAATTATAGAGCAGATCCCAATGGCCCATGTAACAGGGAGCAGAGCTCACTGGATCCATCAGATCCAGTGAGGGGTTTCAGCATGATCTAATGGTGCAGTGTTTCATCTTGGTATTTCCAAAGATGTGGAGCAGAGTCTCTGTGGAGTGTAAAATTGAATAATATAAATTGGAATGTAAACTCCCATTTAATAAATGTCAACAAATTCCTTAGAGTAAAGTTGTTCTTTTTCATTTGAACATGCAAATTTTTAGAGCACTGAGAATCTTGTCATCATTTCCTGTAGAAGGGCAAACTGCCCTGTGTTGCTGCCCCTCTTTTTTGTAAGAATACTAAGCACTGTGAAGTATCCATTATTAATGCTAATACCTCACACTTGTTCCATAAATTTACCCTGTTCAATTGCTGGAAATAGATTGGCATTTAAACCAGTAATTAATTAATCAGAAGGTTGTTAATTACGCTTATTGTCTTGAATTTAGTTGGTGCCCAAGTATAGTTTGCCAAAATGGATGATGGACTGGTCCAGCAGCCATTCATTCGTATCCCATTGTCCATGCTGTGGGGACGAAGTTTGATTATGTCCTGGGAAACATTGACTCTGTACTCTTGGTATCGGATTCAAGAATTGGGTGTAAAAGAAATGAAGAAAGCCCAGGTTGCATAAACAGTGAACTGTGGACGCCCACTGTGGACGCCCACTCTCAACGCCCACTCTCAACGCCCACTCTCAACGCCCACTCTCAACGCCCACTCTCAACGCCCACTCTCAACGCCCACTCTCAACGCCCACTCTCAACGCCCACTCTCAACGCCCACTCTCAACGCCCACTCTCAACGCCCACTCTCAACGCCCACTCTCAACGCCCACTCTCAACGCCCACTCTCAACGCCCACTCTCAACGCCCACTCTCAACGCCCACTCTCAACGCCCACTCTCAACGCCCACTCTCAACGCCCACTCTCAACGCCCACTCTCAACGCCCACTCTCAACGCCCACTCTCAACGCCCACTCTCAACGCCCACTCTCAACGCCCACTCTCAACGCCCACTCTCAACGCCCACTCTCAACGCCCACTCTCAACGCCCACTCTCAACGCCCACTCTCAACGCCCACTCTCAACGCCCACTCTCAACGCCCACTCTCAACGCCCACTCTCAACGCCCACTCTCAACGCCCACTCTCAACGCCCACTCTCAACGCCCACTCTCAACGCCCACTCTCAACGCCCACTCTCAACGCCCACTCTCAACGCCCACTCTCAACGCCCACTCTCAACGCCCACTCTCAACGCCCACTCTCAACGCCCACTCTCAACGCCCACTCTCAACGCCCACTCTCAACGCCCACTCTCAACGCCCACTCTCAACGCCCACTCTCAACGCCCACTCTCAACGCCCACTCTCAACGCCCACTCTCAACGCCCACTCTCAACGCCCACTCTCAACGCCCACTCTCAACGCCCACTCTCCGTCCTTAGTCAGCTCTGCTCTTTTAGTTCTCTTGGCTTGCTCTTTGGTAAATTTTAATCCAAGTTGTTTGTATGCCAATTTAGGGAGACAATCAGAAGGGAGTTTTATGCTTGAAAC
The DNA here is from genome assembly GCF_036971445.1 of Narcine bancroftii. Taxonomy (NCBI): domain Eukaryota; kingdom Metazoa; phylum Chordata; class Chondrichthyes; order Torpediniformes; family Narcinidae; genus Narcine; species Narcine bancroftii. The sequence goes on from NC_091470.1 coordinate 155,187,361, forward strand.
TCTCAATCTCACCTGCTCATTTTTTAAAAAAAAGGCGTATTTACCTTTTATGCTGATGACCGAAAATGCAGATTGCATGATGGTTTCATTCAGGGGTGATTCTCAAGCCAGCTTCCGAAGCTGACGGAGGTGGGGCCAGGAGTGCAGTAGTGCCATCTGCCACCATGATGTCAAACATAGTGCCAGGAAGGGAAAGCAGCCTATAATCAAAATGGCAACTGCAAGAGCAGGTGCGAGCACCAGTGAAGATCTGTGCAAGCAGTCTTAGGACTCAGGCAGATCTTCTGTGCAACGTAATCGCCTTTTTTGGCCATATGGGTTATTTGAAATTTATGCTCCTGGGGCGTGGGCTGACAGCATCACAGTGACATCATCAGCCCTCCCCTTTGGAGCCATATTCAGCGGTGATCCTTTTACAGAGAAGGTGAAGCGACTTCGCTCCACCTCTGACACTAGGCCCCTAGGCAGAGGGAACGAGGAGGAAGTTGGTCCAGCCATTCTTCCTTTGGGCCTTTTATGGAGGTAAGTGGTACAATTTAAAGGAAGAGAAAATCTGTCTTTACAAATAGCTAATTTTTAACTATAAAAGGGCCCAGAGAGAGAGTTTATTTTGTTCACCTTCCACTGCTTTGCTTGCACTGGTTTAAATTAGCAACATCCACAGAAACTGGGACGTTGAGAGACTCCTGGTTGTGGTTAAAAAATATATTTTTTAAATTAAGCCACACTGAAAGTAATTGTCTATCATCCATTATCATTCCCCTAATTATTAGCATCTTGTAGTAATTCCCTAATTATTGATACTTTCTATTGTAATTGCTCTGAATTCGTAGCACCATCCGTTGTTGCACCATTAATGTCATGACTCCATTACACATTGTTACTCAGACTTTGTTGGTCCCAATTGTTAATACCATTCCCTGTTGTCCACTTTGCTGGGGGCCATAGTCAAGATAGTTATTCATGCTTTTGCCTATTGACAAGTTTTTTTTTGTTTGAATTCCCAGTTTCCATGTCTGTTGGTTACTGTTTTTTTCTTTGTCAATTAAACAGGATGTCATAAGAATTTGATGAAATGACACTTGTCCCTTTTCATCATGCCATCATGTGGCTGTTAACATCTAAGATTAGAGGATTAGAAGGTGACGCAACCATCGACATCAGCTGAAAGCATGTCTACAAACCAATTTTTTTTGATGAAGAGCACTGCTTTTATTTATTTTACATAAAAGATGTGAAATTAAACTAGTCTGGATGTTAAAACAAAGTGCAATACATCTGTTGTGAGATTTTTAACTGTACGTTGTGCTTAGATGCTACTGGCGTTCCAGCCAGGCTTTATCTTTATTTCCAGTAAAAGTGACATCACATTCTCCAGTGTTATAAAGGCTGTGCAGTTCCTGGTGTTGATGTGAATCAGTTTATGAATCAGCTGTGTGAATTGTTCATTGCAAGATTCAAAAATTTCATTTGGGAAAAGAACTGGGGGGGGGGTAGATTTGGAAAGTTTCTGATTGAAAGTGTTTTGAGGTGAAATTGCTGTGTGATTTTTCTAATTATACAGTTAATAGTTTGAAATAAACATCATTGCAACAAAGGACTATGGTTGGATTTTGATTGAATGAGAGCCTATTAGGTCTAATGCTTGTGGAATTTTCAATAAAGTCTCTGTTAACCCAAATTCAAGCAACCAGCAAAACAAAAACAAGTAAAATAAATAGGTAAAAAACATGGGTTTAAAATTGGTGCGCCTCGCCGTTAGTTCATCAATCACGCAATCTCAAGCAACTGGAAATTTCACTTCTCTGGGATCTACCAATCCCCATAAGTGCTGGGTACCAGGGGTTTTACTGCACTTCATTTCCAATGTTGATGGTTGAGACCTGAGTGTGAGAATTGAGTAGGAATCATGGCATTTAGTATTTGCACTACTACAATCTCAAAGCTGTCACATTAATTTCAGGGCTTATTCTGTCCTGTTCTAAATCAATTTATTTTCTGTTGTTGAAATGATAAATGTTTCTGGTTACTCACTAGTTTTTAGCGGGTGCTACGTTACGTTCCTGGTTCAAAGTTTACCGTGAGTGGGCATCTTAGAAATGGATCATGCAGGTCCCAGTTACTGTCCTTCTTCATCCCAGGAAACATCCTCAATTGTTTTGGACTGCCAGACAGCATAGAAATAAGCCCTTTGGCCCATTATGTCCATCTTGAGTAGTGTTTTACTTCTACATACAGTTCACTTGCATCTGTTCATGAAACTATTCACTTACATCTAGTTCAAAAAACAACCATTAACCACAAATTTCTGTTACTTAGCCATGTTACAATGTTAACAACTGCCTCATCTTTGATTTTAAGCCATTCTGAACATTGTGTTCATTAACTCATCAAAAAATTCTATCCAACTGGTTTAATATGATTGTCCTATGCAAATCTATTTTGGTTTCCCTTCAGTAATTCATTTTTAATAAGATTATTACAAGTGCTCCCCTACTTACAATGGTCCGACACGATTTTTATCAAATTTACAATTGTTTGAATCCGTACTTTCAATTACAAATTCTGATCTGTTCCTGTACTTGCAATGTGCAACACGCTACTCTCTCACAATGCTGGGCTGGATAGTTTTGATGCTTTAAACATTCTTCATGCCCAGCTGTGAACGTTAATGGTTTTTCTCAGTGTTGAATAAAGGTATTAAAAATTATAAAAATGGGAGGTGTGGTATTCCTTTTCAACTTGTTTTTTTTCCCTTCCCCCCCCCCCCCCCCGACATGATGGGATTGCCAGACCAAACCCCCATTGTAAGTTGAGGAAAACCTGTAATCTTATTGTGGAATTCAGTCACTCTTCATTCCCAACAGCAATCAGCTGAGACTCCAGCATCTTTGTTCATTTGTTTATTCAAGCACAAGAAAGACACTCAGATACCAAGTTCTATGATGACAAAAATCACAATGTATAACGTGTTTATTATACCCTGAACATGGCTCCATAGCTTTCTTTAAATTTAGAGATACAACATGGTAACAGGTCATTCCATCCCATGAGTCTGCACCCAACACATCCATGTGAATAATTATCCTACTAACTTGTATCTATCTTTGGAATATGGGAGGAAGCCTGTACTGACATGGGAGAATGCACAAACTCTTTACAAACAGTGGCAGATTCAAACTATAATAAATTTTGGTCGAGGAGATAAATACCATCTTGAAGAGCAGGCAGAACATGTCACAGGGCTACCTGTACACATTATTTTTAGTTCAGTTGTTGCTGAGGAGAAATACAAAAGCTGCAGGTGCTGAAATTTTGAGTCGAGGAAGAATTCAACAGAATAGACAATCCCCCCCTATGGGTAGAAATGGTCAGTTATCATTTTGGGACTGAACTCTTTATCAAGACCAAGAAGGTAGAATAACATCCATAAAGAGGTAAAGAAGCTGAGGGGGTGGGGGTGGTGGGGGAGGGGTAGCATGCCCACACCAACATGTCTATCCATGGCCAACCGGAGGCTACCTGCAAATTCCAACAAGGAGATGGCATTAACATCGAACTTCTCCAATTCCTCGTGCCTCTTTCCCTCTGCCTCTGTCGATACCCCCGTGTTCCCCCCTCCCCCCAACTTTTTATTCAGGCGCCTACCTGTTTTTCACTACACCTTGATGAGGGGCTCAGGCCCGATACATTGGTTGCCCTTTGCTTCCTCTGGATGCTGCGTGACCTGTGACTTTTCTCCATGTGGGTGAGAAATTTGCTGCGGGTAATGCTTGTTGATGTCACTAGAGGGTAGGGCTGCTCCATGAAAGCGCCTCCGGACATTGAGAGCACCTGCTTGCAAGTGCCTGGATTCACGCTGCTTCATCCCGGGATGAGCATCAGTGACCTCTCATCTGAGCCGCACAATGTTAGGCCTTCCAGTTGATGTAGAATTCAGATTACAAATCACATGATCAGCGAAGGCTGGTTTGTGCAAAATGTTAACTAGTCATGGGGAGTTGTACAAGGTAAATTCAGGAAGAGAAATCATTTGGCACATTTGACGCTATCTATCGTCAGTCCCACGAATCGCCCACAACTGTTCACCAACGCTGTCACTGAGATGGTAAATAGAGAAGGGGAGATTGGACATCCTCTATCACTCTATTAAAATTAGGGGAACCAGTTTTACCCTCAGCATGTTCTAGAGGAGCAATAATCCATATCATCCATCACTATATAAACCAGCCATATCATTTCTTCAAAATCTTTGGCTTGTAGCGGCCGAACAACAATATAAACAGGTGAGCACTCACCTAACAGAGCGGTGTCCTGCTGGAAGGTGCGGGAGACTCACACGGATCAATTTAAACCTGCCGGTCCCGTGGAGCCCGGGACATGCGGGGTATAAAAGTTGATTAGTCTGGCGCGCGTTACTTTAGTAGCTCTACCGTAGTAGCCGCTAATAAATTGGTGACTCCGACTGCAAGATTCAGCCGGAGCTCGAGTCTACAGTTATAATGGAGGCAGTTAACGCAGTAGGACTTCACTTGCCTCCTTTCTGGACCCTTCAACCTTGGGTATGGCTTATTCAGGCTGAACCCCAGTTTTGACTTTGTGGCATAATGGTGGAGAACGTGAAATTCTGGAGTGTTGTAGGCACTTTAGACGCTGTTACCCTCGAGTAAATGAATTTATTGCCAATATCCAGGTTCTACCAATTTCTCATGGACACGCTGGAATTGACAAGACATGAGCAGGGCATGTGGCTTTTGAACATGAAAGGCCTGGGTGACAGCAATACATCTGTCCTAATCAATGAGATGCTTGCATTACTGGATGGTTATTCTCATTGTCTGCTCTTTGAAACTCTATTCTTGTCCAAGCTCCCAGCTTGTGTTGCCATACCCATTGCTAACATGGTTTTCTGTCATCCCCATGACATAGAGTGGGAGAATCACAGACTCTATCATACTCCAACACAAGAGTCTGCTCAAATGAAACCTGTTTTAACAGCAGATACATCTCCTGTATCCTATGAGCTTCCTATATCTGCTGTTCAATCAAAGAAGGAGGAATGTGTGATGGGTGTTGAGAATGGTGTTTTTTTTTACTGTCGCTGTTGGGGGAAAAAATGCCCATAAATGTGTCCAGCCATGTACCTATTACAGGACTATTACTAGGGATACTCTCAGAAATGCTCCCTGTGCCACAGCATTTTCCTTGATTAGAATATGAGGTCTCAGCTGGTTTGCCCATTACTGAATCTCTTCACTGCCAAACATCAAAAGGACAGAGCAACATGAATATTCAACTGAAGAGAGCAACAAATAGGTTAAAAATAATGCATTTCATGCAACAGAATTGAATGGTATAGAATTATTTAAATGGATAAGGTTTATGCACTTTGTAGATTTAACCCCAAATGTGCAAATTCAGCAGAGAATCTACATGTGATGTGATAAATTTTTTACATATTCTCTAATAGGACCAATTTTGACAAACTGAAAATATAAAACTGTGGAAATACTCATCAAACCAGGCAATAGGTGTGGGGAGATGAATAGAATAAATGTTACAGGTCACAATCTTCTGTCAGTCCAGGAAAAAAGATAACTTGTTTTGTTTCAGATAAATAAGGAAAAAAAGAACAAATGAAAAGGTTTATGATAGGGTTTGTGATATGCAAGGAAAGTGAGGTGGTAAATGTTAGTTTCTTTCCTTGTTCAATTATTACCTTCTCTTGGCTATTTAATCACTTGATGTTACACAGACACTTCTTTCATTCCCCTCCCTATCATCCCAAGTTCTCTCCACATTAAAACAATTGTAACTTTTCTCTGAAATCACAACCTGGAATGTTCACATAGTTTCTCCCATCGTGGAGGATGGTTAGGCCGCTACTAATTTCTACCATTTTTTATGTTTTTAACTTCAGATTTCCAGTATCCACAATATATTTGTTTTTGTTTTATTCTGTGTTCACAGCTTTCTTTTGTTGTTTTATGTAGTCGTGCATCTCTCTCTCTCTCTGCATCTCTCTCACTCTCTAACTTCACTGAGGAAAGAGAGAATTAAGTATTTTGCTCATGGACTGTTGACCTTCACTTTAATTACTAAATTTGTACATTTAAGTCGATTCTGACTCCGACAAGCTGTCAAAAGATTAATTTAGCAATACTCTAGAAAAAATTAATTCTACAAACCCTGGGTGCAAAAATTAATGAATGGCAAAGTCAAATTCTATCTTCAGATTTTAATTGATGGATATTTTGAAAATCTAAAATTGATTTTCTTTTAATTTCCTTTTTTTAAACATAATCAAATCTTTCTCATAATCAAATCTTTCTCTCCTTGATTTTGCTTCTCCTGCTGTGAGACAGATCCCTTTTATTGATAGCTAATAAGACAAGAAATAAAGACAGTTCCTAATGAAATTAGACTGGATCAGCAATCATTGGATTAAAAGTGGACATTTTCATCAACACAACTGTCTACCTGACAACCCAGATATTTAATTGTTTCACAACTGCTGGCTTTATGCAGTGTGTGCTATCAACAAGTTGCTTGGTTTCATCAAAAATACTCTCTAAACCTAGGACAAAGACAGCAGTGACCATGGGTACACCATCATCTCCAACACACACACCAAGTCACACACCTTCCGGACTGGAAATACATTGCTATTTATTCACTATCACTGATGCCAAACCCTGTGGGAAAGAATCAGTGAAGATAATCACCATTATCTTTTCAACAACAATTAGAGACAGCCATTTGGGGGGGGGGGGGGGGTGGAATTAACAGAAACAACTTCTTAAATTATGAATGAATGAAAATAATCCTGTGCAGGAGGAGGCTAGATTTTAGACCTGGCATCACTTACAGAAATGAGAAGAGACTTCCCATCGAAGCGAAAGTTAAATGATTAAAGTACATCAAACTGTAACTGGCTTCACCCCAAAGATGCTGGGATTTGTAGCATCTGCTGGAGAAATTAAAACACCAAATGTCTGGTGGCACCGTGGTTGATGTAAAAACACCATGCTGGCGAAACTCAGCATGTCAAACAGTGTCCTTTATCTTTGGCTTGGCTTGCAAAGGTAAAGATACAAACCCGATGTTTAGGGCCGGAGCCTTTTTTTTTGAAGGTAATCTGTTGGAGGATCTCAGTGGGTTCAGCAACATCCGTGGGAGAAAAAGAATGATCAACGTTTGCAGTGGGAATCTCTCATCAGACCATGGGATCATCCTTTTTCTCCCACCGATGCTGCTGGGTCCCCCAGATGGTTTTTTTTTTAAAGTTTTATCCAAAGATTGGTTTACAATCCATGAGGTGTTACAAAGCTGAAGGAGGATTAAGTAGTAAGGAAGGAGCGAGAGAGGGTTCGGTGATCCGAATAAATGTTTGAGTGGCTGCTTTAAGGGTGGGGGTTGTGCTGAGAGGAAGGGCTAGATGTTGGAACTATCAGAACAGGAGACTCCAGAATAAGTTCTTACATCTCTTTTTCCGAAGATCCCTCTCTTCCCTGGTCCTTCCCCGGTCTCCCCTGAGCTCCTGGATACCTCCCCAGCCGTTACCACATCGGTGTTTGACCTCAGATCCTCCTTCTTAACATTCTCACATTTGCTTCCTGGGAACTGGCAGAATCCGACCAGCGGACACGTACTTTGTGCTCGATTCAATATCCTCATAATTTGGCCCTCCTTTCCTGGGCTTTGCTGATGTCTGCAGCCGGCGGGGTGAAAAGGGGAGCTTTCTCATCGGAAGTGCATCCCTCCTCCTGGATGAAACGAAAGTTCAGCACAATTCAGCACGATCGGAAATTAAAACTCGGAGAAGGACAGAGAGAAACGACGTGCGAGGATTCGACATCGGACTCGCTCTGTGACACTGGCAGGTAAACAGCTCCAAAGCAGGGTGCCCTTCGTAAGTTTTTATGTTCGTTTTGGGTTCCAAATAAATTGCAAAGTCTCAGATTTGAATCCGTTAACAATAAAACAATTACACTCTCAAAATGTACGGGGGTTATTCCTCGGCCATGATGTAATCCGACTAGACATTGAGATTGGCTTTGTATAAATTGGGAGAATCTGGAACGAAATCGGGAGGAGGTGGGGGGTGCAGGGTGGGTGGGAAGCATCGGGGATCCTTTCAGCTTCCGAAACACTTTCGGCATCGATGCCAAACGTGACAACAGTTCAGAAATCGAGCGGATAAGGGAACAGGAATAGGCGACCAGTTACATAGAAACGGACGCTCTAAATTCCGTTCGATAACGGAATAAACGGTGTGCAAACTGCGCCCAGCCAAAAGAAGCTGAATATAAAATTGCACAATCAGACATTATTTAAAACATGGGTTTCTGCGAGTTTAAAACGAAGATTGTCAAACAAGTAACGGTGGGCAGAACTGGCAGAGGGCTGATTTGACTTCATATTTCACGGGAAATTATTCTCCTTCCTCGCTTGATTTTCCATTGTGACACTCTCCTGCCAGATGGCATTAACAGAGACCTCCGATTTCTGCTACCCCACTCCCCTTTCTCCCTCTCTTCCCTATCCCTTTCTGTTCTTTCCTTCAGCTCTCCACCCCTTTCCCTCCATTCACAGTCATCCTGCCTACCCCTGTTTGCTGATGTCTACTCCCTCCCTTATCCACCTGTGGGTCTATGCTCCTTCCCCCACCACACCCCCATTTTGTTCGGACGCCTGCCTACATTTTGGTCACACGTTGATGAAGGGCTCAAGCCTGAAACGTTGGTTATGTATCTTTATCTTTACTATATAAAGGACACTGTCTGACCTGCCGAGTTTCTCCAGTATTGTGTTTTTACCTCAACCATGGTGTCTGCAAACTTTTGTGTTTTACTTCAATCCAAATTGGTTACCCGCTCGACCCAGGGACGATCATAGGGAGAAGGTAGCTCCTTAACTATCGCAGAACTGGGAAAATAAACAAAACCATCAATTTTATTTCTCACGGTTGTGAAACGATAGAATGTAAAATATTCGCTATCCGGTGAGTCCTGCTACTGTAAATGGAAATACGAACGGAAAGAAATGTATACGATGGGCGTCACTTTGCTATTGAGCCCTCGATCCAAATCAGAAATGTGCATTTTACAGAGAAATATAGCCGTATTGATATAAAGTGACATTCGATTGCATGAATGTGGAATCCAGCACAAAGGGGGCACCGCAGATGATGCCTGCGTGAAATGGTGTCGACCAAAGAGGCGACATTGGATTCAGGCTCGCTCACCTCTGTCTTCGCACATCAGTGCCCGATATTGACATCCAACCGGGGGTCTTTTCACACCAAGGCAGATAGGCGGAATCCCACAAACCCACGCTTCGACGGGAGCCTGTTCCAGTAAGATCATGGCTGACCCTCTCCCAGAACCCCATGTTCCCGATTTACCTCCTTTACTAGTTCCTACCCTTGCACCGAAGTATATTTGCCAAGATGCAGAACCCCTAACCAAGAAAATGTCTCATTCCCTCCATCCTAAATGGCTGACCACTTGTTATGAGAGTTCTTGTTCTCCACACTGTGACCAGAAGGACCAGCATACGCTCCATCATGCTCTCTCAGAATGTTACATATTACAGCATTTATTCAAGCCTTGATTAGAATAGGCCCATTTACTCAATCTTCCTCGGATGACAATCCCCTTATAGAATAATGGACCAATACATCTGAGACCCATCATTTACAAGACAAACACGTGATTCCGTAAGTACACAGTACACAACCTTTCGAATCAAAGCAAGATTTCCATAAGGCTGCACTCCAACCCCTCTTCAATAAGGGCAAAGCATTAGTTGCCTTTCAACCCGTTTCTTAAAGCTTCCTTTAAGTTACTATATCTTACCCACACGGTATCTCCCAAAAACTCAAATAAACTACAGATGTAAAACACAAAAGTCTGCAGACACTGTGGTTGAAGTGAAAACACAATGTTGGAGAAACTCAGCAGGTCAAGCAGTGCCCTTTATACAGCAAAGATAAAGATACATAACCGACGTTTCAGGGTGTCAAACTGCAGATGCTGAAATAAAATAAAACTGTAAAAACACTGAACGGACCAGGCAACACCTGGGGAAAGAGGGAAAGCAGATCGGAAAGAGGATAGGAGAAATGAGAACCTCTGATCGGTTGAGGTCAGGGTTTTGGTGGGATGTACTGTTGACAACGTGATCTGCTTAATGGATTAATTATGGAAGCGAGAGAGGTGAAGCTGAAGGATTTGATATTGACCAGAGAAGGAGAGACATGAAATCTAGAGCTAAGTGAAAATTGATGTAGAGTTTCGCGGAAAAAAATGTCGACCACCCTTTTGCACCCACAGACAGGGCCTGAAGCGTTTTGTTTCTGGAGTAGCTCAGGTTTTTTTTGAAAGACGAGGTGTTATTCTTCACATTTATGCTGATTCTTATTTAAGAATGTAGGAGGATATTAGTGTGACTCGACTTCTCGTTGTTTGTTGATTTCAGCATCTGCAGGTTCTAGATGTAGTTCTTGACAGAATTCAAAATAGATGCTTGCCAGAGTTTCTAGGCCAGATCTACAGTGGTACCGGCCCTTAAAACCCTTTGTGGTGATAAGGATCTCCCAGTGGCCAATCACTTCAATTCTGCGCTTCACTCCTATGCTGACAGTCTGCCCATCAGGCTTGGATTAACCATTAACCAAATAAGCACGTTCTTAGGGTGCAGCTGGACGAGGGCCTCACAATTTGCATTTTTTTTCCTATTGCCCTAGTTATAAGTAAATAATTTGCTTATATTGCTTATTGCTATTTAGTGTTAAATAAAATTTAAAAAAAGGTTATGTTTAATATAGTTGTTGGGCCTGGCCTGGATGAAAACTGAATCTTTTATCTATTATTTCACATTCAGCACTTATTGAGTCTTGTCAGTGAGACAATGGAATGGTCTAGGGGGAAACATTGTTGGGCTGTGCTTTGTGCATCAGTTGGCCTTAATCTGGCCCTGCTATCCATGGCCTCATGTTCTGTCTTTCCAAGACCACCCATAAATTGGAGAAGAAACGCTTGATTTTCCATTGTGACACTCTCCTACCCGATGGCATTAACTGAGACCTCCGATTTCTGCTACCCCACTCCCCTTTCTCCTTCTCTTCCCTCGCCCTTTCTGTTCTTTCCTTCAGCTCTCCACCCCTTTCCCTCCATTCACAGAGTCATCCTGACTATCCCTGTTTGCTGATGTCCACTCCCTCCCTTATCCATCTGTGGGTCTATGCTCCTCCCCCACCACACACCCCATTTTGTTCCGATGCCTGCCTACATTTTGGTCACACATTGATGAAGGGCTCAAGTCTGAAACGCTGGTTATGTATCTTTATCTTTGCTATATAAAGGACACTGTTTGACCTGCCGCGTTTCTCCAGCATTGAGTTTTTACTTCAACCATGGTGTCTGCAAACTTTTGTGTTTTACTTTAATCCCATTTAAACCTTATCACTGCACCTCACGAGTTTACATTTTCCAGTTGTAGTGGGCAATGCCCTGAAGGTCGAGTGGAGCTGGGTGTGGTTATGGCCGCGAGAGCTCAGGAGTGTTTGGTAACCATGTTCATTGTATTCCAGGTGTGGAGCTCCTCCAATAGGTGGGGGAAGTCGCACGGTTCGCCGGATCGGAACCGCCTGCCTCCTGTCCTTGGCTGCGTTGATGGGGTCAATCTCTCTGGACCTGAATAGCAGCCTGGAAGCCTGGAGGGAGACGGAAAGTTCGCTCCAGGCGCTGTTTTCCTGCAGAAGCACTTTTTTAATTCAATTCATCAACCGCCTCCAAAAAGAACGCGGCTCAGTCAGGTGGAACCAGGTCAATTCATCTGTCACCACCGCCAACATCACCCGCACACTTCAAGTGTCCAAGTGGATAAATGATACCTGTACTGAGCTGGAACTCAAGGTGCAGGGCAACCAGCTCGCATGTTCTGGGGGGCACTTCAACTGCCATCACATTGTGGATGAATTCGTACAGAATCTTGGTGCAAACTGGACGAATGCGGAAGGTGAGACAGACAACCCGATCTCATCCATTATCTACACTCTGCTGAATATGCTGGGCGAGCCAGAGGGAGATATGAGCCGGGCCAGGTCTAACCAGAACTGGGCAGATGTCATGTCCTTCAAGTTATCACTTCAAGCCGAGGAGGCAATACTCTTGCTCCAGAGATCGCAGTTTCTGGGCTCCAGCCGTCAAGGTGACCCTGCAATCAAATGGCATCAGGCAGCAACATCCATGAACCACGCCCTGTTCGTTTCGGAAAACATGCAAGAATGTTGCACGAAGAACTCGAATCTTTCGCTTTACTTTGCTCATTATAAGGGCATTTGTCTCTTCAACCGCAGCTCGCTTGTTTTTCAAACTACCAACAGGGATGCAATATTTGATGTGGTTCATCAAATTAACAATGTTCAGGAATGCCTGCTTCACGTGGCCGATTATTCAATGAGAAGAAAGTCCAGAGATATTTTGTCTGCCCTAAGTTTCAGAGTCACCCTTTTGGTCACAGCCTGTCTCATTTATCCAATAGTGTTCGTGTCCTTTAAACAGATGACGGAATGGATCCAGAACTACGCGCGTAGCCTGATGGAGCGCACCGAGGACTTGAACCGGCAGCGCCGAGTGGCTGAGGACCTCCTCCACCAGATGTTACCGAAGTCAGTGGCGAAACAGCTGCGGAAGCGCAAACACGTGGAAGCGGAGAGCTATGAACAGGTAACGCGAGTGGCGTCGTTCATTGTAATAAAAACACAATACTGGACAAACTCAGCAGGTCGAACAGTGGACCCCTCGGGCAAATCCATCCAACCAGCCTTCCTTCAGAGAAACACAACAAATCTGAGCAAACAATAAGCTGCTGGAGGCTCCAGGCAGCATCCATGGGTAGAAACTTCCTTCAAACTGGGAGGGAAGCTTAATTCTGCTATCAATCGAGGGAATACTGAATATGTTAGCAGGTCAAGCACATCTGAAGTGAACAACAGACTCGTGTTGAGTTCCTTCAGCGGTTTTTATTTTTGCTCATCCTTGCACGTAATGTCTTTTTTTGCATTCTGACATTCCCCTGAACAAAGGCACCAGAGTCCAATAACTTTTTAATTGGTAGTGATAAACACTGTCGACTGGAAGATTGGCTATACTACAAACTGCCTTCAGGGAGTTGCAAGAAAAATGAAGTGGTGTCCATTACCTTGCAAGGAAAGTCTGGAGATTGTTCAGGTTTGCATGGAACAGATGGAGAAAATCTGAATGGGCTATGGTCAGGGGGACACATTAAGATAATATCATCGGTACTGGAAGGAGGGGTGGTAAAGGGAGAGGGCGGTAAAGGGAGAGGGCGGTAAAGGGAGAGGGCGGTAAAGGGAGAGGGCGGTAAAGGGAGAGGGCGGTAAAGGGAGAGGGCGGTAAAGGGAGAGGGCGGTAAAGGGAGAGGGCGGTAAAGGGAGAGGGCGGTAAAGGGAGAGGGCGGTAAAGGGAGAGGGCGGTAAAGGGAGAGGGCGGTAAAGGGAGAGGGCGGTAAAGGGAGAGGGCGGTAAAGGGAGAGGGCGGTAAAGGGAGAGGGCGGTAAAGGGAGAGGGCGGTAAAGGGAGAGGGCGGTAAAGGGAGAGGGCGGTAAAGGGAGAGGGCGGTAAAGGGAGAGGGCGGTAAAGGGAGAGGGCGGTAAAGGGAGAGGGCGGTAAAGGGAGAGGGCGGTAAAGGGAGAGGGCGGTAAAGGGAGAGGGCGGTAAAGGGAGAGGGCGGTAAAGGGAGAGGGCGGTAAAGGGAGAGGGCGGTAAAGGGAGAGGGCGGTAAAGGGAGAGGGCGGTAAAGGGAGAGGGCGGTAAAGGGAGAGGGCGGTAAAGGGAGAGGGCGGTAAAGGGAGAGGGCGGTAAAGGGAGAGGGCGGTAAAGGGAGAGGGCGGTAAAGGGAGAGGGCGGTAAAGGGAGAGGGCGGTAAAGGGAGAGGGCGGTAAAGGGAGAGGGCGGTAAAGGGAGAGGGCGGTAAAGGGAGAGGGCGGTAAAGGGAGAGGGCGGTAAAGGGAGAGGGCGGTAAAGGGAGAGGGCGGTAAAGGGAGAGGGCGGTAAAGGGAGAGGGCGGTAAAGGGAGAGGGCGGTAAAGGGAGAGGGCGGTAAAGGGAGAGGGCGGTAAAGGGAGAGGGCGGTAAAGGGAGAGGGCGGTAAAGGGAGAGGGCGGTAAAGGGAGAGGGCGGTAAAGGGAGAGGGCGGTAAAGGGAGAGGGCGGTAAAGGGAGAGGGCGGTAAAGGGAGAGGGCGGTAAAGGGAGAGGGCGGTAAAGGGAGAGGGCGGTAAAGGGAGAGGGCGGTAAAGGGAGAGGGCGGTAAAGGGAGAGGGCGGTAAAGGGAGAGGGCGGTAAAGGGAGAGGGCGGTAAAGGGAGAGGGCGGTAAAGGGAGAGGGCGGTAAAGGGAGAGGGCGGTAAAGGGAGAGGGCGGTAAAGGGAGAGGGCGGTAAAGGGAGAGGGCGGTAAAGGGAGAGGGCGGTAAAGGGAGAGGGCGGTAAAGGGAGAGGGCGGTAAAGGGAGAGGGCGGTAAAGGGAGAGGGCGGTAAAGGGAGAGGGCGGTAAAGGGAGAGGGCGGTAAAGGGAGAGGGCGGTAAAGGGAGAGGGCGGTAAAGGGAGAGGGCGGTAAAGGGAGAGGGCGGTAAAGGGAGAGGGCGGTAAAGGGAGAGGGCGGTAAAGGGAGAGGGCGGTAAAGGGAGAGGGCGGTAAAGGGAGAGGGCGGTAAAGGGAGAGGGCGGTAAAGGGAGAGGGCGGTAAAGGGAGAGGGCGGTAAAGGGAGAGGGCGGTAAAGGGAGAGGGCGGTAAAGGGAGAGGGCGGTAAAGGGAGAGGGCGGTAAAGGGAGAGGGCGGTAAAGGGAGAGGGCGGTAAAGGGAGAGGGCGGTAAAGGGAGAGGGCGGTAAAGGGAGAGGGCGGTAAAGGGAGAGGGCGGTAAAGGGAGAGGGCGGTAAAGGGAGAGGGCGGTAAAGGGAGAGGGCGGTAAAGGGAGAGGGCGGTAAAGGGAGAGGGCGGTAAAGGGAGAGGGCGGTAAAGGGAGAGGGCGGTAAAGGGAGAGGGCGGTAAAGGGAGAGGGCGGTAAAGGGAGAGGGCGGTAAAGGGAGAGGGCGGTAAAGGGAGAGGGCGGTAAAGGGAGAGGGCGGTAAAGGGAGAGGGCGGTAAAGGGAGAGGGCGGTAAAGGGAGAGGGCGGTAAAGGGAGAGGGCGGTAAAGGGAGAGGGCGGTAAAGGGAGAGGGCGGTAAAGGGAGAGGGCGGTAAAGGGAGAGGGCGGTAAAGGGAGAGGGCGGTAAAGGGAGAGGGCGGTAAAGGGAGAGGGCGGTAAAGGGAGAGGGCGGTAAAGGGAGAGGGCGGTAAAGGGAGAGGGCGGTAAAGGGAGAGGGCGGTAAAGGGAGAGGGCGGTAAAGGGAGAGGGCGGTAAAGGGAGAGGGCGGTAAAGGGAGAGGGCGGTAAAGGGAGAGGGCGGTAAAGGGAGAGGGCGGTAAAGGGAGAGGGCGGTAAAGGGAGAGGGCGGTAAAGGGAGAGGGCGGTAAAGGGAGAGGGCGGTAAAGGGAGAGGGCGGTAAAGGGAGAGGGCGGTAAAGGGAGAGGGCGGTAAAGGGAGAGGGCGGTAAAGGGAGAGGGCGGTAAAGGGAGAGGGCGGTAAAGGGAGAGGGCGGTAAAGGGAGAGGGCGGTAAAGGGAGAGGGCGGTAAAGGGAGAGGGCGGTAAAGGGAGAGGGCGGTAAAGGGAGAGGGCGGTAAAGGGAGAGGGCGGTAAAGGGAGAGGGCGGTAAAGGGAGAGGGCGGTAAAGGGAGAGGGCGGTAAAGGGAGAGGGCGGTAAAGGGAGAGGGCGGTAAAGGGAGAGGGCGGTAAAGGGAGAGGGCGGTAAAGGGAGAGGGCGGTAAAGGGAGAGGGCGGTAAAGGGAGAGGGCGGTAAAGGGAGAGGGCGGTAAAGGGAGAGGGCGGTAAAGGGAGAGGGCGGTAAAGGGAGAGGGCGGTAAAGGGAGAGGGCGGTAAAGGGAGAGGGCGGTAAAGGGAGAGGGCGGTAAAGGGAGAGGGCGGTAAAGGGAGAGGGCGGTAAAGGGAGAGGGCGGTAAAGGGAGAGGGCGGTAAAGGGAGAGGGCGGTAAAGGGAGAGGGCGGTAAAGGGAGAGGGCGGTAAAGGGAGAGGGCGGTAAAGGGAGAGGGCGGTAAAGGGAGAGGGCGGTAAAGGGAGAGGGCGGTAAAGGGAGAGGGCGGTAAAGGGAGAGGGCGGTAAAGGGAGAGGGCGGTAAAGGGAGAGGGCGGTAAAGGGAGAGGGCGGTAAAGGGAGAGGGCGGTAAAGGGAGAGGGCGGTAAAGGGAGAGGGCGGTAAAGGGAGAGGGCGGTAAAGGGAGAGGGCGGTAAAGGGAGAGGGCGGTAAAGGGAGAGGGCGGTAAAGGGAGAGGGCGGTAAAGGGAGAGGGCGGTAAAGGGAGAGGGCGGTAAAGGGAGAGGGCGGTAAAGGGAGAGGGCGGTAAAGGGAGAGGGCGGTAAAGGGAGAGGGCGGTAAAGGGAGAGGGCGGTAAAGGGAGAGGGCGGTAAAGGGAGAGGGCGGTAAAGGGAGAGGGCGGTAAAGGGAGAGGGCGGTAAAGGGAGAGGGCGGTAAAGGGAGAGGGCGGTAAAGGGAGAGGGCGGTAAAGGGAGAGGGCGGTAAAGGGAGAGGGCGGTAAAGGGAGAGGGCGGTAAAGGGAGAGGGCGGTAAAGGGAGAGGGCGGTAAAGGGAGAGGGCGGTAAAGGGAGAGGGCGGTAAAGGGAGAGGGCGGTAAAGGGAGAGGGCGGTAAAGGGAGAGGGCGGTAAAGGGAGAGGGCGGTAAAGGGAGAGGGCGGTAAAGGGAGAGGGCGGTAAAGGGAGAGGGCGGTAAAGGGAGAGGGCGGTAAAGGGAGAGGGCGGTAAAGGGAGAGGGCGGTAAAGGGAGAGGGCGGTAAAGGGAGAGGGCGGTAAAGGGAGAGGGCGGTAAAGGGAGAGGGCGGTAAAGGGAGAGGGCGGTAAAGGGAGAGGGCGGTAAAGGGAGAGGGCGGTAAAGGGAGAGGGCGGTAAAGGGAGAGGGCGGTAAAGGGAGAGGGCGGTAAAGGGAGAGGGCGGTAAAGGGAGAGGGCGGTAAAGGGAGAGGGCGGTAAAGGGAGAGGGCGGTAAAGGGAGAGGGCGGTAAAGGGAGAGGGCGGTAAAGGGAGAGGGCGGTAAAGGGAGAGGGCGGTAAAGGGAGAGGGCGGTAAAGGGAGAGGGCGGTAAAGGGAGAGGGCGGTAAAGGGAGAGGGCGGTAAAGGGAGAGGGCGGTAAAGGGAGAGGGCGGTAAAGGGAGAGGGCGGTAAAGGGAGAGGGCGGTAAAGGGAGAGGGCGGTAAAGGGAGAGGGCGGTAAAGGGAGAGGGCGGTAAAGGGAGAGGGCGGTAAAGGGAGAGGGCGGTAAAGGGAGAGGGCGGTAAAGGGAGAGGGCGGTAAAGGGAGAGGGCGGTAAAGGGAGAGGGCGGTAAAGGGAGAGGGCGGTAAAGGGAGAGGGCGGTAAAGGGAGAGGGCGGTAAAGGGAGAGGGCGGTAAAGGGAGAGGGCGGTAAAGGGAGAGGGCGGTAAAGGGAGAGGGCGGTAAAGGGAGAGGGCGGTAAAGGGAGAGGGCGGTAAAGGGAGAGGGCGGTAAAGGGAGAGGGCGGTAAAGGGAGAGGGCGGTAAAGGGAGAGGGCGGTAAAGGGAGAGGGCGGTAAAGGGAGAGGGCGGTAAAGGGAGAGGGCGGTAAAGGGAGAGGGCGGTAAAGGGAGAGGGCGGTAAAGGGAGAGGGTTCAGGTGCTATGCACATATTGTTTTAGGCCTTGGCATGTGAAATCAGGATAATGTAGATAGACTATAAAAACTGGTCACATGTTAATGCACAGATTCTTCAGGCAATAGCATGGTGAGTGTACTTAATAATAGCATTTATTGTCTTTAGTAAAATTTAAAACAGCAGGAATGTTCTAGTATGTTCTGTTACATTTGAGGCAAGCATATGCTTAATGCTAAATGCTAAATTTAATAAAACTTGATGTTTCTCCAACTTTCTACGTGTTCAGCTTGGAGTTGACAATCATAATCCCCAATCTCTGTTCCGGGGACAACCCTTTTGGGAAAAAAATTGTTGTCCAGTGTAATTAGTATAGAGATGAAGATTCTGAGCAAATGCAAGGTACATAAACTGTTCCCCAAAGGGCATTGTGTACTATGTTGACAATCATTTTGATCGCTCCCCACTCCTGCAAAATTATGTGCATAGTTGAGAACTCAGATGTTACTTATTGCTTGTTGCATACATTTTGCATTTCATAGCATGTGAAGGAAACTATGGTTGACTGAGGTTGAATAGGCTAAAAGAGGCCCATTTGGGGTCAGAAAGGGTGGGTGGAGATTGGAACCTTTAGGTACATGGGTTTTCTGGAACTTAGGGCCTTCATGTGGAACAGCAAATGAAGCTTGGGTAGATGGCCAGAAATCAGGGCCTTGGTTGGGGTTGGAAAAATTGGGGCCTGAATCTTGAGATCAAGGTTGGTACTCACATTTGGAGCTTGTGGGGAAGGGATGATGGTTACCAGAGTGGGGGAGGAGTTAAAGGGAGAGGGTGGTAAAGGGAGAGGGTGGTAAAGGGAGAGGGTGGTAAAGGGAGAGGGTGGTAAAGGGAGAGGGTGGTAAAGGGAGAGGGTGGTAAAGGGAGAGGGTGGTAAAGGGAGAGGGTGGTAAAGGGAGAGGGTGGTAAAGGGAGAGGGTGGTAAAGGGAGAGGGTGGTAAAGGGAGAGGGTGGTAAAGGGAGAGGGTGGTAAAGGGAGAGGGTGGTAAAGGGAGAGGGTGGTAAAGGGAGAGGGTGGTAAAGGGAGAGGGTGGTAAAGGGAGAGGGTGGTAAAGGGAGAGGGTGGTAAAGGGAGAGGGTGGTAAAGGGAGAGGGTGGTAAAGGGAGAGGGTGGTAAAGGGAGAGGGTGGTAAAGGGAGAGGGTGGTAAAGGGAGAGGGTGGTAAAGGGAGAGGGTGGTAAAGGGAGAGGGTGGTAAAGGGAGAGGGTGGTAAAGGGAGAGGGTGGTAAAGGGAGAGGGTGGTAAAGGGAGAGGGTGGTAAAGGGAGAGGGTGGTAAAGGGAGAGGGTGGTAAAGGGAGAGGGTGGTAAAGGGAGAGGGTTCAGGTGCTATGCACATATTGTTTTAGGCCTTGGCATGTGAAATCAGGATAGATGTAGATAGACTATAAAAACTGGTCACATGTTAATGCACAGATTCTTCAGGCAATAGCATGGTTAGTGTACTTAATAATAGCATTTATTGTCTTTAGTAAAATTTAAAACAGCAGGAATGTTCTAGTATGTTCTGTTACATTTGAGGCAAGCATATGCTTAATGCTAAATGCTAAATTTAATAAAACTTGATGTTTCTCCAACTTTCTACGTGTTCAGCTTGGAGTTGACAATCATAATCCCCAATCTCTGTTCCGGGGACAACCCTTTTGGGAAAAAAATTGTTGTCCAGTGTAATTAGTATAGAGATGAAGATTCTGAGCAAATGCAAGGTACATAAACTGTTCCCCAAAGGGCATTGTGTACTATGTTGACAATCATTTTGATCGCTCCCCACTCCTGCAAAATTATGTGCATAGTTGAGAACTCAGATGTTACTTATTGCTTGTTGCATACATTTTGCATTTCATAGCATGTGAAGGAAACTATGGTTGACTGAGGTTGAATAGGCTAAAAGAGGCCCATTTGGGGTCAGAAAGGGTGGGTGGAGATTGGAACCTTTAGGTACATGGGTTTTCTGGAACTTAGGGCCTTCATGTGGAACAGCAAATGAAGCTTGGGTAGATGGCCAGAAATCAGGGCCTTGGTTGGGGTTGGAAAAATTGGGGCCTGAATCTTGAG
This sequence comes from Narcine bancroftii, assembly GCF_036971445.1. Classification (NCBI taxonomy): domain Eukaryota; kingdom Metazoa; phylum Chordata; class Chondrichthyes; order Torpediniformes; family Narcinidae; genus Narcine; species Narcine bancroftii. The sequence continues at coordinate 155,207,226 of NC_091470.1, forward strand.
ATCAAGGTTGGTACTCACATTTGGAGCTTGTGGGGAAGGGATGATGGTTACCAGAGTGGGGGAGGAGTTAAAATGACCCAAACAAGGCAGCATTACTAATAAAGAGGAAATGCATTGTGTTCCCAGTGTCTGAGTCCCTTTAAATAAGCCATTCTCAATGGGGGCTGTATAGCCTCTATGGGAGCCACAGCATATTTAAGGGGGGACTGAAAACATAAAGTATACTTTTTATGTAGTCGGAAGGAGAGAAGTAAGGAGTAAGAGAAACTTGACTGCTTCACAGGCAAAGGGCCCATAAACTTTGAGCAGAGATCTCAGGGGGCCATAGCCAAAAAAAGGTTGAGAATGACTGCTTTAAATTGTGCTTTTGTATTGGTAGGAATGCTGTGAAAATATGATTGTGTCACAGGAGCTCTCTGGGACTGGGACCACTGATTAACCACAGGCGCTCTCTGGAAGAAAAGGAACCAATTTTTTGGATGGTGATTGTCACAGGGGTCACCTCAAACCTTCGAATTTTGAATTTATGGAGAGGCATGGTTTAGCCTGGAAATGGTTATGTTCCTCTCTGAAATAAACAATTTTTAAGACTATTTACCATATAACCATATAACCACTTAAAGCACAGAACAGGCCAGTTCGGCCCTACTAGTCCATGCCGTAGCAAATCCCCACCCTACTAGTCCCACTGACCAGCACCCGGTCCATACCCCTCTAGTCCCCTCCTATCCATGTAACGATCCAGTCTTTCCTTAAATGTAACCAATGATCCCGCCTTGACCACGTCTGCTGGAAGCTCATTCCACATCCCCACCACCCTCTGCGTAAAGAAATTTCCCCTCTTGTTCCCCTTATAATTTTCCCCCTTCAATCTTAAACCATGTCCTCTAGTTTGAATCTCCCCCTTTCTTAATTGAAAAAGCCTATCCACATTTACTCTGTCTGTCCCTTTTAAAATCTTAAACACCTCTATCAAGTCCCCTCTCAATCTTCTACGCTCCAGAGAAAAAATCCCCAGTCTGCACAACCTTTCCCTGTAACTCAGACCCTGAAATCCTGTCAACATTCTCGTGAACCTTCTCTGCACACTCTCTATTTTGTTTATATTTATAATTTTTTTCTTTCTTTTTTCTTTTTCTTTTTTTTAGCCCAGCCTCCCTCCCACACACCCCCTTCACCTTGGATAAGCAAGTTTGCGGATGATACAAAGATTTGGTGATAAAACAGCACTGGTATAATCTGAATTTCAAACAAAAAACAAAAAAAAAATCTGAGAGGCTCTTAAATTTTGCAATCTGTAGTTGTCAATTTAATTACATTTTGGCAATTGGCTAAACCAATCATCGTCAAATTAGGTAGAAATTGAATTCATTGTAATTTAGTAATGTTTACACAATACCCAAAAATGTCAGTCAAAATAACATTTACATTTGAGCCTAGCATTGGAAAAATGACTGAATTTCTAAAAATGTTTGACATTTCTCATCTCTTTACAGTACATTAAAAAAAATTCTTCCCAGAAGCTGCAAGTACAACATAATTCATATGACAATTAGGGGCTGGATTCTGGATTATTATTTCAAACAAGTTTAGTAATGAAGAATGCATCCTTTGTATAGTATGAACAGGGGAACTATTTCTAAATGCAGGCCCAATTCTTCTGTCAGGGCAGTAAATTGTTGTCAGGTGTATCCATGCAAGTGTGTTTATTTGCATCTGAAAGCAACTCCTCATTCTTACAAAATAATTACAAATAATTAGGTAATTAAGAATTACCAATAAGTTGAGTATAATAAACAGCTACCTTGATGTAGATCATCAAAAGGAAAATAAAAACATTTAAATGGAGCTTCTTACAGCATTGGGTCACCCAAAAATGCTTTACCAAAGATGAAGTATTTTTGCAATGCAACACAATAAATTGTAGATGGTGCAATTGAGCAGACTTTGAGAAGCTGGTGGGGGGGGGGACTTAGAAAGATGAGCAGCATCTATGGAGAGAAATGGACAGTCTATGCTTTGGGTTGGAATCCTTTATTGCAACTAAGATGGGAAGGGGGTGTGGGTAAACATAAAACATGAAGGTGGAAGCAATGTGAGAGAACTTCACAGCACCCAGAGGGAGGAGGAAAACCTCTTCAAGGAATTTGTAGCTCAGCAGTAATGTAGGAAATGCTTTTGGCCAGTCCTGTGTGGTTGATGTGTAGATGCCATCTCAAAAAATCCCCTTGAAGTACAAGTGCTTCCTACATTATGAATGACCTAACTTATGGAAATCCAGCTTTATGCATTTAAGACAGTAATAATAAAATGTTTTGTGGTATTTGCTAATATAGGATATAGTATGTACTCCATTAGGGGACAGCACAGGTAGTGTGGCGGCACTGTAACAGCACCAGTGATTGGAACCAAAGTTCAAATCCATGCTGTCTGTAAGGAGTTTGAATGTTCTCCCTGTATCTGCATGGGTTTCATCTGAGTGCTTCAGTTTCCTCCCACCCTTCAAAATCTTCCAAGTGATGTAGGTTAATTGGGCAGCATGGGCTCGTGGGCCGAAAGGACCTGTTATTATGCTGGATGTCTTAATTAAATTAATTTATTTATGGGTACCATAATGGTGATTATTGAATTAAATGAAAGAATTATAGCAAGTGTAATATAAAGTGATATGGATATATCTAATGCAGTGCACACAAGTACTGGAGAAACTCAGCAGGTCACATAGCATCCATAGAAAATAAAAGGCAGTTGGGTTTTTTGGGCCTGAGCCCTTCTTCAGGAGTGCCAAAAATCATGCAAACACCAGAATAAAAAGGTGGGGGAACTGGGGTGGGGTGGGGAGAGGCTAACTAGGCTAACTAGTAAGAGGTACTAGGGGGATTAAGAGTGCTAGAGGAGAAGGAAAAGGGCTAAGAAAGGGGTGGGGAAATGGAGGAAGGGGAAACTGGGTGGGGGGGGGGTTAATGAAAATTAGAGTTAAGTATTGATCCCATCTAGTTGCAAACTACTGAGACAGAATATTTGTGAGCAGCTGTTTATGAAGCCATGTCACCATGACATTGGGGTGTGAAATTGAAGTGGTTGGCCATTGGGAAGTCCTTGCAATTACAGTGAACAGAGTGAAATTGCACAACAAAGCAATCTCCCAATCAACATTCAGTCTCTCAGATGTAGAGAAGGCAGATTAAGGAGCACTGGATACAGTAATCACAGGTGATGTTGCTTCACTTAGAAGAATGGTCTGGTGTCTTAAATAGTGGTGATGGAGGGGGTGTTAGAGCAGTCACTGGGTAGGTACCAAGGCAGAAATTGGTGGGAAAGGATGAGTGGATAATGGTGGGGGGGGGGGGGGAGAAGGGAGGGAGAGATGTGTGTCTAGTGATGGGATCCCATTGAAAACTCCTCTAAATTATCAACAGAATAGCTAATAATGTCAGTGTTGCTGCCCTGACTAATGTTTACAACATGAAGGATTGGATCACACTCAACCAGCCATAGTGAGCAGACCACATCATCTGCTTGCCTGACACCAATACATATTCTGGATGAGATGTCAGAAGTCTCGTATTGCACAATTTAATGAGGTTACTGCTTTAAACTATTTAAAAATCTGTCACTGTGGATATTGCTCAATACTTTGGATATTCTCTCATCACAGATGATCTTAATTGTGTGAATGTAGGAAAAGAATAAAATCCAATACACTTCAAAACTGTTTATAAGGTTGAACTGAGGAATTATTTAAACTTTAGAACAGTGATTCTCAATCTTTCTTCTTTCCATTCACATATTACTTTAAGTAATCCCTATGCCATAAGTACTCTGTGATTAGTAATGGATTGCTTAAGGTTGTATGTGAGTGGGGAAAGCTGAGAATCACTGTGCTAGACCCAAATGTTACTAAAATATTTTGCTTGAGAAAAATTGTCATTGGCCCATTTCCTTTGGAGTTATGAAACTGAGCACATAACGAGTCAATTAGGTATGATTAGAACAGTGGTTCTCAACCTTTTTCTTTCCACCCACATACAATTCCTTACTAATCACAGAGCATCTACTTAGTGGTATGTGAGTGAAAGAAAAAGCTTGAGAACCACTGCTTTAGAAGTTAAATCTATTTAAATTTGTTTTGTTTTATATTATTGGCAGGTGACAATTTATTTCTCGGACATTGTAGGATTTACCACCATTGCTGCTTCATGTACTCCTCTGCAGGTTGTACAGATGCTGAACAACCTGTACATGTGCTTTGATACCAGGATCGAGTCGTACGACGTATATAAGGTACAAAGACCACAAGAGTTGATAATTAATTCAAGAATCATTAATGTCAGTGGAAAGCAAACAGTAATTTGCAGTTAAATCAAAGTCAATTTTATTTCAGGGCCATCCATGAGACATTATGAATACCTCTACTCAATTATTTGATTATAAACTACTCCAAACTTCATATACATACAGGATATAGTCCAGTGGTTCTTCATCTTTTTCTTTCCACTCACAAACCACTTTCAGTAATCCAGATGCCATTGGTGCTCTGTGATTAGTAAGGGATTGCTTAAGGTGGGATGTGAGTGGGAAGAGAAGGTTGAGAATCACTGCTCGAGACCCAATTGTGACTGAAGTATTTTGCTTGAGAAAAATTGTCATTGGCCCATTTTCTTTGGAGTTATGAAACCATTCAGATAACAGGATAAATAGGTACGATTTGAATAGTGCTTTTCAAACATTTTCTTTCTCCTTGCATATCACCTTAAGCAATTCCTTACTAATCACAGAGTACCTATGACATAGGGAATACTTAGTGGTATGTGAGGGGAAAGAAAATGATTGACAACCACTGATCCAGTCCCAGGAGGAAATTCCTTCATTACCACTGTGTATAGATGTACACATACTGTATGGGCTGTCTGCCCCCGAATCTGTGACGCCTCCCTCCCAGATATCCCCATAAAGGTTGTTATGCCTAAACCTTAGTACCTGCCTTGGAACCAGGCCAGCAGCATACAAACTGTGCTGACACTTTAAGGTGATTAAAACCTATTAATCACGTTTCTCTGTCTGATTGTGATTGATTGGTAGTATAACTCCCAACTTCATACATACAGGATCTAGTCCTAGGAGGACATTCCTTCAGATCTTCTACTGTCTATTGCTTGAGAACATCCAAGGTTGTCTCCTTTCTCTTCCCTGTGCTGGTGACTTGTACCTTTTCTGTTTGATCAAGAAGTAATTGGGCAGGAAACCACTTAGGAAGTTTATAAGATTGTAAAGCTCCTTTTTTTAATTTTTTTTTAATTTTTCACACTATAAACCACATTGATCAAGATACATACATTTTCCTTTTCAAATATATACAGTGTCATTTTCTCCCCCCCTCCCTCTTCCCATCCCACCCTCCCTACCTCCCCTCCCATTAATTTAAAGTTCAGAATCTAAGATACATTAAATCCGTCAAACAATGTTGTCACTCAATAAAAACAAACAAGAATTTCCACTGAGTCAATTCTTTTCATTCCCTTCTCCTTCTGTCATTTTAGGTGGTAGATGTCCCCGGTAGGTTTTCTCTATTGTGTTTCATGTATGGCTCCCATATTTGTTCAAATATTGTAATATTATTTCTTCAATTATATGTTGTTTTTTCTAATGGAATTCATTTATTCATTTCTATATACCATTGTTGTATTCTCAAGTTATCTTCTAATTTCCAGGCTGACATAATACATTTTTTTGCTACAGCTAGGGCTATCCTAACAAATCTTTTTTGTGCACCATCCAAATCAAGTCCAAATTCTTTATTTTTTATGTTACTTAGGAGAAAGATCTCTGGTTTTTTGGTATATTGCTTTTTGAGATTTTATTTAATATCTGGTTTAGATCTTCCCAAAATTTTTTCACTTTCTCACATGTCCAGATTGCATGAATTGTTGTTCCCATTTTCTTTTTACAGTGAAAACATCTGTCAGATACTGTTGGGTCCCATTTATTAAACTTTTGAGGTGTAATGTGTAGCCTGCGTATCCAGTTATATTGTATCATACGTAACCTCGTATTTATTGAATTTCTCATAGTTCCTGAGCATAACTTCTCCCATGTTTCCTTCTTTATCTTTGTTTAGATCTTGTTCCCATTTTTGTTTAGTTTTACCATTTGTTTCCTCATTCTCCTTTTCTTGCAGTTTAATATACATGTTATAAATTTTTTGATTATCATTGTGTCTGTAATTACATATTCAAAATTACTTCCTTCTGGTAACCTCAACCTTTTGCAAACAACTTTCCAACTGTAATTGTATTTTTAGCACTCAGCCATGGCTAATATTGAGGTTGTATAAATGCAAAGTTGCCTGTTTATAGGTTTCTTGTGTCTCCTGTGGTGTCCACTTCCTGTAATTCTGTACCTGTATCAGTATTATAACCAACAATTCATTTTAGAGCTGAATTTGTATTTTACTTTCTCCTTGATTGAGGTGGAAACTATTGGAGATGCTTACATGGTGGTTAGTGGCCTTCCTGAGCGAAAAGGGACTAAACATGCTGATGAGATTGCAAAAATGGCCTTGGATCTAGTTGCAGCTGTTCGGCAAGTTCCAATTCCTCACATGCCAACAGAAAGACTGCAACTACGGGCTGGCATTCATACAGGTCTGTAAATCTGACAATAATCCTTGACTCTAACCAATCATTTCTCCATTGTTCATGTTTCTGATGCTATTCTAGCACTCCAAATGCTAAGCTGGCTAAATATGGTAGGTCTCAAAAGCAATTGTCCAGATTGTGATACACCAGGACCCATTATTCAACACACTAATTTGTACTGCAGTTTGTATCTAATTGTTTGTGCTTACAGCTGATAATTCCTGGGGAAACATTAATCATTGCAGCATTAGTTTTAGGTTAAAGAACAAACTAATGCAAAGCTTATTAACCAAAGGAAGGATATCTTCAATATGATGAGAGAATATTTGACCAGGGTAATCTGGATTAGCAACTGTAGAACCATTTGTTGATATACTGCAGCCACTGTGAATCAATAGTCAGGGAAACAAATACCAGTAATAATGAATGGCAAAATATGCAGAGTGGATGCAAGGAAAATCTTTCTTTTTATAGACAGGTTGTCACAATCTGGAACTCTGTCGATAAGGATAAATGAAAACAAAAGTGGTGAGATTTTCGAAGGATATTTGAAAGTCACAAGGGAAAATATTTTGCAGAATTATTGGGAAAGGTTGATGGGGTAAAACTATATGGATTATTCTACTGGGAGCTAAAATTGTCTTTATGGGCCAAATGGTCTTTTTCTGTACTAATTGGACACTCACATGGTTAAGTCCAAGTGAGCTTAGAAGAATTACAAGAAAGGCTTTGTTTTTGAAATAAAAACAGAAAACAGCAGAATCTGGAAAGAGAAATAAAATTAATGTCTTGGGTCATAAATTCATTCCTGGAAAGAGAAAATAAGATGGTTTTATATTACAAAGAAGGTGATGGACAGATGACTAGGGGTAACATGAAAGTCTGCAAATGCTTTGTTTGCAGTAAAAACACACTGAAATGCTGGAGGAACTCTGCATTTCTGCATCCTTAGGAGACAAAGATATGTTACCAATGGTTTGGGCCTGAGCCCTTCTTCAAGGAATAAGCAGAATGATCAAAAAACAGGAAACCTCAGAATACAGACAATGCCGGCTGGGGGAGAAATACAGACCAACAAAAGGTATTAATTGCATACAAGAGGCGAGAATTGATTATATCTGTGCAAAAGGAGATCAGGGGAAGGGAGAGAGACAGAGCTGGGGGAATGATAGGCTCTATCAATAACTCCAAAGTCATAGTGAGGAATAATAGGCTATATTATTCTTTAGACTTGCAGCTGGCCCAATTCCAAGTGCTCGACTGGGGACAAGGAGAGGGAGGTTGACCTTCATTCCAGGGTCACAAGGGGAGGAGTTACCAGTGAGTGAGTCACCAGTGGGGGATGGGCCAGCTATCCATCGGCAGTTACATATTTGTATTACCATATTCACACCCTCTTTTAAAACAAGAGAAAAAACTGTCAATCTCAGTTATAGCCAATTTTCATACTGGCAGAGAAAGTGGGTTGCAAAATTCAATGTTGAGTCTGGATGGCTACAATGACCAAAGATTAGATGCTGTTCTTGAAGTTGCATCAGGCCTTATTAGAAAACATGCAGCACAATACAGGCCTTTCAGCCCACAAAGTTCTGCAGAACCTGTCCCTAGCTTAGAAATTACTAGGCTTTCCCTTAGCCCTCTTTTACTAACCATTTTATCCAAAAGGATCCGACCATTGCCTGGAGCCCATTCCATACACCCATCATTCTCTGCATAAAAAACTTACCCCTGACATTTCCTCTGTACCTGCTCCCTAGCATCTTAAACCAGTGTCCTCATGGCAATCATTCCAACCCTGGGAATAAAACCTCTATCTACACGATTAATGCCTCTCATCATCTTAAACACCTCTATCAGGTCCCCTCTCATTCATCAGCGGTTACATATTCACCTCTCTTTCAAAACAAAACCTCCGCCTAGAGGCTCAGCCAGTCAGTCGGGTGGTCTCCTTTGCCTCTTGTCTGGTTGTGAAATATTGCAGAAGCTGGCGAAAATTGTGAATTAAAATCTATCAAAAGGTAGAGATTAGAAAATGAGGATGAGAGGAATATTTCTGATCTGTCCAGGCGAGAGCAGAGATACAAGAAATGGACATGGTCAAAAACTTCATCAACTGTGGTTGAAGAGAAACTACAGTGCAGGAAAGACACCGGCGAAAACACTGAAAAGTCTCATTACTCTTTCTTTGGCTTGGCTTCGCGGACGAAGATTTATGGAGGGGGTAAATGTCCACGTCAGCTGCAGGCTCGTTTGTGGCTGACAAGTCCGATGCGGGACAGGCAGACACGGTTGCAGCGGTTGCAGGGGAAAATTGGTTGGTTGGGGTTGGGTGTTGGGTTTTTCCTCCTTTGCCTTTTGTCAGTGAGGTGGGCTCTGCGGTCTTCTTTAAAGGAGGTTGCTGCCCGCCAAACTGTGAGGCGCCAAGATGCACGGTTTGAGGCGATATCAGCCCACTGGCGGTGGTCAATGTGGCAGGCACCAAGAGATTTCTTTAGGCAGTCCTTGTACCTCTTCTTTGGTGCACCTCTGTCACGGTGGCCAGTGGAGAGCTCACCATATAACACGATCTTGGGAAGGTGATGGTCCTCCATTCTGGAGACGTGACCCACCCAGCGCAGCTGGATCTTCAGCAGCGTGGACTCGATGCTGTCGACCTCTGCCATCTCGAGTACTTCAACGTTAGGGATGAAAGCGCTCCAATGAATGTTGAGGATGGAGCGGAGACAACGCTGGTGGAAGCCAACAATAAAACAGGATTTGGAGAATGATCTAGAATACTTACAATAGGCAGGGGAGAAGTAATGGGATAATAATGGGGATCTGCAAGTTTGTAATGAATTTGCAGTTTCCTTCTTCTCTTCATTTATGTAACAATTTAAAGACCTGTACTCATATAATGAACAAGATATATTAACTATTGAAATGCAAGTATTACTGTGTATTCTAGGTCCCTGTGTGGCTGGAGTTGTTGGATACAAAATGCCCCGTTATTGTCTTTTTGGAGATACAGTCAATACTGCATCTCGTATGGAATCCACCAGTCTGCGTAAGTCACAATTATTGCTGTAATGGGGAGGTATCTTGATCACATGGGCAAGGATTCTTGGAGTGGGGGTGAGGAATGCTTTTGTTTTGCACAACTGATTACACTGGACAATTTTTTTTAAAAGTTTTTCCTGGAAAAAAAGGGAATATGCTAGACAACTTCAAACTGAACAAGAACATTTCAGATTTGTTGTGTCATGTAGGAAGTTGGAGAAACATTATATTAACTTTTTTTATTGAATTTAGCAGGTTTAATCGCATAATGATGTTGACACATTGTGTTAGTTCAACTGACCTAAAAATGTTTTTCCGCTGATATTTGTTTGTACTCAGCATCTGTTGTCTCTTATGCCAGCATCTAACAATAGCTAGCCAACTTTGATGGATTCCATTTGCCCCAATACTATTTTTTTTCTTGGGCACAATGTCCTGGTGAAACCTTTCACCGTGTTCATCACTGACTGCACCAAAATAAACAGGAAAGACATCCAAGTGCGAGTGCAGAAAACAAATGTTCACTGACGTGTTGTGCTTCGTGGTTTTGCAGCTTGAAGTATACATAAAATATGACAGGAAACCACAAAAATGGGTTGTATCTTTTTAAAAAGTACATGATAGGAAAATATTAAGGTTACTTTCACGGTCAGCAGCCCAAAATATTAGTGTTCAGGAAGCAAAATCTTTATTGTCCAGTGTTATAAATTGGTGGTAAAATAATAAGGGTTTTCATGAAGGAATTGGAAAGACAAATCTGAGAAATTTGTAGGGAATGGTTACAGGTAGCTTTGCCTCACTCACCCATATCCCTACCCTTTCATCTGCTTTTACTCCACCCAAATCACTTGACCCCGTGAGTCATTCCATCAGTAATCAAAGTCCAGTCTCTCACTCCTGTCTTCACATGACCCACAAAATGCTCTTGTACTGAGTGGATGCAGTGATTAATGTCACCATGCACCACTTTTTTTATGTAATGTGATTTTCTTCTTTTTCAGCTCAGAAAATTCACATCAGTTCAGTTACATTCACTGCCCTGATAAAGGATGACGACTATGAAATTGAACTGCGAGGTGATACTGAGCTGAAGGTAAAACCAAATAGTTTTGCATTAAGTGGAATGATCTGTGGTTTTGCTGCAACATTTACTTTAACTTCTCCATCATTAGTAATGTCTTTTTAGTAGGATTTCATTCTTGTCAAGTACAAAGATTTGTTTTGTACTTGTACATAACATCACTCAAAGAGGTGTTTTTTCCAGTTTTCCTACCAAGAAGAAAGTATCAAAAGAGAGTTCCTTCAGTAAGAGTTTCCATAAATCGTGCTACCTCTTCTGATGCCGCCGCATCCTGCATTCCCATAACTTCCGTAGCCACACGGCATCCCGTCCACTTGAGCGGTGAACCTGACCTTGTGAATCCAAGTCAACCGACTCAGCTCCTATTTCTGAACACCTGATATGATTAGGAAGATATCTACACTCAAATCCTTGGTGGGGTATGGTGCTCTGATCTCCTGCACCAGTCCGTTACTCCCCTAGTGCCACCACCCTTAGGGTATGGGTGCCAATCATGGGTGCTGCCAGCTTGCCACACTCCTCCATTGTCCACCAATTTTTTTTTAAAAAAAAGCACTGGTGCCATTCTGAAGGTGGTTTAAACCTGCACAGGACCATTGGGTGTGACAACTAGGCAGTTGAACTGTTGGAAGATGCACCTCCTCCCACAGTGGATTAACGGAGTTTCACTCTACTCGTGCTGCATCTAATTCCATGTTTCACACTCAAAACTTCTAGAGTTCCAATGGCATCAGATTAAATAATCTTCCAGTTACTGTGTAATATCATTAAAGAAGACATCATGATACAAGATTTCTCAGCTTGTCATTTACTACTCCACCAATCTCTATTAGAGATTCATGGTCCTCAAATTGGCCTTTCATGTTTGCAAAGAAACTGTTTATTTTAAAGAATATCTCTGTTTAACTTGCGTACCAAGTGAATGGGCCTGAAGCTCAATCCTAGACGCCCTGGCTCTTGAAATAAAGGTAGCCATATTGTCAGACTCTTATTCAGTGGTTACACTGGTAATTAGTTTCAGCAATAGGTAAATGCCACTTTCTTTTCCATGAATGGCTTGTTGTGCAATGCACTTATTGTCAGTGCATCCAATGACCAAGATTCAGTGGAAATCATCAAAAAAATCAGTTTTGGTGAACCAAATTCTCCTATAATTTGCCACACAAATGTCAACAATCCTAATAGAAGCTTGCTATTCTTGGTCAAATAATTATTGACTTCATGAATACATTGAGTCGGTGTATAGGAAGAGGTCTTGTATGTAAGCCTGCACGTGTACTATTAGTATGCTGGGAAAGAGAATGTTTGTAATATTACATAATTGTGAGGCAGGCACTCCACATAACTATTCTACCTAATAAAGTCTCAAAACACACATATATAACAATAACTATGTCCATGCTTCAAGATGTATTACGTTAACAAATTTTTTTAAAATTATTCTCATGCATACAGTTAAGAAGCCATCTGTAATTTAATTTTTAAATTTTTTTTCTAATACTTATCCGAAGGTTAACAATCTACATGCATTAAATTGTTTTCTTTCAGTCCAAAAGTTTAAGGAATAATTACATCTTTTTGTGCTATGTAAAAATTCGTGTATACTTCATACCAAATGAAAAAATATAAAATTGTAGTCCATTTTCTGATTTTTTTTTTTTGTTAAACTTTTTTTTAAACTTTATTTAAGATTTTATAACATGAATAACATATAGGATTACATTTAAAAAAAATAAAATTACAATACAGTATCAGTAATCTAAATAAACTATACCCTCCCCAATAATTATTACACATTAATAACCCAACTCAAATTAGTCCAACCCCCCCTTTCCCCCCAAAATAAAGAGTGAAGAATTAATAAAGTTAATGATATATGTGAGAAAAAAAACCACTTACAAAAAAAAACCAAAAACATAATCGATTAAAATACTAACAAAAAGAAAAGTAATTAATACTAAAATATCAGACTTAAAAAACATATTTAAATCAAACTTAAATGCATATATTTAACAAATGGAGTTAAGATGAAACATATATTTAACTCAAACTTAATATAAAAAAATTAGTAAAGTTAGTAACATTATCTATCAAAAATTCTTAAACAATAATCAATTCTTAAAGAAAAATTGTAGCGTGAAAAAAAAGATGAAAAAAAACTTTCTCTATAGAGATAAACCTTCACCAAATATCAACTAACTTCACATCTATCATTATATTAGTCACATAAACCACCATCTTAAAACAAAATTCAAACCTCATTAAGCATTGTACGATTCAATTTTAGTACTCTTCCACCATTTTCCCTTTCACTCTTAAATAGTTATCCAATAAAAGCTCCAATACCACATTTAAATATCCCCAATCATTATGTTAAAATTCAGATATCCGAATAATAAAAACACATCTACAACGAAATCTATATCTTCAACAAATGGAGCATAAACCACAAACAAAATTCAAGCCTCATTAAAAATTGTACAATTCAATTTATAACTTTCACCATTATTCCCTTCATTCTATAACTAAAATAGCAAAATAATATACACCAGAATTACCACTCCTTTCACCTTAAAGTAAAAGAAAAAATATATAAAAAAAAACTTATCCATCCCATTCACATTTAAATTTTAGATATTCCTTATCTACTGAATAAACTTTACAAAAAAAAACCACATCAATTTTTAAAACAATCAAATACTTTCTTATGCTTTTTTTTATATTTAAACAAAAAAAAACCCTTCACTCTTTAATCTAATAATACAAAAAAAGGAAAAAAAAAACGGGTAGGAGGTTAAAAATACCCCCTCCCGTCTAAACCGCGCAATGCGGTAACTCCCAAAAAAAAATGGGTGTGAGATAACTCACACGTAGCAGATGACTTTCAGGAAATAGTGCCTATCCAGTTCTCTCCCCCAACTCTTTTTTGTTAAACTTTATTTAAAATTTTATGACATGAATAAAATAAAAATTACATTTAAAGAAATAATAAAAAATAAGATAATAAAAATTAGAATACTACATCATTAAACTACACAAATTAACCACCCCAATTTTCTGATTTCTCATGGTGATGTTGGGAAGGCTATGAATAGTACACCCAGTGGAGAATTGCTGGACCATGGACCGTCATCAGAATTTCTGCTTTAAACATAACATTGTAGATAGTCAAACAGTGCTGTCAGGTTTATTGTGTAATGACAGTAAATGTTGATTTTTCACCATCATTACAAATTTAGCTTTGTGCCATTTTAGAATGGAACAAGTGGTATATATTGATCAGATCTGTGTGACCCATTTTCCATTTTTTTTCTTTTTAATATGGTCATATATGTTCCTCTGAAAGGGAAAAGGAAAAATGAAAACATACTGGCTGATTGGGAACAAGAACTATAGTGTTCAAAATGACAGCCTGGTCTGTCACAGGAATCCACGCATCAAAAAGAGAAATGAGAATGGAGAAAGCATGTCATCAGTCCAACAGGTGAGTGAAGATGATGATGATAAATCCAAATAAAAACTCACTGCTGGAGAAACTCAGCAGGTCAAATAGCAAAGGTAAAAATACATAACCAACTATTCCGGCTTGAGCCCTTCAAGGTATGAACAAAATGAAGGCAGGTGCCTGAATAAAATGTGGGGGGGGAGGGGCATGGGGAGGGAGGAGCACGCGCTCAAAGGGAAGAGGTGATAGGTGGATAAGAGGGAGAAGGCATGATAAAATGGGGAGGGGGTGTATAGCTCTGTGAACAAATAGGGAAGGGAATGGAGAGTTGGAGCAAAGGAGACAAGAGAGGGAGAATGGGAACTGATCTAGCAGAAAACAGAGAAGTCTATGTTAATGCAATCAAAGATGGGTGGACAACTGAAAAAAATAATGTTTATCTCTTGCTGTGTCTGGCAAGATTTAAATGTTTGATCTATTGTCTTCAAAATCAAAACATCATTCACTTAATTTATTTAGTGGCACAATGACAGAATCAGAAAAAATGATTATAATTAAAAATATGGCAAAAGTCAATAGGTCAGCAAGCTTCTGTGTGAAGAGATTACCAACTTTAATATGAATATCCCTATAAAACATTTTGATATGCCCATTTATCCTTCCTCTTCAGAGGTGTGGTACTAATATTTTTAGGTGCTGGATCTCAGCAAATTAGTGACAAGGAGGTGCTGAAGCCATGCCCATGAGGTGCCTGGAGCATTCCCATGAGGTGCCGGAACTGCCCCGTTACGCTGGAGCAGTGGTCCAGTGAACTCCGGCAGCACTGCACCCCTGCTTCACTGATGCTTAATGATCTGCTCAGTGAGTTAAACATTTTAAGAACATGGGAGCAGAAATAGCCCATATGAACTTTTGAAGTTGATCCATTATGCATTAAGATAATGGCTGAAACCGTCTTCCAACAAAACAGCCAAATAACTTTATATATTTTAATGTATACTTTTATTAGTTTAAATTCAAATAAAAACTTGTTCACTACTCAATTTTGGAGTTTGCAGTTTTTTAAAATTCCATCATTGCATCAGCTTAATTATGGCCAGAAGACATTGCAAGCACCCCAGAAGGAAGCCCAATTTAAGAGTTAAAAATCACTTGGATATTTATCAGAGGAAGTTTTTAAGTGTAGCAATAGCAGTTGCAAAGAAATGTATTGTTGTAATGTGGAAACTAGACAATAATGTGGGGTTGAATAGAAGGCAAATGGAATTACAAAATTGTATACCATTAGAGAAAATAACTTAAAATTTTTCTAGTTGATTCTGTAAATTATAAGATTTGGAAACCTTGCATGGATTTTATTGGTAAGAGTTCATCTACAGCATCCGCTGCTCCCACTCCAATTCACCCTAGTTAATTTAAGGTCTAACATTGAATTTCATAACATAACAATTACAGCACGGAAACAGGTCATTAGGCCCTTCTAGTCTGCACTGAACCAAACACCCCTTTCTAGTCCCACCTTTCAAATTTACAAATATAATCAATTAATGAAGGATATTAATTCGGGCAGGCTTTTCCTTTTTTACTTATTGGGGAGGGTGGGGGGAGAAAATATAAAATTATGTATTTCTAATTCTGTATGACTATGGATAAGTACTGTATTTGTTATTGATGCAAATAAAAAATAAAATTTTCAAAAAGGGAGTTAAAAATCACATTGCATTAAAGCTCTACATTCTGTCATCCTTGAATGTGCTTTTCTTTGTTTTGTATCAAGTAATTCCAGCAGGTGGCAATCCTGGCCCAGATTAGAACTATTGCTGGCTGTGAAACCTCGAACTTGTCTCATCGAGTCCAATTACATCTCCTCTTTCGTAGACTGTAACCTCAGAAATAAATCCCCTCGTGTCTAATTTTTGGTTTAAAGTCATCCCAACATTTGAGCTAAACTTTGTTAAAATTAAGTACATGGAAAAGCAGGGCAAATTAACAGAACCCTCAAGACTTTTTTTTTAATGTGGACATTTGCTTCTCCAAGTATGTTTAATCCCTTTACATATTCAAAAACAAACAAGGCATTGGGGAAGATTGCTGTGCCACTTGGCAGCTATAAGAAATGTAAGTGTGATAACATCAACACAGAAACTGCTCCTTCTTGGAGGTTATATTGGTGGCCATTAATTTTTAGTCTGTAAGTATAAACACTTTGGATAAATATATAAATAGGACAAATTCACTGATTTCGTAGGTTATGTTTTCCATTAGCATTTATGGACTGAGATATTTATCACAAAAACTTGAATAGAAGGATTACAAAATTTCAGAATCTTGTGATTATTGAACATGTCAGTTACAGCTTCTGAAACAAGATTAATTTTTCTGATTCCTATTATAGAACAGAGAAAGTAGATTTATGGAATCTTTGAGATATCTACAGATGCTTCCATTCCAACATACTGTTTAACAATTTATATCACCAAGCATGATTAAACTACACCATGGTAACTCAAGTTTTGTTTCTACTTTTGCTGACAGTCAGGTACAAGTTCCACAACACAGATCCCAAGCAACAGAACCACACCTCTCTCTATTATGGAAGCCAGTGCCAGTGGACACCCAGGACCCAAGATTGACTGTCCACAGAAAGCTGACGATCAATTAGTTTTGTTGTCACTGAAATCTGGTGAACGTTCACAGACTTGTAGTCCTAACTCTGAGAATGGACTTGCACTGCATGAGAGACACACAGACCAGGAGCAAGAATTTGCTTTCAAAGGCATCCAATGGATGGGACCAGAGCCTTCTACCACCAGGCGCGATGGTACACAGTCTGACCATGAAAATAGACACACAGAGAAATCAGAACTTCTCCCTGGATTTGTGAATTTGAATTAATGAAAGAAAAGTCAGAATGAGGAATTCTAATATTGTGTTTTTAGACATTGCTGACAGATTTTGTAAAGAAATGATCTTGAGATGTCATCAAATTGTCTTTTTTGTCACAGATCAGTTCAAACATTTGTTGTCACACAGTTGAACTTTTGTCAATAGTACAAAATAGGCATTATTAGCTACCTGTTTACAGCATCATTTAGTAGTACTTGAGATCCATGCAATTGCTAGATTTTACTATCTTACATGTAATAAGTACTAATCAACTATAGAAAGAACAAATTTAACTATACATGTACATACAACATGGTAACAAGCCCTTTTGACTTAAGAGACTATGCCGCCCAATTACACCTAATTGACCTACAACTTCTATGTTTTGAATGCTGGGAGGAAATCAGAGCACTCAGAAGGAATCCCTGCAGACACGAAGAGAACTTAGCGCTGGATTTGAACCCAAGTAGCTGGTGCCGTAATAGCATTTAGACTAAATTTAGTCTGATTGAATAAGCCATCATGGTCTATCAAACATGTAGATCTTTCTGTGAGCTGAGGGAGGAATTTGACAGTAAGGTGGTTTGCTTGGAGCTGGTGACCAATGAGATCCATTCAAGTACATTGGGTTCTGTTTGCGTTTTAATTCTTTTTTGCTTAGTGGCTTCTACTTTAAAGTATGATAACACTGCTACCTTAGCCTGGCTGTACAGCAGAGATGCATGTCTCCATAAGAAATTTCACTTTGTGTCACATTTCTCTTTGTGTATAACCCCAATGTAAGAGAAACAGTAATGTGCTGAGTAATTTCATTCAAATGCAGAAAGAGTTTATGAATCATGTAGGGGAGAATGCCCATTAGGGTTGTGCATTTTTTCTTATAAATTGAACTGAAGAGTCAGGGATACTCAGAAATGAAAATGTAAATGACAATTGTCCTTTTTCTGTTGTTATGGACCTTGGACAGTTTTATTTTAGTACTAAGGACAGGAGAACGAAAGGATCGTGCGCTGCTGTGAAGCGCTGAAACTGCACTGGAAAAGCTGACAGCCGTCAAAACCATGAGAGCCGCGCACTGGAAACTGGTGGGCTCACGGAGAGCGCACCCACTACTGTCAACCTCTCTCTACCAATAGGGAGCACCGAAGGCACACACTGGTGCAGTTTTTGAACGGGTTTGTCAGTTGGTTGGAGGGCAGTCGTTTAGACTGTCAGTGTGCTCAACCAGTAGTTTCAGTGGGACAAAGAAGACTGAGCTACTTTGTCTACAGGTGCCAGCACTGTTGTCCTGACAGCAGTTCCTGGCACTCTGATACCCAGAATGTGTGTGTGACCAACCAGTCCCCTTCCAGGAAGAGGACTTTGTGTGATAGGAGTCACTTGACGACACAAAGGAGGGTGTGTAGAGGGAAAAACTTGTGTGACAGAAGGTCACTTGTTAACCCTAAAGTGGGCTTCGGAGGCTTGAACCCCATGTAGTGACTAGGTGAAAATTCCCGTGTGAAGAAATCAAAGATGGTTGTTGCCACATTTGAAACTCAGGAAAGTTGTAAGTCTACAGTGATCATGGCCATTTGTCTCCATGCTAAAATAAAGACCAGTGTGCAATCTGTGAGCTGTTCCTTTTTGACTGACAGACTTGATGTGACTGACTTGAGGTTTTGTTTTGGGGCATTTTGAGTTTGGACTGTAATGGTCTGAGATTTTTTCAATATTCTCTTTATAAATATCTGTTGTTCATATAGAGTTGCCATAAAGGCTTCTGTTCGATTGTTGAGTTTATTGAGATAATTCTATTATTGCTAATTTGTTAATAAATGTTTTGTTAAGCTTAACCCTTCTGTTTATGCATCTCTCATTTGCTGCTGGTGAGGCGTAATGCTGTTCCTTCCTCATTGGGGAAAAAAAATATATGGACATTTATCCCTATGCATGATCGTTCTTGGGTAAATGCTCAATAAAATGAGACCAATAGTATTCATTTGGCCTTGAATCTTCCCAATTATGACATTTCCAGGGTTCAAATCCATTTGGGATTTGCAATGGTTTTAAACCATGGTCAATAAACCAAGTTATCATAACATTTTCAGATAAATATTTTTCATTACATAAATTTCAATTAGAAAGGTACCTTAATGATAAGTACCTTGAAGAATCTCACAACACAATTAATTGAAAAGTCAACAAATTAACTATATTCCTCTGGTTTTTCAAATATCTTCTCTTTGAGTAGCTTTCCAAATTAACTTTTCATGATTTCCATTCGATCATCTCACACTAATCTTTCATTTAGTGGATTATAACTATTTGCAAAATATATTCTCATCTCCCATTGGTCCTTTTGCTAAATTTGTCATCTCTGTTTGAGTACAACTTATTTCTCACTCTTTATGTGGCTCCACTTTGCTTTTATTCTTCTATCTAAGACATCAAGGATTTCATACACTTTTTTTAGAAGCTTTAAGAATTTGTCCTGCTACCTTCAAAAATTATTCTAGGTAAATCCACATGTTTGGCAGTTCTTGCACCTCATTTTAAAGAACACATATTGTCTCTGCTTATTCAATGTTCAATTTAAATATTGGGCATAAAGGACATACCATGACAGATATATTCTGAGCTTTTGGTGGGAGTGCTGATTTTCACATTTCCATCCTATACCAATCCTTGTTCACTGGAATAAGTAGAATTGACTGCAGATATAAGAAGGTTTTGGCTGCCCCATGAGCACTTCTTGATTTTATACAAGAATTGGATTAGAAGAAACTTGTAAAACTTCCATAAGATGTCAAGATATGTTGTTCCTGTATTTTCTTTTCTCTTCTGAACAGCGTTACAATGAGAATTGATAATTGATATGGGGGGGGGGGGGAATAGGTTTCAGGTTTGTCCCACCCGTCGTTTGTTCAGGGTGAGTTATAGGAATTCAAAATTGCTGCATTTGGGAGAGAGGCAAATTCATCATCTTTGATAGTTTGAGGTGTTCAATAGCATGACATTTTTTATTGGTTGATTACTGAGAGATGGATGGCATGCCCATGTTTATCCTAACCTCAACACACCCCTGGTTCAGGTCAACACCAGCAAAGCTCATGTATGAATCCTTTATATAGTAGTTAATTTGTGGAAATAGATGCTTTTGATGATGAAATAGATTATAAAAATAATTTTCTTTGCAAGCCAACAGCTAATTATAAGTCCTTTGATATGAATCGTATATATTTTGAAGCTGAAATCTTTCTCTTTGTTCTGTATTTAGTGCCTCCCATGTTTTGCAGCCTTATTATTGAGAGATACCTAATTTTCAATGCTTGCTCTGATAAGATTATCAGTTTTGTTTTTTTTTAAATCTTCATGTACAATAATTTCTTTGGTTATGTATGTGCTTTCTCCCTGATTACGAAATTCTCACGATGTAGAATTTTGCTAATTACAAAAAGTGGAGTACTGTGATAGTTCATTTTTATTTGTCTTTATTTCAGACTTTGTTCAAATAAATTGAATTTATTTAAACAAAATAAAAGGACCATCGTAAAAGTGAATGTAGGTATTGTAGAATGGTCAGTGATAAATGCTACCTTTTTAAAAAAAAAGATGGGACACAGAGTTGTGCAATGAATAAATAGTAAGTGAAGTCTATAAAACAGAGAGTGAATGCACTCAATGTTACACAGTGATTAGGAAAGGTTTCATTCTGCTGGTTTATTCAATTGGTCTAGCAGTCCAGAGACATGGACTGAAAACCTGAAGTCACTGATTTGCATCTTACCATGGGAGTTGGAGAAATTAACTTTAATTTATGAATTCATTATTAAAAGACTAAGAAGAGAAATGGTGACCACTGAATGGCCAGTTTGTCAAAACATCTCATTCACAAATGTCCTTTGGGGAAAAGCAAATTTACTCTCCTATTTGCCCACATGCAATCAAAACTTAACTGCCCTCTGGAATAGCCCAGCAAGCCATATGCATTATGCCAAAAGGCATAATGATCTTTAAAAAACATTTATATTTATTAGAAACATTTAATAATAATTAAAAACATTAAACGAAAATAAAATAATTAAACAAATTTCTTGCCTGATCATCTGCTTCCCCATCCTCTGGCCAATCATCCCCATTGGAATGAAATGTTTCTGTAAAAATTCCAATAATGTAGACTACAATTAATTACATTTTTTTTAAAAAGTGGGTGGTTTGCAATCAGTACACATCATGAAAATAAGATGATGAATTAAGAGCAGATAAACCCTCGAGTTCTTAATAGCTTTAAAGATGAAAATAAATGGAAACAAGAACAACCCCTTCAGCCCCTCGAGTCTGCTTGTGTCTTAGGTTATAGTTGATCCCACAATCCTCAAATCCACCTCCCTTCATTTCCCCCATAATCCCTGATTTTTCTACTGATTAGAATGCTATCTGCTCTATAACTCTGTGACAAGGAGTCCCAAAACTCACAATGCTTTCTGAACTTGCATATTTCCCAAGAATTATGTTTCATTATCTTTTTTTGTTAAATTCTCTCCCAATTCAATTCCTTACAAGTCCATACTTAATTGAGAATTCCTTCAGTAGCAGGAAAGGGGTGTGGGTTAAGTGATGGAGGATGGTGGGAGTGTGCCATTAAATTCTTCCTTTTATTCGTATTAGTGTTTCAAGTACACTATTTTCTAGTTATTCAAACATTGGCTGCTCTTACAAATATCTATCCATTTAAACTCAAAAACTGTTTGAACCATACGTCCAATGACAGGGGGCATTTGTGGTGGTTATCAGTTATATGAAGAGTTAATAAGAAACAATTGTTGGTAAATACACAGATTCTTGTTTGTTCTGAGCTAATCTGAGTTGGATTTATTCTCTGGAAAATAATTGCTGCAATCATGGAGGCAGAGCAATTTTATATAATTTTCCAAATTAAAATTTATCTTGATGCATCATGCTCTGTGAAGTGGCACACATCAGAACAGAATTAATTATCCATGCAAATAGCATGTTTTCTAATCTCATTTCTGAAGCAGCTTGTTCATTTTCATAACAATATAATAGGCTGCGCCAGGGACAAAGCCACCACACTCAATTCATTACTGAAACCAGCATTTCACTCTCTCATCCTTCTGCCAGTCTTTTGCTGAAAAAGAAAGCAGAAAATTAAAGCAACTTTTTTTTGCACCTGGGAACGAAGACTAATTTCTGTCCATTTTATATAAAAAATGGAAAAATAAATGAGAACTTGGGTGCTGCTGGAACTAATGGTGCTTGGCTCAAAAACAATTTCTTGCTTTCTGACTGCTATATCTGAAGTAAAGACACAAGTGAGGATTATTATTTTACAATGCCAAATAAACATCTGGGCCAGACATGAGAGCAGCAGCCACACCTTTATTGGATCTTTCAATTTGTGCTTCAGTAAAATTTTGCTTCATATGATTGGAAGGTGATTATAGCTACATTCAGATTGCATAGCAATCAGTTTCATCTAAGTCAACTATCATGTAATGAGAACATTACTTTATTATGGTGTATGCATAGCAATCAGGTATTCATCAAAGTCAACAACCTGGTAATGAGAACATTACTTTGTTATGGTATATTTTCTCCTGATACAAAGTTAACTCATTTATCTCATGTTACACTGGTTATAAAGCCACTGGAAACTTGAAAGAAAATATATATGTATAGTAGTACTGTGGTGACACAAGCTTGCATTTTACCCCACAGTGGCACAGATATAGAATTACTGCCTCAAAGCCCAGGTGACTCTGGTTCAAACCTGACCTTCGGTGCTGATTGTGTGGAATTTGCACATTCTCTGTGTGACTGCTTGGTTCTCCCTTGGGTGCTGAACTGTCTTCCGATATCACAAAGACATGTGGATTGGCAGGTGAATTGGCCTATCTATATTGTTCCTGGTTTTTGGTGAACAAAAAGAGAGTAGTGGAGGATGGTGTGTGGGGGATAATGTGTGCTTTATGACCAGCACTGACTTGGTAAGCCAAGAGGGCTTTTTCCATGCTGCGTGATTCTATGTTATAGGCTGTTACTCTCTTGACACGGGGCAAGAGAAGATAGCAAACAGTTCTATTATCTGTGGGATCAATACTGAAATATCAGATGTCATTGAACTGAATTCCAAAACATGGAAATGCTGTCAATATTATATTTGAGTAATTGGTACTGCACTGATATGTAGTTTACACTGAAAAAACATTCCTCTTCACTTTGAAGCATCGATTCCTGCCCAACAGAAAGAACTTCCAGAATAAAAGGAAATAATTTGGCTTATTGTGACTGTTTGAGAAAGCTACCCAATTGGATTCATGTTGTTGGCACCTTAGGCCTACAAGTTTTACATTTTCAGGTATCTATTCAAATTTCTTTCAAAAATACACGTAAACTGCCTCCATTATCATTCCAAGCAATGTATTCCAGATGGTAATCACCTATATGTAAATCATTTATTTTCATCACCACCCCCCATCTATTTGTTTTGACAGTTATTTTAAACCTTTCTGCAGTAAAAACATTTTCTCTTTATTTACCCTCAAAGCCTTCATGAATGTTCAATCCTCTGTCAAATCTCCTTTTAATCTTTCACTCTGTAAGGAGAAAACCTCCATTACCTCAATATACTTTAATGCCCAGAATCATATAATAAATCTTCTTAGGCATTTAAACATTTTTATTCCTTTCAAAGTGAGATGCACAAACTGTGACCCAACATAAATCACTGATCTAACACCACATTTAATCAAGGGTTAGCCTAATTTCCTTGATTTTATGCCCTCTATTGCTACTTGTCCGGCACAACATTGAGGGCTGAAGGGCCTGTAATGTGCTGTAATGTTCCATCTATGTAAACACCTTTAACAACTTAGTTCTACCATTTCCAAATACTAATCTATGTGAACTCCAGATCTCTCTATTCTTGCACCCTCCTTAAATTGTACTTTTAAGGTCACACTGGCTCTCTTCATTCTTCCGATCAAATTGAACTGCTTTAAATTTCACTTGAATGTTTCCAATATGACCTCAACCTCCTGTGAGTTTTCCCCTTTCTGCATGACTTGTTTTATGATCGGAATCTTTGATTTAAATTTATTTGGGGCAATTCCTTATTCAATCAATTGAAATTAGACTTCTGAATATTTTATCTTGTGATTTTTTTTTCCTAATCAACTTTAATAATATTTGACAACTGTTTCTCTATTGTTGCTCTACTTAATTCTCCAGAATGAAGTCTCCTTAATGGGCTGGTTTTTGATCATCTTCTCACTGCAAACTATTATTGCTTAATTACTCTATCAAAAATCATCAAGATTTTGAACTCAGCTATTTGATCGCTCCTTCAGCTTATTATTTTTTAGAGAACAGCCCTAGTTTTATCCCTCTAACTGGAGTGCTTTATTCCTACTGAATTCTAATGTCTCTATTCTTCATGATGTCCACATCCTTGACACCCTTCCAAGGGTGTACTGCCCAGATTCAGTCTATATGCTGCAACAGAAGCCAAACTAATGTTTTCAAGTTGTTTGGTAAACCTTTATGGCCGTTGCTATGAGATATGATCTTGGCAAATCTCAGGAACATAATCCATGAAACCTTAGACTGATACATTTTAAAGTACTGCCCCCAAAAGAATATTAACATAAGAAATAGGAGCAGGAGTAGGCCTCTTGGCCAGGCAAGTCTGCTCTGCCGTGACTGATTTGGCCATGGACTCCACTTACTTACCCTTCCCTCATGACCCCCAATTCCCCTACTGTTCAAAAGTCAATCCACTTGTACCTTCAACATATTTAATGAGGCAGCCTCAACTGCTTCCTTGGGCAGACAATTCCACAGATTTCACTACCTTCTGGGAGAAGCATTGCTCTCTGCCTTAAATCTCCTTCCCTGAATCTTGAGGCTATGTCCATGAGTTCTAGTCACACATGCCAGTACGTACAACTTTCTTGCTTCTCTTTCATCTATTTCTCTCATCATTTTATGTTTTGAAAAGATTGCCTCTCATTCCTTCTCAAAGGGAAAACAAAAAAAAAATAAAAACCATTTAGGCTGATGTATAATCAAAACTCAGTGTTTGTGTGCAAAATATTCTCAAGAAATCAAAATAAATATCTTACACTGCCCCCTGCAATAGTAGAGCTTAAAAATGGCCACAGAATCCACAGAACTGGCTGAGCTGATTCTGCCATCTGGTGTCCACTTTCTCAAATAGCACGTGTGAAAGGTGGACATCAAAGCTTTTCAGTCTTCGGGGGTGCCCTTAACCAGCATGTGTTAAACGTGTCTGCTAGACTTCTCAAGAACATCATTTAAATCTCCAAAGATATACAACTGAGCCGCAGTTTCTTATTTCAGTTTCTAACACCCACCATCCATCATTTTTAAAAAGAGCTACTTTAAGTGAAATGCTTCAATACACAGATGCAAAGCAGTACAGAGGCTATTATTTTGTACTGTTATGCAAGAACCAGTGTAGAGCGCGTCAAAAGAACCAAAGACTTGTTGATCCAAACCAAGGCTTTTATTAACTAAAAGACTGGAGCGTATTACAAGTAGGTCGACCAGTCCAGAATGACCTAGGAGCAATCCTTTAAAACCTGCCAGTAGGTGTGGCTACACGCTCAGCCAATCACCGTCATCCTACACTACAATCTGTTCATATGTACATATACACATTGGTGATATAATCTGTCCTATCACAACCAGTTACTCTGATTAAGTCAATCAAATTAGAACTGTTTCCCTCTATCATTATAGTCTGTGAAATAAAGCAACTCAGTGATTCATTTCTGACCTGTCTTTCCAAATGTTTTTTCCACATCTATCATTAAAATGTATGAAGACACATATTGTTGAAAGATGTGAAAAATGGGTATGCAATTCAGATCAATATCTGGGTTATTCAATGTAAAAATAAAATGGTTGTGAGGACATATCTATTTGGGGGCAAAGAGTCATAGAGTTCTACAGCATGGAAATAGGCTCCTTGGCCCAACTTGTCCATGCCAAACAAGTTAGTCCTTTTTACCTGCATTCAGCCCATATCCCTCAAAACCTATCAGATCCATGTACTTACTTAAATGCCTTCTGAATGTTACAATTGTCCACGCTTCTACCACTTTCTCTGGCAGCTTGTTCCATATACTCACCATCCTCTGTGTGAAGAAGATGCCTCTCATATTTTTAAAATCTTTCCCCTCTGTGCTCTAGTTACAAATTCCTCTACCTTTGAGAAAAAGATTATTTATCATTTATATACCCCCCCCCAATGATTTTATAAAGTCCCCTCGAAATGGGAAGGAAAATTGCAGTGGTTGAGCAGTAGTGGATTTAAGAGAGCTCCCTATAGTGAGGATTATAAAGGTTTTTTTTTAAACTGATAGAACCCCATAGAAATCCATAGAATATAGATTGGAAGTCAAAAAAAGTAGAGAAAATAAGAAAATGGGAAAAATAAAATTGAGGAAAATAAAGAAAATCTCACCTCATAGAAAGATGAAGGAGCCATGCCTGCCCAGAGGTCGAAAACAATGAAAATGGCACCCAAAAGAAGGAGTCCCCATCAGGAAGAGAGCTCGTTCAAGGAGGCAAGCGAGGACTGCCCAGGAGAGACTGATCCAGGACACCGTTGGGAAAGGGCCATGACTGAGGCAGCAGGAGTGCTTTCGGGCACGACAAGCAGAGGCCCGAGGTCAGGGAAGCCAGGCTGGCACCGAAATGCCGGCGAAGTCAATAGTGGCTGAGGGAAAGCCCCTGTGGGTTGGCCGTCGAGAGACAAGCTTGCTGGAGGAGGCGAGCAACAACAACCTGGGAGGGACTGACCTGGGACGTCAGGAAAGGGCTTCGGCCAAGGTGGTACAAGAACTTTCGGGCACAGGACAATGTTGGGAAAGGGCTGCAACTGAGGTGGTGGGAGCACCATCAGGCACAATACGAGTGGAGACCTGAGGTTAGGGGAGCCCAGCTGACACCTGCCAATGACATCAGTGGCGGCAGAGGGAAAGATGCCGCGTGCCAGGAATAAAAGGGACTTACCCGGTAGGGCTGCTCTGTCCAGCAGGTGCAGAGAGGTTGAGTCCAAGGGCATTCGAGGCATTGGGCCTGGTGGACTCCAGAAACAGAGAGGAAACGGTGGGAAAGTTGCGTGGCTGGGTGGCCTAGAGTTGGAAAGTGAGATGGAGGAGGATGAAGAAGAGGAAAAGGAAGATCAAAGGGGTAAGAGAAAGACAATACTGGAAGATGAAAGGCAGAGAAAGGAGGCCGTGGGCTTGAAGCATTTTGCAAAAGAAATGCTGAAGGCCATTGGACAAATCAAAAAACCAGACACTGGTTTCAGGGCAGGGGGAAATTAAAGAAAGATTGAATAAATTGACAGATAGGGTATCAGAAACAAAGAGACTTGAGAGGGTGGAAGAAAGGTTGGATAAGAGGGAAAATTAAATGGATGTGTGGGAGAGGGACAGGGTGAGGATGTGGGAGAAGACAGATACCTTAGAAAACCTCAGCAGGAGGAATAATGTTAAGATTGTGGGGGTAAATGAGGGTACAGATGGGAGAAACATGGTGGAGTTCCTGAAAAAAATGGATCACAGATATAATGAGGAGGAAACAAATTAGAAATAATCTCGGAATAGTGGGCCCACCAGTCGCCCCCCCCCCCACCCCCACCCCACCCCATCCCCAGGGCCAAATCAAAGATGATGTTCTATCCTGATCGGATGCTTTTGCTACCAGGATAGAGAGAAGATTTTATGGGTAGTGGCAATGGGAGCAAAGGCAAGGGAGGGGAAAAAAAGTTTTATTCTACCCAGACATAAGCACGGCGCTATTGAAGCACAGGAAGGAATTTGACCCAGTTAAAAGGAGCCTGAAACAAAAAGGAATTGAGTTTACCCTCCTTCACCCAGCAATGTTGAAGACTGTCAGGGTGGGAGGGGGATAAAAGTTTTTTAAGGATCCAAGGGAGGCAATGAACTTCGTAAGACCTCTGTCATCACTTCAGAATTAAATGTAAATAAGGGAGAAAAGAGGGAATCAGGGGAATGATGGACTGTAAATATTGTAATTGTGGTAACCACAAGGGGGGAGGGAAGCATTTTTCATATTGTTTAAAGATTAATGTATATTTCAAGTAAAGAATGACTATAGGGAGCTCAAGAATGTTTGGAAGGCTAAACAGTAGATGGGTGCATTGGGCACTTTTCAAAATAGCAGGGGAGTTTGCGCCTCACCTCACTTTCTCTTATTTTCCTCTAATTTATTTATTTTTGAATCTAATTTTGTATCACTATTTGGACATGCTGCACAACAATGAATTTTGTGTCATCTTAATGACAATAAATTTTAATTCTGACCCACTTTCCCAGTTTATCTTGATCCTGTGGTAATCTCAGATAATCTTTTCCACTATTTATTATGTCTCCAATTTTTGTGTCATCCACAAACATACCAACCATGCTAACTAACATGCTTTAAATCTGAGTGAAAACATGCAATACCACCCTCTGACTCCTACCATCAAACCTGTGCACTCTGGATGTCATACGACCTGACCTTCCAGGTCTACCGTGTGGGAACTTATCAAAAGTCTTGCAAAGATCAGTATAGACAATATCTACATCCTGCTCTCATTGATCTTATTGGATATGTGGGAAAGCAATTGTAAAGAGGATATAAAGAAGGTTCAAAGAGATTATTGATTGTTTAAGGGGATAAGTAAATGGAACTTGATGGTTGAATTGTGCACTGACAACCACCTCACACTCAATGTCACTCAAATCAAGGATCTGATTATTCTTCATGTCATCTAATCCAGGTGATTTCCAAACCTTTTTAATCTCTCCTCATCTGAAATATTCCCGAGGAAAAAATGCATGTTATGGTATCCTCATAAAAATTTCCTCTGCTAGATTCTTAATACTTTCTTCTAAGATAGAGAAAATTGTCAATTCGCAAGACTGATACTTTACAGCAGTGCAGTGAATTTTGTTTTCTTGCAGATGGATCAATTGGGCGAGATGTTTGCTCAGGTAAATACAAAAGATCCTATGGCATTATCCCAGCTATTTATCTGAATAACATTTCAACAGCTGTTGTGGAGTTATTTGAACTCAGGGTTTTGGATTGTTAGTCTGTGTCTTTGAATTACTAATCTAGTAATTTAGCTGTTCCACCATCACCATACCAACCACTGTTTGTGCAGCTTCTGTTTGAACAGATCTGATTCCAACTTTACGAACAATAAAATGAGTCATTTATAGTAATAGCCAATTCTCCATTAACAATACAAAACTTGCAGGTTATGATGTAGGTTGACCTTCGGTAGCATTTTCCTATGAATACTAATAATAGAAAACACAACGATGAGGTTCATAGTGTTATTTTTCTGAGTGTCGCTCAGTCATCGGTGCTGTTAAGTGTCTTTCACTCTCTCTTCTCTCCCACACCATCATCACTGGCTGAATCATTAATGGATATTACATTTTCAACATTCCATTAGATAATAAAACTGTCACTAATCCTAGTTGATTAGTGTTTCTAATATTTATTTCTCCCCCAGTTTTAGAATTTCAATCCTCTCTCTGCAATGTTAATGTCAGTCTGCTCTTGATTTGTGCCAATCTCTGATTCCACTTTTTCCTCAAATAATGAGATGAACTCACTAGTAGTGGATACTTTTTTGAAAATACAAAAAAAAGAGCCAGAAAATAACATAGAAGAGACCGCTTCCAGTTGTTGAAGATTTCAGACAAGAGGCCCTAGATATTAATGTATATTTGAGATTTGGTGCAGACAGCAGGAGATGTGAGGCTGTAGAATTCACTCCCAGATATGGCATCAGAGGGAAAAATCTCCCAACGTTTAGGAAACACTGAAAGGCAATGAGAACAAGTTGGACAGACATGATTAAGCACTATGAAGAGTTTAAAGTTGGTTAGACCAAATGATCTGTTCCATATTGTAACTTCTCTCCACTTCTACATAAAATTCCAGAATCAGACTTACTGAATATTTATGATGAACTCTTGATTTTTATTTAGCCTTATAGTGAATGTTTGCTGTAAGGGATAAAACTATACTATCAAAAATAAATTTGGATTCAGGAGATGAAAACTGAGAAAGTGTTGGATTTATGTAGGATTCATGTGGCTTTCAATTATTGATAAGATGCTGATACCACAATAATGATGGAAAAACCCTCCAAATTAGGAATTCCTCCAAATTCGACCTCTCTTCCAAATTTGACCACTCTTCCCATTGAGGGTACTCCCTTCACAAGGATATCTTCATAATACTCTGTGACATAGCTCTTCAACCATGAGGGCAGCCATCTCAGGAGACAGAACTTCTGAAAATATTCTCCCCTGACATTTGGCATATCCACACAAAGTGGTCAGCTCCTGCTCTCCTAAGAGAGTCTCCCATAGGGCACTGTTGGGAGCATTTATCACATGAAACTAGAAGCAGATGTTAAAGAAGAATTACAAAGCAAAAAACATCTCGTCTCTTTGCAGACAATGTATTAATATAACTGACAAGATCTGTTATGTCTCTACAGAGACTGCATTTGTAATTTGAAGACAATGGGAGGATCTGTGGGTATAAAATAAATTGGAATTAGAGTGAGATTATATCTTTAATGGATGGGGACTATACAATTCAGATGCCAATAAATGGGATTAAATATTTGAGGCAATGATTTAAAAAAATTGAACTTGCTCAAAAAAGCTGAAGAAGATTTAATTAAATGGGTTACTCTCCCAATAACATTAATTGGAAGAGTAAATGGTATTAAAATGAATGTATTTCCACATTTACAATATCTTTTTCAAACTCTTCCAAAATCATTACTGCAGAATTTTTTTCATAACTTGAAAAATTAATTAGGAATTTCTTTGGAAAGGTATGTTAGCTAGAATCTCCATAGAAAAAATATCTTCATTAAATATCATATGGGAGGTTTACAATTCCAAGTTTATTACTTTTATTACTATTACTGTTGGACAGCCCAAATTAATTTTGTCTCTTCCCTCTTTGAGGGAAGAGACAAGCCTTCATGGTGGAAATTGAACTGCACAAAGTTGGGCAGAAGACTTTATATACAAATGGGTTACTAAATTTATTTTTGCTGATAAAGAGACACCATTAATAAAGCACATTTTGAATATCTGGCACAAATTGAATAATTTAACTGGTTCAAATATAAAATAACTCCAAAATGCCCTTGATTCAAAATAGAATAATTACTTTAACTATAGACATTTTAATTCTGCATGCCTGGTCCCACAAAAGGATCAGATATGTAGAAGATAGCTATGTACAAGGGCAATTAATGTCATTCGAACAGTTAAAAAATAAATACAATATCCATAACAATACAATTTTCTGCTACTTTCAGTTTGGTGCCTTTTTTTTAAGAGATGTATTAGGACCAACCATGATTTTATCAGAGTGCAGTGAAATGGAGATTCTAATTCAAAAGGGATCGCAAAGAAATTCACATCATTAATGTAGTTTCTACTTCAATCAGGCACTCCCAAGCTTGACTTATACAAATCAAGACAGAGATGGGAATCAGACTTGAATAATAGTATTAATGATAAGAACTAGTCTGATTTATGTCATGACTAATACAAATAATGTAAGATATAGACTGCATCAGCAAATCTTACCCTGCAGAAACTACATAAATTAAATCCTAATATATCTGATAATATTTTAGATGCAAGGAAGAAGCAGGTATCTTCTGGTATTCCACCTGGTCATGCTCTAAACTGAAACCTTTTTGGGAAAATTTAAGAATTTTATTAAACCCGATTATTGGGAAGCAATTGCCACAAAGTCCAGAATTGTTTCTTTGAGGAACTATTATGGACATAAGACCTAAAATGAGGCTGTTCAGGGACCAATTAGAATTTCTTAGAAATTAGAAGTAGCCAGGAAATGTATTGTGGTTTCTGAAAGTCTGATTCCCTTCTGGACAGAGCCAGACAGAATGCAGAAATGCATAGATGTTTCCCCATGGAGAAAATTACTTACAATTTAAGGAAAAAATACAATATGTTTTTGCAGTTATTACAGCCATATTTACAAATATAGGGTTGAATACTATACATTAGAAAATCACACTTTTTTGAATGTTTTATCCTTTTTTCTCCCATATTTGTGATCTAGGTAAAAAAGAACCGGACTTTCTGAGCTGGAATCTGGATCCCAACAATTCTTTCCTCTTTCTTTCTTTCTTTCCTTCTTCTTTTTTCTTCATTCTATTTCTTCATTATTTCTTTTTGTTATTTTCTTTTCCTTCTTTCTTTTTAAGGGGTTTTTGCTTGTGGTGGGGGGGGGGGAAGGAAGGGTGGGGTCTTTTCTTTTCTGGAAATTTGAAGAATTTGTATTGGTGAGTCCTTTTCATTTATGTATATATTTGTGATGGGTACTTATTTGATCATAAAATTAAAATAAAATATTTTTAAAATGCAAAAAACAGCTGCAAAAGGACATTATTAATCACTAAATCAGTTTTCATGGCACATACTGTTGCCAAGCAACGTGCATGATTTAATGCAGGCCCATGAAAGCGATTGTACAAGTTCCAGTTCTATCATAGTGGGCCACATGTGTTCAAGATGGAACTGGCAGGTGAAAGCAATGGCATAGATTATATCTTAAAACAGTTCACAAAATAAAAACAGCTATAATGTGTGATCAAAGAATCAGTTGCAAATTGTGTTTGCTACTATTTCTTCAATTTTATACGTAAAGAAGGTTGTTGAGCCAGTAAATACCTGATCAAAATGGTATTAGAGTATTATAACAAAGCAAAGGAAAGTAATCAGAAAATAGATCTTAAATTGTGCTTAAATGTTGTAGGCAAAAGGAAACAAAAATATATAATTAAAATGTGAAAGAAAATTAAAATAGGAGTAAACCATGAAAGTCTGCAGACACTGTGAATGAAGTAAAAACACAATGCTGGAGAAACTCAGCAGGTCAAACAGTGTACTCTATATAGCAGACTATATTAAACAGTATAGCCCAAACATGATGCCCAAATTAAATTAAAACTCTGCTGCATGCACATGATACATGTCCCTCTATTCTCTGCATATTCACGTATCAATAAATGCTACTATTTTATCTGCTTCCACCATTACTCCCGGCAGCCTGTCCCATCTCTCACTCTTTGTGTTTAAATTTTTTTTTACCTATACAGCTCATTTAAACTTTACCCCTTCACATTAAACACAAACCATCTAGTACATGTTATTTTTACCCTAGGATAAAATTCAGAGTGTCTTGTCTATTTTGCCTACCATAATTTTATCAACTTCTATCATGTCTATCCTTAGTCTCCTATATGACAGGGAAACGTCCAACTTCTCTTCATAGCTCAATCCCTCCAATCCAGGCAGAATTCTGGGAAACCTTCTGTACTTTTTCCAAGGCCTCTACATCTTTCCTGTAATGGAATGTGCAAAATGCTCCAGAGCACTCTTACCAAAATTTGACATAGCTGCAATATGATCTCCTCACTCTTATACTCAATACCCTGAAAAATGAAGGCAAATATGCCATATGCCTTCATTACCACCTTATCTACATGTGTGGCCACATTCAAAAAGCTGTGGAAATGGACCCTCCAATACCTCTGCACATCAATGCTTTTTAAGAGTTATGCCTTTAACAGCATACTTCCCCTTATAAAAGTGCAACATCCCACATTTGACCAGATTAAACTATTGTTATTTGTCTATCCATATTTGTAATTTATATTTCCTTTGA
The DNA here is from genome assembly GCF_036971445.1 of Narcine bancroftii. Lineage (NCBI taxonomy): Eukaryota > Metazoa > Chordata > Chondrichthyes > Torpediniformes > Narcinidae > Narcine > Narcine bancroftii. The sequence goes on from NC_091470.1 coordinate 155,241,106, forward strand.
TAGTTCTATACATATTCCACAACTCCATCAATGTTTGTGACATCTGCAAAATTATTAGTCCATCGGCTTTCATGCATTTTGTGGACACATATCACAGAAAACAGGGTCCCAACACTGATCTCTGCAGTCATGGATCCCCAGCCAGAATAACACCCTTCCATCATTATGCTCTTTCTTCTCTGGGCCATCTAATTCTCAATCTAAGCTATCAATTCACCTTGGATCTCATGCAACTATACTTCTGGATCAGCCTATCATGAGGGACCTTGTCAAACATCTTACTAAAATCCTCTGCCCGTACCCCCATCAATTGTCTTCATCTCCTCTAAATATTCACTCAAATTTGTACTTACCCTGTACCAAGCCATAATGACAGTCCCTAATCTGACCATGCCATTCCAAACATGCATAAATCTTATCCCAAAGTACCCTCTCCAATAATTTCCTAACCACTGTTGTGAAGCTCACTGACCATAATTTCCTGCATTATCTTGAACGAAGGAACAAGATTGGCGACTCTCCAATCCTTTGGGACCTCAGCTGCTGCTAGTAAGGTCATAAAGATCTTTATCAAGGCCCAAAAATCTCCTTTCTTATGTATTGCAATAACCATCAAGCCCTGGGGGTTTATTCACCTTTAATGCTCTTCAAGAGACCCAGCACCAAGCATAAGGGTGTGTTGACCAAATGAAAGTTTTTAATGCACAAAATACAAAAAAATTAAGGAAATCATTAAAAGGAATTTCAATTGTAAATAGAATTCAGACTTAATTTAACTGAGGCCAGAAATTTAAATTCTCAAATCCAGCAACAACTATATCCATTCATATTGCACACAAAGTCATTGTCAAACTTCAAAATGTGGCTTTCTATTGCATCATCTCTGATTATTCCTTACTGATGTTCTCTGAACTGCTGAACATCTCCAATATACTCTGGCTTTGTTTCAGATCTTCAGCTTCTGCAGTACTTTTTTCTCCAGTTAAAATTTTAAATCTAGATAAAATTGATGGAATGGCCATTGTCCACACTAAAATCAGAAAATATTTCACTGGATTTGCCAATTAAACACTTCTCTGTGATAACCTCAAAAGATTTTTAAAATCGTTATGGACATTTTTGATACCACACCTCAGGTCTTGGAGTGGGGGTGGAAATTGCAGCACAGATTTACCAGATGCAGGTGTCATAGTTCACAGAATTTTCAAGGTTAAGGGATGATTTGATTGAAGTATTATTGAAATTAGGAGGATCACATAGGGTAAATACTTGGAAATCTTAAAGTGAAGGATAAAGTCTGAAAATTAGAGCCAGTGTTTTCAAGAGTTTTTTTTGTAATAAACAAGTACATTTAGAATTTTATCTGAAAAAACTTACTGTCACCATAATTTTACATCTAAGATTTTTTTTTGTTTTCTATATGAAGCAAAGATCTAGACACAGAGTTCTGTCACACATCAACCACGATCTCCCGAATGTTAAAACAGCCTTGAGGGATTAAATATAATTTCCTGTTTCTGGGTTTGTACTGACAATAACCACATCAGTGCGAGTATAAGACAGCTTTAACAAACTAATATGTACACTAAGAGGTCTTGTCTCTCTGCAAGACAAACCTGGAAGGCTAGACTGTAGCTCTGGACTGCTTTATAGACAAGGTCACCGGGGTGACCCCTGGTGACCTAGTGGTGTAATTACATATCACGAGCCGCTTTAGTTGCCCATTCAGAGCCAGCTCTTCAGCGCTTGACGTCCTGCTTTGCGGAAACTGCCAAAATGTTTGGCCTGGAAGTCAGCCTGAAGAAAACTGAGGTCCTCCATCAGCCAGCTCCCCACCATGACTACCAGCCCCCCCACATCTCCATCGGGCACACAAAACTCAAAACGGTCAACCAGTTTACCTATCTCGGCTGCACCATTTCATCAGATGCAAGGATCGACAATGAGATAGACAACAGACTCGCCAAGGCAAATAGCGCCTTTGGAAGACTACACAAAAGAGTCTGGAAAAACAACCAACTGAAAAACCTCACAAAGATAAGCGTATACAGAGCCGTTGTCATACCCACACTCCTGTTCGGCTCCGAATCATGGGTCCTCTACCGGCACCACCTACGGCTCCTAGAACGCTTCCACCAGCGTTGTCTCCGCTCCATCCTCAACATCCATTGGAGCGCTCACACCCCTAACGTCGAGGTACTCGAGATGGCAGAGGTCGACAGCATCGAGTCCACGCTGCTGAAGATCCAGCTGCGCTGGATGGGTCACGTCTCCAGAATGGAGGACCATCGCCTTCCCAAGATCGTATTATATGGCGAGCTCTCCACTGGCCACCGTGACAGAGGTGCACCAAAGAAAAGGTACAAGGACTGCCTAAAGAAATCTCTTGGTGCCTGCCACATTGACCACCGCCAGTGGGCTGATAACGCCTCAAACCGTGCATCTTGGCGCCTCACAGTTTGGCGGGCAGCAGCCTCCTTTGAAGAAGACCGCAGAGCCCACCTCACTGACAAAAGGCAAAGGAGGAAAAACCCAACACCCAACCCCAACCAACCAATTTTCCCTTGCAACCGCTGCAATCGTGTCTGCCTGTCCCGCATCGGACTGGTCAGCCACAAACGAGCCTGCAGCTGACGTGGACTTTTTACCCCCTCCATAAATCTTCGTCCGCGAAGCCAAGCCAAAGAAAGAAGACAGGGTTCACTATATTTCTGACCATTTTAATTTGGATGGATAGTGAGTACTGTACCATGTGCTTGCAGTTTTCATTGACCAGTTACCTATCTGATATTTTTTCATTGCTCAAGCTATATTCTACTTTCCTGTTTGGTTTTCTGTATCACTGCTTTCGCTACTAACTGTTATCCTCTCTGCACAGACACGTTCGTGGAAGAGTAGCTGCATTGCCATTTCATCAACAATCTTGAGACTGCAACATAGAGAATATTTTCTCTGGACACACACATTGTCAATCAGCTTATCTCTTTCATCAGCTAAATATTTTCCTCTTTATCAATTTTTATGGTATTATTAATACTCTCTGTGGCTACATATCCAATTTTTTGCCTGGATAGCAAATCAGAAATAAATAAACACTGCTGAATAAAAGCTTCCTTCAGAGAAAATTGAAAACAGCTCAAGGACTCCTTATGATCTCTGAAAATATCAGTTTCAATTAACCAGAGTCTTAACCTCTGCCAGTTTCAGATACTCTTGCAAAGATTACAGAAGAAATTAATTTGTGTGAAGAAATAATTCCTGATAGTCGCTATTTCTTATCCAATGCTGTTTTTTTTTCAATCCTCTATTTGAATTAATTACTCAAATCATTTATTTTTTACAGATTTTCATATGACATGGAGGCCATTCAGCCACCAAGTCTCTGCCAGTTCTCAGCATAATTCTAACAATTCCATTATGCATTATGTACAGGTTACGTATTCTCTCTCATTTGCCCATCGACTTCTACTGTCCTCCTACCATCCATCTGCAGTAAGGTAATTCACAGTAGGTCATTAAAGTATCAAGCAACTTGTCTTTGGGATGTGGAAGGAAAGTGGAGTACAAAGAGAAAACTAGTATGGTCACAGAACAATAAGGAGTTGCTAAAATCCAAGTTCAGCTAATTATTTCAAATAGGCCATCCATACTTTTTCTGACGATCCTCTGCAACATTCAAATTAGAATTCAGTGCATTTTACATCTATTTAAACAAAATCAACTTTATATTTGAGAGATCAGTAACTCTGAATTGATCTGGAATGTACCCTTTTATGTCACACATGTTAGATACTTCTCCCTGTCCATTAGAATATATGTTAGAATATCAAGAAGAGCAACTCCATACTGTCCCACATTCATATTCAGGGAAGTTACAATCCATCTACAAACCACCATCTCTGATCGATGGACTACTTTCAGGGCAGATGCAGTTAGAGTTAGATCCAAGGTAAATTTGTTTCTTTGTTGTCCCATCAGAAGATTATTGTCCTGCTAACGGTTGATAGTATCCATTTTATAGTGGCAATAATAATGAACTTAGATTCCCCTTTGTGTCCACTTAAGGGCCATTTTTCAGCAGATTTTTAATTTAATTTGGCCACTTTTCAGAAAAATATCAAGCCATTACATTGTGCAACAAAGTATTGTAAAACACACAGATACAAATTACAAAATCAAATTAATTATGAATCTAATTTTTTTTAGAACAAAGTCTAAATAAATGCATAATATACTTCCAACTTGCATGTTGCAAGAAAATTGAAGACTTTTTGGATCTTACAACTGGGAGCCACTTTTTTTTTTAACTAGCAGAAAGCTATTCAAAGACGTACATTGATGGAAGAAATTATGGGCTTAATAAAGATTGCTGTAGTTTCACAGATCTGGGTCACAAATGAAGGAGGATGTTGCCCTGCAGTAAAACATTTGAATAGCTTAATTCTCTACAAAGATTAATGAGGAAAGATATCAAAATAAATCAACAGAGGTAATTATTTATGATATAAAATACACTAGAGACTCTGAATGGAACCTATTTCAACAGGCACTTCAATATTAATTATTCAGCCTCTTGACAAAAATAAAATGACTCCATAGAATTCCTCTTCATCCAACGTAGAATCAAGACTTTTTATGCACTGCCAGACTGAAACCACCTGCAAATTGGAGGAACAACACCTCATCTTCTGTTTGGGAATCCTGCAACTAGTTTCCTTTCTACCCTCTTCCTCTATGTTCTTCGTAATATCTCCTTTCCTCTAGTTCTGTCTATGGCTCTCTCTCTCTTCCCTTTTCCCTTTGTCTCCTTTCACAGTGCCAAATTCAATTCTCTCCTTCCCTTTTATCATATCCAAATAACACCTTTTGTCTGGACTCCTCCCCCTCTCATCCCCCCCCCCCCCCACCCTGTTTCCCAACTTTAACCTTGTCTTTAGTTTTTCACTCATACATTGAGGAAGGGCTCAGGCCCAAAATGTCGGTAAGAATTTTTACCTCCTATAGACACTGCAAGACTAATTGAGTTCCTTCAGCATTTCTATGTTTTGACTACAATCACAGCAACTGTAAACTTTCATGTTTCTCTCAGATAGTACTCAAAACTCCATGTTTTCAACACTCATCTCCCAACAACTTCAGGCATATGTTGCAAGGATCACACACTTGTCTCATTACTGGCTGTCAGACTGATCCCCAAATTACATCCCCAATAATTCTGCATCATTACATTTCAGATTCTTTAGCAATATATTTTGGGAAATCTCGATTACTAATCAGGAGCGTATAATTGACAAGCTCAATCCTTGTATACATTGGAAACTGTTTCCTGCCTCCTTGTTACAACTGTTATAGCCATATTTTTAATCTTTTCTAATCCTTTCTTATTGTCATAAAGTTAAGCTTTCTGAGGATTTTAATTCAACATGTCCAGATAACAGGAAAAAAATGTATTCATAGGTTATGTATTAGGTGGCTCTACAATCCCTGTGTAGGAAATTGCAATGTAAAGCATTGATTCATTTTATATTTTTTAACATTGTGTAATTCCATAGGTTACAGGAAACCTGGGAACACAGGAACTAGTGTAGACCATTTACACCTTCAATCTTTTTCATCATTCAATAAGATCATGGGATATCTGTAACAATGGCTGAATATGATGTTTGCTTCCTAACCTGACTGAAAACTCTGGGTCTCGTAGACTCTGAACCTGGAATCTCTAACCAATGTTAACTAACATTAATCATCGTTAACCTACCTCATTGTAACTTAACTTTCAGAATCCAGGTATCATTCTGGAAAGCAACTTTGTTCTCCTTAAAAGCCATTTATCCTTCCAGAGGTGTTATACAACAGACTCCTGATACGGGTATACCCCGCTTTACGAAACTAAAACATTCTTATGAAACCTTTCGTAAGCCAAAATGGCGTAAAGTCAATACATTCTCTACTATTGAAGGTTATTTTCGTAAAAGCAAAAACCCATCCAAACCCCATTCAAATCCTTTCATGAAAGCGAACACAGCTTTCTTCATAAAAGCAAATTTTCATAATTTGAGTACAGGTATTCGTAAAGCAGGGTATACTAGTATAGCCTAAAATATCTGTAGATCCATATTAAAACTTCAGCTAATCCTCAAAGTATAAAAGCAATTAACATTAAAAATATTGAACTTGTTTACAAATTTTAATAATTTCTATATATGGACCCAAATTTCTTTGGAATGCTACTGCTTGTGGTTTTAAACAATCTGGAAAATATACTGTTATACTCTTAGATACTAACAAAATTATATTTGCCTACTTTAAATTATTTTGCAATTCTTATGCTAATAAAATTGAATTCAAAATGAAAAAAAAAACCTGGTTGGTGGAAATTAACACGTAGCAGGCCTCCTGGGCAGATTCAGAGCCCTGCTGCACAAGAAGACATTAATCATAGGGCCCTGCATTATAGTTGAAGTAATTTTTGCTACAAAACACAATCTCATTTATTTCCCACTGTTCTTGATGAAGTATTACCACTGTGTGACTACATTATTAATGTTATTTCTGGTAATTTTAAAAAGGCTGAATTGAATCAGGTAAAGAGGATAAGATGGTGAGCTCTTTCAAAGAAATAAAATGTGTATGGTCACTGTCTAGATTACAATATTCTGTGAAATAAAATTGGGACAACTTCAGTGGAGCTGAATTCCTCTCACACTAAGCTCCAGCAAAAGACTCATCACAATTGGAACTTTCGACCCAATGTGAAATGTCATAATGCCAAGCCACTTGTGTGATGAAGGGCAGAATAAATGTCTCCCTTATGGTCTTCTCCCAGTTGAAAACATAAACTGCTCAGATAAAGTCCAGCTTTCCTCAGACCCCTGATGTATTCAAGATTGTACTTGCTTTAACTTAGAAAACACATATTGCTTCCTAGAACATTGAGCAGTAGAAAAATCCATGTGGTGGTCTGCTCTATTTCCAACACCGTGTGAAAACTAAACAGGATTCTCTCTCAACTGACAAGGTGAACTATACAGAAAATTAGATATCACAATGTTTTACATCAAGTCAAACAAGAATAGAGGGGGGGGGAGGGGGGAGGGGTTTCCAGAATTTAGAAAGGCAAATGGCAGAGTAACCAAGAATATTTTGCAATTAAATAGCTCATACCACTGTCCAATCTTATAGCAGATGGAACCATGGCTTTCAAAATAAATGCAATGTTACAAAAATGCTGTTTTGATTATGGAGATAGTGATGGAGCAAGCTTCTCATGCCAAAGGAAGGGAGGTAGATTTTACATTAGGGATCCACACTCAAAATGGAGATGTAAAACTGTACGTCTTTGGTATATATAGACTAATGCATGTGCAGAGGGAAGCAAGTGAACTTATTGTCCCCCACCCATTTCCAGTGGCAGATTAACTACCACCCAGTCCCCTAGGCTGAGCTTTAGTAAGGCTCCCCTGACCTTGCCCCCTTGCCTCACCATTCGTTGAATAGAATAAAGTAACTTTGTTATGTTAAATAACATATTAGGGGCCTCCAAAGTGGTTGATATTGACCCCTTGTGGTCGATGGGACTATCCAAGGGATTGAAAAATGCTGGAAGTCAAAAGGGCGTCAATATATGCCGTGGGGGTCGATTGACCTTTTGGGGTCAGAAGAATTGTAGAGCCCAAAGTCGCCACTCCTATCGAGAGCCCAAGGACCCTGCTCCTGTTGGGAGCCCAATGTCCCCGCTCCATTTGTTTATGCTCTCAGGTCCCCCTCCCTTCCAGGCCCCTAGGCTTAAGCCTACTTGCCCTAATGGTTAATCCGCCACTGCTCAGTTCATTGACAGATCCATGCAAGTAGTTACCCTAGTCTTTCATCACATCCATAAAATAAGGATGGCATGGTTAACATAGCTGTTAGCACAACACTATTAACAGTGCAGGGTCCCTGGTTTGAACCTGGTGCTGTCTGTAAGAAATTTGTACATTCTCCTATAGTCTCCTATAGTCACCTGGGGTTTCCCCAGGTGCTCCAGTTTCCTCCCACCCTTCAAAACATATTATTAACTATAGGTTAATTTGGGAGAAATTGGGCAGCATGGGGTTGAATGGCCAGAACCAGCTTCTACTGTTCTGTAAATAAATACTTAAATTTTAAAAGATGACAACCTTTAGAGATTTGCATACAAATAGTCCCAATTGCTTCACTCATTTAAAACTGTGTTCTTTTAGTATACATTGCCTCCTCTGCCCCTTTACCCTGCTTCAAATTTCATCTGCCACATAACCACCCTTTATTCCTTGGACTTTGTCCTCCTAAAGTTTGTTGCTATTTTCAGTATTTGAATGTGGGAGGAGCTTTCAGTTATGATAGAAGTAAAAAACAAGTGTTAAAATGATTACAACAGAAAGAGGAAGAGAGCTACTGATCTGTTCTTTAAAAATATTTTATTTGTGATTTTCCAAACTTAAATAGTTATCAATCGTATTGATATTAATGTTGACAATATTAACATTGATTAGAGTTTACAATTATCAATTCTATACAAGATTTTCTGGAGAGTTCAAACTTTTTATGACCCCTTCCCTCCCCCCTCCCTCCTTTATCCCCTCCACATTTGCCACTTAACCAACTAGTTACACACAACGTTCATGAAATTCAGAACAAAAGGATGGGTTGGTCATGTCACAGCAGCCAGTACTCAGGCTGTTTGTTTTTCTTGATTTTTTTTTCTGGTTGGGATGGGATGGCCCCAACCCCCACCCACGCCAATTGAGGGGTAGGTGGGGAAGGCACGATGGTCCACACTCTAATTGTGCTCCTATGGAATTTAGGTATGGTTGCCCAATTTTCAAGAAAGTGCTGTATTTTTTTCCTTAAGTTGTAATTAATTTTCTCCAGGGAACACAGCTTTACATTTTTACATTCCAGCATGCAATGCTCAAGCAGGAGTCAGACTTCCAGGTAGCTGCTTGCTACTGATTTATTCTTGTTCATTTTGTACCTTCACTCATCTGTGCTTCAGTGGGTGAAATGCTGGATGTAACTCCATAAGTCAATTCTCTTGAAAGAAGTCCATGCGCACCAGCCTTCAAAGATTACTCATAATATCATTCAGATATATTCTGTTCACCTCATGTTTCTTGAAATAGCTCAACCAAACTCATTGAGTGAGGAGAGGAACTGTTCCTCAAACAATTTTCAATAGGTTAAAAATCCGGGGTGTTATCTTTACACTTCTTTATCAGACATGGAATTTCAGACACGTCTCTAAACCACATTCCAAGGAAGGTGTTGATTTAAGTGGCCCTGAATCAGGAAGTTCAGTGTCTGATACAAAGGGAATGCCAGATACAGATGGCACAAATCTTAAAAGATTATGTCATTGAACAGAACTGGCTTCACATCCAGTCAAAAACTTGTGATGAGGAGTCATGCGAAAGGGTGTTTGGCATTTTACGGGAAATTACTTTAACTGGTCTAAGCCAGCTTTGTACTGGAATCCGAGATAGGAATTCATCAGGTGTCAACTACATATCATGAGCACTTGTGCTCAATAAGGAAGCAGGATAGAAGTATAGGACCCAAAATATCTAGCAGCATCCCATTCCAACCCAAGTATACCACACAGCAGTTTCCTAGGATAGTACTGTGGCAAAAAGAGGGAGATCTGCAGATCTATGCCTCATATTAGTTTAAAGCTAAAGAAAATGAATTTAAAGTGTCAGGTCCCCTCCAAGTTATAGGCACTAAGACAACATTTTTACTGTGACACTGTTTCGTACTTATAACCAGTCCTCAACAAATGCATTTTAATTGAGGAAGGTGAATTTGAATGAAAAGCAAACAAAGAAGGTATGAACCAGTCAGCTATCTTACTTGACATGAGAACTTATATTTTTAAACTTGGGTACAATTACCTAGGGATGGTGGACATAATCAAGACCTAAAGATATCTGTCAGGAGTACAGTACTGATGGGGGAGGGTCTGTCCCTGTGGAACACCGAGGTACGGTACTGGTGGGGAATGGTCCGTCACTGTGGGACACCGGAGTACGGCACTGGTGGGGATGGGTCAGCCCCTGTGTAACACTGGGTTACAGAACTGGTGGGGATGGGCCCCTCCCTGTGGAACACCGGGGTACAGTACTGATGGGGACTGGTCCGTCACTGTGGGACACTGGGGTACGGTACTGGTGGGGATGGGTCAGGCCCTGTGTAACACCGGGGTACAGTACTGGTGGGGATGAGTAAGCCCAGCGAAATTCCAATATCTTTGTACAAAGGCAATTTTCTGTTTAATTTCCATATCCCCAAATATCAAAGACAAACTATTTTAAAAAAGCCATGAAAGATAAAAACAAGAGTGGTTGATGCATGGAATGCACTACTAGATAAGCATATGGAGGAATTTAAAATGGAGGGTTATGTGGGAGGCACGGTCTAAAGGTTGGCACAATATTGTGGGCCAAAGGGCCTGTACTATGCTGTATCATTCTATGCTCTAAAACAAGCTCCCGACCTTATCACTCATGAGATTTTATGAGGTCACAGAAGGAAATGGATAAAATGGATGTAGTTTGAAAATATTAGCAGATTAACAAATCTATAATCCTACCAGTGTAGAAATTGATAGTTGTTCATGATTTGAATGTACCTGCAATCACTGGATACACAAAATTGTGTATAAACTCAACAGGTCCCACAGCATTCATAGGGGACAAAGACAAAACCCACAAGGGGCAAAGGCCCAAAATGTTGATTTTATATCATTGCTTCCTATGGATGCTGTGGGACCTGCTGAGTTTCTCCAGCAACTTATGCATTTACTACAATCACAGAGTATGCAGACTTTCTTGCTTCACTCCATGGAACAATTGGAAGCTACTTTTAATTAAATTGTGAGGTTCTCTGAAATACAGCAGGTTGCATTTTGGCACAGGATTTACTCTTTCCACCATTCTGTGTGTATATTATTCAAGGGTTCCTGAATAATGAAATATTCCAATTCATCTTGCAGCAACAATCATGAAATTGCAATTGTCCATCCAACTCATGAGTATCCTTTAAGCAACACTTGAAATTAAGATAATTATCAATACCTGCCACTAAACATCTGGACGTTGTTTCAACAGAGAGTTTGGTGAACTCCAATCTACCAGAATGCAGTGCAGCCTCTCGAATGAGCTCAAGAAGGGAATCTAAGTGGGAATGAGCAATTAAACAAACCTGCAATAACAATTCCGAGTCCAGGTTCTAAAACCTTTATCAAGTTGGAAGTTTGTGTACAATGGAAGTGAAAATTCAGTGGCACAGGGTTCAATGGCTGGAATTGGATTCTACTGTGTAGTAAATAAAATATTTTCTAAAAATGAGAATGTTATGGTTAGTAATATTGTCTTCCAGAGATGCTGCCTAACTCTTTGAGCTCTTCCAGTATTTTGTGTGTTGCTCCAGTTTTCCAGCATCTGGCAGTCTTTCCTGTTTACCAAAAATCTGATGACCTTGACAATCCCTTGAGATTTTTTCCAATCACGGTCAATTTAGGTGGATGTCAAATGACAGAGTAAGGCAAGACTCATAGATATATTGAGGAGTTTTGGGGGCAGAGAGGAATCTGAGAGTGAGAATGGCTAAATTTATAGAATATCTATAGCTGAAATGTATTGAAGGCTATGTCAACACATTGACATGTAAGGCACTAAGTATAATTTAAGCAAGGGCTGATGAGAGCAAGCATCTTGTTTGTATTATAATTTTGGCTGATATACAAATATCACTGACCAACAAATAATCTTCAATCTAAAAATATACTTTAGTGTTTGTTTTGCTACACTGTGACAAAAATAGTGCTCTGTAAATTGACCACAAGTGTGGGGTGCGAGAGCGAGTGCATGTGCTTGTACATGTGACCAAGTCAGAAATGTATAACTGCATCTTGTGTCAATACGTTTTTGCATATGAGAATGGGTATATCTGTGCATTTGTGTACACTAGTTGGTCTGTGATTGTTTGAGTGTTTGTGTGTAAGGAAATCCACATCCATATTTTTGAAACTAGTGAATGAATAATTACTGCTGTAGATTCTTTAGCACTGTCGATGAAATCTGCAGGCCAAGCACCCAAGGCCCTATCCTACTAAGAGCCTGGAATGGAGATGAACCTATCAGAGGCAGTTAACACCCATGGGAAGGTATACTCTGAAGATATCCTCAACTACAAATCTGTCCTTAATGTGATTGTCCATAACTGCATCCCACAGCAACCTATTCAACCACTGACTAAACATATATCTGAAAGGCCAATCCTTATTTTAAAAAAAGCCCTTGCCAACAAACTTGGCCGTGACGAGCTTCAGACATGAATTCATAATTTCATCGTCCACATGTAGGAAGACAATGATATACCAGACAACTCCAAAGGTTCTTTAATCATGCTCTCTTCAATACAAGAGATATCTATTTGCAGTAAGCACAGAGAGGTCTTCCTACAATCTTTCACAAAGAAATTGGTTACCAGGGTTTTCCAACCACCTTCTCCCAGTGGCTGAAGGGCTCTTCCTGAATGGCAGAATAGATTGCATCAACATAGAGACATAGTGCAGATGATCTTCAGTTTGCAACAGCAATAAGAAAAATGGCAGAGAAACTTCAAAACTATACATGACCTTATTGACCTTTCAAGAGTCTTTGACTCCATCAATTTGTTGCTACCGAGGAAAATCCTCCTGAAATTTGGTTGTCTTTGGAAGTACATCATGGTTTTCCATTTGCATCACGACAGCCTCCAAAACTTGATCCCAACCAACAGGTCTCCACAGAGCTCATTTCTATATTGACTAGTGACAATCAAGACTGCATCATTGCCCCAACAATCTTGTCAATATATTTCAGCACCATGTTGTACTTTACTTCCTGTGGACTGGAGCTAATCTGAAGATCTAATTGGAAGCCATTCAATCTACCATGACATCAAAACCCCAAACTCAGTGATGAAATTCACCATTGGCTTCAATGTGCCAGCAGAGCCATCAGTTGTTTGAATAAAAGATCATTTGAATATCATATCCTTAGACCTGGCACAAAACTTATGGTCTGCTGTGTAGTCCCTACTACGCATATATCTGTGCTCTGGACTACCTGCAGCATGTACTTTAAGGTACTGAAAAGATACCAGCAATTATTTTTCTGTAAAATTCACCGGAAAGAAAAGAAAAGCAGCATTAGTGTCCTTTCCCATGCCAAAATTGCCATTGTTAAGGCCCTAATTACACCAAGTCAACTCAGATGGCTAAACACATAATATTTGGAACATACGAAGAAGGTGAATTCAAGTTTTTAGGTCATACTACGATTTACTGGATGATATTCCAAGGAACATGATAAATGAGAATATGCGCATCATCCTTTGAAATGCCAGCTATTATGCTGGGAATACAAATAACATATCAAGGAATACTGGTCATTATACTGGGAAATATCAAGTACCATACTGAGAATACCAGCCATTGTACCAAGCTCCTGACATGGGATTGATATAACAAGGATACCAAATGGATCTTCTAATGTCACTTATAAGAACATATTCACAATGATTTATGCTATTGGAACTGCATGCTGACTACCCGATGGAGAAGCCCTGCATTTTCCTTGACTTGACTAAGATCAGGAATTCCCAATATATTAAGATCTGAGATAAACTATTTCTCTGAAGCTCTGTTGTAGCATATTGATAGTAAGTCATCACCCTCGTCACTGATCACAAATATGTGTCTGATCGAGTGTAAATAACAGTCTTGAACTGAGAAGGAGTATTCTAATAAAAAGGAACATTATAAATTCTGAAAAAAATGTTTTTAACAAGCTGATCAGGGAAGTAAATGTTTTGCAGTAAAATGGCTGGGGAATGATTTAAAAGTCTGTGATTGGTTTCACAGCATGTGACACAATGTCTTGTTCCCCATCAAACATCACACGTCAACACCAGTCACTGAAAAATGTTGCTCTCCCTCAAGTAGTATAGGTGCCACTGTTTAAAACATTCTTGCAAAATATGAATCACCAGACAACCAACATGTGACAAATCACATGAAGAATGCAAACCGTGCAGCAAATCACATAGAGGCCTGAATCAAATTTATTTCATCAGAATGCAAGACAAATATAGACATTGGCAGTATCTTTTTTGGTCAGTTATGTTCAGCAAGATAAGGATGACAGCATTTGAGAAAATAAGGTTTATGTTCATTCCCCCGTGACAATGCAGAATGTATTATAGTCTAAATATGTCGACAAATGAATAAGAAAATAAACATTTTAAAATAAATAACTAATGAAGCTGCTTATTAATCATTTTCAAGAATTATGCTTAAAAAAACAACCAGGAGAGTTCAAGGATCTCCTAGGGTTTATGAAGTGCTCCTTGAATGCTGGTATTTGTGACTCCAGGAAATCTAGGAGTGCAAAGAACTTCAGAACTGGGTTTTGATTCACAGCAGGATTGGGTCAGGGCTCTTTATTTTAACTATTTGAAGCAATTGGAGAGAAATATCAGCCTGAAAGCACCAACAAGGTTTAAAATGGGCCAAGAACATTATGGGATTGAGAATATCCTCCTCAATTCACTCAAAATGCTTTTGCAAGTGCTCCTGCAACCCCACAGCTTCTTTCAACATCAACCAGTTCCTGCCCTTAACAAAATCTCCTTGTAGGATAAACAGCACAGGTTAGGAGTGGAGGAAAAAAAATGTTACTGTCAGTGACTCCATTGATTTGGATGATGTTCTATAAATTATAGGTGAAAAATTACTTCAGAAAACATTAAATAATGAATTGTTCATTGCCACAAACTATACATTTGCTTTCTTAAAAATATTTAAGCCTCAAAATTGATTCAGAAGTGATAGGTTTTTAAATTAGATGTCTTCATATAAATGTAACTAATTAAAAAGATCAAAGAAAAATATCTATTGTAGAAACTTATCCTAAAATTAAAGTTCAAAATAAAAATACCATATATGGATAAGATTGTTTTGCCTTGGATAGAAAATGCAAACTATAAAATACAGATACGTCAAGTGACACATCAAGTGAGATGAAAATAAGGACTATATCTCCACACAATTAATAATACCTGAAATAAAGTTTTAGTAAGGCATTTAATGCTATGTCATTAACTTCTTGAAATACTATCTCTGTCAGGAATGAAGTTTATGCATCTGATCAAACACTTTTTTGGAACATAATACTTCTTATCATCCTAGGTCAATACCAGAAATGTTTCATAAATCATAAAGTAGCAAATCCAAAACTTATGTAACAAGTAAAAAGGCCCCTCTCTCTCTCCAGCCAAGGTTGAATGGACCAAGTTTCTCAATGCACAATCTGCAGATGTTAAGCTCCTCAATTCTTCTCTGAGACAAATCAGGGAAGATTGTTTGTCTCCTGAGTCATGTTGCCAATATGCTGAGCAAGCGTTGGCACAACCAGCACAATCTATCAAGTTTTCTTTTTCTGGATTTTATTTTGTTGTTTTAACTGCACAATTTCTAACTTTATGTAAGATATTAATCTTCCATGTTAGAAAATGCTGACAGAATACTACCTCGAAACACCAGCCTGCTATTCTACAAGGACCCTATACATAATGCAAAGGCTATAAAACAGTCATAGAAATATAAAATGACTAAATATGCATATTTGACACATTTTTGCAAATAAAAATAAAAAGAAGAAATCAAAATAAAGTGTGAGATTTTACAGGCAGAACAATGCAATGCAGACTGAAAATTAATGGCACATTCATCCAAGTTTTAAAAAAATTACAAAATTGGCAGCTTTCCAAGGAATACAACTGGCAGCATATTTTCATTTGTATGCAAATAAGATAGAAGCAGAAAGCTCCTTGGCAATTTCCGATAAAAATTCTGTGGAATGCCTGTTAAATCTCTGGAAGGAACACAAGATTTTTTTTGCATGTATAATAAAAGGTCTGTCACTGGTTTATGGAATTTTGGCAAGTATTCAGAAAGCCTTCATCAAACTCCTTTTTGATTCTTCATTCTCTTTAGTTTTTCATCTCTTATATAGATCTCACTGCTCAGATATCAGGTATTATTCTTCATTAGATTGTATGTCATGATGTCTGATTTTCATCCTATTTATGGAGCTGAGATTAGGAATTCAGGATAATAGGGGGAAAATATATGAATCCTTTCAAAAGATATGAGTAGAGCTGTGTAATGGCTGTATAAATGGTCCAGAAATTCAGAGAATATCAGTTAACATCCCATCATAAAATTAAGAAAATTTGAAAAACCTGGAAGTAAAAAGTTTGAATTGGCAAAAGTAGTTGTGAAACTGTCAGGTTGTTGTAAAAGGGCCAACAGATTACTGATTTATTCCAGGGAAGGAAATCCAACACACTTGCTCATTCTGTCTTTATGTGACTTTGCACTCAAACCAATATGATTGCCTGTTAATTGCCATCAGGAGTTATATCAAAAGTCACTCCATTGTATCAGATTGTTAAAGTTTTCAAGAAGGCCCACCACTAACTTATAACAGATAGTAAATATCAATCTTTACCTGTAAAATTTCAATAATAATTTAAGATGCATTCCAACAATGCAACAATACACTATGTGTTTCCCTTGCTTTCTCTTGAGTTGTATTCAAAGTTTGGAAATGCTGGACAATTTTGACCTACACACACCAGTTTCCCTCCTCTCATCGGGATTGTCCATTGAATGATGAATATTCTCTTTTGGGTAATTACAATGCAAAATCCACTTTCAATGTGCATACTGGGTATTTCTTAAAAATAATGTGTTATTATAAGAAATTTGATCTTTATTGGTGACACCAGCCCTGTTTAGATTTTATTCACCTCTGCTGATTTTATATAATGAACAGAAATTGAACAACAGGTTGAAAACCAACTTTCAATGAAGTCTTGAATAACAACATTCTTTTGATACGACGTCGGGAAATTGAGAAGCCAAGAGAAAGTACTTTCTGCAGATAGCCCTCCAGCTGTTTGCTTCTTTAGCACAAAGAATAATGACTATTTTGCACTTATTTTGTTTGGGTTATCTCATTCAAATGCATCTGAGACAGTATAAATACATTTCTTGTGTAATGGTTTAGATACTGTACCTATCACCATGGACAGCTCCCACTATTTAGTGAACTTTGCATGGTTTATAATATTCCAATAGCATCACCAAATTAGTATGCATTATACTCAAATCATTACCTCTTCATTCTTTATCTCTGGAAAACAGCAGGGACTTGTTTCAGAATAGAGGACATTCTCTGTGAAAAGATTTATATAAATCTTGAAATTCTGCATAGATTTATGCAAATATAAGAATAATTTTCCAGGTAATTCAAAATATATTGTTTTCAAATTAAAGGAACACAATTCATTGACATATTAAACAGCTTGAGTTTTTTCCTCAATATCTAATTGCAGTTGAGTAAGTAATCCCTGTCAGAAGCATAACTGATCGATGACTTTTTTTTCATACAACCTTGTGACCTTAGTTTTCAATGTGATTTTGAACCATTCCACTGTTGTACAGTTTTTTGCTCATGCTGATAAGAAATAGGCTTAATTATACTATAAAATAAACTAATGCATGACATAAATTAGTTGTTCCTTCAACTAATATTAAGCAGAATGAGATGTTTCCAAAGGATAAGATAACTAATTTATTTATTATGTTATAAGTCTGTTGATTAGTTTTGATTAACTTGGTTACTTTTCTGTAAATTATATTTGTGTCATTAAATAGGGTGTTAAATCCAGTGCCAGTGTGCCCTGATTTTTCTTTGCACTTGTTACATATATGCAAGATCAAAACTTAGAAATTTGCATTTCTGGCCAGTAAAGGTTGAGGTGGGGGAGTGACATTTTCCTGTTTCATTAGCTAACTTTTGGAGCACAATAAGCACACTCCTGGCAGGAAAGCAGTTTGAACATCCCATCCCAAATGGCCAACTTGCAGGACTCTTGACTGCCAGCAACATTTGTTTGGATATTATTCCAATGATTTAGTTCTTTTAACCTCTTGGGGTGTCCTCTACATTACCAGTGGCAAGCCCTCCGGGGTACTTAACATTGTTACAACACCTTACTCCAAAGGATAAATTATAGCACAGGCAGTTCGTACACAGCCATAGCAATATATTTATATCTGCACTTTAAAAGAAAACAAACTGAGTTATGGCACTTCTGTAAACTGGATCTTAACGGCGTTAAGGCATTGTCCAATTTCATGTTTTACATCACACTAGACGCCGCTGTGCTACATATCCCACCTATTTTGCTCCAGGAAGTCAGCTTGCTGTGTAAAAGGACTCACCAGCCCGCCATTTCCTCTGTGTGAACAAGCAGGCCAGCTTCCAGAGACAGGTTGTGCATATGGCAATAACGCGGCTTTTCAGTGTAAAAAGGGTAATAGTCTAGGGGGTCATGAAGAAATAGAATCAGGTTAAAAATGTATTGTAATGTTACCAGTGTTAACGGTTGAAGATTTGCTGATTTGCTGCACTGCAAATAAAAAAGGGAAATAACATTGAAACATGATGATTACTAGCTTTAGTTTGCAATGGGTTTCACCATTCCTGTTTCTTTTCACCATACTTTAGCTTTATATTTTCTGAGGATTATGTTTCAGTTGATCTATCATGCAGGGTCAGGAATAGCAATTTAAAAAAATGCTTTGACTTACAGGATCTCTGTAAAAATGATTTTTAAACAGATTTTTGAGAATTCTTTGGTTATACAGTATTTTAAATTATCATGTCGATTTATTCCAATAGCTCTCTTTTGTTATCTTTTCATTAACACATGAGCAGATTCCAACAGATTTTACATATTTGGGGAATGAGCAGGTAGCATTGTATAAATATGTCAACAGTGATCTGATTGGAAATGTTTAAATTTCTTTCTTTACCTCTTTACTACTATTCTGAGGGAATGCTGCATTCAATTTCAGAATTGTGCATTTTTATTTCCTTACAAATGTATTAATGCTTTCTTGTATGAGAGAATTTTTTCCTTAGTGAGGAATCTTCTTTCATGGGCTCAAAATATCAGGCAGTTTTTGCCAAAGACTGAAGTGGACATGATCCTCCATGTCATATAGCCAGACTCCAAAAGGGTTCCATACACTATGTTTCTGTACCTATCGGCTAAACAAGTGTGGTGGAAATAACCCAGGAAATAATCTTTTGCGAGTTCGTCTTCCAAAACAAAAGTAATGACTGTGAATAAAAAGCGTTAGTGCTGGGCTGGCAGATAAATAGGAATAGCTTGAGGCTCGGAGCAGAGCTTTACTTACAATTCAAATTAAACTGTCAAATTTGTCAAGAAGGCAAATGTGCCTTTACTATTGGCTGCCAGCTATCACATTAACAGTGATTTTGAATTTCAATTGTCTTGTACGACAGAATCTGTAATGTTGCCAGATGTTTTGGGGCAGTCCCTTCAGGTTTATTCACTCCTTCTCAATTCTCAAAATGTACTTTTTGCAAATCTACTGATGACTTTTCACTAGATTTACTCAATTATCAGTTATCAAACACGACACATCAAAAGTCTATGTTGATAGGCTACTTCGTATCAAATAATTGAAATATATGGAAATGTTTTGGAGAAATAAACTCAGACATTTTTTGAAGGGGCAGTCCAACATTATTACGTTATTTTATCTTGCACAATGTCTTCCACGCTATTAATTTCCCACCAAGTTGCTGACTGGCTTTGGGCAATATTAACATAAAACAAATTAATGGGAGGTCTATGAGAGTCCCCCTAAGCAAGCCATTATTCAATTGAAATGTGAAAAACTGCACATATTGGAAATCTAAAATAAAAACAGAAAATGCAGGAAATGTCACACCTCCTCTATTTCAATCATTGTTCTTATTTTGTTCTGTGACTGTGAGCAATATCACCATCACTACAATTGTTGCCTAATTCTATGAAAGTTTTTGTTTTATTCATTCAAGGGTTGTAGGTTTTGCAGTTAAGCTAGAGTTTAATTATCTTTCTGTATTGTGGAGGGTCATGGCTGTCACGTGCCAACACTGCCCATTACCATCCATCCATTAGTGCACACCTTTCAGTACTCTTGTTCTTGTTCTTGGGCCATTGGCCTTTGTAATCAATTAGAGCCATTAGTCCCTGTAGATGACCTGGGCTAGACTCCCCAACCCTCCAGTACTATAAAGGGCATCAAGTGCACTTGCCTCTTCCTCTTTGCCATCTCCGAGGGACCATCCTGCTTCACTCCAGGCTGAGTACCATGGAATGGCACTGGAAAGATCATTTGGTAAGGTGCACACTGGTAAAGGGTTGGGAGAGTCTTAGGTAGTGTCCCGATTAGAATAGAGCCATGCCTGCACTGACTCAAGGGGTAGCAAGTATCATTGTTTTTCTTTATTGTTTGTATGAAACAGCACTGAATACTCTACTTCATTGGTTTTGTGTGTGTGTGTGTGTGTGTGTGTGTGTGTGTGTGTGTGTGTGTGTGTGTGTGTGTGTGTGTGTGTGTGTGTGTGTGTGTGTATTTGTGTGCGCGCGCGTGCGTTCGTGTGCACATGCATGCACCTTATCCCTGTTGCCTTCTTCCCATGCTTGTCTTCTGTAAATGTAATTTACTGCCAGACTGGGTTCAGAGTCCTTGCTTTTGAGACCCATTGAATCTGTTCCCTCACTCACAACAATCAAATTTGTTCCCTCACTCACAATACCATCCCTAATTGCCCTTGAGATTGAAGGGGTGAGCTTACTTCTTGAACTGCTGCAGTCCTTGAATTGCAGATATTCTAACAGTAAATAGAAAAAATATACCATCAAATAAAATAAATATTCTTCCTGAGCCACTGCAATTTGAAGTGTTCACAAACCCTCCATGGAATTCTGCAGTATTTATCCACTAACAATAAAGGACAGTTACATGCTGATATTGAATGATCGTAACAAGATGCTCTCATTATGCAGTTTTATATTGATGCAAAGCATTTCCTTTTTAAATCTTTTGAGAAAATTGCTATGGGTTGGATGCAAATTGCATGATGTAGCCTATCTTGCTGATTGGATTTCTGATGGTCCTTAAATCTTAAAGTCTGTTAGTTATGAGTGCATTAAAGATTAGTGCTGGCAGCAGCTGTCTACATAGATAGGAATAAACTTAAGCCGGATCAGTAACTGGTCCAGAAGTGTAACAGCATATAGACCAGCCTGGCTAAAGTGTTACCTAAAAAAAAACATGATTTCGAAACATCCAGAAGAGCTTGTTGTAATGCAGCAGCAACAATACATCTGTAAAGTATGAATACAACTACATAAGCCTCAACGATGCACTTGATACTGGCATTCCTATGGTAGGATGTGTTGGAGAAATGTTGACAAAGCCAGTTATCTCCTGCTGAATTGTAAATCTATTACAACACTGTAACCCGAAATCAATTGTTATATCTTTGCTCCATCTCAAAATTCTAGTGCTGACAGAGAGCAATAGCATTTTGTGGACACTGGAACTCAATCAATCTAGATTCATCTCTTCATTCTTCATTTACATATCATTGCCCATCATCTGTCCAATGACTCAAGACAGATAGGATACAAATGAAATCAGATTATTTCTTGACCACAACTATTTAATTCATTACTTATGAAAGATCTTCTTTGAGGTTTAGCTTGATGAATCTCCAGGTTAATTTGTTTGCATCTCTATCATTTTAACACAATATGTAACTCTGGCCTTACTATGGTTGATCCACTGCAAAAATGCAACATGGAACTGAACAATGGAAATAGTGAGGATACAATCTCTTTGCTTCTGCTGAAATCAGTACACGTTTCTTTCAAAGTAATATGCAGTTCCAGATAGAATTCAGATGTCAGATTTATTGTCAGAATATGTACATGACATCACATCCAACTCAGAGAATTCCCACTAATTGGTGGAGTAAAAATTAACTGCGTACAGCGTGAACATGTAAACAATCAAAAGAGCTGTAAACAGATAACAAATGCAAACACGATGCCATTGGTGTGTTGGGTCCAGGAAATATCCTCCGAGATAGTGACTCCTAAGAACCTAAGCGTGCTCACCCTCTCCACCTCTGTATACCTCTGGCTTTCCTGAAGTCAGCAATCAGCTCCTTAGTTTTGGTGACATTGAGTGCAAGGCTGTTATTGATGCACTATTCAGCCAAGTTTTCAATCTCCATCCTGTATGCAAATTCATCCCCATCATGTGTGTGTGTGTGTGTGTGTGTGTGTGTGTGTGTGTGTGTGTGTGTGTGTGTGTGTGTGTGTGTGTGTGAGAGAGAGAGAGAGAGAGAGATTGAGAGAGAGAGAGAGATAGAGAGAGAAATTAATGAGAAAGGAAATTGTTGATGGAGAAAGAAGTTCTTCTGTGATAAACTGACTCCTTATGGCTAATGTAGCCTGACTGCATTATTATGTATCTCCAAGCCTATATTCCGTGAGTTTTTAAAATCACATCTCAGTGAAAATTATGGTTTGGAAAAATATATATGCATATAATATAAAAAAGATTCTGGTAGGTGGGAGAAGATTATTGACAGTCATTCCTTCTAAGGTTTCAAATGAGTAACAAAGAGCTTGAGGCTTGCTCTCACTGATTGTGACTATGTCTGAACTCCCTCAGTTGGACATCTTCTTATAATCCACTCCCACCCATCCAGTACTTTCTGTACCACTGCATTTCTCATGACAGTTCAGCATTTTATCCGAGAGAATGTATCACAATGCAGCATTAATATTGTAGGCAGAATTTTAAACTGCAGGTGTGCGTGGGTTTAGGAGCAAGTGGAATAAGGGTGGCAGAGGTTCAAGCTGAGAAATCTGACGGTGTGCTGAGAAGCTGACAACAATCCTCTGATTTACACATTAATTGCAGTGTGTTAGGATTTGTGCAAACAATATCTTTGGAAAAGATGGAATATCAATTTCAATATATTAATTATTCAATAACAGTGACACTAACACAGATATGGCAATCTGGCTTTCTCAGAAAGTATCAACTAAAATATTGCAATAACATGCACTAACCAAGGGACATGACAGGGAAACGGCAATAGGTATGGAAAACCAGCATATGTTTTCATATCTGCTTCTAAGAGTTTGTTAACAACATCAGTGCTACATGTCTTAAATAATAGTTTTTGACTGTAGATCTGTTCTCATGTGCTATAATCTGTCAGATCAACACTGCATCAATTACATGCATGTGCCAATTTAGGTGCTCACAGGTGAACCAGAAATATTTACCTCTTACCTTTGAGCCTGAGTTCCTTCCCCTTCCTCCCTCCTCTCGTTCCCCACCGCCTCCCACCATCTTTTATTCATGTGGTTGCCTGCTCTTTGCTCCTACCTGATGAAGGGCGCAGGCCTGAAACATTGGTTACCCTTTGCTTACAAGATGCTGCATGACCTGTTAAGTTTCTCCCACACTTCTGTGCATTCCTCTACAATTCCAGGGTGTGCAGATTTTCTTGTTTAACTGGAATTGTCTGTGCCTGAAGTGGATCTATTTCAGATAAAAGTTTGTCTGGTGAGACATATGAACTGAAGAGTTCAATGAACAAAGATATCAAATGCCTCTAAGTGCAAGGATATCTTGAAGAACTGGGTGTATTTTGTGGTGTGACTTTTCATACATCGTTGTAACAGAGGCTGCCATTAGTTGAGAGTTGCAGCTTTCAAAGTGATCTGTTGAGAGCTCTGCCTTTTTAAATTACTTCTGCAAGTAGCCACTCTAAAAAGCCTGAGAACTATATAATAACTCTACTGCAATTCAATGTGGGTTGCTTCACATTGTGCTACAAAGCGAGTCTGATTCTCCATTATAGTCGGCACCTCCATGACGATCATTAAATATGTAAATTGACATACTCATTGTTGGTGGCAAACTGCTGGTCTGATGTATCCATTTTACAATCACTTAAATTTGTTTAGCAAATGCAGAATGTGTTATTATGCCAGTTAGTACAATTAACATAATAGTAAAGTCAATGTTACCATTAGTCAGTAATCCTCTCAGCATTTTGCAATGTCTGCTGTTTATGTAACTGGTAGCCCCCCCCCACATCTCCATCGGGCACACAAAACTCAAAACGGTCAACCAGTTTACCTATCTCGGCTGCACCATTTCATCAGATGCAAGGATCGACAACGAGATAGACAACAGACTCACCAAGGCAAATAGCGCCTTTGGAAGACTACACAAAAGAGTCTGGAAAAACAACCACCTGAAAAAACACACAAAGATTAGCGTATACAGAGCCGTTGTCATACCCACTCTCCTGTTCGGCTCCGAATCATGGGTCCTCTACCAGCATCACCTACGGCTCCTAGAACGCTTCCACCAGCGTTGTCTCCGCTCCATCCTCAACATTCATTGGAGCGACTTCATCCCTAACATCGAAGTACTCGAGATGGCAGAGGCCGACAGCATCGAATCCACGCTGTTGAAGATCCAACTGCGCTGGGTAGGTCACGTCTCCAGAATGGAGGACCATCGCCTTCCCAAGATCGTGTTATATGGCGAGGTCTCCACTGGCCATCGTGTCAGAGGTGCACCAAAGAAGAGGTACAAGGACTGCCTAAAGAAATCTCTTGATGCCTGCCCCATTGACCACCGCCAGTGGGCTGATATCGCCTCCAACCGTGCATCTTGGCACCTCACAGTTCGGCGGTGTTAGGTAAAAACATCATGAGCTGGGAATGTAGAGGGAGTCACCCAGTGCTGGGCCGTAACAAGATGCAGTTGTGACCTTGTACTCTCAAGATAAGAGTGGGGATGACAAATTGATGTGCAGGAGGCTAGCAGAGAGGGACAGCAACAGTTTATTCATTGGACAATGTCATGGTATGATAATTTACTAAGTACGTATCCTAAGGTATATAAAAAACACCACTTGCTGATAACGGCAGAATGCGCCTTCTCCAACTAACACTGTTAGTTGCAAGTGTTACAATCCGGCAATAAAGAACAAAGAACCTTGATTTCGACTCAGTCTGGTGTTTGACTCACTCATTCATGAACAAAGCAGACCTAACAGCGGGCAGCAACCTCCTTTGAAGAAGACCGCAGAGCCCACCTCACTGACAAAAGACAAAGGAGGAAAAACCCAACACCCAACCCCAACCAACAAATTTCCCCCTGCAACCGCTGCAACCGTGTCTGCCTGGCCCTCATCGGACTTGTCAGCCACAAACGAGCCTGCAGCTGACGTGGACATTTACCCCTCCATAAATCTTCGTCCGCGAAGCCAAGCCAAATAAAGATACATGTACTGTTTACTTCTACCCCAGGTTCAATGTTTAAACAAGACAACAAAGTATCTCGATCCACTTAACATTTGATAATGTTATTTTGTCTTTGATTGTGTCATTGCCCACTTGCAATGATTCTCCATCAATTTTATTCTTAGCTATAACAGCAATTTGATGAATATTCCTCCGATGTTAATATAAAAGTGCTGGCGTCACTAGGTGCTATATCCGAATGACCTCTGACTTAGCCTATCTCAGCACAGAAATTATGTTAATTACTAGCAATCACATCCAGGTCCATAGAATCCTGATCCTATGGTCACTCATCCATGCCTCAGCAAAGTCACCTTCTTTTGATGTCACAATCTATCTAGTAATGAAAAGTAACATCATCTTTCAATTTAATTCAAATAATTAAGATAGTGTGACATTCAGGACAATTGCCCATCAACTAGTAATAAGAGAAACAATATCTATAAGAAATGACAACAGGTTTTATTTATCCTTTTTATTCACTAATAATAAGTGCAAGAGTTAGTATGTACATACGAAAATGAAATATTGCTTTTAAAGCATCAATTTGTTACATTGATTCAAATTGCTTGGAATTGGAGATAATTCAAATCCTAGAATTTCACAAAATAAATTGTAATGTTAGTTTGGTCAGAGAGAGTCCAGAGTGAAGGTTACAATATTTTTCTAGATCTAACAAGGAAAACTTTAAAAAGACAGGAAAGCTGCCCTTCTGCCAGAACACCTCCCCAATTACAGATAAACATTCATAAAAGTGATACATTGAACGGTTCTTCCCGTCCAGAAACAGAATTAAGAAAAAAACCTCAACAAAAATTATCATGAAAAAAATTAATGTAATACATTCCATGAAATAGAACTCAAACAGGCCACCTTTAAGAGTCTTACCATGGTTTCAACAGCATGTTAATTTCACCATCAGAAGAGAGAACAGCCTGGATCAGGTGTTCACCAACATCCCTGGTGTGAACAAGGCTGCATCCCACCCCACCTTGGTTAATTGGATCACATATCCATCCTGCTAACCCTGGCATACAGATTGCTGGCAAAGCTAACTATGTCAGTTTGCAGGGAGATCAGAATGTGGACAGCAAGGGTGGGACACAGCAGTGCTACAAGACTGCTTTGAGACTATGGACTGGAGCTGTTTCAAGGAAGTGGCCATCTACAACAGACCTGTAAACATCGAGGAGTGCACAAACTCAGTGACTGGCTACATCAGCGAGTGAACTGAGGATGTCACCAAGATCAAATGCTTCACAATCTAGGCTAACCAGAAACTAAGGTTGGATGCAGAGGTCTGGGCACTTCTCAGAGCTTATGATGCTGTCTTCAGGATAGGAGATAGGATTGCACTAAGATCAGGGCTGAACTCTCCCGTGCAATCTGGAAGGCAAAGCGGGGGTACACACAGAAGATCCACAGACAGCTGTGCAACACTGGTGACACGAGGCGCATGTGGCAAAGCATCAAGATCATTACAAATCACAAGCCAATCTTGCAAATTAAGGACCACGCCTCCCTTGTGGAAAGACTGAACATCTTCTATACATGGTTGGATGAGAAGAAAACTCCATTTCCCCTGTTGAACGGATACCCTGTATAGAGTGGAGAGCCCCAAGTTCCTTGGAGTTCACTTAACTAATAACATATCGTGGATACTCAACATCTCCTTACTTGTCAGGAAGGTGCAACACTAACTGAGAAGACTGAAGTGGGCAAGGTTACCATTCACCATTATCTCAACCTTCTACAGCAGCTCTATCAAGAGTGTCCTGGCTGGCTGCATCACAGCATAATAAAGTTGCTGCAGAGAAAAGGATCAGAGGTCAATTCACAGGACCATAAGAATGGCAGAGAGGATCAATGGAGTCTCCTTCCCACCAACCCCACCCACCCCCCCATCGAAGTGATCTACTGGGATCATTGTCAGAAGAGGGCGTGCAAAATCATTGAGGACCCCTTCCATGCAGCATCCTTCAGCTAGTCCATCAGGAGTATAAGAGCCAGCACCACCAGGAACAGCTTCTCCCATGGGCAATGAGAATTCTGAACGAACAAAGGAACAGCTCACACCAGCCATCCGAGATGCTCATATTCATGAAACTATATTTATTTGTATCGATAAAATACTTGTTCTGCACATGTATGTGTGTTTTGTCTGGTTGTGCGTTTGGCATCAGGGCCCAGAGAATGTTGTTTCATTAGGTTGTACTTGTACAATCAGATGACAATAAACTTGACTTGTCTTAACTGGTGAAGATAAAGTCTTTCCACAATACTAGCTGATCAGCTAAGTATTTCCTAATCAGTACACTATTCAACTCCAAGTTGAATTCTGATCCATTCTGTTCCCAATTCTAACTCTGCAACACAGTCTACCTGTCTCTTGTCATCAACAGCTGAAATAGCGACAGTATACATTTCTTGGCACCATTAATTATTTTAATTCTCCTCTGAATAGTCTCCTATTCCTAAATTCTGTAAATTTAGGATTTACGAAAATCTCTAAAATCCACCAATAACATTGCAAACATTGTAAGATTTGAGTGGAATCAAAACATTACTTAAGTTTTTAATAAAGCACTTCATATCCTCTAGATGTCTTGCACACCTCTTACCATAAGATGAAGTACAAAAGTGAAAGAATGGTTCACTCTGATATTCTACTACATCAAAATCTTTATCTTTTTACTATGGAATCCAAAAGGAATAATCAGAAGTTTACAGACCTATTGTTAATATCTCCAGTCACATAAACTGCATTGAGTTTCTTCCCTTCCCTATCACCTCATAAATTCTCGATTAAGATGGGTGCACTTAGTTCACTATAGATGGTGGAAGACTTTGGAGAAACAAAGCATAAATTAACTTTTCTTTTTGCAAGAAGCTTAGTGATGGTATGCATAATTAATCAGGGTATAGCTGTCATATTTGATGACAGATTGTGCAGCTTTGTGAACAGAAGACCGAGTAAGTCCAATGACAATTCCTGTAATGATCTTCATTGCAAAGACTAAATTACCATAATGCTGTGCAGTGAACTATATCCAGGGCTGAACAATGTGGAAAGAAAGAGCAATCAAGTTTCAGATCCCACTGAAAATGTTAATGTTCCTTCATTATACATTTCAGAACCATATCATTCTTGAAACTGACAGTTTGCGGTGAATGTAGAACTGATGAGTGTCACCAACATATGACACAGGACTGTGTTTGCACCATTGAAAAGGTGAGTTGTGTCAGACAGTTCAGAAGCTGCTCATTAATTAACAACTGGTGCAAACTTCACCAGCAAATTCATTCAAATCATTATGTAATTAACCCACATATTCATGATATATCATCTTCCAATAGATGATTAAAGGGTGATCTATCTGAGGTACGATGATGATTAAAGTTCATTGGTTAGGCAGAAAGAAAATATTTCCTCTGTTTAAAGTCCAAAATTTGGGAAAATAATCTTGGAACTGGAGCTTGGTGGTATTATCAAAAGCATTCTTCCTTTAAAGATCAGTAGAAATTTGGTGTTCTCCCCAAAAATCATTTACAAGTTGGAGGTCTGTCAAAAATTCCAGAATTGTGGTGGACGGAGTTTGTTGGGCAAATGTATTAATTGTTACACAACGAAAGAGCATAAAATAACATAAATAGAATTAATATAAGATCAGACATGATCTAACTGAATGACAGTGTAAACTTTTTCTCTTACGTTCCTAAAATGAAAATCAATGATTAGAACAGCAATAATATTAAGCATGAGTGCAGGTGACATATAGGATTATTTAAATTCACTCCAACTGTAAAACATTTTTCAAATAAAGGTTTAATATTTTGAGCTTTTCTTTAAATGAAAGTAGCAAGCATTTTCAGGCTCACCATGCATTATTTTGGCTAAAAAGGAACAAGAATTCAGTAACTTCAATGTGGGAACACCAACAACTTTATATTAAAAAAATAATAAAAATAGATTAGGCTGTCATCTTACTATGGGGTTGTCAATATTTCTCTCAAGAAATATATGAGGAGAGACTCTCACTTTGGCAATATCTTCTTCTTTGGCTTGGCTTCGCGGACAAAGATTTATGGAGGGGTATGACCACGTCTGCTGCAGGCTCGTTGGTGACTGACAAGTCCGATGCGGGACAGGCAGGCACGGTTGCAGCGGTTGCAGGGGAAAATTGGTGGGGTGGGGTTGGGTGTTGGGTTTTTCCTCCTTTGTCTTTTGTCAGTGAGGTGGGCTCTGCGGTCTTCTTCAAAGGAGGTTGCTGCCTGCCGAACTGTGAGGCGCCAAGATGCACGGTTGGAGGCGAGATCAGCCCACTGGTGGGGGTCAATGGGGCAGGCACCAAGAGATTTCTTTAAACAGTCCTTGTACCTCTTCTTTGGTGCGCTTCTGTCTTGGTGGCCAGTGGAGAGCTCGCCATAGAACACGATCTTGGGAAGGCGATGGTCCTCCATTCTGGAGACGTGACCCACCTACAATGTGCAAAAACGTCAGTCCAATCAGTATGGAATTATCACTGTTAGGAATCATTCTGGCTGCCTTAGTTCGTGCATATGACAAAATGTAGCGGAATGTAGCAGCTCACTGAAGGCTTAATCGAACCAGCTCAGGAGGTTCCAAATGATGTCATGACGTCACAATGTGATGACATCATTTGGAACGAACGGAGTTTTAAAAAGTTGCGTGTGACTAAGTAAGTAACTTTGACTGAACTTCGACTCGACTATGTCTGATCATTTTCTCGTTCTTCATTTTCGCACTGCAATACAGTTGCTACATTGGTAACCCCAACAGGCCCAAATGGATTTTGGACCCAACAAGAACAACACAGTGGTTTCACTCAAACTACTTATCTTTAGCGCCACTCAACCTGAAGTTTGGTTTGAGCAGATTGAGGCACAGTTCCACATTCACAAGATAGAAGTGGACGCCACTAAGTACTATCATGTGGTAAATGCCCTCAACCAGACACAGCTGGTCAAGACCCACCAGCTCTCAGCAAGTAAGAAGCCCTAAAAATCCTCCTTCTCTGGATTTAGAGTCTTTCAAGAAGCGAGTTAGCTGCATGGCTCCTCCATATCAATATCCTGGGAGTCTGCACCCCTGCGGAGTTAATAAACAACATATTGGCACTGGCAGACGGCCATAGGCCTTGCTTACTCCTCGAGCAGAAGTTTTTAGAGCATATACCAGAAGACATCCATCTCATGTTGGCTGATGAGGACTTTGATAACCCTCGGACAGTGGCTGTGGGGAGTCACGTGATGGAATAGTGGCTGGTCGAGTGGAACCAGCCCTCTCCAGAGAAAAGAAAAAAAGTTTGAAAAAACAGAGCTCAATGAACAGAGAAGAGAAAGAAGATGGCAACCAAAAGAGAAAAAGTAAGAATAACAGAGAAAAGGGAAGAAGGAAAATCACTGGATAAGAAAGAAGAAGGCCTTACCTGCATGTCAGAGCAGAGAGCCACCGTGGAGAGGAGCGGCCGATCTCTGATGTTGGTGAGTCCCCAGAGGAGCGGTGTCCTCCCAACCAGCGGACTTCAAAAATGGCTCCCAGAGCCAAGAAGAGGTGTGCAACTGCACATGCGGGAAGAGTTACGCATGTGCAGTTCGCAAGTAAAAGAAAAAGTTAATGCTGGCGGGAGGGGGACTTAGCTGAGGAGCAGCCAGGTGCGGAGCGACCAGTTGAGAGATGCCCAGTATCAGGGCATTCGGCTGGGGGAAGTAAGCAAGAAAGAAGAAAAGAAGAGTGGTGAGAAAGAGAATGAAGGGCTGGAAGAGGGTGAGCGGCAACAGGGAGACCGGCAGGGGGATGACCTGCGGCAGGAGGCCTAGCAGCAGGTCAGCCTGCAGCAGGGGGCCCAGCAGCGGGTAGACCTGCAGCGGGAGGCCCAACAGCAGGAGACACAGCAGCTGAAGGCCCAGCGAGGATGCAGAAGCAGCTCATCAGAGAAGGATGAAGATACACAGATACAGAGAAGAGAAGAAGATGACACAGACATAGATACAGACACAGAAGAAGAGGAGGAAGAAATCCAAGAATTTCAAAGGAAAGAAGAAGGTAAAATAGAAGGACAAAATTTAGATAAAGCCTTTTTTGAAGAACAAATGAGGTCATTAAAAGAATGGCTATCATTAGAATTTAATTCAATCAAAAGAAAAATGAAAAGAGCTGAAGACAGAATGCAAAGCTTAGAGTTGGTCATGACTGAAATAGGGAAAAGAGTAGAAAATGTGGAGGAACGAGAAGCTGCTGTAGAAATAGAGATAAACGATTTAAGAGGGAAGTTGGAAGAGAGCAAAAAAAATTAAAGAGACACTAGATTTATTGTCACAAAAAATTGACGTATTGGAAAACTACAGTAGGCGAAACTACATAAAAATAGTGGGTCTGAAAGAAGCAAAGAAGGGTCAGATATGAAGGAATTTATAAAAGGATGGATCCCAAAAATGCTGGGAATGACAGATTCACATGAAGAAATAGAAATCGAAAGGGCGCAAAGAGTACTAGGACCGAAACTGCCACCACATCAAAATCTGAGATCCATATTGCTAAAACTTCTAAGATATACAAGAGAAAACATACTGGAGCAGGCAAGAAAGAAGGTTAGAGAAGACAATAAGCCGTTGGAATATAAGGGACAAAAAATATTTTTTTACCCGGACATAAGCTTCGAACTTTTAAAGAAGAGGAAGGAATTCAACATGGCAAAAACAAACTTATGAAAGAAAGGTTATAACTTTATATTAAGACATCCAGCAGTACTCAAAGTATTTATTCTTGGGGAATGGAATAGACTGTTCTCAGACCCAAAGAAAGCCCAAGAATTTGCTGAACATTTGCAGGTCAGGAGAAGAGAGGAGGAGGAGTGACAAGAAGGATGACCGGCAAGAAAATATACAAAAATATGTAAAAATATAAAGTAAAGATAATGTATATATAAAGATATAAAAATGGATAAGAGAAGGGGAAGAAGAGGGAAAAAAAGAGAGAGAGCTTTGTTATGTGTAAAGGAAAATAGTGATCTCTGGGGGGGGGCTGGGGGTGGGAGAATAATTGTCACTGCGAAATCGGTTGACGCTTGTGAGTAAGTTCACAAACCGAATGGGAAGGAGAGTTATGGTTGCCATCAAGGGACAAGGGCAATCCAAGGAGGGGAGGTTCATTTGGGGTTAAAGGGTTATTGCTTGTGCAGATTGTTGGGGTATTTCATGTCTTAAGTGTGTTGTCATACATTGAGATTAAAAAGGAAAACTGAAAAAACAGTAATGGAAAAAAAGGGGATGGAGGTGGTGAAGAGGCGGAAAAGAAGTGAAAATAAAGATATAAGATGGCCACGTTGGACTACATGACTATAAACATTAACAGAATATATAACCAAGTTTAAGTGTATCCCATTGAAAAAAAAATCACATATAATTTAAAAGACAAAGTTACAATGTTTGGAAAAACCTGGGAAACATATATGGAACATAACAGAAAGAACAGGCCTCGGACCACCACCACCTAAAATGTTAAAAAGATAAACACGATCAGATTTAATGTGTATAAATAGATGATACATCTTTTTTGTTTGTATTCCTTTTGTATAAAGATGTTGTCTTATTGTATTTTATATGTTCAATATTTACTGTTTTTGGAGGGGGGTGGAAAGAGGGAAGGGAGGGAGGGGGAAAAAAAGAGAAGATGTCACTGTGAATATTTAAAGAGATGCATCTGTAAATATATTGGTTGATATGGTTCATAGTGCGATAAATAAAGAATTACAAAACAAAAAGAACAGTGGCCACCCATGCAAACATTCTGCGGCGTGTGAAACAGCAAGGTGCAAGGCCCACAGAAATTAGTGCTGCATCACACCTGTTATGGGCCCAGAGGACCCCAAAACTCAGCAGCAATAGAAATTCACCAAGACAAATAGTTACTTCAACAAAAGTTACTTTTAATTTTCTTTAAACATAAAAATAGGATTAAACTTTAACTTATTACTATTAACTTAACTTAATCTAACTTAACCCACTCATAATTCTAAGCACACATGTATGTAATGTGTACAAGTTCAGAAAAGTTATTTGATTCACAGTCCAATCTCACTTCTCACTCTTCCAAGTTCACTGGTATCCAACAATTCTTATACTGTGTACAGAATTTAACATTTATGAATTTTCACCAAGCTCTAATGCTTAATTGGTTACCGCTCAGGAAGGTTCTTGTCAGTTTCAGAGAGAGATTTGTTGCTCGTTGGACAAACACAAACTGATTCCCTCCGATCAGCTACTTCCGTGTCTTGCTGAAGAAACTTGCCCCATTAGGTTCTTCCAAATGATAACCTCTTCTTCTGCAGGCCACCACAAAGTTCTTTCTGTTTCCCTTATTTCAGGTGAAACACTTCAGCCAGCCATTTCCACTTGTATGGACAACAAGGGTTTTCAATTGGCTGAACTCAGAACTCACAACCCGTCTTCAAAATGGGGTTCAACAAGCTGCCAGTTTGCCATGTCTGCAGAAACCAGTTCTCTTTCTCTCTGGTCTTAGAGAAAGACTGTTTGGTCACCTCTCTCTCTCTCTCTCTCTCTCTCTCTCTCTCTCTCTCTCTCTCTCTATCTACTTGCAAAACCACATGATCTCCTTAGAACAGCAAACTGCATCCAGACAGATTATGGCACTGGACCCAAACTTCTGAGTCCATACATCTGCTGCTTTCAAAACAATAATCTATTACTCCACAGCATTTCCAATTAACACCTACTTCTGAAGTCTCTATAGGTATTCTTCAAAGTTTTTGCAAAGGCACTCAGAGCCTGGATTGGCTGGCTTGAGCAGAGCTCTGACATTTTAAATGAGATCTGGTTCTCCCTCAAAAAAATATCTATATACAATATAAAATATGATATATTCTGTCACACACTTAAAGGCACAGGCTCCATGAGTACCAGCGACGAGGGCACACATTCCCCCAGACAAGCATGATTCTGTGACAATGGCTAAGGTGACAGGCCACGGTAACAGCCTACTCTACATCTGGGATGAACTCTCCCAGTGCAAATTTCTATCGACACGGGTGCAGATATTAGTGTCCTTCCTCCTTCAGGCTTTGATACCTGTACCAGGAGCGTTGGTCCAGAACTCACTGTGTTGAATAACAATTCAATTTGTATGTACAACACGCGAAATATACCCATGAAATTCGGTGACAAAAAGTTAAAGTAGATGTTCATTCTTGCTGCTATGGCCATTGCTGGGTGCTGACTTTCTCGGAGCCACTCACTGATGGTGAACTTAAAATGGCACCGGTTGGTGAACACCACAATGTTCAAGACTTTCCACCTTGGAAAACCCAAACTAGCTGCCCCACCTCTGGACATTATCACTCCCCTGTTCTCCACTGCCACACCCAAACATAGCATCACACACCACATCCTCACCCAAGGACCTCCTCTTACTGCCCAAGCCCTATGTCTGCCATCTGACAAGTTGCGGCTTGCAAAGCAAGAGTTCCACAAAATGGAGGCACTTGGAATCATATGCAAGTCTGATAGTCCATGGGCTTCACCAATACATATGGTGCCCAAAGCCACGGGAGGCTGGAGACCTTGTGGGAATTACAGGCATCTCAATGATGTTACCACTGCAGACCGCTACCCTGTGCCCCATATATACAGGACTTTACAGCTAATCTTCATGGGGCCAGGGGATTTTCTAAAATTGACTTAGTTCTTGGGTACCACAAAATACCTGTAAACGCGGAGGATGTACCCAAGACCACCATCAGAACACCATTCGGCCTCTTCGAATTTTTGAGAATGCCTTTTGGGATCGAAAATGCAGCACAAACATTCCAGTGACTAATAGGAGCAGTGGGGCAGGGCATGGACTTGCTTTTCATATACTTGGATGACATACTTGTCGCCAGGCACTCCCACAAAGAGCACCTGCTACATCTACATTTACTCAGCCACTGGCTACAGGAGTTCAGGCTAATCGTGAACCCTGCTAAGTGTCAATTCAGGGAGTCCTCTATTGAGATTTTGGGACATCAGATCAGTAGCTGGGGTATCATTCCATTGCCTAGCAAGGTGGAAGTCATACTCAAATTCGCAAGCCCCAATACTATCAAAGGACTGCAGGAATTTGTGGAGTTGGTCAATTTCTATCATTGCTTTCTAACCTCTGCAGCTCATATTATGAAACCCCTCTTCGACCTCATGTCCAGCGATGCCAAACAACTCAAGTGGTCAAAGGATAAGACAGTAGCATTCCAGCAGACCAAAGATGCCCTCATGAAGGCAACATTGCTGGTCCATCCACAAATGGATGCAGCAACCACCTTTACGATAAACATGTCTGACACGGTAGTAGGCGGGGTCTTGGAACGGTACATCAATGGACAATGAAAGCCTCTAGCATTTTTTACTAGGCACCTCTGCCCTTCAGAAACAAAATACAGCACATTCAACAGGGAAATGCTGATGCTGTACCTTGCAGTCAGACATTTCTGCTATTTTTTGGAAGGCAGGGATTTCACAGTTTTTACTGACCACAAACTGCTAACGTTCACCTTCGTGAAGGCATCAGATCCATGGTTAGCCTTCCAGCAATGCCACTTATCTTTTGTATCTGAGTTTTCAACCAGGATTAAACATATCTCCAGTAAGAGTAATGTGGTGGCTGATGACCTGTCCCGTTCCTCCGTTCCAGCTGTAAATGCCCTCTCTTCGGATGTAGACTACATGGCACTCACCGAAACTCAGTGCCAGGATGACAAACTCCTGGCTTATAGAACTGCTGTCACAAGCCTGCAATTCAAGGATGTAGCCTTTGGGCTACCAGTCTCCTGTGCGCTGTTTCCACAGGTCAACCTCGCCCTATCGTCCCTGCTGCGTGGAGACATTGCATTTTTTATGCCATTCACAGACTGTCCCACCCCTCCATTCAAATGATGGTCCACCTGATAGCCGACAAATTTGTATGGCATGGACTCAAAAAGCAGGTCACATACTGCGAAGACGTGCACAGACTGCCAATTTGCAGAAGTCCAAAGGCACGTGAAGGCACTGCTTTAGCCTTTCCAGCCACCACACCACAGATTCAACCACAGGCATGTCAACATTGTCAGCCTGCTTCTGGTGTCATGAGACTTGTAAACATCATCAACAGATTAAATAAGTGGCCAAAGGCAGTTTCTATGATGGACTCATCGGCCAATCCATGTGCCAGAGCTTTTATTTCTGCCTGGGTATCTTGGTTCGCCCTATCCACACACGTCACCTCCGACAGAGGCCCAGTTTACCTCCGCAGTCCAGGACATTTTGAGTACAGTTTATACTACTGATAAATACAAATTCTCTTGCTAAAGGGAAAAAGAATCTCAGGGTTGTATGTCATGTGCAATATGTACGCTGTCAACTTGAACTTGAACTTAGGTGTCAAGAACGCCAGTATCCTGAATTGTGTTGAAAAAGGCATCCTAAGTGAATGCACACATACTGTGGGTATGCAACTATGTAGATATATTAATATCTCATTTTATTTTTAATTTTTTAAAATGTAGACATACAGCATGGTAACAGGCCCTTTTGGCCCACAAGCCCATGCTGACCAATTACATCCATTTGACCTACAAACCTGGTACAGTTTTGAACGGTGGGAGAAAACATGAGTATCCAGAGGAACCCATGCAGAAACAGGGAGAGTGTACAAACACCATACAGATAGTGCAGAATTCGAACCCCAGTCCCGATCGCTGGCGCTATAACAGCATTACGTTAACCGCTACACTAACCATGCTGCCCATATTGTGGACATTCTTCTAAATTAAGAGGTCTGTTGAATGGAATTATCATATATTTCTCTCACAGCTGTCAACAATTTATTTCTGCTATATCTCCCAAATGCATCCTCTAATTGTTACACCTGGCTATCTTTCTTTGCTGGAATCCACAACAAAATTCCACCCTTATGTGTGCAACCTCTGCTTAACATCCAGCATTGCTAGATCAGTCCAGACACCATAAATATTTATCAGCAATTCCAATGGTGTGCTTCGGTAAATGTCTAAACTCATTCAATTGGAATTTAGTTAATGCAAAAATAGTCAGGCGCTACAGGGATGATATGACTGCTTCAGGCACCAATCTGAGATTCCTTTTATAGATTCAAACATTAGGGGCACAATGGACTATAATAATGCTATAGTTAAAAACTACCTCAGTAGTAGTCACAAATCTACAGATGCATGCAACTCGTTGCATACAAGATGAACAGAAAGACAGCAAAATCTTTTTCAATTTATGGGTGTCATAACACCCTGTGAAGGAACATCCAGTTCCTAACCCAGACTCTAAATTTCATATTTAGTTGTGAATGAGATCTGTCGGAGGCAGGTAAAACTGAACACAAATATCTATATTGAGCTTTTTTGGTTATATATGCTGCCTCCAGTCAAAGCATGATTTTCAAAGCTGGCTTTTAAGAGGAGAGTGGCATTTCATAGAATCCTGTTGATACCTAAAAACCTGACTTTGATGCCCTAGATCACACATGTCAAATTCAGGCCCGCGGGCCAAATTTGGCCTGTGATATAATTATATTTGGCCCACAAGATCATATCAAATATGTATTAGAGCTGGCCCGCTGGCCGCCGTGCCAGTATAGCGCATGCACAGCTAATACTACAAATCCCAGAATGCTTCGCAAATGCGTTGGCACCGGCCCGTCAGCCCGCTAATCGCTCCCACCTCCTCTCTTTACTTTCATTGGCATCTGCGACCTGTCGCCCAACTCACATGTAATAAACCCCTTACGGAAAATGGCCAAACGAAAGACAGAAAACAGGACCTTTCAAGACAGGTGGGAGGCAAACTCTGACCCCAGATTTTGATGAACTTGCATCTAAGAAGAGATGCCAAGTATCTGGTTTAGACCCAGGTGCATCAGAGTAAATCACAGTGTAGCAAGCTAAGCTTGGATTAATATTTTCTTTGGTTAACTTTGGACTGTTCATAGTTGAAAGATTGGATTTTCATTGAAGCGAGTTGTTATTTTTTTTGACTTGTTGGCTTGTGGAAAAAAAATACATTTAAAAGGAGCTTAAAGGCTATAGAGAAATATTATTTATTGAATATTTTATTTCTCATTTGTTAATGCTTCTTCTGGAAAGAGTTTAACTAAAACTATTATTAAACATTTATTTTAATAAGAAAAAATTTAACATTACATATGTTGAAAGAAGAGAAAATGTGCAGATGTTGTTGAAAATTTTCAATAAATATTTAGTTTGGCTCACAACTTAGTCCAAGTTTTTAATTTTGGCCCTCTGTGAATTTGAGTTTGACACCCCTGCCCTAGATAGAATCATAGAATCATTACTGTATCGCATTCAACAACGCGACATATCAAACCCATACCAGTTCCTTGTGATACCAATCTAGTCAGCACCTTTCATCAGATTTTTCTGCTCAGATCTTTTATGAGAAATTACTAAATCTCTTTTCACCAGCTTTTCAGACAGTGAATTGAATGAAGATCATAAATAATTGCAGCACAAGTTTGTTTTGTGTGTTATCATTTTTTTTTTAACAAATTGTTTTAAATCTATGTGCTCTGGTTCTCAACCATTCTGCTAGAGGAAAGAGTTGAGCTATTTTCATCCTGTCAACCCCTTTATGAATTTGAATATCTCTATCCAATCAGCATTCAACCTTCTCTGCTCTAAGAAAAGTTCCCGTTTCCCCAATCTATCCACATTAACAGAAGTTGCTCATCCCTGGGAACATTCTATTAAATAAAAAGCAAAAAAAAAACTTGGATGGTTTAAATGTGAAATAAAACCAGAAAATGCTGGAAATATTTTAGCAGATTGGGAAATAATTGTGGAAAAGCTCAGTCTTATGATGGGGTGACAAGATTTCTCCCAAAAAGTGAGTTAGTAGACAGTACCCTATTTTGCCAATGAGATCATATGGTTCACAGAAAAGTCAGTCAAATTACAATGGTGCATTTTTTTCAATAAATCACAGTATTGGTTCAGATTTCAGATTTATTATTAGAGTACATACATGGCATCACATTCAACCCTGAGATTCTTTTTCCTAAAGGCAAGGCAGTATTACCACTTATTGGTAATGCAAAAAAAAAAACACCTCAAGTAAAGAAATCTAATCAAACTGACTATGCAATACAGAGATTTAAAAAATTAATAACATACAAGGGTCCTTAAATAAGTTCATGATTGAGTATGTTGTTGATGTGGAGGGATAGCAGCTATTCCTGAGCCTCATAGTGTGAATCTCATGGCACCTATACCCCTTTCCTGATGGTAGCAGCAAGAACAGAGCGTGCTCTGGATGGTATGGATCCTTGATGATTATTGCTGCTCTCTGATGGCAGCATTCACTGAAGCTATTCTCAAAGTTGGGGAAGGTTTTATCTGTGATGTCCTGGGTTGGGTCCAATACCTTTTGCAGGGTTTTACGTCCAGTGGCATTGGTGTCCCCATACCAGACCATGATGCAGCTGGTCAGCACACTTTCCACCATACATCTGTAGAATTGGCTGGGTTTCCAATGTCATACCAAACCTCTGCAAACTCCTGAGGAAGTTGAGGTGCTGATATAATTTATTCATGTTGGGTCTAGGAAAGATCCTCCAAGATAGTGACTCCTATTTTTTTCCGAAGATGATTGGTTAGATATCTGTTATGATAGTGTAACTAGATTGATAAATGCTCATTATGCAATGATTAACTATAATTTTTTACATCAATTATATTTAACACCTGAAAAATTAAAAGAGTATGATTTTCATGAATCAGACTTGTGTTCTAAATGTGGTGATACGGTTGGAACTTTTTTTCATGCTGTTTGGTCATATACAATCTTTTTGGAAGAAAATTCAATCATTTTTAGAATATCTGTATAAGATTAAAATAGTTTTAGATCCAACAGTATTTTTATTGGGTAGTTTGCAACCTTTGAAAGGCTTGGGATTAGATAAGTTTCAGCTTGCTTTTGTATATTTAGCTTTATCCGCAGCGAAAAAATGTATTGCTAGTACGTGGAAAGATACAAATATGATTGATATTAATAGATGGCATAATGAGATGAAATATGGTTTAATAATGGGAAAAATTATGTGTGTTTCGCATGATAATTATAATTTTTTAATTAATAAGTGGTCATTATATTCAGAATATTTGCATTTCAATTTACATTGATTAGATCTTAATATGTATATTTAATTTTTCTTTAATTTTTTTCTTTTTTCTTTCTTTATGGCTCTCCTTAGGAGAGTTGGCTGAAGGGGGGGGGTTCTTTTCTTTTCTCTTTTATTATATATATAAAAAATAACATTCATGTTTATGGTTAATTGTTGTATATGTCATATATTATTTGTTTTCTGAATGAATAAATAAAGTTTTTAAAAAAGATAGTGATTCCTAAAAACTTAAAATTGATGACCCTCTCCACCTGTGATCTCCCAATGATCACAAGGGATCGAACACCTCTGGTTTGCTTTCCTGCTGTGCTGTCATAAGATACGCCCTTCAAGACACTAGAAAAATACCTCTGTAATAGTACAGGATACTATCACCAATGTATATTTGCATATATTTGCTTATAGTTGTTGTGATTGGCTGGGTGTCGTAGCCATGCTTCCTGGCAAGTCATAAAGGGCTGCTCCTCACCAGACCCAGGTCAATCTCGACTGGTCAACTGTGCTGTGTTACACTCCAGTCTTTTGCTAATTAGAGCCTTGGTTTGAGCTAACAAATCTTTGGGTCATTCGACGCGCTACAACCTCCAATGTGTTCTCTGCAAAATTCTCCATTGGAAGGATAAGCAAATTAACATCCCAGCTACATTTAGTAGTAAAACAGCATGTCTTCTGTTGTTCCTCTCCAAGCTAAACAATGCTGCTTCATGGTAGAATATGTTTTCAGGCTCTTAGATCAATCCCCAGAACCTTCCATTATGCTGTTAAAACTTTAATATAAAAGGGGGGTGGGTTAAACTACAGATTACAGATCATCTCACAGAACAACATGATCACATCAGAGAAGTATAAAATAGCTTGTGTAAGGGAATTTTAAGTGTATTATTTGTATAATTTTTGTTTTCAATATTGATTTTGGACATAATAGAAGTTATGATTTAATTGTTTAATTATTATAATTATAGATTTTGATATGCTGAACAAAATAAGTTATGTAATAATTATAGTTATGCTTCTCATTTAAAATTGATATGTGACATATATGACATGATTTGATTTATGTTATCATGAGTATACCTTGTGTAAAGGGTTTTTGTTAATCTCTATAAAATATATTTTTAAAAGAAAGAAGACTTTAATTGTTAAAAAAAAGTCCTGCTTATATCAAACAGCAAAATGCTGCCTTGTCTATCCCTAAATTAATTTATTCTCTGCGGGCAATAAGATTTTCAAGGAAAAATATTCCTACATTTAAATTGTCTTCAGGGCCCAGAAATTAAAAATAAGTTTGAAAACCACTGCCTTGAACTACAGATAAGGGTACTTGAGGAGCCTCCATCTTCAGGTGAATAGCAAGATTGACTGGAGTATAGCATATGCAAGATAAAATCCTTTCCCTACTAGTTAACAACAACTCCCCTCAAAATTCATCAGTGAATGTATATTATCCGTTTGAATCACTCCGACGGATTAAATCATACATTTAGATTTTATATTGTGATTCCATCATTTTAGTTATTTTCTGTAGGGGCTGGTATCATTTCCCCCACGTCCTGCCATCTCCCCTCCCCAATCACTCACCCACCACTTACAATATTTTATTTAAGCCTGAAGCACGAATGAGACAAAAATCACAATAGTACCCAATTGTCCCATAACTTTAGGTTCTGTCAAAGTACACAATACATTGATAAACATACTGTGTTATAACTGGATATCCTAAGAATTAAAGATGCTATCTAAGCATTTTTGTGCACATAAGATACACTTGTAACGTATCTTCAACGTATTTCAAGAATGGAATTGAAGTTGAATGAAAAAGTATCTGTGTGTGTCATCTTCTTGCAATGCATGGAATACCACCTTCTAACCCCTGTAAATATGATTACAAAAGCTTATTCTTTCCCTAATTTATCAATGTTTTTGATTCAGAAAATTATATTTGCCTTACTTTATCAACCAAAATAGAGGTTAATAAAAAATTTTAATCCAGGAAGATTATTCAAATTTAATTAACTTGTTTTTCACTTTCAAAGCTTTAATTATCCAGCTTCTGCCTTATGTAGCAGATTAGAAACACCAATTAATGATGTAAATACAAGAAACTACAGTAATTAACCAAAGATTGTAATAACTGCCATCAGACCAATTA
Organism: Narcine bancroftii; assembly: GCF_036971445.1. NCBI lineage: Eukaryota > Metazoa > Chordata > Chondrichthyes > Torpediniformes > Narcinidae > Narcine > Narcine bancroftii. Next base: position 155,283,822 of record NC_091470.1, read on the forward strand.
ATTATCTGCTCTATTATTAAAATGATTTTGAAATCAACTCTATTCTTTTCGCTTCATAGCTTGTTCATGGTGTTAATCTTGCTGAGGAACAACAAAAAAATGAATCCCATAATTTTACTTCAACAATCACAAATAAAGCACATATTTAGATGGTGCTCTGGAAATTAAATGTAAATGAGGTACTTGGACAAGATGCCTTAGATCTTACTCTGGAAGCAATTTTAAGAAGTTATTTAGGCCCTACTTGTCCTTGCTAACCAATCTAGTCCCATTTGCCTACAATCAGCCCATATTATTCTAAAATTTTCCTATTATGTACCTGTCTAAATGTCTTCTTTATATTATAATTGCACCTGCCTCTACCACTTCCATTTTTGAGAAAAGACGTGCTGCCTTTGGAGAGAGTTCAGAGATTTATTAGAATGATATCAGGAATGAAAGGGTTAGCATATGAGGATTGATTGTCATCTCTTGGACTGTACTCATTGGAGTTCAGAAGGATGAGGGGGACCTCATAGAGGCATTTTGAATGTTGAAAGACCTGGAGAGAATAGATGTGGCAAGGATCTTTCCCATGGTAGGGGATTCTAGGACAAGAGGGCATAATTTCAGGATAAAACAGAGATAGGGAAAAATTTCTTTAGTCAAAGGGTCGTGAGTCTGTGGAACTTGTTGCCACAGGCAGATATGGAAGCAAGGATGTTGAGTGCATTTAAGGCAGAGATTGACATGTATTTTATTTGTCAGGGCATCAAGGGTTATGGGGAAAAAGCTAGGGAAAGGGGCTGAGTGGATGGTGGAGCAGGACCAATGGGCCTGCTTCTGCTCCTGTGAAAATGTGACTTGCTCTGGCAGTTCATTTCATAGGCCCACCACCACTGGCGTGATGAAGGTGACCCTTCGGTCCCTTTTAATCCTCCTCTTCTCACTTTCTAGATTTAGATTTCCCCAACTACGGCCAAAAGTCTATGTCTATTCACTTTATCTATGGCTCTTATGATTTTATCAATCTCTACAAGATTCTCACATTGACTCCTATATTCCAGGGAGAAAAGTCTCAGTCTATCCCTTAAATTTAAGCTACCAGTCCTAATAACATATTTATAAAGCTTTTCTGCACCATTTCAGCTTCATGATATCTTTCCTATAGCTGGGTGACCATAACCTTCCACAATACTCAAAATGTCATCTCACCGACATTTTGAACAGTTGCGACAAAACTTTTTATTCTTATTCCCTCTTATACTCATTTATTTATTTGCTAAAGTGTTGGTGAGTTTATTGTAAATACAAAATTTGGCATGAAACACAAAACATGGTCATCTAGATCAAAGTAAATTAATAAGGATAATAAAGCAAAATAATTTACCCATCATTTTTATAACTACAGTCCAAAAACACATAAAACTTCAAGACAAATTAAATCATGATTCTATAACTGTTTCAGATACATTGATTTTTATTTAGTTCTACCTGTAGACTAGATTAGATCAGGAACATTGTGGTCTGCACATCATACCAGTCCATAACAAACCCAAGTACTATGAAATCTTTGCTCATATTTTGAAATAATTATACAATCAGGAAAAATAGATAGGTCTTATGGAACAGCTTTTACAGGTTAAATTAAAGTATTTTAATTATTATTATTGCAGAATTTTTGTACGCTCAACCATAGATAGAGCACACGAAAAATATATTTTCCTGAGAATGTTGACTGAATATGAGTTGGCTTTATATTTCTGTTTATTCTGACCTTTGAATTAAAATAGACACTACATTTTTTCTAGTGCTTCTGAGCAAATGTACTGTAATTATATCACTAATACAGCAATTGAGCAATGATGCACATTTATTGTCTGACCACTGAATATCCCACTTAGTAAGATCCAAAGGATACAAAAAAAAGCATCAACCTACATGCAATCAAAATTAAAGAAGCTCTCCTGAAATATATCTGAAAAATCTTCACTTTGTAAAGTGTTCAATTATTTACATAGATATTAACATCTATTTCTACATTTTATACTTTCTTTAAAGATAAGCAACAAAAAACTAGTTGTGAGATGAACATTTATATTAGGTTTCATAAATGTGTGGTTATGTTTTAAAATATTGATATAAAATAATATTAATAAATCCCTTGCTATTATCTATTATAGGCACTATACTTTGTGAGAGACTGCAGCAGGAATGGGAAAGATTGCACATAAGAGTGTGAGCTAGAGAACAGAAGATGATAGGTCAAAACAGATGGAGAGGAGATGATGAGCAAATGAAACAAGGCAGGGGATGGGGATGAGAGGGATGTACAAAGGTAGAAGACAAGTATATCTGTGGGAGAGGAGAGCAATGGCATGTGGGTTACCTGAAATTGGAAAATGCAATATTTGTACCAGTGAGTTGTAACTACCCAAGAACAATATGAGGCATTATTTTCCGATTTGTGCTTGGTCTTTCTGTAGCAATGGAGAAGGCCGGGGACAGAAGTGTTAAAATGACATGCACTCAGAAGCTCAAGATGATGGTTGTGGACAGTGCAGTTGCTCCACCAATCGATCACTTACAGTCCTGTAGCAATGGAGAAGGCCGGGGGCAAAAGCATTAAAATGACATGCACTCAGAAGCTCAAGATGATGGTTGTGGACAGTGCAGTTGCTCCGCCAATCGATAACTTACAGTTCACTTGGTTTCAAAAATGCAGAGGAGATTACATCACATGCACCAAATACCAGATTTGAGTAGGTGCTGATGAACTTATCCTTCACCATCAATGGTAGTGTCATTGAAAAGGTGGTAGTGAGTTCCCTTATTAATCTGCTACAAATATTACAAAAGGTTGGAAAACTTTGAGCAAATGACTTTTTTATTAAGTTCTGGATTCTGTTTTTATCTTCTTCTGCTCCAATTTTATATCCCTGCTTTTACACTGAATAATGTATTCCTCTTCCTTCTACATCTGTGTCTTCAACTAGAGCATTTTTTCTTCTCTTCACAATTAGGTTTAGTTTGAGTATAACGGGCCAACGATCTCAACTAACACTTAGTAGCTTCATCTGCCAGTTCACTCAACTCTTGATTGCTGGCAACTACTTACCATCTTTGAAACTCTATGTTTCACCAAAATATTTCCATAGATTGAATATATAATTTCCATCAACAGTCAAAGATCAGAGACACATCACTGGAATTGTTTGCTGCAATGGGATCAACTGATTTTGTTCAAAAATTATTCATTTTTGGGGGCAGATAAGCATAACATTGCCTTACTTTCTCGGGCATGAACTTTCTATGAGAGCAAACAAAATAGAGCCATCTCTGTGAATACTTTGCATTACGAGAACTTATAAGGCAACTTCTCCTTTATCTCTATTGAGTGACGGAAGGAACCTGATTTAATTCTGGGATGACAATCCTCGGCGACGTGACGTCAGCCCGAGGAGGATAAAACTCTCCGAAACTGTGACTGAGACATAAGCCGATTTCAAAGGGTGAACAGAACAAACGAGAAAGGGCGAGATCGTGACGAGATAAGAGAAATAGAAGATGGGCGCTTGCACAGCTTCCTACTGCGGACTCGCGCTTGTCCTCCTAATCCATGTCGAGGCGAGACCCAATCCACAGCAAAGCATCGAGGTAAGAGAAAGCACTCGTGCGATACGACTGTCTGTAATATTTACTCTTTTGCGTTGAAACTTGGCTCAGGCTAAAAAAAAGAGACCCAACAATTGTTCATTGACAATAAACGAACATGGGAAGTGGAGTTTAATGAAATATTTTCAATATTCGCCAGAGATTTAGAGAATCCACTCTGATTGTATCTTGATCAAGGGTTAGTTCCGAGCTTGAAAACCCACCCCCCACATCGTAAGAGCTGAGCAGGGCATGGAATAATACTGCTCGACCGACCTCGACAAACCTGCGGTCGTTCACAAGTATTGTCGGTGTTCAGCACAAATCGGCCTGATATTGACAGTGGCCATGCTCATCCGAGCTTCGGAATTTAAACTCTCCTCTCTAAAACTCGATGCCGCTGGCCATCTAATATCGGGAAAAAACCTATGGTCAGGAGTCTTCATTAAAAGTATGTCAAGTAACAGATTTCATTGGCGAGTTTTCTTTCTAAAGGCTGGAACTAATTCTCAATCAAAGGGGGTGCACTTGAATCGATTCCCGCAGCAAGATTGGAAAGTTTCAAATATGAATGTTTTCTACCCCTGATCCATGCACCCAGGTTACCCACACTTGAGGTATAGTCCTACTTATCGCTAATCCTATTGAGTTTCGTGTAGTGCGATCATTCTTAGACCAGTGATTCTCAACCTTTTTCTTTCCACTTACCTATCACCTGAAGTAATCCCTTACTAACCTTAGAGCACCCATGTGGGGAAAAAAAAGTATGAGCACCATTTCTTAGACGTGAATTGGTGAGTATCAAGGCACGTGTTTCCTCTTTCACTGTGGGTCCCAACCAATGGCTGAATAATAAGTTTAGTTCTCGAGTGGAAACATTAGCACCATCGAATTTGAAAAAAAGTTTTCGAGAAAATTTCAAATTGTAGAAATTGTCAAAAACAGGCTAGGGTTTATGTAAAATAAGTAAATCCAAAAAAGTCACATTTAACAAGTTCATGGGATCCACATGAAACCATACACGATGGTGAGAACACCACAGATGGTGCAGAAATATTTCAAAAGAACAGTTTTGGTCCTTTCTGTCCGCATTCAATCTTATCATTTATTTCCATCTATTTAATTTAGGTTCCTTTAGAAATTTAAGGTTATGAAGTTGACTTTCTATTTCTTACAATTGACAGATTTTGACTAAACGATTAGAGGAGGTTGAGCCTTTTCTAACTAATGAAAAAGGGGCCAACGAAGCAGATGAAACATCACCGACTGACAACTCCTTCGACTTGCCAAATGCCCAGAGCGAACTGGAACGTATTAGTAACTTGCAGGAACTCGAAGGCAGCCACACAGTTTCCGATGATTCCTTGCTACGACTTCTCCAAGACATTACCAACGGCCCTCTGAGGTCCATAACGAGAAGCAGGAAAAGGTCAACAGGAGGCTGCTTTGGAATGAAGCTGGACAGAATTGGTGCAATGAGTGGCCTGGGATGTTGATGGTGTCCTTTAAAGAAAGGTATTTCAAACTTGGCAAACGACAACCACTTTTGTTTTTGTGTGTGAATGGGTAGAATTCAGAAAATATTTGCAGATTATTCATTCTGGGCCAACTCTTAAGAAGCTTAGAATAAAGACAAGAATAATACATAAATATTTTATTGTATTTCCATTGGTTGGGTTTGTATCTAGAATTGGGCTGATAACAAAGAGAAGGCAGCAGGCTCTGAAGACTCAACTCAGAAGAAAACTCTCTTAAGTTGCAGAGAATGACATTCGACCAATGAATTCCAATTGTAAAAAATAAGAAGTGTAATGCAATGCAAACGTACATTTATGAAAGGGATATAAAAGGGGCGTTCAAATTCAGATTTTGTATTGTGCATTAGAATCAAACCAATTCTGTTTGAATCAATCAGTTTCAATGACGTCTAAAACTATCTTTTGGTTTTCTCTGAAAATGTACCATGCAGATATCAAATTGACCTTCTCTTTTCTTCCCAGGATGCCAGTGAACGCACACGAAAATGAAAACAATCCACTTTGCACAATTCAACATTTACTTCGACTAAAGCTCTTTGGACTTGTTTTCCACAAACCAATTCTCAAACTCTTGTAACACCGTAAAATATTTACATGTGCTATTAGCCATGTCTAATAGTATCGTGAAAATGTTATTTAATTTAATATTTGTAAGAGAAGCTATTTATATTAATTTAAGAGAAATGTATTTATTTGTAAACTCGTGTGTGATGTTCCTCCGCGTATTTGGTGCAAATTATGTGAAAGTTAAAATATGTTCGTTGTTATAACATTAATACTGAAACCCTAACATTGTATTGGTTATTTTACTTGTACTCTTCTACATTTGAAGAATTTTGTTCAGAACATGTTTAGAGTTGTAAGATAAGGAAACAGTTTTCATTTACTTTTAACAAATGCTTTGCCAATGAAAAGCATTGTTGTCTAATGATGACGTGGCAGAAATATCAATGGATCACCGAGTTTTTCATTTTTGAGTGGGTTTGCAATATGAAGCACAAAGCAAAAGAAGAAATTGATAACCCGTCACCAACACCAATTTAAACCATTTTATGAAAGATAATATACTCACTCTTGAATAATGGACGTGTTGTTTTCCATTCTGTTTGTAGGCAATTAAACTGTAGCAACAAAAGTGAAACATTAAAAGTTATTGAATAAATAATCGCTACCAAAATAATCGATATTTTGTGTACGCTATACGTATGAATGGAAATTACCAAAGAACTTGAGCAGTGTGGTTCACCAGCATTGAGCCAGAACTTATTTGTTGTTGTTGCAACGATCGCAACATTTGGAAACTGCGTTTAAGCCATTGAAAGGGATCTGGAAATATTCTCAAGACAATCCCATTAACCGCCGTAATCTTTTAATATTTCCACATTCATTACAATACTTGAGCCTTTGCCATGTTAGAAATACTTCGTGGAATACGGTAACATTTTGACTCACTTTCATATATAAAATGAATCTTCACAAAGAAACAAAAAGTATTATAAACTACAAATCGGGTCCAATAAAGTTACAGAATCAGGTCCTGGAACATTTCTTTGTTGCAAACTACAATTTCGGACCCACCTGCCTGCCGAGAATAATAGTATTATATTTTAAAACTCAGATTAGGTAAGAGGCTTTGCTTTAGTCAAAGTCTCAAACAATACAATCGTGTTTTTTGAGTCGAGCTTTGCCCATTATTGAGAGGCGTTTGACATCGTGACAAAAAACGACCACTCCACCCATGTATTGGAATGGAAATGGAAGACGTTGATGCCTTTCTGAAGTAACAAAGCAGTTAAATGGGAAGATACCAAATCTAAAAAAAACAAATGGCTATCAGGTTACATCTAAACTAAGGGTGGTTCGTTTTCAAACACTCCAATCATCCTAATGCCATAATATACTGCAAAGAATGTGTCAGTAAATCGTGACACTAATGAGGTAGAACTGTATAAGTAAGCCGTTTAAACCTTTCAGAACACATTTTTTTTTCTGACCAGGTTTGTTAATATTCCCGTAGCTCAGTCAAGACGTTCGATCTCACTATTTACCAAAGCTCCTCATACCAATATCATTGGTTTACCAGTTGTGGTGGCAGTTGGCGAACACATCTAGAACATCCAGTCTGTTCCACTGTATCATTCAACCATGTTTAAAGCAGCTGTCAATCACAGAGCAGATGTAGGAACTTTGGTCTTTGTTCTCTAAGGCTGTAATGAGGCCTGCCCTCACGAAACAAGGGGTTGGTTTCCATATTACAAAAAAGTTCCATAGCAGTAGCAGTATGTTCAAATTTTTGCTTGCAATGCACAAGGACATGTGCATGTCATGGTCAAAATGGTAATAGTCTACATATACTTCTCTGCTGTGGCGCTGATCAAAAGAAATTATGCTTGAAGATACTGTATACCCAGGGTTGGTTTAGCTGAATAATGACTTCTGTATGTGTGGGTGGATTGGGGGGGGGGGGGGGCATTGTGGGAGGGGGTTGAATATGGTGGTATCAAAGTTAATCAGATTCAAAGATTAATGCATGTTGATGGAACATTAGACAATATATTGCAACAGACTTGGTCATCTAATAGATTTCCCGAATATCCAGATAAGTTACAAATGGCCCTGCATATTCCATTGGTGAATTTTCTTCCTCCATTCATAATGAAGGGTAAATGAATAACAGCATCATTGAAACATGATCCAGATGAAGCCAGTCAGATGATGAGCTAAAAGAATCTCATAACTTTCTCTCAGCCCACAATCTTCCTAGGTGATAGCATATCGAACACTTTTTTAGTTTCTAACAGTTTATTATTCTTTCAGTCCTTTTAAACACTCAGTTCCAGATCACTGTCACTTACTGGGTCAAAACGTTACCTTAAATATATGTCCTTTCATTATTGGCTCTTCCTGTGAGGGATTAATTCTTATAGATCATGATTGATTATCTCCTGTTTGGAAGTTTAAAACTGTAACAAAGTATAATGAGGATAACGATAGATAACAAACAGATAAACAGAGTGAATAAATAGACCAGTAGTAGGTTAAATAAATACAGAGTGAAATGATACACAATTTGGCAGAGAGAATAAGGCAAATAATATTCAACAAACCTCAGAATTATACTTCAAAACCTAAATCGCTGAGAAATAGCATGAAACAGAAAGGTAAAACACGAAAGTCTGCAGACACCGTGATTAAAGTAAAAACACAATGCTGGAGAAATCCAGCAGGTCAAACTGTGTATTTTATAAAGCAACGACAAAGATACCTAACCAACATTTGGGCGCCTGCCTACAATTTGCTCACATCTTGATGAAAGGCTCAAACCCAAAACATTGATTATGTATCTTTATATTTGCTAACTAAAGTACATTATTTGACCTGCTGTATTTCTCCAGCATTGTGTTTTTTTTACAAAAAGCAAGGACCCAACACCGAGACCTGTTGAATCCTGTGAAGTCTTTTAATCAGAAAGGGCAAAGGAATTGTTATCCTTTGTTCCTGCTTTGATTCACCCCTGTGATTTTATGTTCTTCTACGTATCTGATCATCTGTCACTGTGGAATTTACCAAAATCTTTATACTTCCTTGATGACTGGTGAAGGCAGCACATGATGGCTAGTATTTGAGTTTATGAATTCACCCTCTAAATTTTCATTAGTCCGATTTGGAAACAAACAGAATTGCATGCCCCCTCATGTTCTAGATTTTGAGCTGAGGAAACTAAAACAAATGAGATTGGACAACATTCACGTGTTGCTTACATAGGCAGAGTGCCACTTAATGGGGCATAATAATTACACAATTTCCTAACCTGAAGCAACTAAAACCAAAAACAATTTTCCAATCAAATAAATCATACTGACAAGATATAACATTTTATTAACTATCTGACTCATACATTCATAACCCATAGAGGAAGATGAGCCAAAATCAACATAAGGAACTTAACCAGGAGCAGGAGAGAAGAAACTTGACCTTAACGACTGAAGCAAACTTGACATAGGAATGCCGTGGAAGTCATCAGCACCAGATTCAGCTCTGATTCTCTGGTAAAACATACCACCTTAGTTCCATAAACGCAATCGTTATTTAGACACACGTGTGTAGTAGCTGTGAAGTCATATTGATCAAGGGATTACCTAGCTAACAACTGTTGGAAGGATGTAAACTGGAGAGCTCAAAACAGCCATCATTGTGTCATGTGATCACCTGACTCCTCTGCCACCGGTTTTCTGCAACCTTGTCCGCTTCAGAGCTATAAACAGCATTATCCTTGCCCCTTTACATTGGCTGTAGGGCTCTTATGGTGATATCCTACCGCCTGTTCACCTCGCCTCTAAAATATTCTCTAAATTTGGCGGCTGAGATTAAACAAATGAGCGATATCTCTTCCTGTTCGCTGCTTTTTTTTAAAATCAATGTCCAGATGCTATTCTTCATTGATGTAAAAGAAAAAAAAAATCAGAAGGGTAGGTTTACATGAAGGGATGAATCTTGCATCACAGTTGGCCACTATGACATCCATCCCAATACTTTTTGTATCACGAAATCTATCAAGCATTGCCGTTGAATAGCTGCTGTTGGTGACTGTCTCCTTGCCCTCCGTGAGAAGGGTGGTGCAATGTGCTTGCGTGATCCATCTTCAATGAATGAATAACTGGGATCTGTGTAAAATTAGATGCTGGTGCACTATTAGGATCATTCGAGAGGTGGATAGGTTGGTGCAATATAGTGATTTATGACGACATGGATTATTTTGGGAATAGGCTTTAAGCCTTTGGACTCGGGGCGCTTTTAACCTTCAATTCTCCGGATTGGGTCCGTGGGAAGTACGAACACCGATACGAACCAGCTGAAGGATGAATATAAAACCAGTCCCTAAAAACGGGGGTATGAAGTGCACGCGCTTGTTGGTAGACCCTGAAAATAAGGACACGGAGTGCAAAGGGTTAAACAAGGAATGATGTGTGAAGTTCGTGGCCCAGTTCTTGAGAGAATTGGATGCGTCGCAGTCAATGATCTTGCATATAATTAAAGTCTTTCCTGTCGCCCTCCAAGTCCCGGTAATTATACTCTGTGACCGTGGATTCTGATGATTTTTGTATTTAGACTTCTATCTTCCTTTTACACAAGCATCTAAACCCCAAAGCTGCAAAATGGCTTTCAGTAAAAGCTTTAATTAATGTAAGACTCGTTTGTTTGTTTGTTTGTTTCAGGTAATGGTCAATATCTGCAAACCTCAATATGCCTATCTTGGGGCGGCTGAAGGCGACACTCATGAAAATTCGTGCCCAAGAACCTCAGGTGCGATGGATGTCTGATCAAGTGGCGCAGTTTCTTCAAGCACTACATTCAATTCTCCCACCCACCTTCAAGAGATTTAGAGAAATTCGTCCAGATCTCAGGACTAGTATTGAGACGCTTGGAGAAACACAACTGCGAACTACCTAATTCTCAAAAGATAAATAACTTAGCTGAATAATAATAGACGCACACACGCCCTCTCACACACATGGATCCGAAATGTCCAGAAGTAACTATTTGCAATTCCTCGGTACCACTGTTCTTCCACCTATTCATTTCCTTCTCTTCATTTCTGAGGGAGAAAAGTGTTCTCCACGTGCAATCTATAGAAATATCCATCCTGAAAATGAAAAGATTGTATACGCATACTTCTTGCTCTGGAAAGCTGGCTAAAACATTTCATTCACCCTTTAGATGTAAAAACTCAGTTCATTCGGCACAGACTAGAAGGGCCGAAGGAGCGATTTTCTGTGCTGCACTGTTCTGTGGTTCTACGAGTGTCGGTTGTTTGGTGTAAAGTTACAAAGGTTTTTATTCTATAAAGGTATCAAATACCGCGAGATCACTGAAGGAAACTCCTGAGAAATTATAACGTTGTTCCAATTATATTAGGTAATATACTAAACAATCTAACACACTTCAACGCTCCTTCAATCTTCCAGTGAAACATCCTGTAGAATCATACCTTGTTTATTTGAAATGCTTAATATTGGAAGAGATGCAAACATTAAACAACTTAGTTTGGCGTTCTAAAGGGATCGTTAAATAAAATTAACTTATATTAATTCAGTGAACTTCACCCCATGGAGAAATAAAATTCTAAATAACATTTGCTTGAATCGTGCTTGAACAATGAAGCATAGGAGACTGGAGGGACCATTGGTTATCTGTTCTGACCATCCAATTATCTCCTGTCAGATAGCTGTAGTGTGTAATCTACCATGTTATGACACAACTCCCGAAGCATTCCATGCAGCTCAGACTTCCACTGTCAATTCTTTAAAAGGTTACAATGACTGCAAAGACTTTCACCGTCACAGCTCAAAGTCATTGTACTTACCAAACTCTCGTAGTTTCGCCCTGTGTTATCCAAACTGATTTCTCGGGTCATCTTGTCATCGGGTTATCATTTCACTAATGGATACTTTAAATCACTTTTCTGTTACCTGCTGGTTCAAATTGTCACAAGTAATACACGTTTGATATACCGTGGAACGTATAAAGAGCAAACATTTTTTTTGTGATTTTCAAAATATTTGAATATCCCGAAGCGCTTCACAGTAGATTGAATATTTTAGACACCGTTTAGTGCATTTGTGGCACATATCAAGGCCATATCAAAAATTCTTAAGGCAGACAATGTCCCAGGCAGTCCAAGTGCTGAATGTCTCTAGCGTATACGAACCAGACAGAAGTGTGCGGAGTTTGATTCTGAACAAACGTTACGGATAACTGGTTAAAAAGTACAACTTTCCTTGTACCTTTTGAGAGAGTAAAACCTCACGATTAAACGTCCATGAATTCCATCCGAGCTATTCCCACTACTCCATCAGATATTGTGATATCTATATATGCTACGTTTTTTAAATTTTGAGATGGTCCAAAATTTGAGTATTTCTAATATCTGAAGTACAGAGTGGCCAAAGTCAGCTGAGGTTGTAGGATTTCTAGCATAATGTGATAATATAATGGAAGACTTAACTAGGTTTCTTCTGACTGAAATGACCGTCACCCTTATTCTTATATTGTGAAAGCAGCTCCCTCTTCGCTCCGTTCTGTCCGGTTATTCTGATCCCCAGCAATTTAATCTAATGTTAAAAAAAAACTTAGCCCCTGGGGTAATTGAAGATCAGATCAGAATTGAACAATGTAATGCATCCATTCTATTTTTCCAGGAGAACCTAGAGATCGGGCACATACAAGCTCGTTCACGATGTTCAAAAGTCTGTTTAAAATGGCAAAGCTCGCACCTCACATACCTTCGCATCTGAATTGACATCGCCACATAAACTAACTCACGCACATATCAATCAATGGCAAATGGAAATGTTACCTATTTTTTTAGTTCACTTTATCTCCGTGAGGTGACGGAAGGAGATTGTTATATTAATAACTAGGATAATCATTCACGGTGGGATGACGTCAGCCTGGAGGGAAATAAAAGACGGTGGGTCTGAGCACAGAAGCAAAGGGAAAGAGGCAGCGAGCGAAGAGATTGATTCGCCGTCATCCAACCAAATCAGAAGCTCAAAGATGAGCGGAAACACTAATTTCTACTGCGGACTCGTGCTCATGCTCCTGCTCCAAGTTCAAGGCAGACCAAGATCTGACGACAGCCTGCAGGTAAGAGGTTTAATAGTATCCAGGCAACAATAGATGAAGCAATTTCCAGCCATTGAATTGGGTTGCCGTCGTCTCGTCCTCTCATGTTTAAAAAAAAAGGTAACGGTTCCATTATTGGGACGTAATACTACCTTTAGAATGTAACATACATAAAAATCTTTAATTTTGTCTACCGTAAGGAAGACAGAGAGTCGCTACTTCGTCCAGCGATCCTCACAGAAATGCGACCCCTGGTTTACAAGACGAGTGCTCTAACTACTAAGCTATAGAACCCCTTCGTTGATTCTCTAGGATAGGGCAAATAGTGAGCACAGTGGTGTATTTGATACACCACTGACCAGGTAGTGCTACATTTCAACAACTGATGAAATACCTTGATGAAGAGCTCAAGCCCTAAAAGTTAGTTGTGTATGTCTGTCATCCCTTGTCACGTCTTTGGAATATAAAGGAAACTGTTTGACCTGCTGAGTTTCTCCGGCATTGTGTTTTTACTTCAACCACGGTGCCTGCAGACATTCGTATTTTACTTCTTTCAACTACTTGTGCAAGTATATTTTCCCAATGAGTGGAACTGTCCCTGTCTTAAGTAGTGACCGACCAAACAGAAATAATGTTGCGGATTTCTAATTGTCACAAAGTGGTTCTTGCGGGGGGGGGGGTCACTTCATTTCCGCAAAATCGGTGTTTCAGTGTTTTCTATGATTTGCAAATTTCAGTTCTATCGCCGGATAGAAACTGGATTTGATACGAGTTCCAACGGTCTTCTCAGGCGTGCAGTGAAGTATTGGACCTAGCCTCTAAATAGTTCCCATTTGTTTATTCCCAGGCCTTGACCAGACTGCTGGAAGATGAATATGGGCAATACTTCACCTCCGAAGACCTGAACAACGAAGCGCCAGAGATACCGCCAGCCGCTTCCCTCCCCGACCTAAACACTGACCAGTCCGATTTGGACCTCTCCTGGGACCGCGAACCCCGAGAGATCGCCAGCCGACCCATCCTGGCCCGAATCCTTAAGGACATCAGCAGCAACCCCCTCCGGTTTAGAGGCAGAAGCAAAAAAGGACCATCTCGGGGCTGCTTCGGGGTGAAACTGGATAGAATCGGGGCCATGAGCGGCCTGGGCTGTTAGCAACTTGTTAAAAGGTAAGAGAAAAAGCATCTCAGGGGATCAGCGAGACGCTTTTCGGGCTATGTTATGAATAAAATAATCAATTATCACTGTAGTCGGCAAGGACAATTACTCAAACAGCTCACCGGGCAGGGAAATAGACGGCTCAGGCATATGTGGCGCAGTAAAACACTCTCCCATGGGCATATCCCATCTTTCACTGCCAAACAGATACGGGAAAAGGACAATCATGTGTGTTCAATGAGGATAACACAATGCCACAAGGAATATGCCTGCACCTTACTTCCCTTAAAATCGTTTAAATTGATTTTCACTTTAAAGCCCAGCTCTCTCTTAATACAAAGACGGTCGCTGACGATTTGGCGCTCTCTTCTACTATTGTTTTACGGTCATTGTTGCATTTATTTCCTGTGAAGCGAAGAAAAACCAATGACATAAATCTACCTCAAACTTTCAATTCAGCACCTTGGACACATCCTTTCAGCTCGCTTGAAGTTACTCATGGCCTTTCTATCATCAGTCGCCCCCCTCCACCCCCCGTTATCTACATCCGCACAAATGCATCCACGATTTTAGTCGTTTTCCTTGTCCAACCATCACTTTGTTGACCCAAACCCGACCACCGGTGGCTTACTCTATGAATTGGTCCACGTTACCTGATCCCAGAGGAAATTGCAACAACGGGAACTCATCCTTTCTGTCATTTAATTAAATTAGGAATACTGCATCTCTTAATAGTTTCAAAAGTTTCAATTAATCCTCCTTCCCCAATCTTAACATTTTTAAACAGTTTCTTAGGCATCACACCTAAACTGGTTAACTCTAATTTTGTTATATCGGGTTGTCCTGGATTTTTTGATTCTATCATACCACCTCATTTCTTAATTATTTGTGTCCCAATCATATAATTCCTTAACCGGATAGAAGCGATATCCAAACACCCTTCCTTTCAATTTATCACTTCCTTGTTCCCACCAGTTTCCTGTGCATTTATATCCATACTTCCAGATTCTCTGCTTAAATCTTGAATCGTGTCCCCAGTCCCATTTCACTTTCACGTTTTCTCCATCAGCACTGGTGGGGATTATTATACCAACCATAAATAACTTTTTTCTGTGATTACACAAGTGCTTCATCCAAGTTCCACGAGAGTTTGCTCTTAGTCCATGCCAACCGGTTCAGCAGATGGCATCCATAGGTTGTCTTTTAAGTGGGAAGCCTCAGCCCATTAGATGGTTGTTCTTTTATTGGATTTTGTACTCTGGACATTGGCTCCTCAACTCACACAGTCTGCTTTTCTCTCCTATCCCAGGTTCTGACTCCAAGAGCAACACTGCCGGCACCGCCTGCTCATCGACCTCCCCGCATACAGTTCACTCTTCCGAATTTTTGCTCTTTGACCGATGGCGAGTAGCGTCCCACTTGTAGACTGTTTACAAGCTCGGATTAAATCCTTAATGTACACACGGTGTCAGCGGCTACTTAAACAATATTTAATTCTATTCATATTAATTATAAAATTATTTATTTGTATCGTGTTTGTTTTTCTGTTGCTATGGCACTGACGGTCAGTCACTTGCTGTAAGCTCTGGTGCAGATTAAACAAAGCCATCAATAGAATTGATTGTTTTACCTTCAGTAAATGTTAAAGGTGTGTGGAACTTATTGCAGAATAAAATTTAAAGGAAACTGTATGGCGGTTCATTTTGGGCCATCATTCCCAGTCTTCGTTTCTTTTACACTTCGAGGCACCTATGTTCTGTTGTCTCTTATTAAATATAGCGCTTTACATGAGTGCTCCTGCTAATTTGGTCCCCAGCTTCAAGCTGCACTTTACCTGTCGGCGTTCGGTTAAAACCAACTGCTTTCCATCCCGGAGCCCACACGGTGGTGGCCGTGAGACGCAGATCCCGGCCATGCGGCCCCCAGCTCTTGAGGGAGGGTTGTGTGGGAGCAGGAGGGGTGTGTGGGAGGGAAGGGTGTGTGAAAGGGTAGGGGGAGAGGGAGGGTTGTGTGGGAGGAGGGGAGTGTGGAAGGGGAGAGGGAGGGTTGTGTGGGAGTAGGAGGGGAGTGTGGGAGGGAAGGGTGTGTGAAAGGGTAGGGGGAGAGGGAGGGTTGTGTGGGAGGAGGGGAGTGTGGAAGGGGAGAGGGAGGGTTGTGTGGGAGCAGGAGGGGTGTGTGGGAGGGAAGGGTGTGTGAAAGGGTAGGGGGAGAGGGAGGGTTGTGTGGGAGGAGGGGAGTGTGGAAGGGGAGAGGGAGGGTTGTGTGGGAGTAGGAGGGGAGTGTGGGAGGGAAGGGTGTGTGGGACGATAGGGGAGGGGTGTGTGGGAGGGGAGAGAAGAGGGTAGGGAGTGAAGGGATGTGTGTGGGAAGCGGAATGTTGGAGGGGGTGTGGGGGCGGAGTGAAGGGGTGTGGGAGGGGCGGTGTTAATTAGGTGTGGAGGTAACGCCGGGTCGTGGGAGATCCGGTCCTACACACGGGGTATGGGGGGGATTATGAAGGATCCAGACCTTGCACCGATCCAGGGGACGGGGGTTCGACACCAGCCCTGATAGGTTCCATCTCGGCCCAGGGCCACTGAGCCCCACCCACGCCTTCGCCCCTGGAAAAAAAACCTTTCCAGAATATTGATAATTTCTCAGCGACTTTCATAATTTCTGACCTCCTGTCATCAATCCTCGTTACCGACAGCCCAATTCCACCAGCACATTCGCGGCTTCGGCCGCTCCCCGCTCACGGTCCTGAGCTTTCGGCACGCCGCAGCGGCCTTCCGGTTCCCGCCAAATCTTCAGCACGCGAGACCTCTCGGGTGCCATGGAGCTAACTGTCACCATCGCTCCCCTCCAGAGGGATCATGGGCAGGAAAACCGATCCGGACCGTGAATGGACATCCCACCTTATTGGGAAATAAAGGGTGGAAATTGAAATAAAATAGAAAATGGTGTGCTCCACTTTACAGCCACATCAAGCCAAGTGTGGCTTGACACGTATTCTATAGAACTAAGCCATTTTGCTGTTCCATTGTGTTTCATCCCAAACCAAGGCCACGTGTCAATTCTCCCTCTGGACATTAACATCAATCTTTCTGGCTTCTGCCGTCCTACTCTCTCCCTTCCCCATCCTCGTGTCTTCTTCCACCCCCTTCCCTCTCCATTCAGAACCATCTCTCCCTTCCCCTTCCCTCTCATTTCAGAACCATCTCTCCCTTCCCTGTCCTCCTGTCTTCCATCCCCTTCCCTCTCCATTCAGAACCATCTCTCCCTTCCCTGTCCTCGTGTCTTCTTCCATCCCCTTCCCTCTCCATTCAAAACCATCTCTCCCTTCCCTGTCCTACCATCTCCATTCAGAACCATCTCTCCCTTCCCCTTTCCCTCTCCATTCAGAACCATCTCTCTCTTCCCTGTCCTCGTGTCTTCTTCCATCCCCTTCCCTCTCATTTCAGAACCATCTCTCCCTTCCCTGTCCTCCTGTCTTCCATCCCCTTCCCTCTCCATTCAGAACCATCTCTCCCTTCCCTGTCCTCGTGTCTTCTTCCATCCCCTTCCCTCTCCATTCAAAACCATCTCTCCCTTCCCTGTCCTACCATCTCCATTCAGAACCATCTCTCCCTTCCCCTTTCCCTCTCCATTCAGAACCATCTCTCTCTTCCCTGTCCTCGTGTCTTCTTCCATCCCCTTCTCTCTCCATTCAGAACCATCTCTCCCCCATCCTCGTGTCTTCTTCCATCCCCTTCCCTCTCCAATCAAAGCCATCCTTCCTCCCCTTGTTTGCTGGTGTGCCCTCCCCAAGTTTCCCCAGGTTTGTGTTTTTATTTCAATCAGTGTCTACAGACTTTGTTTTACTGCTGTTCCATTGAAGGTTCATCTTTATGGACTTGGACATTCTATTTCACATACCTGTGCTCTGCTAATTTTAACAAAAGATCAATATTTTGTATCTAAGATGATCATTACTCCTCTAAACTATAATATCAATTTTAGTGTCATTTGCAAACATACTTCATATGCGCCAATGTGACGTTCCATCACCAATTTGTGACAATGCAAGTGATTACAGCAAAATTTAACTGCCAGGACAGAGACCAGGGTAGCATTAACACAAGTGGCAAGGAGTTTTGCGGGGGGAGGGGGGGTGCAAAACAAGATGAGAGATTATGATGTATGCACAGAACTTTGATTACTGTTTGTGGTTCAGTAAGGCAGTCTGGTGGAATGGGAAGGTTACTGGGAGAGAAATATTAAACATTACATTTCTGTCAGAAGAATTACACAAAGTAATATACAGTAGAGAATTCTAAAAGGGGTACAAGAGATTTTGGTGTTGGTGTATAGTTCATTGAAAATGGTCTTTATAAATGCATGGAGAATTCAGAAACAAAGTCAGTAGGAACCTTTAAACATCACTCATTTGACCAGGACTGAACTTGTACCCACAATCTCGGAAATCAAAAGCAATCATTTCCAGTTTATGCAATTTACACATTGTAAACAACTGGAATAGATGGAAAAATCCCTTCAGACTTCCTCAATGTGTGGAAAATAAGATTTCTGAACCACCACAAATTGGAATGTTGTATTTTAATGTGAACTAACCTTTAAAAATAAAACACAGATCAGACCTTTAAACACGGAATAAAAAAATAAAATGAGAATTACATTTGGCTTCAGAAGCATTCTGATGTGAAACAATTAGTGTATAAAATAACAAATGCAAACATCAACATGAGAACATTCTGGTTGCAGCAACTTAACACGCATCATTCTGAGTATTCAAGACTTTACATACAATTATAAACAAAGGTAGAGATTGGAATCTAGGTTAGCCCTGCTCATGTGGAATTCAATTTTTTGCCTTATTTGAATGTTGCAGGTCTTAAATTTAGAAACTGTTTTTAATAGTTGCAAATGTCATTGAGTGGAACCTGGATTTAAGCCATGCTTGATTCTAGTGCACCAGCCCAAGGGAGAATTGGGGAAAAGGATGATGGGTACAATAGTTAAAACTACTCAAGGTCCCATGGTTCCCAGCCTAACTTAATCATCTCAGTATAGTTTTAAAAATAAAGTTGATCTTTGGCACAAAAACCAGACTGGTATTCGCCCAATTAACAACCCAGGTCCCAAACAGGATATTGGTATTAAACATTTTCCCAATAATTAAAAAAAAACTATTGTTTTGCAATAAACAGCAACAATCATATGGGCTAATGATATTTTGTGTTTGATTCTCACAGAAGGTCCCAAGTTTATCATGTTCCACAAAAATGTAAATACTCCTCATACAAACAGTGATTTTATATATTTAGGATACAGGCTCACAAGAGCTACACAAAAATATATCAAAATAATGAAAACCTAAGGTGTCAACACTGTAAAAATTAAGTGTAATGAACATATTGAGACCAAGGCGGTGTGGTTACCACAGCAGTTTGTGCAACACTATTACAGCAACCTGAGTTCAAATATGCTGCTGTTTGTGAAGAGTTCAAATGTTCTCCCCATGTCCACATGGGTTTCTTCTGGGTGCTCCAGTTTCTTCCCACATTCCAGACATATGGGATTAGAGGGTTAATTGGTCACATGGGTGCATTTGGGTAACATGGGCTTGAGGACGGGAAGGGCCTGTTACCATGCTGTATTACTAAATTAAAAATTAAAACTAGGATGTTCAATAAAATCACTAAATATCACAAATTACTTCAAATTCTATAAATAACACGGGACAACAATTTTTTTTTCCCAAAAGACTTGCTTCCTGAAAATAATTGGGGATTATGATAGATAGACATCAATCGAAACACAGATAATTTCAGATTTGTTGCATCACATAGGAAATTGGAGAAACATTAAATGAGTATTTATTGAATTTAGCATGTTTCATTGCATATTGACGCTGACACATTGTGTTAGTTCAACTGACCTAAAATTGTTTTATTGCTGATTTTCATTTAATGCCTCTCTTGTCAGTGTCCAACAATTGTCAGGCAGCATTGATGGATTCCAATTGCCTTGTTACTGCTCTTCCATGGACGCAATAAATATCCTTGTGATACTTTTCATTATGTTTTTCACTGATTGCACCAAGATCAGCAGGCAAGAAGTGAGAACGCAGAAAATGAATTTGAAATTGAATTTTTCACTTCATGGTTTTGTATGTTTCAAACATGTTATCAATCAGCTGGATGTAGTTTGGTGCTCTGTAGTTGCCAATCTCAACAACATCTTCAAATGCCTAACATGATATTTTCAAGCAACCACACGGCATGGTTAGTGTAGCAGTTAGTGCAACTCTGTTACAGTGCCAGCGGTCAAGACTGGGGTTGAAATATCATGCTGTCTGTAAGAAGTTTATTCATTCTCCTGGTGTCTGCGTGGGTTTCTTCTGGATGCTCCAGTTTCCTCACACCCTCCAAAATGCACTGGGGGTTGTATGTCAATTGGGTGTGATTGGGTGGCATGGGTTCGTGAGCCACAAGGGCCTGTTACCACCATGCTGTGTATCTAAATTTTAAATTTTAAGCATAGCCAGGTCTAGAATTTGCATTCCCAGACATGCTTGGAGTGACCAAAACATTCTAGTATATTGCCCACAATATACTAGTATTGTGGGCAATATACTAGTAGACAAAATATGATGGGAAATCACAAAAATTGGTTAGATGTAAAAAAAGGTACACGGTATATGATTGGAAAGGTAATTTTCATGATCAGCCGCCCAAAATCCATAAAATACACCCAAAAGTGTTCAGGAAGCAAAATCTTCATTGCCCAGTGTTATTAAACACAAAGACCAAAAATCCTTTCAAATACAGAATTAAAAAACAAAAGCCTCTGTTTGGAAACTCAGAATTGGAGTCTTTCCCTTCCACTTTACAATCCAGAAACTCTTGGAATCCCTTTGTGTAGTTTAACCTTTCATAAATCCAGTTTATCTCTCAGTTTTAACATAACATTTTTTTGCTTTACAGATACAGAAAACAGAGGAATGACCCTACCATCAATACACATGCAATGCAGATGAGTGGGGATTGCCAGCTCACCAGCTTCTAAACAATCCTGTGCAAAACTTTAATCAGAAGCTTCCTTTTCTGATTACAGAAATTTTACTCTTAAGCCCCTTTCACACTTGCGTCCCACTAAATCGGCCGTTCAGTGTCCCAGGATAGGAATAGGAGTTTGGCCTTTCACACTAGACCACTCCTAACTGGGACACTGAAAGCTTTCACACTTGCAAGGGTCTATCCCCGGCGTTTGGTCTGTTCTACCTTTAATCAGAAGTGCCTGCATGATATAGCATGCAAAAGAGAAAAGTGATTGACCATTTCACACTCGTCTGATCTCAATGCTGGTATCTGCAGATGCCGGGGACTGTACTAGGGTTCGAGGCCATCAATCTCCGGTGTGAGATGATGTCATCTGACACTGGCGTTGAGAATTTGCTTTCACAGTTTCCACTTTAAAGGCCAATTGGCGTTTGATTCCTGGGATCACTGGCAAGTGTGAAAGGGGCTATACTCTTCAGCACTCCCACATTATTTGTCTTCCATCACCTAAACAGCTCTATTCCTCCCTGTGCTGTTGTATTCACAGTAAAGGACAACTGTTACAATTGCAGCTATTAAAAAAAAAATCAAAGGCTCCCTTTGGAGGCCTTGCAACATTTAATTCCAATCCAATTTTATTATCAGATCTGCTACTCAGTGATCACATTCAAGCCAACAACTTTTCAAGTAGTGTCATGCAAGTAGTGTCTTCCATGGATTGTTATAACTTGATGTGCAGTTTCCCCAACTGCGTTACCATGGAAATCACAGCAACTGAATGACAAGGTGCAGAATGAACTGTCACGATTATTAACAGCACAGAAATTTCTCCCATCAAGATATTGAAATGGAACAAACTGGATGTTGATAAACAAGATCCTTCAACTGACAATGCAGAGATCCTAACTTTGCTCCATTCAGTCGAAAATTGTGCCAACAGGCATATTTTCTGCCTGCACCTTTTAAACTTCCAAGGAACAGATTTATCCAAATTACAGTAAATTATCAAAAACAGTTATCATTTTCTGAATAACTACATTCGGGTTTTTCTATTTTGTTTAGTTAATGCTTCACATTTACACCCATCCCAGATGTGTCCTTTTGATACTGATTGACCACAAGAAATATGCCAAATAAACCAGTTGCCAAATTCTATTAAATGTTCAAATAACTAAACTGGCTCCAAAATTCTCGGATGTCTGGAGGACCAATTATAGGAATTTCTGTTAAAACAAACAACTCCGTTTTACTGCTGCCCTTCTCACTCTATCACAAATACATTAATTAGTACCACAATTAACAAAAATTTGCCATATAATCAGACAAGTAATGTTCCAAACTATATAAACTAATAATTGGGGACAAAAACCCTTCACTAACTGTTCATTAATCAGGTCTGGCAGGTGGATGAGGAGAGGACTGGCGCCAGAAGGTGTCCTGCCTTTTTAGATGGTTCCGAACATCATGGTCATTGCAATGCAAGGTAGGAGTGTCTGGAATGTGGCATCATGAAGGAGAGAATCAGATTGTCATGTTGTGGTGTCGCAGTTTTATCAAGAGAAAATCGTGACTCAAATTATGTCGTGTGATGATTCCAACAATCTAAAACAAAGGAAAAAAAAGAGATTTTGTTAAGATTTCCAATTGATCAAGTATGCACAACAAAGTTGCAGAATCAACCTCCTCACATTCCATTTTTCAATTCAATTAAGAATTGTTTAAAAAAATCAGGTTTTTTTTTCTTTTAAACAGAACACTATAATATCAGTTAACATGTCTATAGACATAAAGTTATTTTTCAGAGAGCCCAAAGAAATTCTACCTCAATTCCTATCTGTAATCAGAGAAAAACCAGCTGATCATGTCATTTCACAGACTCAACTCCTCTATAGAAAAACACTCTAATCTACTTCCATTGAAATCTTTAACACAGCTCAACTGTTTACCATCCCCTGGAGATGTATCATTACACAGCATCCACCTATAGCCTCACCCCAAATTCTCTGGTGGTTCTCAACCAGTAGGCCATGGCCCACTGGTGGGTCACAGTATGTTTCCATGTGGGACTTTAAAAATGTTAAATAAAATACTTTAAATTAGATAAAGATGTGTTTCTTTCAGAGCTGCCTTTGACTTTAAAATATTGCTCAGTTATTGTCACTAGTGAGCCATGGCATGTTAGGCCAGAAGCCAGGTGGGCCTTAAACCAAAAAAGGTCGAGAACCTCTGGTTTAATCTATGTCCCAATTCCAACTAATCTAATGTAAAAGAAAATCAGAAATCCCCTGTCCCCAGACTCACCTCTCCTACAGCATTGACCACTGGTAAATGCCTCAATCCCATGGTACGGAACAAGTTGAAGACCTGAGACACGTGTGTGTTTGGTGAGACTGTGTATGGACAGGGATTCATGTATGGTGTGATATCCTATTGCAAAGACAAGATTGTTTAAAAATAGTTACATATTTCCCAATCAGTGATAGCTATCATCCTCTACAACACTGGTTGGTCATGGCACTAAGTTCAAACCTGTTCCTCTACCGAATGTTCTAACAGTTGTACTTTGACTTTCAAAGAAATGAAGCAACAAAAACTGCTGAAGGAATTCAGTAGGTCAAGCAGCATCTAAACAGGGGAGAGAAATTGTCAATGCTTCAGCTCAAGACCCTGCACAAGGACAAGTGGTTGAAGAGGTTAATTAAAGTAACACAGGAGTGCTCTCAGGCATGAAAATGATCTTAAATATTAACCATGATCCAAATGAACAAGTGAAGAGGTTTAAGGAATTTACTAGTCAATTCAAGCATCTCCCCCACATCTTCCCTCTGCATCTCATGAATCTGAAAGTTACAAGCTCAAGAGCCACTCAAAAAACCTGAACAGGTATGTCGGCCAATACCCACAATGCAGAGCCATTGCAGATAATGTCTTTTGAGTTCCACAATACAATAATAATTCTACTTCAACTATGTTTCAAAATTGTAAAGAGCAACAAGAAAATCAAGATTGTGAAAGTCCTACATTAATGCAAATTATTCAAGTTTAAGTTTAAGTCTTGCCACAGAAAGCAGGTGGTGTCCAAACTATGCATGTGATCTTAAAGATTAAGGAAGTATTTGTCTGATTAAAGCAAATACTGCAGGAACTAAAAACACAAGACAGTCTCAAGATTTGGACTAATTCTTGCTCCTGAATTAGCAAATCAATTCTACTAATCCACATTTAGCCTTGAGGGTAAAAGCATAACCACATCCCAGATATTCTAGCCACATGCAACACATTTCATCTCATTGCCTTCCTCCAATTCCTCTCATCCATCTCTTTGGTATTATGAGCTAGATTACATCTGAGCACACTTTTGAGATTTCCCATGAATACCAGGGAACACAAAATCTTCAGGCCACCACTCCCAAAAGTGCATCTTTGTTCTCTTTTGCAAGATGTTAGTTTTGCTTAATTAGTCTTTACCATATCAAGCAATTCTCACTTCCTTGCTAGTACATATCTGCAGTCTCAAGTTAAAAACCAAGTTGGACTCCATTTGGACAACATTTTCTGTTGCTGATCTAACTTCACCATAACCCCACACCCCTCCACAAACCTCCCTAGCATATATTCACAGAATATCTAGATCAGCAGAGACATGCTTTAAACATAACCTCTACTATCCTGCTTATTTTAGCTTCCTTACTAATGAAAATCTGAAAATTCTTCCCATTTTCAGATTCAACCATTTAAGTCAGCACCTTCTAAACACTGCAACCAGAAACCCGAGAATGTAAATACATTTCTAAATTATGACCAAGACTCCATCTTCAAGGAGGACCGACTTGCATTGAAGAGCTCAGGACTCAGCAAACAAATCTTTTGGATAGGTTGAAGTCACCTTTAGAGTGGCACGATCTCTTAAAGTTGATTGGTGCATGTTGATTTATTAAATCCACCCATTTGTCTATATGAAAATGTGAAACTGTAGCTCAAAAGAAGGAACATTTCTGCACAGAAATTAGCAAACCAGATCTTCTGATATTAATTAATATTTATATTCTAATTTTTAATCTCTCTCCTATCTGCAATAATGACAGTTTGATAGACTAATTTAAATTCTTTAAAATAGGGAGTATTTAGATGCCGAATTTTAATGAGAGTTTTAAGTGACACTTCAGAGGCCCTCTTTAGTTTTAACTGTTCTAACTGTACATGACATGCCAAAACTACAACCAGTTTCCTTTTTAATATACTTCCTCTGTTTCACTGTAATTTTTTTTAAAACTCTGCATTGCCACTCCTGCTCTGTACAATTTCTCTTTAAAACTCTCTTAACTAGCTTGTACCCAAAATCCAAAATCTGCCATAATCCAATCTCAGGTCCTGGTTTTTATGCTGATTTTTTTTTTTACTCTTTCTAATTAGATGCTTTCTACCTGATCTGCTTCATTGCTCATAATTGGGTCAAGTACCAGATCTTTAAACCTAGCATGTTCTGCTTCAGTCAACCAACACCTGGAGATAAATGTTAAACCAGCATGTATACCTGGATTGAAATTTCAAAGCATTATTGGAAAACTCTGAAAAGGGATTACCTACTTCCCTTCAGACTTTCTGCTAATTGTGAGGAGGTGGAAATAACAGTATTGTGCTCCATGCTGCATGGGTTTCATGGAAGATTGAAGGGAGACTGCGTGAGAGAAAAACAATAGCAAGATTATCAGAACTGATCACATGGATGCAATCATTAATACAAAACACTATAAAATTTATTTCACAAATTATTAGATAACAAATTCTTTAGAATAGGATTTTATGATTTTTGAATGAATAGCAAATGCTTTTTCCCATCAAATGATATTGAACCTCAACTTGAGGCTTAAAGTCTCATAAACCCCACAGTTGGACACTGCCACTTTGCAGAACCAACATACACCAGATATTCAAATACAGTAAAATCCCTGTACCCAGCACCTATGGGGATTGGTAGGTGCCAGCTAAGTGAATTTTCTGGTTGCTTGAGATTGTGTGTTGCATGGATTGGTGAACTGGCCACTAGAGGGTGCCAATTTTAAACTTTGCCAGTTGCTTGAGACTGCCATTTGATTGAGTTCCCAATAACAGGGATTTAGCTGCATTCTTACTTTTCTGTTTCTAGTCAGCAGGCTGTTCTGTTACACATCACACATTTAAAGCAGCTTTGAATGTGCCAAATTAACTAGCATTTCTTAACTCAAGTACCCAATAATTTATTGTGGTTTGATGGTGCACAGATCCATGTGCCTAAGTACAGAGTCACAGACTGAATAACACAAGAACCAGATGAACCATAAACCAACTCTGCCTTATACGGTTATGCATCAGATGAGCTTTATAAATGCAGGAAAGCTGCTCATGAGGGTTGTATGGGGATCACTCACAAAACCAAAAGGACCAAACTGAATCAGCTATTCTGAAACTTTCATTAACCACTATACAGGCCAGAAGATACTAGTTACTCAGCATATTTATAAATCACACACGGATCTTTCCTTTTTAATGGTTTCAAAGATCCAGCAATGTTCTCAAGACTACTGTCAGTGACAACAAATTAGAGCAGATCGCTTCAGTTAAATATATTTCTGCTTTCTGTCCTGGTGAACATAAAATCTTTTTTTTTTACAAATTCACTTAAAACTGTATTTACATAGCACTTGTAATTTCACAGAAGACACAAGATCTTGCAGGATATTTTAAAAAAAACACCAAACAGGAGCTAAAAGGAAGTTAAAAACCTGGACTCAAAGTTTTAATGAGCAACTTAAGTATTACGACCCTTATAATCACTCAGACAGCCTGAATACTATGTTGTTTTGACTTGTTGAAAGAAAAGTCCATTCTAAAGTTGTAATGAGTTTTTCACTATTAGAACTTTATGCATCAAGAACTTTGATAAAACAATAACACTATATTTAAAACTGTTAATAAAATGGACAATAAATTGTTAATACATCCAAAAGAACAGTCAAAGAATTGTCTGGAATATCTACATTTTTGCCCTGGTTTTAAACAGTACAAAGACAAATTCAAACTAAAATTGTTTGTATAAAACATGCAGTAAGAGATCTTGGCTCAAAGAATGTTACTATGGAGTCACTCAAAGAATTTGTTAACAATATTCGCCAGCTTCTTGCATTATATGTTCACCATTATCTAACCATTACAAAATACCAGCCCCTAATTAATAACCATTGCAAAGAAAAAAAAATCAAACAGAGTTAATATATCAGGAAAGTATTCAAAAGAAAGTGAAAGTCATCATTAAAGTTTTCTGCTTCATGTAAAAGACAGATTTTGGTCATTGGTCTGTTCATAAAGCTATTTTTAGCCTTGATCTGCCTGAAAGTTTGTTGCAGCCCTAACCAGTGCTTAAACACAATTCTTAATTTCCAAGGTGTTCACTTTCTTGAGAGCACAAGATGGGCCTTTTTTTCTTTCTCTTCTGCGGTTAGTTATAGAAAAAGTAGGACTCAAACTCATCATCAGCCCCTTTGGCTTCTATTGTCTTTCCTATAATTCTGGATCCAATTTTGCAACTTCCAATTCAGTCTCATTTTCTGACAATTTATCTTAGTCTTTTATAAGATTCTCTCTCTGCAATAGGAAAGTAATTTTCCGGTTAATCTTCTTGATTGTTTTCCAAAGTTGATCGTCTTGTGTCATTAAACAATGACTTGTTCTCTTTCAAAAAAAAAGAATCTCCTCTTTCAACTATGCATCTCGATAATGCTAAATCCTTTTTTTTCATAACTGCATTCTTTTTTTAAGCAGTTATTCTTTCCTTTAACTTGGTTTTATGAATCCTATTTATAATTAATTCTCCATTCTCATCATCAGCTCTCTAATCCTCTCTCTTACTTTCAAAACTGAAGAATCATTAGATTTGTTCCCATTTTTATGAAAATTAGTTTTGTATCCAAGTACAAGGTTAAAACCTTTTTAGTTACTGTTTTCTGGAATATCCAATACTCCCAAGTCCCTTTTCAACATTTTGTACCCTGAAGGCAGTTGCACCATATGGTCATCTGTGCAATTTTCTGTGTTTGCTCGTTTTAAAACATGCTGCAGCAAGATTTCTTCATTGATCTGGTTTGCTGGTGCATCTGGTCTACAAAAGCCCTTTTCAGATATGTTCCCAGACATTTGTTTCATTCCTGTCCCAGATTTTGCTTCACCAGCAGTATTTTCAGCATCTTTTAATACTTTATTTTCATCTATTTTTGATTAAAACAATTTCTTGATTGATTTTCATCAGTAAGATTTTCTAAGAACTGATTGAATTCTGGGAGGAGTCACGTGATGGAGTAGTGGCCGGTCGGGAAAACCAGCCTGTCACATTTGTGGCCCGAAATGTGAAGTTAATAAAACATCGAACGCAAGTTTTATCAGGTAAACTTCTCAGTGTCTTTATTTTCCAGTTACCTTTGTTCTCCTGCTTGTGCTCTTATCTCTCTCTCATACCACGTGACTTTCGGTACATCTCATACATATTCATTATCATGACATCCCTCCTTTAATCAGAAATAAACTTTACCTTCACTTACCAATATCCCTCGGAAACATACAAACATCGTAACTAATGGTAATACTATAACTCAACTACATAAAATTTACTTCCTACAGCACTCATACATGCACTTTATGATATAAGATTAAAATACTGTCCCAAAGTTCTTATTAAAACTATGGCACAAAGTCTTCATATCATTTGGGCGCTTTCCGGTATCGTTTCGGCCTGCCTGCGATATTGTCGTCGCTTCTCGGTTGTTCACTCTCAGCATCGGAAATACTGCTCGCCACGGCTTCAGGTGTTTATGGCGCTCTAGTCACTTCATCAGGAGTGCTGGTAACTGCCTCTGGAACATCATCAGGTCTCTCAGTTTCAGCATCTCGTATTGGCCTTTCAACCTCTTCGCTCGATGTATCTCTGGACTGGTACCTTTTTACATCTGATACATTTCTCTTATACAGGACTCCAGTCGGAGACTTGACTGTCACCATACTGCCACTTCTGGATACGACAGTATAGAGTTGATGGTAATAAGGTGTGTCTAGCTTACCACCAGTTTCATGCTTCACTAGAACATTATCTCCTGGCATGATGTCTGAGTACTTGGCTCCACGTTTCGAATCTGTGTACAGCTTTGCTGCACCTTTCTTTTCAGCATTGTGGTCCCTCATCTCCTGGTCGTCTCAGATTTCCTTTAATTCTGGCATTTTTGTGCGGACATTTCTCCCAAAAAATGCTTCTGCAGGACTTTTTCCAGTGGTTGCATGAGGCGTTGCTCGATAGACAGCCACATAAGATAGCAATGCTTCTTGCCAATTTTGTCCTTCTGCGTGTGCAATCCTCAATCGTTTTTCAATGGACTGATTTTGTCTCTCTACTTCTCCGTTGGCTTGCGGCCATTTCGGAGTTACTTTATGATGGTGGATACCTGTGGTCCTCATGTATTCCGCAAATGTCTCTTTAATGAATTGTGGACCATTGTCAGAGTATAATGTAACAGGTAATCCATATCTTGCGAATATCTCTGCTAATGCTTGTATTGTTTTTTCAGTGGTTGTGGACTTCAACACCACGTACTCATAGTATCTGCTGTAGTAATCTATCACTACCATAATTGATTCACCCATCGGTAAAGGTCCAAGAAAATCAACAGCTACGTCGATCCATGGTCCTGTCGGGAGTTGCGTACTCCGGATCGGTTCTGGCAGATTACTCCTACTTGTGATTTGACATCCGTGACAAGTTTTAACAAATTTCTCTGCGTCTTTATCACAACCTGGCCACCATACCTTGGTCCTGAGGTTTTGCTTGGTACCAACAATGCCTAGGTGTCCTTCATGTGCTAAGGATACGATCTTCGGTCTCAATCTTTGCGGTATCACCAATCTGCAACCTCTTAATACACACTGTCCGATGCAACAAAGTTCGTCTCTAATGGGAATGTAAGCCTTGTGAGTACACTTGTCCCATTGTCCACTCTGTATGCATTCTCTTACTTCCATGAGTTCTGGATCACGTTCGGATTCTCTCTCGACTTCCTTCGTAGTCACAGCTTTCGGTGTCGCCTGAATAGTTACGAAGGGTACAAAGCTCTCTGTTTCTGTTCCCAATTCTGACTTGGATTGTGGACCACCATCCTTCACCAATCTGGACAGCGGATCTGCAATGTTTGTTTTCCCTGCAATGTGGATTACTTTATATTTGTAGGGTTGTAGTCTGAGTACCCATCTCTCTATTCTGGCACATGGTTTGGATCTAGGTGCATAGATCACCTCTAATGGCTTATGATCTGTGATGAGTTCAAATTCAATGCCGTATAAATATGCATGGAACCTCTCACAGGCCCATACAAGTCCGAGTGCTTCTTTCTCTGTCTGAGAGTATCTTCGCTCCACATCTGATAACGATCTGCTGGCATAGGCAATGATTCTTGGTCCTCCATCATGCATCTGGACCAACACGGCTCCTAAACCAACCGGGCTGGCATCCGCTTTGGTTGATGCCGCCGGATCGTAATATCCAAGAGTTTTTGCATCTGTCAGGCTTTGCTTCAGCACTGTGAACGCTTTCTTCTGCTCAGATCCAAAATGAAATGGTACACCTTTCCTGGTTAGTTTCCTTAGTGGTTCTGCCACTGTAGCGAAATTAGGAATGAACTTTGCACAAAAATTGACCAATCCCAGGAAACTCCTCATCTCTGTTGCGTTCTGAGGTGCATGTGCCTCTTCAATAGCTTTCACCTTGGCCTCTGCAGGGTTTAGTCCTTCCCGTGTAAGTCTGTGTCCCATGAAGTCTATTTCTGACATACCGAACTGGCACTTGTTTCCATTCACGGTAAGGCCTGCCTCCTGTAGTCTAGATAGTACACGCCTCAACTGTTTGTCATGCTCTTCCTTCATTGGTGCATGGACTATGATGTCGTCAGAAATGTTGGCAACTCCAGGAATGCCTTGAATCACTCGATGGATTTCATACTGGTAGATCTCCGAAGCTGCATTAATTCCAAATGATAGTCTCTTGTAACGATACAATCCACAGTGAGTCACAAATGTTGTTACATCTCGGGAACCTAGATCCAGCTCTAATTGATGATAGCCCCATTTCAGATCAATTTTTGAGAATACCTTGCTGGTAGTTAGTTCTTGAAGTATTTCCTCCACTGTTGGTATAGGGTGTCATTCTCTAATTATAGCTTCATTGGCCATTCTCATGTCAACACATAGTCTTATGTCACCCTTTGATTTTGGCATAATCACTAAGGGACTGACCCATTGTGTCGAATGTTCCACCAGTTCTATAATGTCTTGTTCGATCAATTCTTTAATTTTGGCTTCGACTTTCCCACGAAGTCCAAACGGAGTTCTGCGCATTGGTTGTGCCTTGGGTTTGACCGTTTCATCTACCGCTAGCTTCAATTGTCAAGTAGCTTTCCTACTCCTTGGAAGACTGTGGGGAATTCTTGCTTCATATCCTCGTATGACTGAATTGAATTGACACAAGCTCCAGTGTGAAGTATTGCCAGGTCTTGTGCTGTGCTTCTACTCAGCAATGGTTCTCCCCTCTCTTCTATGACCATAAACTCTGCTTCGGTGTACTTATCTCCAGCTTCAACAGTTGCAGTAAAACATCCAATGGTCTGCAATGGCTTGGTTGCTGTGTATGGATATAGTTTCTTGGAACACTTCTTTGAGGTACAGATGATCTTTTTCCTTTTCAACTTCTCCCATAAATGTCGATCAATCACATTACTGTCACTGCCTGAGTCTACAATGACCTGCACTGTCACTCCACCAATGATCACTGGGACCTTCTCATGATGTACTTCATTCAACGTAAATTGGTAACACCTCTGTTCCTCCTGGGTATCATCATCGTCATCGTCTATCTTGCGAATGGTATCTTTCTTTCCAGGATACTTTCCTTTCCCCCAGGCTTTGCCTTTGGAAGTTGTACTCTTCCTCTTCTGGTCTCCATTGGACTTGCTTTTGCACTTCTTTGCAAAGTGGTCCTTACCTCCACACTTTCTGCAAACTTTGCCTTTGGCCGGGCAATATGGGTCTTTTCCAAAGTGACCTCGGTTTCCACATCGATAACACTCCACGTCCTGTGTCGACGTATATCTTGGCTGGTTATGGCGATGTGAGAGCCTCTTAATTTGCTGGCTTGAGTTGTCTTTCAGGGACATAGTATAAAATTGCCCTTCAACAGCCTCTAATGCAGCAGCAATGGCTAAAGTATCGGTGAGTTCCAACTCACTCCCTCTTTCCAGTAGACGTCTTCTGAGTTTATCTGATCTGCAGTGCTGTACGACCTGATCCAATAATTGGTTGTCCAAATCAGCTGGCATGTAATTGCATCCAACAGCTAGCTGGCGTAGTCTCGTCACGTACTGAGCAATTGTCTGGCCATCTTCTTGTCTCGTTCTCCGAAACAAATGGCATTGAAATGTAGCATTCGGTGTCACTACATAGTGTGCATTTAACGCATCTACCGCTTTCCGGTACTCATCCTTTCTTCCAGTATTTAAAAGTGTCTTAAATGTTTCCCGAACAGCGAGACCAGCAGTGAAAAGAAGTAACGCCCTTCTCTGCGCTTTTTGTTCAACCGTACCGGTATCTAGAAATAGGCCACGACTGTCGGTGTAGGATTCAAATTCTTCCAGCCATGCCTTCCACTTCACACTTAGAGTGCTTGCATCACCCGTTGGGTCAAAATGAGCAATTCCACTATGTGTTAGAAAGTCACCGTCTGCCCCAGCCATGAGGAAATATTCCAGCCCCAAAAGTACTGAGTCAAAGAGAAAATTCTTATCACCTTGAAGTTGTCTGTAATCTTGTTTAGTCTGTAATTTTCTTCAAGCTTCTATCCCATCCTCGTCGCCAATGTCACATTTGTGGCCCGAAATGTGAAGTTAATAAAACATCGAACGCAAGTTTTATCAGGTAAACTTCTCAGTGTCTTTATTTTCCAGTTTCCTTTGTTCTCCTGCTTGTGCTCTTATCTCTCTCTCATACCATGTGACTTCTGGTACATCTCATACATATTCATTATCATGACACCGCCCTCTCCAGAAAAATAGGAAAAAAGTTAGGAAAAAGCAAAGCATAACAAAAAAGAAATAGAAGATAAAGTCTTCTAATAGTAGAAAAGTCGCCGGAGAAGAAAGAAGAAGGCCTTACCTGCAAGAAGGAACAGGGCACTGTGGTGGCGAGGAGTGCCCGACACTCGAGGTCAGTGCCTGCCCTGCACTGTAGACTCACCAGCCGGTGGACTACAAAAATGGCTCTCAGATCCAAACAAAAGTGCCCAATCAAAGGAGAAAGAGGACACCGGTGGGAGGGGGGCTCAGCAGAGGACCGGGCTGCCACAGCGCGAACAGCTGAGGGACGCCCGACACCAGGGCACTAAGCTGGAGGACGAGGAAGGCAGCAGAAGAGGGAGTGATGAAACAGATGTGGGAGATAGACGGAGGGGTGACCAACAAGAAAATCAACGTCAGGAAGCACAACAGAAGAGCAGCCCAGCAACAAGAGGCCCAGCAACAAGAGGCCCAGCAACAAGAGGCCCAGCAACAAGAGGCCCAGCAACAAGAGGCCCAGCAACAACAGGCCCAGCAACAAGAGGCCCAGCAACAAGAGGCCCAGCAACAAGAGGCCCAGCAACAAGAGGCCCAGCAACAAGAGGCCCAGCAACAAGAGGCCCAGCAACAAGAGCCCCAGCAACAAGAGGCCCAGCAACAAGAGGCTTGACAAAGAGATACAAGCAGCTCATCAGGAAAAACAGAAGAGACACAGACACAAAGAAGATAAGAAGAAGACGCCAACACAGGTACAGACACAGAAGAGGAAGAAGACCAAGATCTTCATAGAGAAATAGAAGATAAAACTGATGGACAAAGAGAAATAAAAGGTAAAACTGATGAACAGAATATAGATAAAGTATTTTTTAAGAACAAATTAGATCAGTAAAAGAATGGTTATCATTAGAAATTAATGCATTTAAAAGGAAAATGAAAAGAACAGAAGATAAAATGCAAAGGTTAGAACTGGTAATGACATAAATAGGGAAAAGAGTAGAGAATGTGGAAGAGCGGGAAACGGCTATAGAAATGGAAGTAAATGACAAGAGAAAAGTTGGAAGAAAGTGGCAAAAAAATTAAAGAGACACAAGAGTTGTTATCTCAGAAAATTGATATGTTGGAAAATTATAGTAGGTGAAACAACATAAAAATAGTGAGCCTGAAGGTGGGTGAAGAAGGCACAGACATGAAGGAATTTATAAAAGAATGGATCCCGAAGGTTCTGGGAATGACAGAAATGCAGGAAGAAATGGAAGTAGAAAGGGCATTCAGAGCATTAGCTCCGAAACCACAGGCACATAAAAACCAAGATCCATCTTAGTAAAATTTTTGAGATACATGACAAGAGAAAATATACTGGAACGGGCAAGGAATAAAGTTAGAGAAGATAATAAACCATTGGAATACAAGGGTCAAAAAATATTTTTTTTACCCAGACACAAATTTTGAACTCTTAAAGAGGAAGGAGTTTAATACAGCAAAATCAATTTTATGGAAAAAAAGGTTACAAATTCATGTGAAGACATCCAGCTGTGCTTAAAATATTTATACCCGGGGAACAAAACAGATTGTTTTCTGATCCAGAGAAAGTGCAAGAATTCGCAGAACGTTTGCAGGACAGGAGAAGAGATGAAGAGATGTAACAAGAATGAAGAATGGCAATAAAATATATATAAAGATGTAAAAACAATGTATATGTAAAGAACTAAAGAGGGAAAAGAGAAGGGAAGGAAGGAGGTAAGGGGAAAAAAAAAGTTTAAAAAGTGTTTTCTGGAGAGGGCTGGGTAGAGGGAGAATAACCGTCACTGCAAAATCAGTTGACGCTGCGAACAAGATCGCAATCCAAATGAAAAAGGGAGTTGTGGTTGCCCGGCAAGGGATATGGGGTAACTCAGAGAGGGGGGTAAATTTTGGGGTTAAAGTATTAGTGGATGTGGGATCTGTGTTGTCGTACATTAAGTGTAATAAGAGAAAACTAAGAGATGAAAATGGGGAAAAGTGGGATGGAGGTGGCGAAGAAGTGGTAAGAGGTGTAAGCAAGATACAAGATGGCCATGTTGAACTATATGACTATAAACATTAATGGAATACATAACCAAATTAAAAGGAAGAGGCTACTAAATTTATTGAAGGAGGAAAAAATAGATATAGCATTTGTGCAGGAAACGCATCTAACTGAAGCAAACATAAACTAAAGAGAGACTGGGTAGGACACATAACGGCAGCATCCTATAATTCAAAAGCTAGAGGTACAGCTATACTAGTTAACAAAAATGTACCAATCAAAATAGAGGAGGAAATAATAGATCCATCAGGGAGGTAGGGTCAGCAATGATAAAGTATCAGATATACTCAGAATTTTGGAATTTGCTCAATCTGTATGCGCCTAACGAGGAGGATCAAAAGTTTATGCAGGATATTTTTCTGAAGATTGCAGACACACATATTGATAGGAGGGGATTTTAACCTTAATTTGGACCCAATGCTGGATAAAACTGGACAAAAGACAAGTAAAAAGAATAAAGTAGACAAATTTATGGTTAAATTGATGTAGGAAATGAAACTTATGGATATATGCAGGAGGCAACACCCAAGGGAGAAGGAATTTTCATATTATTCAAGTAGGCACAAAACTTACTCAAGGATTGATATGTTTTTGTTGTCAGCCCATATTCAAGGGAGAGTTAGGAAAACTGAGTATAAAGCTAGACTACTATCAGATCATTCACTCCTGTTATTAGCAATAGAACTGGAGGACATCTCACCAAGGACATATAGATGGAGGTTAAACTCCATGCGACTTAAAAGGCAGGAATTTAGAGAGTTTATTGAATGCCAAATTAAAACATATTTTGAAATAAACACAGAATCAGTGAAAGACAAATTTATATTATGGGACGCAATGAAAGCCTTCATTAGAGGACAGATGATAAGTTATGTGACTAAGATGAAAAAGGATTACAATGGGGAAATAGAGCAGTTGGAAAGGGAGATAGTAAATACAGAAAAGGAATTAGTAAAAAGGGATGATATAATGAAAAGGAGAGAATTGGCAGACAAAAAAATAAAATATGAAACATTACAAACATACAAGGTGGAGAAGAAAATAATGAAAATAAAGCAAAAGTATTACGAACTGGGAGAAAAAACACACAAAATATTAGCCTGGGAACTTAAAACAGAACAAGCTAAAAGAACGATACTGGCATCAAGGAAAAAGGACAAACAAATTACATATAATCCAACAGAGATTAATGAAAATTTTAAGGAATTTTATGAACAATTGTATCTAACTGAGAATGAGGGAAAAGATGATAAAATAGAGGAATTTTTAGCTAAAATTGAACAGCCGAAATTACAAGAGGAACAAAACAAACTAATAAAACCATTTGAAACAGAGGAAGTACAGGATATATTAAAAAAGCTGCCGAACAATAAAACACCAGGAGAAGCTGGATTTCCAATAGAATTTATAAAATATTTAAAGAGTTATTCATTCCTCCTCTCCTGGAAGTAATGAACCAGATAGAAGAAACATAAAACTTGCCAGATTAATGAAAGACAGCAATAATTACAGTAATACCAAAGACGGGAAAGGATCCATCAACACCAGCATCATATAGACCAATATCTCTACTTAACTCAGACTATAAGATAATAGCAAAATTATTAGCAAACAAATCGGCCGATAGTGTACCTAAAGTAGTAAAACAAGATCAAACTGGATTTATTAAGAAAAGACGAACAGCAGATAATGTCTGTAAACTTATTAATCTAATCCACGCAGTTCAAGAAAGTAAGAAACCAACAGTGGCTGATGCTCTAGACGCAGAAAAAGCCTTTGACAGAGTAGAGTGGAACTACTTATTTAAAGTTTTACAAAAGTTCAATCTACCAGAAAAATATATAATTTGGATTAAAGCATGGACCGTTGGCGAAGGTAGCATTAAATGGATATGTATTGAGTCACTTTAAATTAAGTAGGTCAACTAGACAGCGATGTCCACTATCCCCCTCTTTGTTCGCCTTAGCAATAGAACCTTTGGCAGAACTGATAAGAATAGAAAATAAATTAAAAGGGATAAAAATAAAGGAGAAGGAGTATAAAATCAGCTTATTTGCAGATGAGATCATAGTATACCTAACAGAACCAGAGGTATCAGTAAAAGAATTACATAAGAAATTGAAGGAGTATGGAGAAATATCGGGGTACAAGATCAACGCAAAGAAAAGTGAAGTGATGCCAATGAGTAACGCAGACTATACAGAATTTAAAAAAGAATCACCATTTAAATGGCAAACACAAGCAATCCAATACCTAGGGATCAGGTTAGATAATAAATTAAGCCACTTGTATAAACTAAATTATCAGCCACTAATAAAGAAATTGCAGTAAGACTTAGAACATTGGAAAGAATTACCGCTAACGTTGATAGGGAGGGTAAACTGCATTAAAATTAATGTGTTCCCAAGGATACAATACTTATTTCAAACGTTGCCAATCCTTTTTTGTTTAAACTTTATTTATTAATTTTAACATATGAAGAAAGTAAGTGATTCACGTACAGAAAAAATACAAAATAAAGTAATACAAGTACAAAGTAACATAGTTAATACAATACCAATCTCGGCATCTCCCCCTAACAACTAAAAACTAAGACTAAAAAAAAAACTATTTTAACCCCTAAACCCCCCCCCTCCCCACCCCCACGATAAAGAGTGAAGGATTAATACTATTAGTATAATAACAAAAATAAAAATATATATCTTAAAAAAAGATCGATATATATAAAAAACAAAAAAAATATTAATTAAGTATTAATTATTAATCCAAAAAATTTTTATTATATAAGAATATATATGAAAAAACAAAAAGAACTTAAGTGAAAAAAACCAACTAATTAAAAAAAACTAAAAAAAAAGAAAAAAAAGAAAACATATATATAGAAAAAATATATAATAAAAAAAAAGTTTTTTTAAAAGAAAAAAAATGATTAATTCAAACTTATTTAAATTGTATATAATCAATAAATGGGATCCACTTTAACTCATAAAAAGACATCATGTATAGAAAAGATATTCTTTCCATAACCAAACAAAACTTCAACTCTGAATACCACCTATCTAAAGACAATACATTTCTATTCTTCTAAGTAATCGCTATACATTTCTTGGCCACTGCCAGCGCTAAGTAAATAAAAGAGATCTGGTAATTATCTAATTCTAAATCAATCAACGGTTGCATATTCCCTAATAAAAATATATCAGGGTCTAATACAATATGAAGATTATATAGATTATTAAATACAGATTGAATACCTTTCCAAAATTGTTGTAACCGATCACACAACCAAACAACATGTAAAAAAGTACCAGAAACCTGATCACAACGAAAACAAAGATCTGACTTACTAAAACCAAATTTTTTAAATTTTTCGGGTGTTAAATATAATTGATGTATAAAACTATAATTAATCATCGCCAATCTAGCATTAATCAATTTTCGAACACTATTACGGCAGATTTCAGACCAATCTTCTTCAGTTATTGTTAAACTTAAATCTTTTTCCCATTTCATTTTATCCCAATCTATTTTACTTTCCCTTTCCAACAAAATACGATACAAACCTGATATATAACCCTTTTTTGGAAATGAGAGCACATATTTCTCAAAATCAGTTTCAGACAGTAAATTCATTTGACGACCGCATACCTGTTTTACAAAAGATCTTAACTGATAATACACAAATATAGAATAACCACTTATATCAAATCTCTTTTGCAATTCTACAAAAGAACAAAAATGACCTTCTAAAAAACAGTCAGATAAATTATGTATTCCTTTCTCCTCCCATTGTTTCAAAATAGTATTAGATACCGTGAAAGGAACAAGTTGATTATTATATAATGGTAATCTTCCCGACCACTTATTTTTCAATCCCATTTTATGTAATTTACTTGTCCATAAATTCATTAAATGTTTCAATATTGGTACATCATAAGTTCGTAACACATTTTTATTCAATCGAAATAAAAATTCATTTGAAAATTTTTCAGAAATAACTGCCAATTCTATCTGTGCCCAACTAGGCGTATCTTGTGTGGCCATTAATGCGCTAAGAAATCTAAATTGAGCTGCTTCATAATAAAATTGAAGGTTAGGTAGCCGTAACCCTCCAAATTGAAAATCCCACATCAATTTTTTCAACGCCACCCTAGGAAATTTTCCTTTCCACAAAAAAATCCCTAATTACTATATATAAATCCTTAAAAAATCTTTTTTGTAAACAACAAGGAATTGATTGAAATAAATATTGTATACGAGGAAAAATATTCATTTTTATAGTAATAATTCTTCCTAATAAACCCAAAGGTAAATCTTTCCTTTTAACTAAATCTGCCTTAATCTTCTTCATTAAAGGAAGATAATTAAGTGAATATAAATTTTGGTAGTCAGTATTAACATTAATTCCCAAATATTTAATTTGTTTCGTCCACTTCAAATTCGTAATATTTCTAAACATTGAATAATCATCTTTACTAATTGATAAAATTTCACTTTTAGTCCAATTAACCTTATAACCAGATAATTGACCATAAATCTCTAAGGAATCTTGAAGTGCTGGCAGAGAAACATCAGGATCCACCAAATACAGCAAAACGTCATCCGCAAATAAATTTATTTTATAATCTTCATTCAAGACTCTCATATCTTTGATACTATCATTCTGACGTATTAATTGTGCTAGAGGTTCAATAACTAAAGCAAACAAGGCGGATGATAATGGACATCCTTGTCTAGTAGATCTTGTTAAATTAAAGGATTCTGAAAGCAAACCATTAGTAACAACTCTAGCTTTCGGACCATTATACAGAACCCTAATCATACCAATAAATGAGAGACCAAACAAAAACTTTTCAAGTACTTTAAATAAAAACTTCCATTCTACTCTATCGAATGCCTTTTCTGCATCCAATGAAACCACCATTGGATAATTCTTCTGAGATTTAGATCTATTTATCAAAGTAATTAATCGTAGAATTTTATCCGAAGCATACCTATTTTTTATAAAACCTGTTTGATCACGATGTATTATCTTTGGTAAATACTGAGCCAACCTATTAGCCATAACTTTAGCACTATTTTATAGTCTACACTTAACAAAGATATAGGATGGTAAGAAGCTACCTGTAAGGGATCTTTATCTTTTTTTGGTATAACTGTAATTATAGCATTAGAACAGGACTCAGGTAATTGAAAAGTATCATAAAGTTGTTGTATTGCATTCTTAAATGAGGAAGATATATCAACATAAAAAGTCTTGTAAAACTCAATAGAAAAACCATCTCCACCAGGCACTTTTCCATTTGGCATTACTTTTATAGCCATTTCAATTTCACTATCCGTAAAAGGTTTATCTAACTCTTGTCTGTCTTCTTGAGATAACTGTGGTAAATTAATATTTTTCAAAAAAGAGTCTATTGCATCTTCTTTTATCTCTTTACATTCAGTCAAATAAAGTTTTTTGTAAAAATTACAAAATTCATCGTTAATTTATTTTTTACTAAAAGTAATACCCGATTTATTTCTAATAGCTGGTATAATCCAAGATAACTGTTCTTTTTTTAATTGCCAAGCTAATAGTTGCCAATTCCTTTAACAGAAAAATTCTTTAATGAACTAAAGAGAATAATAAGGAAATTCTTGTGGAAAGGGAGGAAACCAAAGGCAGCGTTAGATAAATTAGCAGAGAGGTATAATCAAGGTGGTTTGCGGTTACCAAATTTTAGAAATTATTATAGAGCCGCACAATTAAAGTATTTATCGGATTTTTACCAGACAAGGGAAAAACCAGACTGGATTAAGATAGAACTAGATAAAATGGGGAGAAGGTATCAGAACATATGCTTTATAAGTGGGATGAAAAGCTGGTGCAATATAAAAACTCACCAGTATTGTATCATTTACTTAATACATGGAAGATCCACTTAGAAAGGAAAAAAAACAATTACCAAATACCAAAATTCTTATTGATGCAAAATCCGCTCATCCCTTTTACAATAGACAACCTTTCCTTTTGAGAATTGGAGAGAAAAGGAATCAAAAGAATAGAAAATTGTTTTTTGGGTAATAATTTATTAACCTTTGAACAGTTTAAGTGCAAATATGGAATAACTCATGGTACAATGTTTGCATATCATCAACTGAAAGCTTATTTAATGGATAAATTGGGAAACAGATTGAAATTACCACAAGGAAGCAGCTTTGACTATGTGATTACAGACACAATGATAATTAAAAGATTTATAACGAACATGTACATTAAGCTGCAAGATAAGGAAAATGATTAAATAAGCTATAAACCTAAACAAAAGTGGGAAAAGGATTTAAACATAAAGATAAAAAATGAAGCATGAGAAAAGTTATGTTCTGGAACTATGAAGAATACAATAAACCAAGGTTACACATGATACAGTATAATTGGTGTTTTCGCTGTAAGAAGGAAATGGGAACAACATTACATGCAACTTGGGCATGTACGAAAGTTAATACGTTTTGGGAAGAACTAAATCAGATACTAAATAAAATTACTGAAAATAACATACCATAGATATTTCTTTTAAGTAACATAAGAAGTAAAGAATTAGGCCTCAAATTGGATAAAGTGCAAAAAAAATGTATAATGTCAACTTGGAAAATGGAAGAGAGAATGAGTACAGCAATGGTACATGGAAATTAATAAATGTATTCCATTGGAAAAAATAACATATAATTTAAAAAATAAAGTCATAATGTTTGAACAAATTTGGGAACCATACATGGAACATATCAGAGAGAGCTTGCCTATGACCTCCATCCCCTAAAATGAAAATGAAAATGATAAGAAAACAAAACGACTAGATTCAGTGTGTAATAAATAGATGACACATTTTTCTTTGTGTGAAGATATTGTTTTATGGTTTTATTGTATTGTATATGTTGAATATTTATGGGTTTTGGAGGGGGGTGGGTCGAGAGGGAGGGAAAGGGGAGAAAAGACCACTGTGTAAATTTAATGAGAAACGTTTGTACATATTTTGGTTGATAGGGTTCATTGTGTGAAAAATTTAAAAAAAACTTTGAATTCTTTTGAGTGGTTTTGGTTGTTATCAATGTGTTCAGGAAAGTCTGTCTTGAACAGCTACTTCAGTGGTTCATTCAGTTTCACAACAGATATCATATTGACACTTGTTGACTGCTTCTGAGCAATATCATTCTTTCTTTCTAATGATCCATTGATTGTCCATTCAAGCATAGTTTTGATAGTGTAAGGTCCATCTCTATTGGTTTCAGAGCCTTTGTTGCATCTAAATAAATTAGCATCTCTATCTCAAAGCTATTTTCTGGTATATAAACCTTCCTCAGATTTGACCACTGATCCACATCATTTTGATGTAGGATATTTTCTTTATGTACAGGCATAGTCTTCTGTGTGTATATGCCTGGAAGATGACCAAAATTGTCACTGAGTATTCCAGCAATTTCTAACCCTGAAACAATGTTAGTTTCAATTACCTTTTCTTGTCCCATGGTTTTTTTCTTCTTTCAAATATTTTTATTGAAATTAACATATAAACACATACAAAATTTTAAGGAAAACACATAACAAGTCATCTCATATACATACAAGTACAAAAAAAGGGATGGATCTACATTAGTTCCTTAATCCACACGAGAAACCCTCTAATCAAGGTTACCTTTGTAAAAGAAATTGTAGATCAGATAGTAACCTCCAG
The DNA here is from genome assembly GCF_036971445.1 of Narcine bancroftii. Taxonomy (NCBI): domain Eukaryota; kingdom Metazoa; phylum Chordata; class Chondrichthyes; order Torpediniformes; family Narcinidae; genus Narcine; species Narcine bancroftii. Next base: position 155,326,708 of record NC_091470.1, read on the forward strand.
ACATCAGATAGAGAATCTATGGGACATTCAAAATACTTAATTCTTCCAATCATGATCATGTTCTATGAATGGGCTCTACATCTTTACAAATTGAAACTTTCTATCTTTAATGTTATATCTAATTTTCTCCAAGTTTAAATTGGACATTACATCATGAAACCACTGGTTATGGGTAGGTGAAGAGTCATCTTTCCATTTCAATAAAATTGCTTGTCTGGCTATCAGCGTGGTAAAGACTAAAACTTTCTCCTGAGATGCAGACAGAGGTCTATCTGGTTCACGTGAAAAACCAAACAAAGCAATTAACGGACATGATTCTATTTTGATCTTAGAAATTGTTGATAAAATTTGGAAAACGTTTTTACAAAATCTCTTTAAATTTGGACACTCCCATAACATGGATCAGTGAAACTTCAAAAATTTTACACTTATCCCATAGTTTTCATTAGGATCTTTGACTTTTTTCCTTAAAGATTAAGCTTTTTCAGTACATGCAATTTGGATATGTGAGAAAGTGAAAAAGTTTTGGGAAGATCTAAATCAGGTATTAAATAAAATCACAAAAAGCAACAGACCAAAAAATCCAGAGATCTTTCCTCTAAGTAATATAAGAAGTAAAGAATTAGGCCTCAAACTGGATGAAGCGCAAAAAAGTTTTATTATGATAGCCTTAGCTGTAGCAAAAAAATGTATAATGTCAACCTGGAAATCAGAAGAGAGCCTGAGAATACAGCAATGGTACATGGAAATGAATAAATGTATTCCATTGGAAAAACTAACGTTTAATTTAAAAAATAAAGTCACTTTATTTGAACAAATTTGGGAACCATACATGAAACACAACAGAGAGGGTCTACTGCGGACCTCCACCCCCTAAAATGATCAAATGATAAGAAGACAAAATGACTTGATCCAGTGTGTAAAAGTAGATGACACAATTTTCTTGTTTATTTTCATTGTGTGATGACATTGTTTAATGGTTTTGTATTGTATATGTTGAACGTTTAATGGGTTTGGAGGGGGATGGGAAGGGGGGTAAAAAGGGGAGAAAATGCCACTGTGTATATTTAAGAGGGAAATGTTTGTATGTATTTTGATTGATATGGTTCAGTGTGAAAAATTTAAATTTTTTTTAAAAAGATTAAGCTTTTTCATTAGTTTCACTGAGCAAAATAATGCAGAGCTACCTGGGTCAAGAAATGCATGTGCATGTACTGTTGCATTCCTGTTCTTGGCCTTAACTTGTACAGGCACTAAGAGTATGCAGTTATCTGCACTGGCCCCGGTAAGACCATTTGGCAATACTGAAGTTCCAGCACTATTTTTATCTGCTTCTTTCCTTGTTTGTTCCTTTTCCGTATTCTTTTCCTTGAAGATATGTTTTTGACTACATGGACACAGCTGCAAAAAGCGACTCAGCTGCGACACTCCACACAACCAAAACATACTCCATTTTTCTTTTACAAAAAGCAATTTTCTCATTATGCATCTTCTTTTCCATCTGTGCACATTTTTACAAATTGTGCTTATAACATTACAGAACAAACATTTCTTCTCACCAGGCTGTGATGAATCTGTGTCATCCTGTTAGTCTTTCGCTGTGCTTAGTCTGCTCTACTGACATTGGACGTGTATTATCTTTACCACTAAAGACACTCCCCTTGGGTATAACTGTGTATAACCCATTATCATTCATTATTGTATTACTGAGTTTCTACTAATAAAAGCCATGATTCCTGGTTAACTACACTGCCTTCGATTTCTTCATGAAACTTAACTTTCATTTTCCTTTATTTCTTTATCCACCACTGCCAAAGAGGTGGCAAATGTGCTTTTCTCCAATTTTAGTTGAGGATATGATTTGGACATCAACTTCTTTACTCACTCTTTGAATACATTTAATTCCATACACTGGATCTGTGATAACATTCACACCTTTCTATGAAGTCCACCAAATCCTTAAAAGTAGCTGTCACATAGTTTCTTCTTTGGTATTCAACAACTTCACTTCTCCATAATTCTCATCCAGTTGGATAATTTATTTACAATGTTTACCATATTCTGAGGTATGTCAAGCCTTCGAAGAAGGCCAATCTCCATCATGATGTTACACATCCTTTTAGAGCGCGTAAGCTTGTAAATCCTTCCTCTGGTCTTATTAACAACTATGTAAATAATCTTCAAATAAGCTCTAGAAATTCTATACTTGTCACCAAAATGCTTCACTAGTAACCATTTAGCCTGTTTGAATCCAACATTAGGGTTCATATGTTGGCAAATGCTTTACAAGATCTTGTGATGGTCCTCTTGGGAACGGCTGCAAATAATATAAATAATCCTCCTGTCTTTGACCCCTAATTTCAATACTGCGTTCAAAGCTTTTCATAAACAAATGGAATTCAAGAGGGATCACAATAAAAGTATGGAATCTCTCTCTTGGGCAAAGAGAGAGTATGTAACAGCATTAATGATGTAGCTATCTCATCTTGCCTAGGCGTATGTTACTTTGTCACCCAGATTTCCAATACTTGCCAAGAGTGCCTGATATGACCCTCTATAAGATGGCATTTGGCTCCCATCTCTGTCCAATGTGGCCATCATTGGGGTTTGAGCTCTGACTCGCATCAACCCGATTAATTCAGGATCTTACACCTTCGCCACTGGTTCAGCACCAGTCCATGATCAAGCACATCTTGTGGTTCTAAGACTGGCTCAGCCATTTGCCTAGAACTAGCTATTTCAGGATCAAGCCCGTATTGTGATTGTAGCACTGGCTCAGCACTGTCTTAATCTGCTTAGTCCATGACCAAGCATGTCCTGTGGTTCAACCACTGGCTCAGCACTGTCTTAATCTGCTTAGTCCATGACCAAGCATGTCCTGTAGTTCTACCACTGGCTCAGCACTGTCTTAATCTGCTTAGTCCATGACCAAGCATGTCCTGTGGTTCTACCACTGGCTCAGCACCGGTATTCAATATTTTCTTTTTCTGAAGTCTTTCTTCATAACTTGGTTTTTCATAGTTTACTTTGAGCACCATATACCACTAAGTCTTCTGGCGCCTGTTACCTGGCCTCATTAACAGCAATTTTTTTAGTTCAGTTCCAGTTCCTTCTTTTTCCTTTTTAGCTGCACTTCCTCCATTCTCAGCAGCTCCTCCTTTTCGCTCCACCTCTTGTAGCTCCTTTTCCATCAGCAGCTCCTCCTCTTCGCTCCACCTCTTGTAGCTCCTTTTCCATTTGCAGCTGCTCCTCTTCGCTCCACCTCTTGTAGCTCCTTTTCCATAAGCAGCTGCTCCTCTTCGCTCCACCTCTTGTAGCTCCTCTTCTTATCATCACTGCACCCGTGTCATTCTTATCCTCTCATCTTCTAAGTCCAATTTAAATTTCTTACCCATATCCTCTCTTACTTGGAGTCGCTTTGTTTCCATTTGTACTTAATTGCCACTTTTGCACTTCATTTTTAAGTCAGTTTTTTCATCTTCTTGATACATAGCTCCTTAGCAGCTATAGCTGCTGCTTCCTCCGTTGTGTGGTTCATCACACTCAGACACCAAACATGCACAACAACCTCTCCAAATCCAAAACCGTCTTCATTGGACAAGCAGCAATTGCACCAAACTATGTTCTAATTTGTAATAAACACACAAAATGAACTTCCAAACTGCTTCTTCAATGGTCTTGGTTGTTAATGTTTGCGCCTCCTTTATTGATCTGCTCTAACCAGAGCCAAATTGATCCAGTCTTTTCTTCCAAATCCAAATTCCACTTTCTAGGTCTTCAATTCTATTGACTAATGAGTCAATATTCCAAATTCATTTGACTAAATAGTCTTGCTTGAAGATTCATCTTCTATTAGCTAACGAGTCACTAGCCCATTTTATTGACCAACAAGTCAATCATTCAAATTCTTTGACTAAATATTGCGACTATCTCCCTTTATAATTGCTCAGACAGCATAAAAACTATGTTTTTTTGACTCGCTAAAAGTTCCTTCTAAAGTTGCATCGAGTTTTTCACTGTTAAAACAATTAAACTATACTTAAAACAGTTAATAAAATGGGCAATAAAATGATAATACGTTCAAAAGAACAGTCAAAAGAATTGTCTGGACTGTCTATATTTTTGCCCTGGTTTTACAAAGTACAAAGGAAAATTCAAACTAAAATTGTTTATTTTAAACATGCAGAAAGGGACCTTGGCTTACAGACTTGTTACTATGGAGATACTCAAAAAATTCATAAACAATATTCGTCAGCTTCTTGCAATATATGTTCACAAGTCATTTTAACCCATGCATTAAGATCAAATTCCCAAACTTCAGAATGACATGGCTGAAAATGCAGTTAATAAAAACTGGGGGAGGTAGGTCTGAACTTCAAAGAAAGTCAAATACAGAATTCTTGGTGGAATGAAGGGATGTTGTGTTAAAGAGAGATGGTGACTACAACAGACTGTAAATTTGGATGGAGGAAAGGTAAATTGAGCTGAAGTTCATGATGAATAGGGGCTATCCTTGTAAATGGTCAACCAGTTAATTAAAATAGAGGTCAGGGTAGGTAGTTGTTTCAGGGTCAAAACAGGAAACGTTTAACTAATGAGATTAAGGCACAGAAAGGAGGAGCAGAGATGTACGTTTTTAGTACTGAAGTTACAAGGAACAATGGAAATGGTTTTATGCAGACTCATTGATGGATGTGAGAACCCAAAAGTTAACTTTGCAGAACGTACTTCAAAAGCAAAAAGGTAAAATATACATTTTGTGAATCGAGCGAATTTCAAACCCTGGATGAGTGGTCATTGGTCAACACATACGATGAAGTGGCTAACCTAATGATATTGAATTAAGGCACATTTTCTTGCTTCCTGTAAAAACACAATGTTGGAGAAACAGTGTACTTTATCTGGCAAAGATTGAGATGCATAACCAAAGTTTCGAGCTTGAGCCTTTCATCAAGATACCTTTATCTATATAAAATACTTCAACCACGATGTCTGCTGGAGGAACAATGAGGTTTACTTTTTGCTTGTTTCTTGACAACATTCAAATATAACCCACCCAGCAGTAGTGAGACTAATAAGAGGAATGGATGGTGTGGAATGAGGATGACAGTAGCCATTTTCAATGGTGCACAACCCCTCCTAATGCTTGTGACAACTTCAACCCTCCCCAAATTTCATGACTTATGCAAGCAAACTCCCAGCATTGACACATAAAGGTAAACAAGCCAGGTCATGGATTGCTGCAGGTCACTGGAACATGAACAAGCACTTACCACAATCATACGTGGATTGAGGAGTGTGAGATCAAGGTCGTGAACATCAGGGTATCGTGGATAATCTTCAGTCATTTCGGTGTATGATAGCCGTGGTTGTGTTGAACTCTGAAAGGCAAAGAAAGCAAGATTATTTCAGCACCATTCATAGAGTATGTTTTTTTTTAAGTTAAGTATGGCAGAAATACCTGAAGACTGCAAATGCTGGAATGTGAATATAAACACAATCTGCTGGAGGAACTCAGCAGGTCAAATAGCATTAGTGGATGAAAAAGAATGGTTGGGATTTCAAAACTGGGGATATGGAGTGGAAAAGCCACTGTAAAGAGGACAGGGGATCAATGTGGTATCAGTGAACCAGGTAGTGGCGAAAGAAGTAAAAAAAAAGCTAATAGGTCAGTGGAAGAAGATGCAGGGCAGGGAAGGTGATTAGAAGACAAAGGGTCTCAGTAATGGAATTTGATAAGAGGTGAGGATGGTGGTGTAGAAATGTTGAAATTTAAGAGAATGATCTCATTTAAACATTTCAAATGTTGAAATGTCTGGATAGAGTAGGCGAGGAAAGGTTGTTTCCCATGGTGGTAGAGTCTAGGACAAGAGGGCACAATTTCAGGATCAAAAGGCATCCATTTAGAACAGAGATGCAGAGAAATTTATTTTGCTAGATGGTGGTATATCTGTGGAATTTGTTGAAACAGGTGGTTGTGGAGGTCAAGTCATTGAGTGTATTTAAGGCAGAAAGATATTCTTGATTAGCCAGGGCATCAAAGGTTATGTGGAAAATACCGAGCAGTGCGGCTGAGTGGGAAAATGGATCAACTCGTGATTAAATGGCAGGGCAGACTCAGGGCTGAATAGGGGAAGGGTGAAGAATAGAAAAATCCATTAGGGAGTAAGGATAGGAAGGGATGGAACTAAAGGAGGGGATGAGAGTTGGTCAGGGCAGGAGAGGAGAAGTGCAGAAAGGGTACTGAGGAAGGAGAGTGGACACATTACCAGAAATTAGAAAATTGTATGTACCTACCATTGGGCTGTAGACTGCCCAGGTGGAACTCCTGATTCCAACCATCCTGAGCTTCTGCTTACATGTCATTAAAACTCCCCTTCCCATACTGACCTCTCTCTTCTGGGCCTTCTTCACTGCCGGCCCAACATAAATTCAAAGAAACAGAAATGCAAAAAAGCTCTACCACAATCAATCCTAGGAAGTGGAAACTTTTAACTCTGGGAGATGCACCATTGCTCAAAATATTCTATAACAGTTATAAATATTTGCTAAGAATTTTTCTTAAAAGGTTTTGTCATGCACTTACTGAATGGGTTTCTGAGTAGCAAACCCCACGGTCAAGCAAGGTAACGAGTTGTGATCTCAGAATAAGGCCATGAAAAGTTAAAGGTCGGAACCGCTCCTCCATCGTCCAGTCCTCGCTAGGAGACTGATCAGGGTAAAGATTTGGATAAGGAACATGTCTGCACAAAAAGGAGGGCACAGACAAGGTTAAGAAGGACAATTGCAAACCACTGAAACATTATAGATGTGCAGGTACAGCACAAAAAAAACTAATTCCCAATATCACAATTCAGTACTCTGAATGAGGTTAATTATCAGGAATTGACCAACAAAATACTGTCTTGGCAAGGTACTTCTCAATAATTTAACTGGTCTATAGTGAGAAAATAGGTTCCCAAAGAAGTGAATGATGGAACAACCACCAACCTACGCTCCAACATTTGCTGCAGAATATCCTCGCCGTCCTCAGCAACCTCCGTGTTCACCAGGTCATCACAAACATTCCTCAACTCACTCGATGGGTAGGATTTCATTGACTGGCTCCGCTTGTACTGTTCTCCAGCTCGAGTCAGTATACTCGATTTCTACAATTATGAAACACACCATGAACTTTGACACAGAAAAATAAACAGAAGTTTATACAACTGATTATGCCACTTGTGGCACATCAACCCTAGCAATGTGGCAATCATAAATTAACCCCAGAATAGATCACATGCTAAATTCTCCTGGATCAGGTCCAAAAATCATTTTGGCCAGATATGGAGCACTATAAAGAAATGATGGGCTTTGTGGAATTTAAATACAGAAAAGGTTAATGTTATGACTGCAAGCTCAGCAAACCAGTCATGGCAGAACAACAGAGATGGAATTTAAAAGGGAATTTAAAGTGTCTAAGTAGGATCAGACTATTGATGCTTGGGCCTTAGAAAACTCTCTACCCTGGCAATGTTCCTTATCACACAAGCAGTTACTTCCATTCAGATGTCATCACTGAGTTCCTTTACCAAAATTCTCCCAATAGCGACTTCCTTCCGATCACATATATAGTCGCTTGGAGGCTAAATTAGGCATTTGTCTGAGACAAATGAGAGGTTGCATTTAAATCCTTTATTGTTAACATGCAAAACTTTTAATCTTCTTTTCTAATATTCTATGTTGCAGATTCTTAACACGTTTAATGAGGCCTAAATGATATTCAACTGATAACTAAACGATGCTGAAAGCAGTCACAGAAATTGTCAACCCCTAACTCACTCTCCTTCTGGTTTCCAACTGTCAATACTGGCTGTAGAACCTCTTTTTAAAGGCACCTGAAACTACCGTGTGTGTTCTTTGGTACAGTGTGCTGGCCCCAGCTCCAACCACTGCACTGCTAGGACCAAGCTGAGCGTGCATGCATCACCAAGTTCTGTGGTGCATGTGTATTGCCAGACACTGGTTCCAACTCAAACCACCGTTATCAGGGCTGAGCCAACCATGCATGCGCTGCCATGATCTGGCTCCATCAGTGCTGGCACAGTACCCATGCACTAATAGGAAGAGGCCTACAGACCCTGGGACAACGCTGGCACCCACTGCCAAAACAAAAGGTAGATAGTTAGCCTATGGCTCTTATATTGCCATTTGAAGCCTTTACTTACTGCCAAATCAGAAGGTTGTGGCCCCACTCCAGAGAACTTGGTGCATTATCCATGCCAACTCTCCCAGTGCAATACTGAATGGTATCATTCAAGTAAGTTACCACACTATGACTGATCTCTCAAGCGCAAATATCCACAATTATTTAAAACTACAGGATTTCTTCCAAGTGCCCTGCACAATATTTATTCTACAGTTAGCATTGAACTGAGCAAACTGCCTGCAAGCAATCACTGCAAAAAATATATGTAGTGCATTTTAAAACTATTTAATGAGAGAAATAAAGATGTAAGTCAATGGAGAGGAGTGAAGAGAAAGATACAATTACAAAATCCTTATCACTTTCAGTTAATCAGTAACAGGAATAAACAATATCAAAGAAAAAAATGATAAATGATCTCAAAACATGCAAGCAATATACAGTACAATTGAACTTCAAGGTGGTGAGGGAAAACTCAAATCAAGAGCCTTGTAGATTACTGGCACACTCTGGTGGCTTCCAACGCCATTGCATGGATTATAATGTGATTAGAAATCTCAGGCCCAATGTGAAAGTGGATTGGATTCCAGGAACGATGGAATGGGGAAATGTACAGTTGTGTTCCCCTCGAAATAATTTAAGTAAAAAAATTATATCTTTTTTTACAAATTTGGCACCTGTATCTACAAAAAAAGATTAAATGTTTATTTTTTTAGATTTCTAAATGTTCTTCTTAACCTCTAAAACCTGCGTGGAATCCCATTAATGATGAAATAGATATGAATTTTAGACTAGATGAAATTTAATATTTCCAGCAGTCCATTCACATTCCTTTCTTTCTTTTTTTCTATTTTAACACTTTACTACATACATTTTTCTTTATCTTGGGACTGTAGGGGAGTGGGGAGAGGGCTATTATCATCATGTATTTGATACTCGATATTGTATTTGCATTTAGAAATATATTTGAATGCATGTATGGATAAAAGTTTTAAATAAAATATATTTTTTTAAATACAGACTCCAAAATTTTAGAAAAATATCGTATTTTTCCCAAGGTTGTGTGTAATTTTCTCCAGGGGAATACAAGCATACATTTCCACTTTCCAACAAATCATATCTAGATGGGAATCAGATTTCCAGGTAACCACTATATACTTCCTGGCCACCGCCAATGCAATCTTCACAAACTCTAATTGGTGTTTTGACAGCCTCATTTTAGGTTTTACATCTGCTATACCTCCCATTATAAATAATTCCAGTATCTGTATAAATCAAATCCTTGTGATTTGTTCGAGATGATTTCACAAATCTTCCCAGGAAGGCTTCACCTTGGAACAGGACCAGGTTGAATGCAAAAAGGTTCCGATTTCTTCACCTCATCTAAAACATTGATCTGATATTTCTGATTTTAATTTGTGTAATTTTTGTGACACAAGATTTAGTTGGTGCAAAAAATTGTATTGTGTCAATCTATACCTGATGTTAATCGTACTGGTCATGTTGTCCCGACATATGAGGGGCCAGCCTTTTTCAATCAGTATACCCAAATCTATCTCCTGTAATGTACACACTACTGCGAAGTGTGGAAAGAATGACGCACACCCAAGAACCATGAAGGCCCTGAATCTCTACCTTCCAAAAAATAAAATACCAAAATGCCAGGTACATCACCAATAGCTCCCTGTGCTGTATTTGAGTACTGCCCTTCGATGAATTGCTCCAGTACTCTTCTTACCACTGTGCTGGAGGAGGCTACTGTGAGAGTGGTTATCATCTCTGGCCTAGGGTGTACCAGAAGGATGGCATTGGCTAGTGCGCTCTTGGCCTTCTAGAATGACTCTGAAGCCTCATTGTCCCAGGCAATGTCTTTACTTTTTCCTGCCATGAGTGTGAAAAGGGGACACATGATGTGGGCCGCTGCCAGTATCAACAGTTGATAAAAATTAATCATACTGGTGAATTCTTGCAGCTCCTTTCACTGCGTTGGGCTTGGCGAAGTGCCGAACAGCCTCTATCTTTTTGGGCAGGGGCTTTGCCTGTTCATTTGATGCACTAGGAAGTTGATTGTTTCCAGCCCGAACTGGCACTCAGCAGGGTTTATAGTTAGTCCGAATTCCTGCAGCCAGGCGCACAGTCGCCTTAGATGGGTCATATGCTTTGCGTGATTGCAACTGGCGATGAGAATATCTTCCAAATACACGTGAATGGGAGATCCTGGCCCACTGCATCCATCAGCCTCTGGAAGGTCTGGATTGTGTGTCCAAATCCAAAGGGCATTCTCAGGAACGCAATAAGTCCAAAAGGGGTAATGCTGGCGGTTTTAGGGATGTCAAGAGGATGGACCGGGATCTGGTGATAGCCCCCGAAAAGGTTGACTTTTGAAAATACCCATGTCCCTTGTAAGTTAGCGGTAAAGTCTTGGATTTGGAGTACGGGGTATCTGTCTGATGTGGTGGCCTGTCACCACATGGCCTCCACCCTCCTGATGCCTTCAGCAGGGGGGAAGCCCAGGGGCTGTAGGAACACCGCACTATCCCCAGCTCTTCCATTTTTTTGTAAAACTTCTCCTTGGTGAGGGTGAGCTTCTCAGGAGAAAGGCTGCGGGCCCTGGCGTGGAACAGGAAGCCCCTCAGTGAGAATGTGGTGTTTTATCCTGTGCTTCAGTTCAGCGGAAGAATCTGTGGCACCATGATTGAAGGGAACTCCACTAGGATCGTATAAATGCATTATCGGCCAAAATAACGAAGTCGAGGTGGGGGACAGGTAACTTGGATTCCCCCCCCAGCGTACACCAAACATCACCCTTTAAGGTCCACCAGCAGGCAGTGGGCTCGCAGAAAGTCTGCGCCCAGGACCAGTTGCACCACTGCTGCAACCATGAATGTCCACAGGAACCGGTTGCTGCTGAAGCGGAAGGGGATGGTGCGGTCGCCAAAAGTTCTTATGGTGGTGCTGTTAGCTGTCCTCAGTGCCGGGCCTGGCTTGCTGTTCTGGGTGTTGTAAGCCAGGGGAAGGGTTGGGGAAGGACACTTATTTTGGCACCAGTTTCAACAAGGAAGCGTCTTCCAACGTGGAGGACGCTGTCACATTGGCCAATTGCTGCAGCCATTAATGATGGCTGGCCATGGTGTTTCCCGGAAACGCACAGGTTGGGTGGCATAGACGGGCCTCGGACCCCATTGCTGGTAATAGGAACAGTACTGTTGGTTGGGGTTCCACTTGCCTCTCTGTTTGCTGTAGCCTTGTTGCCAGCTGTGTGCGGGGCCTAGCGATCTGCTCCACCAAGCACTTTTGTCAAATCTTATCACTGTACGTAGCCTTTCACTTCTCAGAAATTTTACTTCTGATACATCTATTCCATTTCCATTAGCTTGTTAAATCTATCGGAACTATAATCAGTACCACTAAACAGTGAACTTTCCACCCACCTTCCCTCCAACCTTTGTAACTCCTCTTGCAATCCTCTTGTCCAATGCTAATTTCTCCAGTTGGCCTGACTACATACTGACTAAATCTCTCTGGAATTCATCACCATACTTATCACATAATTTCACACCCAGTTAATGTTTGGGTATACCAAAATCTACTTTTTCTGGCTTTGTGCTATATATATATATATATATTTGTTTTCCTATTTCCCTCTGATTTGTTCGAGCATCTGTAGTTTACATTTATAAATAATACCATAATTAGCACAAGTTGGCTATTTGGGCCATCAATAAGATCACGGCTGATCAGACTGTGGACTTGGCTTCAGTTGCCCACCTGTTCCCTAAAACGATCAAATCCCAAACTCTTCAAAAATCTATCTCTTAAATGAGAGCGTCTCTAGATATACTTACCCTTTTTTCGTTCTGCACTTCAGCCCACAAGCCTCATCAATTGTTCATCCTGATATATTACCACTTCACATAGCTGAAATTATGTCAACCTGTTGCATCACTGAAAACTTTGTAAACCAAAAAGGTAAGCTGCTATTCATGTCCTCCCTTAAGCTTCAGTAATATCATATACAGTACAATACCTGGTATCCAGCACCTATGGGGATTGGTAGATGCCAGATAAGTGTATTTTCCTGTTGCTTGAGACTTATTTTACAATGCCTAATTAATTAAGAATAAACAGTTTAAAAGACAAAAATTCAATACTGTACACTGAACAAACGTTACTTTATTTTCAGTCACATTCTTTGAACACATTTAACCCTCACTACATCTGTGGGTTCCTCTCCCTCCATGGTCCCTCCCACAAGACAAACTAAACATTATGGATAATTAACTCTCCCCCCCCCCCCACCCCCACCCCCACCAAGTTTACAGATAAAGCTCTGACCAGGAGAACTCTTACTAAACAGGGATAAGGAGACACTAGCAAGGATAAGGAGACACTTTAAGAGAGTCACCCCAACGGTGAGCGGCATCAACCAGCTCTTCATCCTGGGTGATGCCATTTTATTCAAACATAACTTTATTCAAAAAGTTGGACAACTGATGCACTCCACTGGCTGAATATTTGCTCCCATCTTCTCCAAAGGTTTATGTTACTTCAGAGATTATTTACTTTTACAATTTAAAATTACATATTTTTCACTACTGTTTTATTCTCATTTATTTTAATTTTTTTAAAATTAGTTTTCTTCAATTTTTCCCCCATTTGCTTGAATTCCAGATACCAGGGGTTTTTACTGAACTTATCAGTTCATCATTGATCTCCCAAACCAAAATATCCAGATGTTAGAAATATGAAAAATATGCTGCAGGACACATGAAGTCATTGAGTTTCAATATAACCCGATATCCAAGTGGTTCCAGCATTTTCTGCTTTTATCTTGCTTCCTAAACTTTTTATATTGTTGTGCACTTTTTTTCTTGAAGAAGGACTCAGGCTCAAAACGTTGGCAATATATCTGTCTCCTATGGATGCTGAAAAGACCGGCTAAGTTACTCCAGCATTTCAGTGTGTTTTTACACCATTAAACAAAATTATTTACTTTTCTTCCTCCAAATCTCTTTGCTCTGCCTCACAAATCATATTTCTAATTACATATTCAAATTGGCCTCACTCGCTTCTGAAACTAGTTTTATAAGTTGGTTTTTTAAAAAATCTGACCAACATCACTGGCTCTATTCTGGCATCAGTAAATCAGTATCAGATTTCTGCTATTATTTCAAAGAACTGTAGCTGATATTTTCATCTGAAATGACAAGGACTCCACTGCATTCAAACAGATCACTAGACAGTTCATCTTGCTTGTTTCTGGGAGCTTGCTATGCCAATAGACCTGCATTTCCTTTGCAGTAACTTGGCTGTTGCTAAAACTGCCATTTATCAAGGGCTTTGGAACACCAAGATCTTCAATAGAAATGCACGTTGCTTTAGGAGTTTCTTCACAAGTTTATGACATAAGTAGTGATAAGGCCTATTATGGTTATCACCATTCTAAACAGAATACCAACACTTGGCTTTCAGCCAATATCCAGATATCTCCTTCTGTTTCCCAGTATAATCTCACAGGTAGAAAGTAAGACTGTCCATTACCATTAAACTCTAATGTGTCACACTGCTCACCACTGAGATTTAGATGGGCATTTCTTGCACAGACTGTGTCAATGTCACACCAGTGTAGATTTACCTTAAACTTAATGTTGTTGCTGATGAGAATGTTTCCCTTCATAAACTCCTTTTCATTCCCTCTGTTTTCCGTGACGACGGGGTATGCATGATGTGCTGTGGTGCGCAGAATACTGACCAATGACTGGATTCGGGTATGAGGATAAACATAGGTTAGATTTGGCTCCATGATATCACTGGCTGTCAACCTGGGTTTGAAGATAAATATAATCATTTTCTAGTCTTTCAAAGTTGGGGTTTAACTTTACAAGAATTTCCATGAACCTCAATAAACATAAAGTCTGGAGATACTGTACAGTCCAGCAGTTATAATGTGCCCAAAGTAAAATTGCTAAGTCTGGGAGAGAATCTCCTGATAAAACCATTACTACTCTGCAAGAACCTGGTGATTCAGCAAATACTAGAAAAAATTTTAAAAACCTGCCTTGGATTTGTTTCTTCACGTCAATTAAGACTCTAACAACACATTAAACTAAAGAATTGTAATGTAGATAGAAGAGGGATTTTGTTTTTCAGAACCAATAGTCTTGGGCCTTGCCAGACATTGATGCTATGTGCCTCTCTCTCAAATAGGGAGACCATAATTTTAAGTCAAACCTAATCAATTGCTAATTGTTTGATTACATTGTTTAACTCTTTGACAGGAACAGGCAGGACAGTGGAGGAGTCTTAAATGATAAACACCTACTTATCCATTTCAGCCTCAGTCTCCCATTCAAGTAATGGGACACCACGAAGTGCCACATGCAGGTCGTAAATTCCTTTATTAAAAAAGTCACCTGTCCACTTTGCCACCTGGAGAAAAATGGAGCGGAAGAAAGATGAAAGTCTTTGATAAAACTCACCTGATGGCAAAAGATAACAGTATTTGGGATCTTGCAGATCAAATGTAACAGTTGTTTGGTATTACCACTAAGTCTCAAGAACCCACAGCCCTTAAGACTGGTCACTGAAACAACAGCTCTGAAGATTCTACCCACTAGCAAGCACAGCTACAATTGGGAATGCATAAAGCTGATTCTAAAAGATATTATCCTTATTCCAGTCTGAACCATACCATCAACATTTATACAAATGTCTAACATAATCCCCTTTTTGTTTCAGGAAAAAATTTGTGTCCAGTGTAATTGATTTCCACTACCACAGATGAACCTAATACCCAACCTTACCCATACCCTGTCACGAACAGACATACCATCAATGTGACCATGATGGGCAATCCATATGTGATTTCATTGGTTGATTCAATGAGAATGACAGTGAGACTGATGGTCATGCGAACCACGCCCCCAAGGAATGCAGCAGCTCCCACTAGAGCAAAAGTTCCAGAATAGATGTGAGTCATCCCAATGTACCTAGGACAGATAATAAAAATTATTGAAAGTAGTTGTATCAAATACATCAACACTTGGGGGGCGTGGCAAGATGGCATAGAGTCTAGACGTGCAATCTTGACCTCTCTGGCCAGACTTTTAAATACCCGTTTTTTAATCCTTTGTTTCCAAGTTTAAATTTTTTTAATTTTAGTTTAAAGTATTAAGGAATTATTATGGCCACTAATGGTAAAAAGACTAAATCTCAAGTTCAAAAGAAAATACATTTTCGAAGTACTGAAGATTTGGGGCTTAGACGACTTGAAGCAGCCCCAGGCTCAATTTCTTCATTGCCTAAATCCCAAGGTTCGCGTGGAGGCTGAAAAGGAAATGCATCAGGCAGCATTACAATCTGAAGAAGTCGTTTTTCTTCGCGAATGGATGAGAAGACAACAAGATGCGGGGAGAGACCAGCGGCGACTCCCTGAAGAAGTTGGGATGCCGTCGCTGGGAGTCCAGACCTGCAGTAAATCTTTTAAAATGCCTTTTGTTGAATTGCAGCAGGAGCTGCAATTACCTTGTTCTGCCAATGTGTTAGAGAGAGCAGAGCTGAGCTTTACTGAATCACAATTGAAGACAGCTATTCAAGCTGTTATAAAACCTGGAATGGATTTGTTGACATCTCAAATGAATGAAATGGTTCAAATGAATGCTGGTATTAAGGCACGTATGGATGCATCTTATGAAGAATTTAAAAAATTTCAGACTGCTTTTTTGGACTGTAAACAACAAGTGACTTCTAACACAGAAAAAGTATTGAAGGTGGAAAAATCAGTCATAGAATTAGGAGAACGTGAGAAGGAGCTAGAAAGAAAAATAGATTATTTGGAAAATCAAAGCAGAAGGAATAATGTGAAAATTGTTAGTTTGCCAGAAGGTATAGAAGGACAAGATCCTCTTTGTTTTTTTAAAGACTGGATTCCACAAATATTAGGGCAAGAATTTTTCTCTGGGAAGAGCCCATAGAGCTTTAAGAAGAACACCCTCAGCTGTCAACCACCAAGACCGGTATTAATTCGATGTTTGAGTTATTTGGATAGAGAAGCAATACTTCAACTTGCAGTACAAAATGCGAGACAACGACAAACCCCATTATTGATTCAAAATAGCAGAGTCTTTTTTTTATCCTGATCTGAGTCAAAAGGTCATTCAACGTCGACGTCGATTCAATCCAGTTAGAGAAGTTTTGTGGTGTAAAGGTTATAAGTCTACTTTTCGTTACCCTGCAGTGTTGAAGGGGTTTTATGGAGACTATCAATTTCGGTTTTTTGAAACTGATCGTGAAGCAATGATTTTTGCTGATTCATTGCCAGATATAAGAGGACAACGACGTAGTCCACCATTATCTCCTAAAGAAAAATCTGGTTGTTCTGGAAACGGAAGAAATGGCAGAAATGGGAAAAACGGGAATGGAAAGAGTCTACCTCCTTCTGAAATGGGATCTTCGAGATTGGAATCTTCTGGATGAAAAGAAGAATTTTTTTAAATTCTATTTTTTGTTTTGTTATTATGAGATTTTGATGTTACTGGCTGCTTGGCTGGGGAGGGAGAGATGTGCACTAAGTGCTTTACTAGTCATCAGCCACTGGTGGGTGACCCACACCCAATTTTTGTTTAGGGGATTACTACCTTTTGGTAGTTTTTTTTTGGGGGGGGTTTCTTTTTTTAATTATTTTTTATTTTTATTTTATTTTATTTAGTTTTTAATTTGTGATTTTTTTATTGGAGGGCCTCTTTACGTTGATTTGAGTTTCTATATAAAGATATTATTGGTATTTAGTAATAATAGTAGATATGTCAAAGTTGAGGTTTGCTACTTCTAATGTTCGAGGATTAAATAGTATGATTAAACGTAAGCGAGTCTTGGCATATATTAAGAAAATGAAAATTGATATTGCCTTTTTACAAGAAACACATTTGAATGTGAAGGAAAGCGTGAAATTAAAAAGGGACTGAGTTGGGCATGTATATTCTTCTTCATTTAATTCTAGAGCTAAAGTTGTAGCAATTTTGATACATAAAAATTTATCTTTTGAATTACAATCAATGGAGGAAAAGGCAGGATATATTCTTAAATTGAATTGTAAGATTTTTAGTGAATTTTGGACTTTACTTAATATTTATGCTCTAAATGCAGATGATGAAGTATTTATTTCGGATGCATTTTTATGTTTGGGTCAGGCTAATGATAATATTTTAGTTGGTGGTGATTTTAATTGTGTTTTGGAACCTTTATTAGATAAATCTCCAAAGAAAGTTAAAAAATCCAAGATGGCAATTCAGGTTCAAGCATTGATGAAAGATCTTAATTTAGTAGATATTTGGAGACATCTTAATCCAACAGAGAAAGATTGTTCCTTTTATTCATCTAGACATGAATCGTAAGGATTGACTTCTTTTTAGTATCGGCACATTTACAAGGGAAATACAACAAGCGGAATATAAAAGTAGGGTGATTTCAGATCATTCTCTGTTATATTTTACATATGAAACTTCTGAGAAAATTAAAATAGCTTATTGTTGGAGATTTAATACAATGTTGTTAAAAAATATGGAATATATTGATTTTTTGAAAAAACAAATTAATTATTTTTTCAAATAAAATTCTAATTCTGTTCAAAGTAAGTTTGTAATATAGGATGCTATGAAAGCATATTTGAGAGGACAAATAATCAGTTATTCTTCTAAAATAAAAAAGAATCAATTAAATCAGAGTCTTGAATTAGAGAAACAGATCGATGAGTTAGAAAAGGAATTTCAGAAAGATGCTACAGAAGATCAGAAAATAGAATTATCTAGGTTGAAATTGGAATATAATACTTTGCAATTTTATCAATTTAAATGTGTGATTAATAGGACTAAACAACAGTATTACGAATGGGGAGAGAAAGCGCATAAGGTATTGGCGTGGCAATTAAAGAAAGAACAGATATCGAGGACTATTAATCCTGTTAGACGGAATTCTCTTATTACATAAACCTCGTGAGTTTAATGAAGAATTTTATTCATTTTATAAAAAGTTATATACATCTGAAGGAAAACAGGAAACTGGATTGATTGATCTTTTTTTTAAATCACAGCTGAATTTACCGATATTCTTTGGCTTGGCTTCGCAGATGAAGATTTATGGAGGGGTATGTCTACGTCTGCTGCAGGCTCGTTGGTGACTGACAAGTCCGATGCAGGACAGGTGGGCATGGTTGCAGCAGTTGCAAGGGAAAATTGGTGGGTTGGGGTTTGGTGTTGGTTTTTTCCTCCTTTGGCTTTTGTCAGTGAAGTGGGCTCTGCGGTCTTCTTCAAAGGAGGTTGCTGCCCGCCGAACTGTGAGGCGCCAAGATGCATGGTTGGAGGCGAGATCAGCCCCACTGGCAGTGGTCAATGTGGCAGGCACCAAGAGATTTCTTTAAGCAGTCCTTGTACCTCTTCTTTGGTGCACCTCTGTCTCAGTGGCCAGTGGAGAGCTCACCATATAACATGATCTTGGGAAGGCGATGGTCCTCCATTCTGGAGACGTGACCCACCCACCGCAGTTGGGGCTTCAGCAGCGTGGATTCGATCCTTGCGGACTCTGCCAGCTCGGGTACTTCGATGTTGGTGATGAAGTCACTCCAATGAATGTTGAGGATGGAGAGGAGACAGTGCTGATGGAAGTGTTCTAGGAGCCGTAGTTGATGCCGGTAGAGGACCCAAGATTCAGAGCCGAACAGGAGCGTAGGTATGACACGCTGATCTTTGTGTGTTTCTTCAGGTGGTTGTTTTTCCAGACTCTTTTGTGTAGTCTTCCAAAGGCGCTATTTACCTTGGCGAGTCTGTTGTCTATCTCGTTGTTGATCCTTGCATCAGATTAAATGGTGCAGCAGAGGTAGGTAAACTGGTTGACCCTTTTGAGTTTTGTGTGCCCAATGGAGATGTGGGGGGGCTGGTAGTCATGGTGGGGAGCTGGCTGATGGAGGACCTCAGTTTTCTTCAGGCTGACATCCAAGCCAAACATTTTGGCAGTTTCCGCAAAACAGGATGTCATGCGCTGGAGAGCTGGCTCTGAATGGGCAACTAAAGCGGCATCGTCTGCAAAGAGTAGTTCACGGACAAGTTGCTCTTGTGTCTTGGTGTGAGCTTGCAGGCACCTCAGATTGAAGAGACTGGCATCCGTGCGGTACCGGATGTAAACGGCGTCTTCATTGTTGAAGTCTTTCATGGCTTGTTTCAGCATCATGCTGAAGAAGATAATAAAGAGGGTTGGTGCGAGGACGCAGCCTTGCTTCACGCCGTTGTCAATGGAGAAGGGTTCGGAGAGCTCATTGCTGTATCTGACCCAACCTTGTTGGTTTTCGTGCAGTTGGATAACCATGTTGAGGAACTTGGGGGTGGGGGGGGCATCCGAGGCACTCTAGTATTTGCCAAAGCCCTTTCCTGCTCACGGTGTCGAAGGCTTTGGTGAGGTCAACAAAGGTGATGTAGAGTCCTTTGTTTTGTTCTCTGTACTTTTCTTGGAGCTGTCTGAGGGCAAAGACCATGTCAGTAGTTCCTCTGTTTGAGCGATTCTGGGAGGACATTTTCGGCGACACTAGGTATTAGTCTATTAAGGAGATTCCTAGCGAAGATTTTGCCTGCAATGGAGAGCAGCGTGATTCCCCTGTAGTTTGAGCAGTCTGATTTCTCGCCTTTGTTTTTGTACAGGGTGATGATGATGGCATCACGAGGTCCTGAGGCAGCTTTCCTTGGTCCCAGCAGAGCTTGAAAAACTCATGCAGTTTGGTATGCAGAGTTTTGCCGCCAGCCTTCCAGACCTCTGGGGGGGATTCTATCCATACCTGCTGCTTTGCCACTTTTCAGTTGTTCAATTGCCTTATATGTTTCTTCCCGGGTAAGGACCTCATCCAGCTCTAGACTCAAGGGCTGTTGAGGGAGCTGGAGCAGGGCAGATTCTTGGACTGAGCAGTTGGCACTGAAAAGAGATTGGAAGTGTTCTGACCATCGATTGAAGATGGAGATCTTGTCGCTGAGGAGGACTTCGCCGTCTGAGCTGCGCAGAGGGCTTTGGACTTGGGGTGAGGGGCTGTACACAGCCTTTAGAGTCTCATAAAAACCCCTGAAGTTGCCAATGTCAGCGCTAAGCTAGGTTCTTTGGCAAGGCTAGTCCACCACTCATTTTGGATCTCCCGGAGTTTGCGCTAAAGATGGCTGCATGCGAGACGGAAGGCTCGTTTTTTCTCTGGCCAGGAAGGCTTTGCAAGATGAGCTTGGTGGGCAGATCGCTTCTTTGCCAGCAGCTCCTGGATTTCCTGGTTGTTTTTGTCAAACTAGTCCTTGTTTTTCCTGGAGGAGAAGCCCAGTACCTCTTCAGTGGATTGCAATATGGCCTTTTTCAGCTGATCCCAGAGGGTTTCAGGAGACGTGTCCGTGAGGCAGTTTGCATCTTCGAGCTTTGCTTGGAAGTTTCCTCTCACTTCGTCTGACTGCAAGTTTCCAACATTGAACCTCTTTCTGGGAGCTCAACTGTTCTTGAACTTTGGCTTGAAGTGAAGGTTGAGCTTGCAGCGAACAAGCTGGTGGTCAGTGTGGCATTCCGCGCTGGGCATGACCCTGGTGTGGAGCACATCTCGTTTGTCTCTTCCTCGCACCAGAACGTAGTCCAGGAGGTGCCAGTGTTTGGATCAGGGATGCATCCAGGTAGTCTTCAGGCTGTCTCTCTGCTGGAAAAGAGTGTTAGTAATGATAAGCCGTTGTTCTGCGCAGAGCTCCAACAGGAGGCGCCCGTTGTCATTGCACTTGCCGACACCATGCTTGCCAAGGATTCCTGGCCAGGTTTCTGAGTCTTTGCCGACGCGAGCGTTGAAGTCGCCAAGAATGACAACCTTGTCGGCTGTAGGGGTGCATTGGATGAGGTTGCGCAGATCAGTGTAGAACTTGTCCTTTTCTGCTGGTTCCGCCTGAATGGTTGGAGCATAGACACTAATGAGAGTGATGCGTCGCTTGTTTTGAAGGGGGAGTCGCATGGACATGATCCGGTCAGAGTGGCCTGTCGGGAGGTTTTCGAGTTTGGAGACAATGGAGTTCTTGACCGTGAAGCCAACACCAGATAGGCGTCGTTCAGCCTGAGGCCTCCCAGACCAGTAGAGTGTGTAGCCCGCGCCGTGTTCTTGGAGGCTGCCTGCATCAGCAAGGCAGACTTCGCTGAGAGCAGCTATGTCGATGTCGAGTCTGAGGAGTTCATGTGCGATGAGGGCAGACCTACGTTCAGGTCGGTGGCTGTCAGCCTTGTCTAGCATGGTTCTGATGTTCCAGCATGTTAGCTTGAGTTTGTGTGAATCTTTTGAGGGGGAGGATGTGGACATGTCCTTGGGCCTGCACAAAGGAGCTTTTAGGTGGAGTGCAGTGTGCGCAGTACTGGCCCCACCCCTTACACCCATGGTTCATGTGCCGTGGCCAAGCAAGCTGGGTATGGCAGCGAGGTCCTTGGGTCGTAGATTTTATATCGGAGTGTCCTTCTCCTATGCAGGTTCCTTAACCGGGCTGAAGAGGCCTGCCTCCCCTTTTAGGTCGAGTACATGTCTAGTACGACATGCCTAAATTGTGAACAGTAGCATTCATTGTTTTTCCACCTTTGTGTTTAATAGTCTTTTGCTTCACTTCCATACTGATACTTCTCCTTTGCCTCTTGCTGCTGCTATCACCAGCATTGGTATTGCTGCATTTGAAAGCCAATATGGCGGTGTACATCTATGAAGGCATTACTGATATTAGAGGATGGAGATATACAGGAGTTAGAAAAATCATTTATTGATTCTGAAATTAAAATGGCTATGCTGGAAATGCCAAATGATAAATCGCCTGGCGATGATGGATTCTCGGTTGAATTTTATAAAATTTTTTATGATGATTTATCGACAGTGTTTGGGGATGTATTACGTCAAGTTGGAGAACGTTATGAACTACCTGAGTCTTGTTCTAGTGCTTTAATTACAGTAATTCCTAAAAAAGATAGAGATCCTTTGAAAGTATCGTCATATAGACCAATTTCATTGTTAAATGTAGATTATAAAATAATAGCAAAAATATTAACGAATAGATTGATCAATATGAATCAACTTTGGTAAAAATTTAGCCAAACAGGTTTTATAAAGAACAGCTATGCTTCAGATAACATTTTGCGCGTGATTTGTTTGATTAATATATTTCAACAATCTTTAGATCATCCGATGGTGATATCCTTAGATGCAGAAAAAGCATTTGATAGAGTTGAATGGAATTTTTTGTTTAAAGTTTTGGAGAAATTTAAGTTTGGTCCTACTTTTATTGGTTGGATTAGGGCTCTATATAGTAAACCAGTAGCTAGAGTATGACGAATGGTTTGATTTTGGAATCTTTTAAGTTAACTCGATCAATTCGTCAAGGTTGTCCTTTATCACCAGCTTTGTTTACGATAGTGATTGAACCTTTAGCACAGTTGATAAGACAAAATACACAGATACAAGGTATGAAAGTTTTAGATAAGGAGTATAAAATTAATTTATTTGCTGATGACGTATTGGTGTATTTAACAAATCCAGCTCAGTCACTTTTGCATTTGAAGGAATGTTTAATACAATATGGATGTCTTTCTGGATATAAAGTTAACTGGGAAAAAAGTGAAATATTACCAGTAAGTGAAGGAGATTATTCAGTTTATAAGAATATTATTAATTAATCTTTATATAAATTAAATTATGCTCCGTTAATGAAAAAGATCAAAACTGATTTGATTAAATGGAAAGATTTACCTATTAATTTAGTAGGAAGGATAAATACAATTAAGATGAATATCTTTCCGCATTTACAATATCTGTTTCAATTTATTCCATATTTACTTGATAATTTTTTTTTGAGATTTAAATAAAATGGTAAGGGAGTTTTTATGGAGGGGTAAATTTTCAAGAGTAGCTTTGAATAAATTAACTTGGAAATATGAATTAGGAGGATTACGTTTACCACATTTTCAAAATTATTATGAGGCAGCCCAACTTAAATTTATTAGCTCATTGATGGATTTGGTACGGCCTCCTAGTTGGGCTAAAATTGAGATGGCAAGTATTTCTGAATTTGAAATACATCAATTTTTGTTTAGGTGGAATATGAATTTGTTACAACAATATAATGTGCCTATACTAAAACATTTAATTAAGTTATGGATAAAGAAAAATAAAATGATAGGTTCTAGGGGTAAATTATTGGCTTTGACTCCGTTGTATAATAATCAACTTATTTCTTTTTCAATACATAATCAAAGTTTATTGCATTGGAGATTTAAAGGTGTGAAAAATTTGGGAGATTGCTTTAAAGAGGGTAAGTTTTTATCTTTTAATCAGATGAGGGAAGATTTTGGTATTGATAAGAATTCTTTATTATCAAATTCGATCTTTGGTAAAATGTATGTTTGGTAGAGATATGATTTTACCTAAAATGACTAAATTTGAGACTTTTCTTATGAAGGTACCAGAGAAGGGGTATATTTCATTTATGTATCAAATATTACAGGATGGTATGGATAAAAAGGGTTGGGATAGATCTAAAATTAATTGGGAAGCGGATATTGGTTTTATTTTTTTCTGGATTGGTTAGATATCTGTTATGATAGTGTAACTAGATTGATAAATGCACGTTATGCAATGATTAATTACAACTTTTTACATCAATTATATTTGACACCTGAAAAATTAAAAAAATATGGTTTCCATGAATCAGATTTGTGTTTTAGATGTGGTGATACAGTTGGAACTTTTTTTCATGCCGTTTGGAAGAAAATTCAATCGTTTTTAGAATATCTGTATAAGATTAAAATAGTTTTAGATCTAACAGTATTTTTATTGGGTAGTTTGCAACCTTTGAAAGGTTTGGGATTAGATAAGTTCCAGCTTGCTTTTGTATATTTAGCTTTATCCATATTGCTAGTACGAGGAAAGGTACTAGCTAGTACGAGGAAAGGTACTATTAATAGATGGCATAATGAGATGAAATATTGTTTAATAATGGAAAAAATTACTATGTTTTGCATGATAATTATAATTTTTTTTATTAATAAGTGGTTGTTATACTCGGAATATTTACATTTCAATTTATATTGATTAGATTTTAACATATATATTTAATTTTTTTCTAATATTCTTTCTTTTTTTTATGGCTCTCCTTAGGAGAGTTGGCTGAAGGGGAGGGGGGTTCTTTTCTTTTCTTTTTTCTTCTATATATAAAAAAAAGTTCATGTTTAATTGCTGTATACGTCATATATTTTTTTGTTTTTTGAACGAATAAATAAAGTTTAAAAAGAGTACATCAACACTTTATCACCCACTAGCTCCCTTTGAGTGCAGTGTTCCCAAAATGCCTTTTTTCTCTTTCCTTCAGAACGTGAAATACAAAAGAGAAGTGATACCCATTGCTTTAAATAAAATAACCAAATGTTAATCACACATTGTACATCAGTATTTGCATTAATCTTGAAATAACAACAGTTACTGCAAATTCAGATACTTGGAAATAAATTACACTAAACTTTTGCTCAAACACTCACGTTTTCAGAATGTTTGCCACAAGTCGACCATAGGCAGCACCGCACAGCAGTGAGGGCACGAAGAGACCACTGGGAACAGACAAACCATATGTCCAACATGCCAGAATAAAGTAAAGAATGAAGAAAATGCTCAGAGTGACTGGACTGAAGGTTCCTGCAGAAACAAGAATAGTAAAACAAGAGATACAACATCAGAGCAAAATCCTTCAGTTAGTCCAACACTAAACCGTGCATCTTGGCGCCTCACAGTTTGGCGGGCAGCAACCTCCTTTGAAGAAGACCGCAGAGCCCACCTCACTGACAAAAGGCAAAGGAGGAAAAACCCAACACCCAACCCCAACCAACCAATTTTCCCCTGCAACCGCTGCAACCGTGTCTGCCTGTCCCGCATCGGACTTGTCAGCCACAAACGAGCCTGCAGCTGACGTGGACTTTTTACCCCCTCTATAAATCTTCGTCCGCGAAGCCAAGCCAAAGAAACATACCACAACAGTGCCAACACAGGTAGATAGAGTGGTGAAGGCACTCTTGATTTCATCTGTCAGGTTCAGAACCTGACAGATCCCTACAGAAGCAGGGATATCACATTACAATTGCACAAGTCATTAATCAGACTGCACTTGAAGTATTGTTTATAGTTCTAGTCACATATCTGCAGGAAAGATTTTATTTGAAATTGGAATTGGTGCAGAAAAGATTCTGGCGTATTACAAGATGAATGGACGAAGTAGAAAAATAGGCAGGATAGACTTGGTCATTTCTCCCTGAAGCATAGGAGACGAAATGGGAGGGGGGGGGTGGGGGTGGACCTCAGAGATTTGGAAAATCATGAGGGGCATTGAATGGCAGAGCAGACTCAAATCCTAATTCTGCTCTGTCATGATTGTCTTATGGATGGGAGTTTTAAAAGGGCCCTGAGGGGCAGCTTTTTCCACATAAAAGTGGTGGGTTTGTGGAACAAGCTACCACAGGAAATGGTAGAGACAAGTACAATTGTAATGTTTCAGACATTTAGAGAGGCATTTGGATAGGAAGAGTTGGGAGTAGTAATTCCCAAAGTGGGCACCCCCCCCCCTCATCCCCGTGGGCAATGGAAGGACCCAAGTGGGCAGTGAGGGAAAAGGGGGAGTGAGGAAAAAGGGGGCAGTGCAGTCTTCAATTCACCCTGTTCAGAATGCCGTCACTAAACCCCTCCCACCCCGCTCAAAGCTGCCAGAAGCTCCCCCCACCCCGGCTCAGTGGCATTGTAAGAGGGGGGATGGGATGTGGCCTGAAAAAATTTAGTAACCACTGGTTTAGAGGAATATAGCTTGGGTAGACAACATGATCAACATGTTGGGCCTATATCAGCAGTGTAAAACTCTGATTACAGTGGATAGCGCATTGGTCAGATCAGTCTTTGACATTATCTGCATATATATTTATATCAGTTGGGTAATTACAACAATAAACTAATCTGTGACATCTATTTCCTTGATTTGTGACAAACAGAATTACAGCTGAGAAGCTATACACAACATTCAGCCTCCTGAACTTGGCCCACCAATTAGATCAATCATATGTTAGTTCCACTGGTCCAATTTGGAATTTTCAGTGGATCACATAACCCCAACAACTCGGAACTGGGAACATGGAATGACAGTAGAGGGTGGAGAAATTGGTAAAGAAATAGACTGAAGAGGGTTCAACTATCTTGGGACACAAACCTAGTGAAATTTTATGAGCATCAGCACATTGTTAAAAAGGATCTTGGATCAAGCTGAGGAAGAATTAACTACGTGAACTAAAATCAATCCAAAGTGCTGCTGTGCATCACTCTAACTCACCATCTTGGTGAAATAACTGGAGAATAGCAGTCTCTTGAGGGTTGAAGAATAATGTTGCCATGTCATTATAGGTATGATTTCGACAGAAAAAAGTTTTGATGCTGGAATTCACATCCTCTTCAGATAGCTGAGAGAAATTAAATTGAAGTATTGTACTCAGTAACAAAATTCAGCGTAAAGGCTAATTCACAAGGTATCAGCAATAGGAGATCAGTCCTAAACCAGTCATGCATTTACATCAAAAAGCAAAACATTGTAATTGCTAAAAATATGAAACAGAAAATACTGGAAATTCTACATGAGTATTCTGCATTCTGCCCTCTTGATGTGTTTTCCCTGACACTGGGATGTGATGAAAAGTGAATATATTGTCATGGCCAAGTAATAATGTACACATAGACCAACATTTTTTCTTGCTCCAGCCACAGTGTATGGAAGATACAACAACAGTATAAACTATAGAGCACCATGAGCCAAAATGATAGATAAATACAAAAGGAAAAATATTCATAATTGCTATTAGTACAAGGAAAAAAAAGTGATGTTTCAATAGTGCAGACAGATCTTTTGGTGATCCTGGAATAATTTTCGGTAAGGAGAGGATCAAGTATGTGACAACGGTTGGAAAAAAAACTTCAAGCTTCTGTATCATCTTCATGAAGGTAGCAGCAAGAAAAGATTGTGACCAGGGTGATGGAGATAGCTTTATGATGTTGGCTGCCTTCTTGAGGCAATGTATCACATGAATATCTTTAACGGACAAGGTCAGTGCAATGACTTCGCAAGGCTACCATGTTCTGCAGCCTTTTGTGATCCAGGGCATTCAAGATTCCAAATCAGACAGTGATTCAACATGGAGATAGGTGCATGAGTCCATTGGCTGTCTGATCCTGGTCCATCATAAGCTCCTTAGTCTTGCTGACATTGAAAGCAAGATTGTTCTTCTGGGATCATACAACCAGATTCTTGATCTTCATTTCATATCCATTATTTAGCCAACAGTGGTGCCATCAACAATTGATAGAATGCATTGGAACTGAAATTTGCTTTGCTGTCTAACTATACATTTCTAACTATACATTCCCATTGAAAGGTCATTGATCTTAGATGCCAACTCTAGATTCTTTCTCCACAGCATATTGCCAGCATTTTCTGATTGATAATCTACAACTCTTGAGAATGTTACCTATTACAGAACAAGACCCCAAGCTCCAAATGCTAAGGAAGAGCTGAGCTGTTTCCCCTGTCAAATATTGTCAAATGATCACCAAATTCAGGCTTCAATGAAATGACTACCAACCATCATATGCATTGCATCAACTTTTTTAGAACGTGTACCGCACTAAAGTACTCAGTATTTATACCCACTGCATCAAGAGCACACGAGATGCGAGTTCGTTTTAAAATAACTTTCAATTGAAGCGAAATGATTTCCGTAATGTTTTTGGAGTATCATGGTGTCAGAATGCTGTTTAGATTTAAGATTCCTTTCTTGTCATGAAATCAAAACAGTGCAATAACACACGGAATTTGCTTTTGTCTGCCATAAAGCAGACAGATTCACCATCGGCAGAAATGGCCTGAAGTGCCTCTTACAGTGAGAGAAAGAGAAGCAAAAGAGAACCCCTTAGATTCCCTGCTTAAACCTTACTATGGCTATATTTTTTTAAATTATTCTCATTGAAAGCACTGAGAGCAACTGTTAATAGGAAGGAAACAAAGTCAATACTATCCAATAATAACTGAAATAAAAAGTATTAGTGAACCCAAAAATCTCTCCAAAAGTCATTGTACACAAATCAATTTTCCTGAGAATACCGGGCGTCAATGAATATAAAAGCTTGAATGTTCCACTCACCTGGAGTGTTGCATTGTTGGTGTGTGTTTGTGAAGGGAGCTCTCGACACTCCCCTAAAGTCACAGATGCTATAAAAATTACCATCGTTGTAACCATAGCAACTAACAGACTCTCCAGGATCCTGGAGGTGAAGACAGAATCAATGATAGAAAAACCTTTCACATGATGTTTGAACTTAGAACATAAATGAGCAGTTAGATTGGCCTCTACTGGCATATTACATTGAATAGTTACAGCATTTTCTTCACTGGCTCCAGGTTTAAAATAATATTCAGGAAATACCTAGCTTACACCTAGCTCCCAACTCCCATATGAAGTTATAGTGGAATTTCTGAAGTATACCACTGCTAACTCAGCAAAAGGAGGAATGTGGTTAGATAAAAATCAGGCAGATAACTAATCATTAACTAATGATAACAGAAAGAGATAACCTGAACACTGAGGTCAAGGTTGGACTTTGCCTCTTATAAAGGATAGTCCTACGATATTCATCATCTACTACAACTTAGTATCCAGTACGTCTCTCACACCACCATCATCGAGCATGAACTTTAACCCCAGTTCATAAGAAATACAAGTGTGGCATCAAGGTCCTCTGGTAAACTGATGTCAGTCTCAAGATTCGGGGGAGTAGATTTAGGACAGAGATGAGGAAAAATAGTTTTTACCAGAGAGTAGTGAATGTTTGGAATTCTCTAACCAGGGAAGTAGTTGAGGCTGCTTCATTAAATATATTTAAAATTCATTTAGATGAATTTTTACATGATAGAGGAATTAGGGGATATGGGGAGAAGGCAGGTAGGTGGAGTTAGGTCATAAATTAGATCAGCCATGATCGTATTGAATGGCGGAGCAGGCTCGATGGGCCATTTTTGGCCTACTCCTGTTCCTACTTCCTATGGTCCTAGTATAAACAAAGTGAAAGCACTGTGTTTAAAGCCATACCTCACTCAAAGAAGGTTGTGGTTGTTGGAAGTCATCCATCCCAGCCACAGTACATCACTGCAGGAATATTTCAGTGCAGTCCTAAGCCCAACAATCTTCAGTTGTTTCATCAATCAATGACCCTTCCAAGCATTACAAGTTCAGAAATGGGAATGCTAGTTGATTACCCAAGGTTCACAGCTCCTCAGTAACAACCCTTGCCTGCATGCAACAAGACCACATAACATTCAAGCACATGCTGATTAATGGCAAGTAAGATTTGCGCCAATGAGCCAGGAAATGCTCATCTTCGGAGTCTAACCACTTTCTCTTGACATTTAGATCATTACCAGCACCATGCATTCGCAATCAATGTTCTGCAATCACCATAAACCAAAACTTCTACCAGGCTAGACACAAATTCCATGGCTACCAGAGCAGGTTAGAGGCTGGCTATCCTTCAGCAAATGACTCACCAACTGACACCCAAGGCATTAAAATCAGGAATTTGGGAGTATTTGTTTGGATAAGTGTAGCACCAACAATTCTCAAGAAACTCAATACCATCTAAGACACAGCAGACCAGTTGATTTGTGTCCCATGCTAAGCAGTTATGCCCTCCAGCAATTTGTCTCAACTACTCCAGCAAATTTTCACCTCTCCAAAGAGGCAGAAAGTGCATGGAAACATCACGATCTGCAAGTTCCCAGCCAAGTTGCACACTATCCTGACAACCAAGTAGTCCACTTATCCTAAATGGCTGTGGCCAAATCCCACTTTGCTATGAATTATCAAAGGACTGCAGTGCCACCTTCTCAGGCAATAAGGGATGAACAAATGCTGACCTTACAGCAACACCCAGATCCTGAAAATAAATATGAAATAAGATGTAGATTGGGGAACTGGAGGATAACAAGAACTTGTGCAACTGCACCAAGCCTAATTCAGCATGATTAAAACACGAAAGTCTACAAACATAGTAGAGAAACATTGGTTATATGTCTTTATCTTTGCCATATAAAGTACGCTGTTTGACCTACTGAGTTTCTCCAGTATTGTGTTTCTACTAATTCAGAACGATCAGGAGCAGAACAAATAAAGGTTGAAAGATCAAAATAATTCAGAATATGATTAATATTTATGTGAAATTCAAAGATTTAAAGAACTTTCTTGGTGATCCTTGCTTACCGGACAAACTTCGCCTTTGGGTGTACATTACGCATACGGTATTTTGCCAGCCTTCTATTCAAACAGTTAAACAATGCTCCCAGAAGTCCACCAATCAAACCCATGATAATGAAGAATGCCAGATCCACTGCTGTCCACAAATGACACTTCTTGTCTCCATCTGCACACTTAAATATAAAAACAGTAGCCAGTCAAATATTACAATTAAGAACCAATGAAACCATCCCTGACCCACCTCAACGAGCACTGAACAGCTGCACTATCGCAAGTTGCAATAGGATTACCAAGAGTCAAGCCTATGCAGAGGATAGTATATTGTATGGAGTAAATCAAGGAAATACATGAACAAAGCCAGAGACAGCACTGACCAGAAATCTGAAACTTCCAACAGCCAGACTTAATGGAGGGTGATTGTACGGTGTGAACATGTGCCAGAGTGCAAGCAAATCAACCTCCTAACAAGGTCAGAGGCCAGAACATGTGCCCAAAAATGTACAAGAGTACAAGCCACAAATGGAGAAACAGAACAAAGACAAATCTAGGTTGAGATTGACAGCTAGAAATGCTACTTGCATCTTTCAGAACCTTAAAAAAAAACCCAGAAATTAAGATGGCCAGATAACTACTACTTGTGACCATGGTGAGGGAAAAGACAATGACATTGAGAAATCCCTTCTTTAACTTTTGGAATCCCTTGAGTACAAACTCAAAAGGTCCTCTGGTAAACTCAAGAAGGCCTCAACATTTTGAGTTTGCCTCTCTTCATCTGAACAGCAGTCCTTTTGACAACATGCAAAACTTGTCAGTCTGAACAGTCTGACCTTGTCATCTGAACAGCAGTCCTTTTGACAACATGCAAAGTTTGTCAGTCTGAACAGTATGAACTTGTCACCTGAACAGCAGTCCTTTTGACAACATGCAAAACTTCTCAGTTATAATTTTGAACACAAATCTCAGAAGAGATGGATCATTTTTTTTTTAAAGATGCAAGGGGAAAGCACATTCTGGCCACTCTCAATAACTACACATTCAGAGCAAAAATATAAATAAATAATTGGAGCGATGTTTTGAAACAACTATCTAATGAGAAATACACCAGTAAAATTTCACTAATTTCAAGAGATTAGAGAATATTTAATATCCACTCTTGATATCTCACTCTGGATTAGAAGCCAAACCTTTTTGATATTAAATTACAAAGATTCATGAACAAGTTGAGCTCGATTTTTTTAGATGACAAAGTTTAGCCTCCAACAGAAGTTAACTAAATCTACATAATACCTTGAATTCACCGAAGTTGAGCAACCCTGGCAGCTGAAAGGAGCCCCAGCTCCCGTAGCGGATACCTGAACGGAACAGATTCAGCGTGAAGGTAGCAGACATTGAGCAGAAGAGCTGGAAAATAAAACAGAAAGTGGTAAAAAGGCAGGACCACGACTTACCACAGAAATCTAGCCAAAATAGCACACAAACACACAAATTTCTACCCAGCTCTACATTGAGTACCATCCAAACATCATCAACACAAACTTTCCCCTCCCAAATATACTTATGGGACAAACTACTATGCTATCTTCAACCACAACTAAGGATCAGCAACATCCCATCTTGAATCCTAACACACTAATGTATCCAAACAAAAATATTCTTCAGAAGTTTGGAAAACTTTCCCTTTGCTGGTGGCCTCTGGCAGTACTCACCACTTTCCAGGTTAGTGCCTGGTTCCAGAATGAGGATCCTTCCTCCAGACTGAACAGTGTCCCTCCAATCGGAGCCCCAAATGCTGCAGCAACTCCTGCTGCTGCCCCTGCCGAGACAAAGTCCCTCTTGTCTCTGTGAAGCCAACATAGCATGTAGATGTCATTTCACAGGATCCCAACTGAGAATCCAGCCATAATTTTTACACAACACAAGGGATGTTTTCATTCACCTGGTTAGTGAAAATGGTGCCTTATGAACCTAGCCATACTACCAATCTGTTCTCTTCCAGCTTTATTAGAAGCAACATTGCAATATCTGGTCTCCAGATGAAGTCCATCATTTCAAAATCATGGCAACAATAGGGTCTTAACATCTCCTCTATCTGCAATCAAAGGCAAGGATTCCCATTTTCCCAATTAAACAAAGACCAAATTAAATTAATTGTAATAAGGACACCACTTTGAAGAGTTGGGTCATACATTTTTCTCAGGTCAATGCCAGCAGCAATTTTTTTTGTTAAGATGTTAGTAATTTCTATTTCAGCTATCAAGTGTGTAACTTATTCCTAGGCCAATTATACTGATAAAGTAATAGCAGGCATAGAAACCCCAAGGCATTCCACCTCAGTGGAGATTTTAGCCTAATCCTGCCCCTTCGATGGAGACTATGAACTTGAAGAAAACTACTGAAGTGATATGTTCTATAGATTCTATATTATATTACTTTTGAACAGGGTGCCACCTTTCCATTAATCTTCATAGTGTTCACCTAGAAAACCACAGCCATGTTCCATTGCTAAGACACACATTATAGATGAGACCATGCAGTGAAGCTCACCTTTATGGCTTGGTTCTGCACAGAAATGGACTAGCTTGCCTTGCATTTGATCAAAAGAGCTTCCTGAAAGTCTTCAAAAGATATTTTGAAACTATTAAATGACTCACTACACTACTTGTTAAGATTACAAAGGTCATTAATTTATAGCAATTTAATTTGGTTACTCCTCATGATATTCCCAGTTAAGTACTGTTTGATGAAAAAAGTTCCACAAACGATGTCCAATTTCTCCCATATGCTTGGATCTGGTCATAGCCCTTCAAGGTGAAGTATTTAACAACTGAAAACATTCAAGTCTGATTTTATATGTTACCCTAAATCAATAAAACTCATGTAATTCTCTAAATATTCCTTCAGGAAATTAATCTCTAAACACTGAATAAACTTCAGTTTCACAGCTATGGCAACAAGTGAGCATGACACTTCTAAAAAAAATTTTTTTTTCAATGGTTAATATCCATGTAACAGAGAGCAATTCTTTCTCTCTCTCTCTCTCTCCTCTCTCCTCTCTCCTCTCTCCTCTCTCCTCTCTCCTCTCTCTCTCAATATAAGAATGACTGCAAACAGAAGAGTCTGGAGTCCTGTAATGGTAAACTGACAACAGTATTTCAATAAAATTCAGGGACTTCGAGAAGATGGTTCCTACCTGTCGCTGCGGAAATAGGGGAAGTTAAACTGGATCTTGCGGAAAGTGATACTCTGAAACTGTACCAGAAGAGGCAAAAAAGCAAAGCAAGTATCAGATATAGACATTGCAAAAGCCTGAAAATCACTCCATCTCACTGCCCTACAATAAACAATGCCCTGACCCTAATTCTACAGTGTAATACTTCCACAGCCCATGCCACTTCTACATTTTCTGTCAGTGTACACTTCACCTACACTACACACACACACACACACACACACACACACACACACACACACATCAATTTACTTGATCTGGGTGACAAAAATCAGTATTTGAAAGATTTTTTCTTTACTTCAAAGAATATCACAAATAAAACATCATCACAAACTGTAAAGAGTGGCATAGTTAGGGTAGTGGTGAGTGCAATGTCATTATAGTGCCAACCACCCAAGTTCAAAATTGGCACTGTAATGACATTTGTACCTTCTCCCTGTGTCCTGTGTGGGTTTTCTGCTTGCCCCAGTTTCCTCCCACCCTCCAAAACATTTGTATGTCAATTGGGTTTCACATTTCATGAATCAGAACTATAAATATAATATTTAAATAGAACGATAAAGTACATTTACACAACTCTTGTCACACACCAAGAAACTTGCGAATTAGCATTCCTACATTCTCAGACCTAATTTGTAATGGATAACAAGATTTTGCATCTCAGATAGTGGCTAAAACACATGCTGTTCTTGACAATGTCATAACTGTTGGCATCAACTCAGCTAAAGGCAAAATCAAACCTGACAAGATCCCACCAATTCACTGTTTTAGTCTTTTTTTTGAAGTGCAGAGCAGGCACTGACAAAATCAAGAAACATATAGGGCCAGTTACCTAACAAGAGTATGCACACTGAATTTATTGTAATCCAGTAAAATCCCTGTATCTGGAATTCAAGTAAACAGTAGCCTCAAACAACTGACAAAAAAAAATTGCAAAAGATAAATTAAAAATACACAAGTTTAAAATTGGCACGCCTCGCTATTAGTTTGCCAGTCACACAACACTCAATCTCAAGCAATTGGAAAATTCACTTATCCAACATTTACCAAACCCCATAGGTGCTGGATATTGGAGATTTTACTATGACAAAAATGACTTGGGGTTGATCTGATTATAGGGTTAGGGTACATTGTACCAGGAAATCCAATTCTGTAACTCAATAAATGAAACTTAATTAACAGAATCAAAAGACACCAGATAATCTCGCATGATCATCTGTGGATTAAACAGCATTTTATAAATGCACTACTTACAAATCATATATGTTAGAGCCAGCTTTGTTTACTTACCTGAGGCAATCCTGCTCCCACCACAGCTCCACTGTGAATCATTGGGCCTTCCTTCCCCACAAATAATCCTGCAAAGCAATATGATCTGTAAATTCATTCATGCAATACCTGGAATTTTTAGGAAGCCCAATCAAGTGAAAAAAAAATCAACCAACCAATGAAGAAGCATTTGCACTATAAGAAATGGATCAGGTCAAACTATAGCAGAAGAGATTCAAATGTTCTCTCTCATCAGAAAGTCTGGTGAAAAATTGTTCTTTTACAGTTACGAATCCCACGATTTAAAATCTTCTAAATTTCTACAAAGTTCCCAGGTGCAGTGAAGAGAAATCTTCTGTCAAAATCTAATCAGGACTTTTTTTTAAAATAAATTAACATACACCACATTATGAAACCAATTTGTTCCTCAATTACACCAAGGCAAATAAAAGAGACAATTTCAATGTGAGTTTATTGTCCTAAACACAAGTACAACGTAAAGATGCACCAAAATTCATATTTGCTAGAATCAAAACAATACAAGATGCACTAACTAAGTAATGAAAACTAAATTATCCAATAGGGCAAGATCAAAAGCAATAATAAATAAAGGATTGATAATCTATCCTTTAGGGTGACACAGTTGGCGTAGCAGGTTAGCGCAACGCCTTTACAGCGCCAGTGATCAGGAGCGGGGTTTGAATACTACGCTGTCTACAAGGAGTCTGTAAGTTCTCCCCATGTCTGCATGGCTCCGGTTTCCTCCCATTGTTCAAAACGTACTGGGCTAATTGGGCAGCATGGACTCCATGCTGTGTGTCTAAAAAAAAATTTTTTTAATTCATTTCTGACTGGCACAGCTAGCGCAACCCTATTACAGCGCCGGTGACACAGGTTCGAATCCAGCGCTGTCTGCAAGGAATTTGCATGATCATCATGGATTTCTTCTGGGAGCTCCAGTTTCCTCTCACCCTCCAAAAATGTAAAATGTTTGTGTATTTGGGTGGCACAAGCTCGTGGGCTGGAATGGCTTGTTTCTGTGCTATATTTCTAAAAGTATAATTTAATTTTTTTAAAATTATATATACAAGTTTCTGTAAATGCAAGAAAAAAGCTTCAGTGGTGCAAACAAATCTTTTGGAGTCATTTTTGCTTTGAATATTACGGGGAGGTTCAAGAGCCTGATAGCTGTCGGACTTGAACCTGGAGATGGTGAAGCTCAGGCAGACCATTTTTACCAATGGATACTGTCTGACCCGCTGAATTCCTCCAAATGAATTCCTTCATTGTTTGTTCACTTAAGATTCCAGCCTCCACAGCTTTTATTTCTGTACAATAGAAGTCCTAAAATCCAGACTGCTCGGGGATTGGGTTGGTCAGGATTTTTCTGGATTCTTGGGCAGTACTTTAAAAATTCAAATTTAAGGAGGAATAAAGAGATGAACAGTTAAATTTTGATAGTTTATTCATTAGCAAATACAGCATGCTGCATTTATCAAAATGAGCAGTTTTAAAGAAAAATAAAGCCAATACCTGACAAAAATGTAAACAAATTTCTTTGTGATAAGATTACTTCTATTAAGCATGGTCACTTGTTGCCGCTGTGCGTCTGTGGCACTTAAAAAGTTTGAGAGTCCAGATTCTCGGGTGGTGCTGATGTCTGGACTTTTACTGTACTTTCAACCTGAAGGGAGTAGTGAGAAGAGATTGTGACCATGGTGATGGGGTTCTTTATGTTAGCAGCCCTCTTGAGCCAGCATCTCACATAGATGTCTTCAATGGACAGGAGATCAGTGCCTGTGATAGACTTGGCTAAGTATGCCACTTTCTGTAGCCTTCTGCATTCCTGGACATTCCAAACCAAGCCGTGATACAACTAGTGAATGGGCTTTCGTAGAACACCTGAACTGTGCCAGCAACATACACAAAGGAGTAAATAATCCACCAGAAACAGAAAATAAAACCCTACTATCACTGCTTACCAAATCATCATATGCAAAGCTTCTGTTCATTAAATTAAATCAACACTCAGTACTGAGCATATAATGAATGCATTTTGGAGACAGAAGAGTTGAAACCAATCCAGATTGCAACAAAGTAAAATAGGAGTCTATTTATCACAGGCTACTGAATCACAGGGTAATTCCTGAACAAATATAAATTTTATCTGAACTATTTAATAATTTACTTTGGTCTATTAGTGCCAAATTCAGTAGATTACAAGAGAGTACAATGCTGTGAATACATAATGCTGCAAATGCCACTAGAAGAACAGTAGCAATACAGAGATTTACAAGCACAGCAACAGAAAATAGTTATTGCAATAAAACATTCCACCTTTAATATCAGAAACAGATGAACCCTCTGCACATATTCTAGAGTATTTCATTTTATGGGGTGGCTGGTAATTAGAATGAAACTCCGCACATTTCACAATGCTTGTATTTAATTAAGAAACAAATGGTCCTTACCTCCAGACACACAGAATAGCACACCCAGTGCCTTACACACCAGGGTCCGTAGCCTCACAATCCCAGGAATCTTCACCCCATTAAGGTAGCATTTGATTTCAGGAATTCCAGAGCCAGCTGCAATGGGCTGTAAACCAGACAGAGGTTTTTCAAAATAATCTCCTCACTAGGCTAGATAATAAAGACAAGGTTCAGACTGCCCCTGTGGAGACAAAACTAGCTTTAAGGTTTTCTGAAGGAAAATTGGTGTGCAACTGCCAGGAGCTTTCTCAAGTCAAGTTTACTGTCATTTGATTGTACACGCACAACCTTATGAAACAGCATTCGCTGGTCATCAGTGCAAAACATGCAGACACAATGCACATGCAGACAAACATGTGCAAGACAAGTAAATAAATTTTGTTTTGTACACGAGAATTGCGGATGGTTAGTGTGGGCAGTTCCTTTGGTCATTCAACATTCTCAATGACCATGGGAAGAAGTTGCTCCTCGGCCTGCTGGTGCCGGCTCTGATACTCCTGTGTCTCTGATTTTGCACGCCCTCTTCAGACAATGATCCCAGTAGATCATGTAGATTAGGGTGGGGGGGTGGGGGGAAGAGACTCCAGTGATCCTCTCTGCCACTCTTATGGTCCTGGATATTGTCCTCTGATCCATTTCTCTGCAGCAAATGTATCACAGTGTGATGCAGCCAGCCTGGACGCTCTCAATAGAGCTCCAAGAGAAGCTTAACATAATGGTGGCCAGTAGACTTGCCGCTTCAGAGTTCTCAGTTCTCTTATGCCTTTCTGACAAGTGAGGAGACATTGAGTGTCCATGATAGGTCACTATTAAGTGAACTCCAAGGACGTTGGTGATCTCCACATTCTCCAATATAGAGTTATTGCTGTGTATTGACCAGGATCATTCCTGGTCCTCCTGAAGTCCATGATCATCTCCGTGCTGAGACTCAGGTTGTTACTCTTGCACCATTTCACAAGATTTTCCATCTCTTCTCTGTAGTATGACTCATCGTTGTTGCTGATGAGGCCGACGACTATTGCGTCAACTGTAAACTTGATGACACTATTGGAGATGGATCTGCCGATGCTGTCGTGGGACAGTGGTGTGAACAGGAGTGGACTGAGCACACAGCCCTGAGGTGTACCAGTGCTCAGCATGACAGTGCAGGACATTGTGTAGGACAAACAACAGAAAGTGAATAATGCAGCGTCCACTGCACAGGAAGCATTAAGTGCCATTGTTGCCTTAGACTATTTAATAGTTTTAATCTTTTTAATTCAGAATATTGAAGGCAAATGTGTTAGGAACATGCTTGAACTTTTTACCTCAATCAGCACCAGCAAGCTGGCCAAGAAGATGAAACCAATATTGAATGCTAGAATCTCCAGGAGGGAGAGCACAAGACATCCCCCTTCACTGCAATCTTCCACTGCTGAAGGGCAAGAAGTCAAGGAAAATGATCTGTATTCAGCAATCAAAATGCCTTTCAAATCATAGGTTCTTCTACGACTGGTATCGCAATAACTTGAAGTGCAGCAACGAAAGCAGAATAGGGAATATGCTGGTACATGGAGATAAAACCAGAGACACCAAGTACAAGCATCATTCGGGAAAAAAACAACTCTTTTAAAGAGTGCAGCAAGGCTAACCAACCAAAGGGTAATCAGAACCTATTTGGCAGGTGGAAGGTAAAAAGGTCATTCTCAGACCACATTTTTAAAATTCATTCATTTTTAGTATATGGATGCAACTAAAATTCAATAGGATGTGCTGAATGATCCCCCAGCCTTCATTTACCAGGTCCTGATAGAACTGCAAGGTAAAGGATACATTGCCCAATAATTTGGAACTTGAGATTTTGGAAAAGATGAACAAAGTAATCGATAAACAGCCCAACCTAAAACAAAGATAGAAACAGTAATTCAAAATAAGATAATGAAACATCACCACTGTGTAATAAATCATTGTGTATCCAGTTTCGTCAAGTTTTACTATTTTTGGTACACAATCTGTTTGCTCATAGTTTTGCTATTATCTGATTCCACCTGCATTGAATTCGCCCATCGTTATTGAATGAAGATCTACCGGGATCAATGCCTGAAGAGGGCGCACAAAATCAGTGAACCGGTGCGGACTCGAAAGGCCAACATGGCCTGTTTCTGCTCCGTAAATGGTTATATCGTTATATGGTTAATAGTTTCCAAACATGTGTGTAGTTGTCCCGGTTAGTCTTTCCATTAAATATGTATGGATTATTTAGCAATACTGACAGAATTAGATCATAGGTTTAAGCTCCATTACACCATTTAAACTCGATTTAGGCTAAACAGCAGTGCAGTCAGGATGTGCACAAATAAATGAGAGCTTTCAGATGAGGCATCGAATTCAACAAGTAATAATGAGGTTCCTAGACAATCCTCCCAAGGGCTTGGAAAGTATTCTCACAACCATTATCAAAAAGAAATACATTTGTCATTCAACTCATCACCCTGAACAGCACCTTACTGCATGTCACCACATTCACCTGGAAGCAATATAATTCATAGTTGATGAAGTACTCTAAAGAGTTTACGACTATATAAAAATGCAACATCACTATGGATGGCCAGATGATTTTGAACACATCAAATGGGAGGGAGGGGTGTGGTGGAAATAGACTGACATGGATTGAGAATTGGTAATGAAGGTATAAACGGACCCTTCAGATTAGCAGATTGTTTTTTTTTAAATTTTTTTTATTTTTCACACTATGAACCATACTGACCAAAATACATACAGACATTTTTCTCTTGAATATATAATGTCATTTTCTCCCCTTTCCCCCCCTTCCCATTTATTCAAAGTTCAATCTATAAGATCCATTAAACCCGTTAAATAATGTCGTCACAATAAAAATAAACAGGAAATTTGTGTCTTTTACTTTTATATACTGAGTCAGTTCATTTCGTTGTCTTCTCCTTCTGTCATTTTAGGTGGTGGAGGTCCGTGGTAGGATTTCTCTATTGTGTTTCATGTATGGTTCCCATATTTGTTCGAATATTGTGATGTTATTTCTTAAATTATATGTTATCTTTTCTAATGGAATACATTTATTTATTTCTTTGTACCATTGTTGTATTCTCAAGTTGTCTTCTAATTTCCAGGTTGACATAATACATTTTTTTGCTACAGCTAGGGCTATCATAATAAATATTTTGTGCTCCATCCAAATCGAGTCCAAATTCTTTATTAAGAAATTACTTAGAAGGAAGATCTCTGGGTTTTTTGGTATATTGCTTTTTGTGATTTTATTTAGTATCTGGCTTAGATCTTCCCAAAATTTTTTCACTTTCTCACATGCCCAAATTGCATGTATTGTTGTTCCCGTTTCCTTTTTACAGCGAAAACATCTGTCTGATACTGTTAGGTCCCATTTATTTAACTTTTGGGTGTGATGTATAGCCTGTGTAACCAATTATATTGTATCATGCGTAACCTCGTGTTTATTGTATTTCTCATACTTCCGGAGCAAAGCTTTTTCCATGTTTCATTCTTTATCTTTATGTTTAGATCTTGTTCCCATTTTTGTTTAGGTTTACAGTTTGTTTCCTCGTTCTCCTTTTCTTGCAGTTTGATGTACATGTTTGTTATAAATCTTTTAATTATCATAGTGTCTGTAATCACATATTCAAAATTGCTTCCTTCTGGTAACCTCAGACTGTTTCCCAATTTGTCCTTCAAGTAGGTTTTCAGTTGGTGGTATGCAAACATTCTATCATGAGTTATATTATATTTGTCTTTCATTTGTTCAAAAGATAATTTATTTCCTGAAAAACAATTTTCTATTCTTTTGATCCCTTTTCTCTCCCATTCTCTGAAGGAAAGGTTATTTATTGTGAAAGGGATTAGTTGATTTTGTATCAATATTAATTTTGGTAGTTGATAATTTATTTTATTCCTTTCTATGTGAATCTTCTTCCAAATGTTGAGCAGATGGTGCAATACTGGTGAATTCCTATGTTGCACCAATTTTTCATCCCACTTATATAGTATATGTTCAGGTATCTTCTCCCCTATTTTATCTAGCTCTAATCTGGTCCAATCTGGTTTTTCCCTTGTTTGATAAAAATCTGATAGATATCTTAATTGTGCTGCTCTATAATAATTCTTAAAGTTTGGTAGTTGTAAGCCTCCTTGTTTGTACCATTCTGTTAATTTAACTAGCGCTATCCTCAGTTTCCCCCCTTTCCATAAGAATTTACTTATTATTTTCTTTAGCTCCTTGAAGAATTTCTCTGTTAGGTGAATTGGTAATGATTGAAATAGGTATTGTATCCTTGGGAAGATGTTCATTTTAATACAGTTCATTTAGTTGTATACCTAGGTATCGAATTGCTTGTGTTTGCCATCTAAATGGTGATTCTTTCTTAAACTTTGTGAAATCCACATTATTCATTGGCATTGCTTCACTTTTATTTGCATTGATCTTGTACCCCGATACTTCTCCATATTTCTTCATTTTCTTATGTAATTCTTTTATTGATATTTCTGGTTCTGTTAAGTATATTATAACATCATCTGCAAATAGACTGATTTTATATTCCTTCTCTTTTATTTTTATCCCTCTTATTTTATTTTCTGTTCTTATCAGTTCTGCTAGTGGTTCTATAACTAACGCGAACAGTGAGGGAGATAGTGGACATCCCTGCCTTGTTGATCTGCTTAATTTAAATTGGTTCGATATATATCCATTTACTGTCACCTTCGCCAATGGTCCCTTATATAATGCTTTAATTCAATTAATATATTTCTCTGGTAGGTTGAATTTTTGTAGTACTTTGAATAAATAATTCCATTCTACTCTGTCAAAGGCTTTCTCTGCGTCTAAAGCAACCACTACTGTTGGAGTTTTGTTTCCTTGTACTGCATGGATTAAGTTAATGAATTAACTGATATTATCCATTGTTCGTCTTTTTTTAATAAATCCAGTTTGGTCTAGTTTTACTATTTTTG
The DNA here is from genome assembly GCF_036971445.1 of Narcine bancroftii. Lineage (NCBI taxonomy): Eukaryota > Metazoa > Chordata > Chondrichthyes > Torpediniformes > Narcinidae > Narcine > Narcine bancroftii. The sequence goes on from NC_091470.1 coordinate 155,369,198, forward strand.
GTACACAGTGGGCCAATCTGTTTGCTAATAGTTTAGCTATTATCTTATAATCTGTGTTAAGTAGAGATATTGGTCTATACGATGCTGGTGTTAGTGGATCTTTCCCCGTCTTTGGTATTACTGTAATTATTGCTGTTTTGCATGAATCTGGTTCATTACTTCCAGGAGAGGAGGAATTAATAAGTCTTTAAATGTTTTATAGAATTCTATTGGGAGTCCATCCTCTCCCGGTGTTTTATTGTTCGGTAGTTTTTTTTAATATCTCCTGTATTTCTTCTATTTCAAATGGTTTTATTAATTTATTTTGCTCCTCTGTTTGCAATTACGGTAGTTCAATTTTAGTTAGAAATTCATCTATTTTGTCTTCTTTCCCTTCGTTTTCAGGTTGATATAGTGGTTCATAGAATTCCCTGAAGTTTTCGTTGATCTCCATTGGGTTATATGTAATTTGTTTGCCCTTTTTCCTTGATGCCAATACCGTTCTTTTAGTTTGTTCTGTCTTAAGCTGCCACGCAAGTATTTTGTGTTTTTTCTCCTAGCTCATAATACTTCTGTTTCGTCTTCATTATGTTCTTCTCCACCTTATATGTTTGTAGTGTTTCATATTTTATTTTTTTGTCTGTCAATTCTCTTCTTTTAGTTGTATCTTCCTTTATTGCTAATTCTTTTTCTGTATTTGTTATTTCCCCTTCTATTTCTCGATTGTAGTCCTTCTTCATCTTAGTTACATAACTTATTATCTATCCTCTGATGAATGCTTTCATTGCGTCCCATAGTATAAACTTATCTTTCACTGATTCAGTATTTATTTCAAAGTACATTTTAATTTGTCGCTCAATTAATTCTCTAAAATTCTGTCTTTTAAGTAGCATGGAGTTTAATCTCCATCTATACATTCTCGGTGGGATGTCCTCCAGCTCTATTGCCAATAACAGGGGTGAGTGATCTGATAACAATCTAGCTTTATATTCCGTTTTCTTAACTCTTCCTTGAATGTGGGCTGATAACAGGATTAGGTCTATCCTTGAGTATGTCTACCCAAATAATATGAATATTCTTTTTCCTTTGGGTGTTGTTTCCTCCATATATCCAAAAGTTGCATTTCCTACATCGATTTAATTATAAATTTGGTTACTTTGTTCTTTCTGTTAGTCTTAATTCCAGTTTTATCCATGTTTGAGTCCAAATTAAGATTAATTTCCCCTCCTATTAGTATATTCGCTTGCGTATCTGCGATCTTCAAAAAGATATCTTTCATAAATTTTTGATCTTCTTCATTAGGTACGTATACATTGAGTAAATTCCAAAATTCTGAATATATCTGACATTTTATCATTACATACCTCCCTGCTGGATCTATTATTTCCTCTTCTATTTTGATAGGTACATTTTTATTGATTAATATAGCTACTCCTCTGGCTTTTGAATTATATGATGCTGCTGTTACATGTCCTATCCAATCTCTCTTTAATTTCTTGTGTTCCACTTCAGTTAGATGTGTTTCTTGCATGCATGCTATATCAATTTTTTCTTTCTTCAGTAAATTTAACAGCTTCTTCCTTTTGATTTGGTTATGTATTCTGTTAATATTTAAAGTCATATAGTTCAACATGGCCATTTCATACTTTGTTTATCTTTCCTTTCCGTTTCCTCATCACCACCTTCCCTTCTTATCCATTTGTTTTCTTTTTTTGAACACATTGTAAGACAACATTTCTAAAACATAAAATATTTCCACTATTCCCATATCTAAAATTCCTTTAACCCCAATAGTCCCTCCCCTCTCTGGGTTGCACTTTGTCCCTTGTCGGGCAACCACATCTCCCCTCTCCATTTAGATTTGCGAACCCGCTCGCAAGCGTCAACTGATTTCGCAGTTACTGTTATTCTTCCCCACCCAGCCCCCCCAGAAAAGATTTTAATCTTCGTATATAACCAAGCTCACTCTCTTAATTCCCTCCTCACTTCCTTTCTTCCCTTTCTTTCCCTACTTAGTTCTTACTTATACTTTATTCTTCTTTATATATAGTTTGTTGTCATTTTTGTTCTTGTTACATCTCTTCATCTGTCTGTTTTGTAGGTGTTCTGCAAATTTTCGTGCTTTTTTTGGATCCGAGAACAGTTTGCTTTGCTGCCCCGTGATAACTATTTTAAGCACCGTTGGATACTTTAACATAAATTTATAACCTTTTTTCCATAGGGTCGATTTTGCAGCGTTAAACTCCTTCCTCTTCTTCGGGAGTTCAAAACTTATGTCTGGTTAGAAAAAAAATTTTTGACCTTTGTATTCCAGTGGTTTTTTGTCTTCTCTTATTTTTTTCATTGCCTTCTCCAATATATTTTCTCTTGTCGTATATCTTACGAATTTTACTAGAATGGATCTTGGTTTTGGTTGTGGTTGTGGTTTAGGGGCTAATGTTCTGTGTGCCCTTTCTATTTCCATTCCTTCCTGTAATTCTGGCATTCCTTGGACCCTGGGGATCCATTCTTTTATAAATTTTTTCATATTTTTGCCTTCTTCATCTTCCTTAAGGCCCACTATCTTTACATTGTTTCTCCTATTATAGTTTTCCATTATATCTATCTTCTGAGCTAACAGCTAACAGCTCCTGTGTTCTTATCAGATTCTTCTAATTTCTTTTTTAAGTCATTTACCTCCATTTCTATGGCTGTTTCATATTTTTCCACCTTCTCCACTCTTTCTTATTTCTGTCATGACCATCTCTAATCTATTCACTTTTTCTTCTGTACCTTTTATTCTTCTTTTTATTTCACTGAATTCTTGTGTCAGCCATTCTTTTAATGTTTCCATATATTCTTTAAAATTTTTTTTATCCATGTACTGTCCCTTCCCTTCATCTTCCATTTCTCTGTGTAGAGTTTGATGTTCTTCTGAGTCCATTCCAGGATCTGTGTCCTTTACCTCTGTCTCTTCTAATTTTCTTGTTGGATTGTTTATCTTAGTTTGTTGGGTATTTTTGTTTTTATTATTTCTATTAAAAGTGTCTTAGTGTTGGTCTTCTTCCTCTGGGTTGGTCATTTGTTGTTTCTCTGATTTCCTTTTTTTTATTCTCTTCCTTCTTGTTCCCGTTATTTTCTATGTTTTCCTGTTGAGAGTCTTGCTGTCGTGTTATTCTTGTCTGTTTAAACTGTGGAGATTTACTCCTCAGCTGGTTCCCCCCTCCCGTCGGTGTTGTTTTTGTCTTATACATCGCGCATATGCGGTTGCGCACTTTTGTTTGGCTCAGTGAGCCATCTTTGTAGTTCTGTGTTCGGGGTTTCCACTGACCTCAGGGAGCGGGCTTCTCTCTCCATGGCGGGCCTCCTCGTACAGGCAAGGCCTTCACCTTTCTCTTCCGACGTCTTTCCTTCTTTTCTTCCCGTTATTTTTGGTTTTTCTTTCTTTGCTGCCATTTTCTCACTTGTTTTTAATTTGTTATGGTTTCTGTGTTTGTAGCTTTGCTAGTTTTTAAAACTTTTTTTAACTTTTCTGGAGAGGGCTGGTATTTTCTTACCGGTCACTATTCCATCACATGACTTCCCCCTGATTAGCAGGTTGTTAATGGGGTATATCCACCTCAGCTATCAACAACTTTCATGAGCAGGTTTTGGATAAGGGACCAAATGTTTTCAAATTTTCCTAATATACTAAACTAGATGGGAATGTAGTGTGACTTCATGAGTCAGTAGAGAGAGACTTCATGAGTCAGTAAGCAAATGAAAGGCAATATAATATCAAAAACCTTGATGTTTTAAAATAAGTTCAAGGGAACCTTGAAGTTCCTGAAAGCCAACATGCAGGTAAAATGTGTGATGAGGAAGCAAATGGCAAGTTAGTAAACCCTTTATTTTGAAAAAGTTTGAATATACCACAATGGAACAGACATGGTGGATTTGGTACATTTCGGTTTCGGGTAAGTTTTCAATATATGTCCCATATAGGAGCATAGTTAACAATGTTCAAGAATATTGAAATGAGGCAACATACTAATCTAGCATCATCAAAAAAAAATTATATTTAGTCCACTCATCAAAAATTGATGTAGATTGCATGTACTGATCCCCACTGTACCTCGTTACAATGTTTATCCCCACATATTGATTTTTCTCCAATAATCCATTCTCAGTCGTGAAACTGCATGAGAGTCTTACTGCAACTGCAGAGGGCTTTGATAAAACCAAGTGGAATATGCGAATGGTTGTAGTCTCATTTCCCAAGGTTGTACTTAACAAAGACTAAATTCAATGAAAATACATTAGACTGGTTCCAAGAATGGTGGGTTTGCTGTATGTGGAAAGATCAAGAAAACTAACCATATACCCTCTGCATCTTACTGATGTTTACAAAATTCTTACAGCGCTAGATGCACTGAGATTGATTCCCTTCGCTATGGAATATCAAATTATGGAACAGACTGAGGTGAGAAGAAATGTCTTCACTCAGAGTGTGATGATCATTCAGAACTTGCTACCTCCAAGGCTATGAATGTTCGGATTCATTCAATATTCGGTTCAAAAGATTTCTGGTTGTCAGAGAATATCCAGGATTGTGGGGAAAAAAGTTGCCCCAAGATGAAAGATCAGTCATGACGTCGAACCTGTTCCGCCATTCATTTTGTTCCTATTTACTTTGTTCTGAGAAAAGTAGAAAAAGGCTGTTTTGCGGATGTGGGAGAAGCAGGGGAAGTTATTTTTGGAGGCACTTCTCATTTGGAAGTAACATAATTGTTGGAGCCATAACAATAGGGGAAAACAGATACCAAGCTGAAGGAGCTACTGCAGTGCAGAAACAGAGGAACAAGATTTGTAAACAAAGACACCAATATACAATTCTAAATGATTAACAAATAATCGATAGAAACAATAAATGAATCTATTAATCGACACCATCTAAGACAGAATAACAATGCCATCGCCAAAGTAAAAGGGAGCAGTTGTGAAATATGGTTCATTAACATGATTATTACTGAGGGTTAGCAACAGTATTCATTGATGGATTATCCCACACTGTATCACAATCTCATTTGCCCTTTGATTATAAGAACCATTCAGCTGACCGCAAAAAGGTGAAAAACCCAATCATCTCATAACATTAAAATCTCAAGAGCAGTCCCTAGTGCTGTCAGTGACTGGTTTGCTTATCTCACATTAAACACTGATAAGAAACTCACTCACCAAACCAGTACAGACTCCAATACAAAACACCAAGACCCATTTCACTGCCTCATATCTTCTGACTCTCTGTTCAAATGAAACAAAGATAATCAAAGATCAGCTAAAACAAAAAAGAAACAGATACAGACAAGAACAATCAAACTGGAATTAGCAAAAGAGAAGAGGTGCAAAATTGTTAGGCTGTGAAGTATTTACCTGGTTTTAGTTTGGAGCAAAACCACAAAATGGTAAGCACTCAAGAGTTATTAAATGTGTCAAGTAAAACAGCTTGAGTATCAAAGGCGCCATGTCTGTTGTGGTACTGTATCCTGTTTTCTCACCATTGGTGCTGATTGACTTCTTGAACAACGATAACTTTTTTTTAAACTTCAGTTTATTTTCAATTTAATAAACTGTAATTCAATTATATTACAGCAGTGATAATAGAAAGCACATCTCCATAATTTAAAAAAAAGAAATCTGAAAATTATTTTACCCCAAAAGGATACTGGCCTTCTTTATATTTGAGGATGGGTGGTTGAGAGACAGGAGGTGGAGAAAACCAATTTTTTTGACAAACCGTAAAAGATTAAAGAATCGTAACAAGCAATCGCGTTGTTAAGGATCAGCAATTAAACAATTAGCCGTGGTCCAATCAATGAAAGGATCCTGTTTCTAGTTTATCAATTTTTCATCAGCACTTGAGTTGATGCAGTTTGGGAATTTACGTGCTTTGCATTCACATCAAACGACACACTCTATACACAATTCACAGAAACAGATAGAAAGTGGATCCAGATTCAAGGCACTGTGAGAGATTTGGAATTAAAAATTTTATCAAAAGGAATAAAAATTGAAAATCATTATAGTGAAATACTATTTATCATTTTATAAGTTTTGTTTAAATTTTATTTTAAAATTTATTATAGAAATTAATGTTAGTGAGAAAAAAGTAGCAAATCAGTCTTTTGGTGGAGAGATTTTTTAAAATATTTCAATCCATGCAAATTATAGATTTAAAAAAAACAAATACCAAATTACAAAACATCATTCAAAACTTCAGGATGCCCTTGGGTGTTTCACAGTCAATGTGGTGCAAGAAAAACTGCTGGCAGTGTTCTCACAGAAAGTGACCCAACAATCATACTCAGTGGCATGCCAAGGAGTGAGAATTGATTAAACCGGACAAATTACAATCTTCTTTGAGACAGAGAGATGGACTGGCTGACAGTATCAAATGCAAGGAGCATGAATTTAAAATCTCATTTAAGTAATTCTATCTCCAACATTTTAAAAAATATTTCATTGATAAATGTTCAAACTCAAACAATTTCCAGTGATCAGTCACAAATTATAGTTATCCATTATGTACAAGATTTGCCGTTGAATCCGAGCCATTTTCCACCCCCCCCCCACCCCCCACATGCAACAGACTGCAATTATACACATTCAAGACACCTACAACAAAGGTTGGGAACATATCAGAGATTTCTCATGCTCTGACAGATGGCACCCAGACTGTTACATTTTTCTTGACTGGATCAGAATTGACCCCCCCCCCCCAACTTGTTTGAAGGATAGACAGGGAATTCAGGGAGATGAGATACGCAGATCCACACTATAACTGTGCTCCGATAAAATTTAAATATGGTTGCCAAATTTTTAGAAAAATGTTATATTTTTCCTTAAATTATAGGTAATTTTCACAGGGGAACACAGATTTGCATTTGCGCATTCAAGTGAAAGTCAAATTTCCAGGTAACCGCTATGCACTTCCTGGTCACTGCCAATGCAATCATCACAAATTAGATTCGGAATTGGACAGCTTCATATTAAGCGTTCTGTCCATCATATTTCCCAATAGGAACAGCTCTGGGTCCTGCGGGAATTCTTTACCTATGATTTTTTTTCTAGGACTTGGCCTGGTTCCATCCACCTTGGTGCTTGCCCAGGTTCCGTACACAAAGATTCCTGTCACAATGCCACATCAAAAGCATTGGTCTGAAATTTCTGGTTTAGCTTTATTCAATTTTTGTGGTGTCAAATATAGCTGGTGGAGAAAATTATACTGCACCAGCCTATACTATGCATTAATAAGCACGGTCATGCAGTTCCGACACAGGTCTGACCAGCACCACTCATCAATCGTTATTAAGTCTGACTCCCACCTTTGACTTGATATGTGAAGGCCTGGTTTAGGGCCTTTTGCTTGGAGAAAGAAATACATGGCTGAGATGAACTTCCCTGTGTTCCCCTTTCGAATCAGGGTCTCCATGTCACTGCACATCAATAAGGTCATGGATGGACCTAATTTGTCCCTCAAAAAAGATCTTATTCAAAGGTAGCAGAGGAACATCTTATTTGACAAGTCATATTTATATCTGAGTTACTTAAATGACATTAATTGCGCCTGCTTATAACAGTCCACGATATACTTGACCCCCTTTTGGCACCAGGTGTCCAGGATATTGTTGTCTATCGTCAATGTAACTATTGTTTTCAGTCTGAGGGGTTTTGGTGACAGCCCACTTTAGACCCTATGTATTGATTAATTTTGTTCCATATAGAAATTATGTGTTTTAATATTGGGCTGACTTTTTTTTTTAAACCAGATAATAATTTAGTGTCCCACTTATAAATAAAGTCTCCTACCATCTTTTCACCCATCATGTGCAGACCAATTTGTGCCCAGGATGGTACACCCCCTCAAATAGTGAGGTGATAGACCTCGACTGGGCTGCTCAATAACCTTAAGCTACCCAGACTAAAGTCTCAGGTTAGTTTTTCCTTAGAGACCCTGGCTACCTTGCCATTCCACAAAAATCTAACATGTATGTTCTGAAAAAGAAGTCTGGAAGAGGGTCTAGTGGTGTGCCTCAGGGAGATTTGATAGAAGTTTTTAAAATTATGAGGGGGATAAACAGTAAATATAGGTAAGCTTTTTTCCCCACTGAAGGTAGGTGAGATACAAATCAGAAAGAGGAAAAGTTCAGGGGGAACATGAGGGGGTCCTTCTTCAGAGTGTGGTGGGAGTGTGGAATGAGCTGCCAGCTGAAGTGGTGAATGTGGGGTCAATTTTAACATTTAAGAAGAATTTGGACAGGTACATGGATGGGAGAGGTATGAAGGGCTACAAACTGGGTGCAGTTCAGTGGGCCTAGACAACAAAAATGGTTCGACACAGACTAGAAGGGTCGAAGAGGCCTGTTTCTGTGCTGTAGTGCTCTATGCCAAAGCCTCGGCAACATATTCATTTTAACACAATTGACCCTGGGTAATGGAGAGGCAACGTCCACCACCGAGTGCCACTGCTGTGCTCCTGTTCGGAGGACACACTACCTGCCAATCAAGGTCAAAGGCACCCCAAACCATCAAGGTGATCCTTGCTTTTGGCCCACCTAAATCACCAGGTGCTGCAGTCCAGGTAACCTGCCCAGACTCAGCTCTGACCTTCACCCAATTGGCACAGGTGAATCACCTCAGATGAACCCTGTTGAGTTTCTGCACTTGGCTTCGAGCCATTGACCACAGCAGCCAATGGGGCCCAGCCTGCCCCGTGATTAGTCCCCCAATACTGCCTGTAGAATTTTAAAGTGCTATGTGCCCCCTTGTTCTGCCTCTTTTGGACTCCTCGTGGCACATAAGTAGCACCTTTCGCATTGGGTTGGGGTGAGTCCTGAGGTTAGGTAGCAAGAGCCATGTCTGTACTGGTCAAGGGGTGGGTGTACGTAATATCATCTTCACCCTGACTGTTGAATGTGTATATTCGTGTAATTTCCCCCAGTTTTCTGACGGTTTCTTCCTCGTTATACGAAGTGTGCATTTACCCCTTGTGTATTGTGTATAGGTTTGCCTTAGCATATTGACCCTGTTGTCCCATTTGCATCCCCGAAATAAATGTGTGTTTTGTACCTCGACTTTGGTCTGCTTCTTAACCCTTGGGACCCACACGAACCCAAACAACACCCTGCCCACCAGCATGATAAGCAGGGTCATCCACCTGTTTAAGTCTTCCTCAATTCTCCTGAGCAAGGGGGTGTAGTTTAGCTTATGTAAATTATTTAGGTTATTGTCCACCCAAACTCCTAGATATTTGATCCTGTATATTGACTATAATCCCCCTTAGTAAGTGGCATAACTTCACTCTTATCCCAATTGATCTTGTACTCAGAAGACCTCCCTATAGTCTTCCTAAGTTGAGTACAGCCTGGCCAGCAAGTTTAATGGGTCTGTCAGATATAATCCTTCAGCAGTCCCTCAATACCCAGAGTATCAGTTGAAATTTTGGGCTCATTTTTCTCGAGGAGGGGGCTTCGGCATATCAGTTCAGAAGTACTCAGTACGCAACGATCATCTCTACAATAATGTGGTAACACCTGCCCTTCACCGTCATTGAAATCCTCCAGGGGTCATCACCTAGGGCACTCAAAATTTTCAACAGTCAAGAAGAAAATGATCACTCTGCTCACTCACTTTACACTCAAGTGAAAGTGTTATCAAGCCATAAGTCTGCAAAAATATTTTTTGCCTGCTGGAAATCTAATGACCCTTCCAATTACTTCAGGCTATACTTTGTGTCTTTTTTTTTAAAGTCTTATGTGGCCAATTAGAATAGAATAGAAACCTTTACTGTCTGGATGTAGCCTTCAGTGACAAGGCCAGCATTATTTCCATTCTTGCTTGCTTCCAAGAAAGTCATGATGAAATGAAATTGGCAAAGTTAAACAGCAGTTGATTTGCATACCTTATTGTCCAGTGTTTCCAGCACCTCCAGGTATGGTTCACTGATGCACTTATCATAATCCAAACTCTGCCAAAAGAACAAAATTATGACAAATAGTGATTCCATAAAATCACTTGATCCACAACCCCAATTTCATTTTCCAGCATCATCCTCAGACCATTTTATTCCACTAAGGTTACAAAATTCTGGCAATGTAAATCCAGAATATATTCAAGAACTGAGAATCCTTACCTCTCTGAAATAGTAAGGTTCGCATCTCCTGAACTGCTCATTCATTATCCTAATACTCTCTTCAACAAAAGAAAACATCTTCTCAATTTACATCCTGTCAAGTACCCAGATGTTTCAGTGATTACCCACCTACTGTATTTGACAGCATGTAAGACCACCTCCCATTTCAGCAGGGAATTTTTTTTTTTAAATTTCAGTGTATTTACAGGTAGTTGGCAAATGGGTTCCCCTGCAAAGCCCCTTGTAGATAATGCACGTGTGCCTTCACTCACCTCGATGGAAACCCACCAGCTGTGCATGGTCGAAGGACGCCAAAGCCAAAATTGTCGATACACCGCTCACTGGAGCTCTTCACTGTGTTGAACTGAGACATATAGGCATCCATGCTTGCTTGTGGCTTAACAGACCACTCACTCACTGCCACATTAAATTTGCTCGGGGAGGGGGGCCGTGCTTTTCAAACAAAGCCTCAGCGTGGAGCCTGATCACCAAGATCCAGCGCTCCCCTCAAAGCAAGCAATTGAACCATCGGTGTGTACTACAAACACAGCCATTGCACTGCTGGCAGAGGCCGCCGTAGTCGGCCCCATCATCAAGTGAGTGTCAGCAGCTCCAGAAAGCATAGGCCACCCAAGAGAAGGTGACCCGCGAAGCTGCGGGTCCACTTCCTAGAGAGCAGCAACACCTCCACGGGATTCTTGAAGCTGCGCGAGTAGCGGCGACTTGTTCAATTTCAACTTCTCATATAAGACCTGGGGGATCATTTTTGGGGAAAAAATGGGTCTTATATGCCATATTTATTCCTCTTATCTCTGATGTTTATCTAATTTTCCGTCCATGTTAATACACTATTTTTTTTGAAACAAACTTTTCTGTGGCACCACTTTGAAAGCTATTGCTAAATTCAAATATGCTAACTCCAATGGTTTCCTTTTATCTATCCTTTTACCTACATATACAGCAATATAAAAATTTTAGTCATATGAATTTATGTGGCTATGACAAATAATCGGGCAAAACAAAATCATTATTTCATATTTCAACTAAATGAGTAGCTGTTAAGCACTATAAACACAGTGTATTACAACTAGGAATCCAAAGAAATTGTGTTATTATTAAATTGTGTTGCCATAAGCTACAGTCATAAAACGTGCAGTAAGGAATACATCCAAAGAACAGCCAAGGACCAGATGGCAAATCATGGCTATCACCAGGAATGAGTAAAATTCAATATCTATGTGTAGTAATAATTTACATAGACACTAGCAACTTACTTAGTTATAATTTAATCTTAAGGTTCAAATAATTTACAAATCTATTGATAGACTGAACACAAGTGTTGACTGTGCCCATTACTGGACAGCCTTTCTGTGCATAAATCCCCCAAACTCAATTAAATTCAAGCCTGTAACTCATATCAATGCATATTTTACAGTGCAATAACCACACAAATCCCTTGATTAAATTCCAGTTGCCAACAGGAACAAATTAAAATTGAATGCACCTCTACACCAGGCTAAATACCTCATAATCTTTGCGTGGCAAAATTTCATCCTCCTCCTCGTGTGTCTCTCCCAGAATAGTCTGTCATAAAAATAGAATATTGCATTAATTTTAGCCCAGTTAGACATGCAACAGAAGTTCAAAAGAAATGGTGGCACTGCTGGAACTGCTGTAATAACTTTGCTGCCCTGTAAGCGTACCCAGAAAGAGTGGGGAGAGGGGAGACAGCGCTCCCTCACAGAGTCCTACCACCCAGTCCAACTGACAATGTCTCCCTGCAGGCTTTCAGTGGCCTGTTAAAGGAGCCAACAGTGTTTTATTTAAAATTCTGCAACCACGGGGTCTGGGCACAAGATGGCGGTCCCCATGTTCGTCAGCAGCCTCGAGGGGTTCCAGTCTCCAGGGGAGCAGGGTTACTGGCACATGGCACCAGTAACAGGGAGAACACCCCCTGTTGAGAAGGAGAAATAGAGTAGACGACTTCAAAGTTGGTAATCACAGTGGCGGATCAGCGAAGGGCTCTGTGGCGACACGGGTAAGGAACCCACAAAGGCTGTGGACTGCTAGCGACTTGAGGTCAAAGAACTCGCACCTGGTATCAGAAGCGGGATGCTGAGGGCAAGAAGTGTTCTCGAAGGGGCGTGAAGTCTTCCTCATCATGTGGGAGGATTGGATCTGGGCTCGGGTTTCCGATGGTTTGAACTGAACTGAAGTCTCATATGGCTGCAGAGGCTGTGGGTGTGAATATACAGATGCAGTAACTCTGGGGGACTTCTCTTTTTTCCTCTCTTCCGCCAAGCAATGCTCATGGTGAATATTTGACTGCCTTATGGCTGATTAAAAGCAATATTGTGTAATATTACCATTTCTATTACATGACAATAAATAGTATTTGATCTCAAAAGATCAATCTTGGCAAAAATAGTTGCAGAGAAACGAAGCTTCCCAGAAAATGAACAGCCAACTCAATTAGCTCCATTGACATTCAATACTGGTGTCAATTGAAAATGACCAGTTAAGGGTATCAAGAGACATGTAAAAAAAGGAGGGAATATGAAATTGAGATGAAAATTTCCAACTGAACAAACTTGTTGACTAAATGGCTCATTCCTCTTCTGAATATATTTAACTCTGTTATGCTGACTGCCATCATTCTTTGTTATAGCGTCAATGTTCCTTAGGTAAAGCTAGTCAAGAATGTTGGGAGATTTCACAATATTAGAACAATGAGCAGAGGATAATCTCATAACTGATATTCTGTAACTCCTCATCTGACTGGATTCTGTAGCCCTCAAATATCTACTATTATGTTATGTTATATTTAATTATATGAACTATTGCCCTTATCCACTGTATTTGTTGTTGTATAGGATGACTTATGTATAGGACGACCCCAGAATTTCCACCTAAAATGTTGGTTTTGAGCGATAACTTTTGAATAAGATGATACTCCCCCACCCCCCCCCCCCCCGACCCCCCTCAACATCTGGCACCCTTTATTAACCAGTGGATTTTAAAAGCAAGCCACAATATTTTAATAACAAATTACAGACATACCTTGTATAACATGGTTAATACATTGTAAGCAAGTTCAGTGTTGTGGAAAACCACACTGTTCAAAGCATTATTACAATGCACTTAATGTAATATGTTCCAATCCTACAATTATTTATTCTTTTATCTAGAACTCTTATGCAAACATGTGCATAAAATATTTAAAAGGGATATATGACAAATGACAAAGATCTTTTCCAATTTCCACAATGTCTTGAGAGACCGTTTTAATTTGCACTTCAAAACTAGTGATATCCACTTGCATTATGTGGTGAAAGATCATGCCAAACAGCTCTCATGTTGTTTGCAGTCACTTCAAGCCAAGATTCACGATGTTTTCGACTATATTCTTGATGTTATAACCTTTCGGCTGCGGTGTTGCAACTTCATCAGCAAGGGAAGAATTTTAGACTCTTTGTATCGGATGACCCCTGATTTTTAAAGTGGAAATGATAAGTTTTGGGGATCATCCTATATAACAGCACACACCGCACTGCAATTAAATGCTTTGAGTGCTTGGTCATGGCCAGAATTCACACATACTCAAGTAAAGGACTGCATCACTGCAATTTGCCTGCAAACACAATATCACTAGTTCTCTGCCCAGCTCAGGATCTCCTAGGCAACAGCATACAGCCAGTACACAGATACAGCTTGTCTTCATCCTCTAAAGCTCAATTCCCTCAGTGCAGGTTAACAATCCCCAAACACTGAGCCTATGCACCCACCTCTGCAACGTCCTCATCAGATATCCACAGACAGTATGCATTGAAATCAACAAATGCTCCTCACTTAATATCAACACAAGCGCACCTCAAGGATGCTTGCTTATCCCACTGCTCTACTCACTATACACCCATGTCTGTGTGGCTTGGCACAATTCAAATGCTATCTACAAATTTGGCGATAACACCACAATTGTCGGCAGAATCACAGACAGCAATGAGGAAAAGTACAGGAGGGAGATAGACCAGGTAGCTAAGTGGTATTAAAACAACAACCTGAACAAGACTGTAATCTTTCAATATCAATCCCTGCTTTCTCATACTGCTACCCTAAACCTGTGGCACTCCAAAGTTTCACCATCCAGTGTCTAAAATCCTACAATACTACTCCACTTATCAACCTTTCAAAAATATTGAAATGAATTACTGGTACTATCTTCCTTCCTTCCATGGGTGCCACAGTTAGCATAGCGGTTAGCGCAACACTGTTACAGTGCCACCGATTGGGAACAGGGTTAAAATCCCTCACTGTAAGGAGTTTGTACATTCTCGCCATGTGTGCATGGGTTTCCTCCTACTTTTCAAAACATACCAAGGATTGTAGGTTAATTGGATATAATTCGGCAGCAGAGGGTCATGAGCTGAAATCCCTGTAACTGTGCTATATGTCTAAATTTATTGAATTTATTTATTGTATCCGTCCCATCAGCATCCAGAAATAATGGAAACATTCAGGCCTAAGAGCCAATTTTCAATATCACATGATATGTTCTCAGTTTCATCTGTTTCAGTAAAACCACTACAGACAAAGCACAAGAAATGAGAAGCATGCACACTAACTTCTTAAATCTAATCTGCCAATGTGTATTTGCTATGGCAGCAGCTTCAACATCAATTCTACTCAAAATGAAGAATTTAAAATATTGATAAAAAACTGTAGAAATGGCAATGAAAACAGTTCACCCAAAATAGTCTGGCTCTCGACCCCAATCCACAAAAAGCAAAAAAAAATAGAGATAAGAAATTCCCAAGCCACAACACATGATGCAACAGATTGCGGGCTGGAAAAACGGATTTTCCTACGAAACTCCTCATTAATTGGTATGGACACAAAGGCCAAGTGGTTTCTTTCTGTTCTAGCCATTTCATGCTTGTGACATTAGACCAATCTTCATATGCTTTAATGTCCAATAATGTATTGATCTCATTTAAAGACATCCATCATCTGAATAACAACTACCCTCAGTAAAACAGAATATCAAAGATATCCAAACATGCCAAGTTCACAACTCAGCCCTAAATGGCTCAACATACCACAACTTTTAACATAGGACATTACAACAGTTTAGGCCAGTGGTTTTCAAACTGCCTCCCAAAACTTACATTCCACCTTAAGTAATCTCTATGCCATGTGTTCTGTGATTGGTAAGAGATTGATTAAGGTAGTGTGTGAATGGGAAGGGAAAGTTGAGAACCACTGCTCTTGACCCAATTGTTACTGAAATATTTTGCTTAAAAAAAATTGTCATTGGCCCATTTCCTTTGGAGTTTATAAAAACCATGCACATAACAAGTCAATGAGGCACAATTAAAACAGTGGTTTTCAAACCTTTTTCTTTCCTTTCACATACCACCTTAAGCAATCCCATACTAATCACAGAGCACCTAAGGTGGAATGCAAGGTTGGGGGCAGTTTGAAAACCACTGGTTTAGGCTGTTTAGGCACGATGTTGTGCTGACCTATGTTATTATTCAGGTGCCTTGCCATTCAGCATGGGTGATCATGTTTCTCCATCTGTCACTATTTCTGATCCTCTGAATTGTAGTTGTTGCCTCCCCTGTTCTCCTTCGGTGAAGGCTCCATTTTTGAGCTGAGACCATAGTCGATATTAAGTTCATGATTACACAAGGGAAAAACATTGAAGCGGTTTCCTGTTGCCTTCTTCAGTTGCAGTGTCCATACTGGATCCCTGGCCATTGATCAGCAGATTCATTTGCCCAGCATTTTTAGTTTTACAACCATAAATTCCAATTTGTAGAATTTGCTTGTAAAAACCATCCACCATCTGTAATCCATGGCTTCACATGACCCTGATTAGAAGGCTAAAAAGGTACTACACCTTGCCCAAGGGTGACCAGTATGCCATCAGACAGAAGGACCACCTTATACCTCCTTTTGATGAGCAATTACCCAGCACTGGCACCAGCACCAACCTATACAAACCTACTCAAAATACTAAACCCTCCCTACTCATAACCCTCTATTTTTTTTTCATGCCTGTGCCTGTCTAATGTCCCAATTGTACCAGTCTCCATCACCACCCATGACAACACATCCCACTACTCTGTTGTAAAAAAAACTTACCACTGATGTCTTCACACCTTGATGAAGAACTCAAGCCCGAAACGTTGGTTATCTTTACCTTTGTGACATAAAGGCACTGTTTGACCTGCTGAGTTTCTCCAGCATTTGTGTGTTTTTTCACTTGACCACTGTGTCATCAGAATCCTGTGTTTTACTCCTGATGTTTTCCCTAATATTCCCTCCCCTCACTTTGTACAGATGACCTCTGGTGTTTGCTATTCTCACCCCATTAAAAAATGTGCTGTCTGCCTCTCATAATCTTGTAGACTTCTATCAAGTCATCTCATATCCTTTTTTTTAAACTTCCAATGAGAAAAGCCCTAACTCTGCTACCTTGCCTCATAAGACATGTTGTCCAAATCTTCTCTGCACATTCTCCATAGATTCCACATTTTTTCTACAATGAGGTGACCATAACAGAAGATAATATTGAAAATGTGATCTAACCAGAGTTTTTTGAAACTATAACATTACCTCTCAACTCTTGAACTCAATCCCCCTGACTAATGAAGGCCAGCATACCACAAATCTTGTTAACTTCCCCAAGAACCTGTGGAGCAACCTTGTGAGAGCTATGGATTTGGACCACAAGGTCCCTCAGTTTTTCCACACGGTTAAGAATCCTACCATTAACCATGTACTCTACCTTCAGATTTGACCTCCCACAATGCGTTACTTCACACTTCTCCAGACTGGACTCCATCTGCCACTTCTTGCCCTACTCTGCATCCTTTCTATATCCTTTTGTAACCTATGACAACCTTCTACAGTATCCACAACAACTCCAACCTTCCTGTCGTCTGTTCTGGGAGCTTGCTCTTTGTGTTTTTTTAAATAAATGACCTGGATGAAGAATTTGAGGGATGGGTTTATAGATGACATGAAGGATGGAGGTGTTGTAGATAGTGTAGAATGTTGTCGTAGGTTATAACTGGATATGGACCGGATGCAGAGTTGGGCAGAAAAGTGGTTGAAGTAGAAACACAATGCTGGAGAAACTTAACTGGTCAAACAGTGTAAAGATAGATACATAACCCACAGGTCAGGCTTGAGCCCTTCATCCTTAAATGAGTTCCTGAGATTGATGTGGAGTCTGATGAGGAGGGGTAGCAGCTGATCCTGAACCTGGTGGTGCAAGTCTTGTGGCACCTGTACCTCTTTCCAGATGGCAGCAGCAAGAACAGTGCATGTGCTGGGTGGTGTGGATCCTCGATGATTGCTGCTGCTGCTCTGATTTCACCTTTCAATAGATATTCTACATTAAACTCCACTGGCTACCTCTTTTGCCCAGTCATTCTACATCTGCCTCCTTTTGCCCAGTCATTCTACATCTGCCACCTTTTGCCCAGTCATTCTACATCTGCCTCCTTTTGCCCAGTCATTCTACATCTGCCACCTTTTGCCCAGTCATTCTACATCTGCCTCCTTTTGCCCAGTCATTCTACATCTGCCACCTTTTGCCCAGTCATTCTACATCTGCCACCTTTTGCCCAGTCATTCTACATCTGCCTCCTTTTGCCCAGTCATTCTACATCTGCCACCTTTTGCCCACCTTCAAAAGCTTGTAATCTACAAATCACCTGTGACAGCAAATTTATTAACAAACAGACTTTGCAAAGAAAGTGCTCGGTCGAGGGGAATTACCCGTCGTTGGAGGAGTGATAGACTGAGAGCCAGAGGGAGGGGCCAGCCACCGAAGGCCACTTGGCAGCTCTTATTGATTGCCAGGATTGTGGTCGCTTTGTGGAATAAAGGGGCATCCCCAATCCCGGTGCCCGTGGCAAAGGAGAGGAAGCAGCGAGGCAATCCGAGCAGCCAGGCCTGATACGCCGGCGGCACTCACCAGCTCCTCGGGACTGCGACCCTCTCTCTCGCCGCAACAGCAGCAGCACTTCGGCGGCAGCCCTCGACCGCTCGCCATCGCCGCCCACGTGACCTGGCCCTGCCCACGTGACGGCGCCCCCCCCCCCCCCGAGCCAAACGGCCTCTGCGCGCACCTCGTGCACCAATAATCGCGCGCGGCGGCGGGCGCGAGCGACCGTCAGACGTGACGCGCGTGCATGATCGCGGTGAGTGGGGGCCCGCTGAATGAAGAGGCGAGCAGGGCGTGTAGGTGCCAGTTGGGTGAACGTGGGCCGGAGTCATCTGAGGTCAGTGGCCGACCTGGGGTGGAGGGGGAGACGGGTGGAGGCGGAGACTCGTATGCATCTGTGCATCGGGTGCAACTCCGCGGGCAGGGTCTGTCAGAGCTTGTCAGCAGCAGGGACCATGGCGGGGGAGAGGGGTGGATCCGACAGCAGATTGACCCCATTCATTCAGTCCTAAATAAGGCTTTGTCACTGCGAAGCGGAGCCCGTCCTTGGGGCATTGGCTTTGAGACCCGTCCCTGGGGCATTGGCTTTGAGACCCGTCCCTGGGGCATTGGCTTTGAGACCCGTCCCTGGGGCATTGGCTTTGAGACCCGTCCCTGGGGCATTGGCTTTGGCGGGCGGGCGGGCGGGCGGGGGGCATTGGCTTTGGCGGGCGGGCGGGGGGCATTGGCTTTGGCGGGCGGGGGGCATTGGCTTTGGCGGGCGGGCGGGCGGGGGGCATTGGCTTTGGCGGGCGGGCGGGGGGCATTGGCTTTGGCGGGCGGGCGGGGGGCATTGGCTTTGGCGGGCGGGCGGGGGGCATTGGCTTTGGCGGGCGGGCGGGGGGCATTGGCTTTGGCGGGCGGGCGGGCGGGGGGCATTGGCTTTGGCGGGCGGGCGGGGGGCATTGGCTTTGGCGGGCGGGCGGGGGGCATTGGCTTTGGCGGGCGGGCGGGGGGCATTGGCTTTGGCGGGCGGGCGGGGGGCATTGGCTTTGGCGGGCGGGCGGGGGGCATTGGCTTTGGCGGGCGGGCGGGGGGCTTTGGCGGGCGGGCGAGACCAGCTGTTCAGGGTCTTTCTGGTTGTGAACTTCTAGATTCGCGTCGTCGGAAGTGGCGATTCTGCTCCACACGGCAGAGGTAAAGGGCGAGGCAAGGAGGGGAGGGGGAAACCCTCGTTGATGTTTGAGTATGTCCAGTCGAGTCGAAGACGTTTCAAATAAGCCACAGGTAGGTCCTAAAATAGTGACTCAACCAGTTGATCCGGTACTTGTCACTGGTGCGAAACCTTCTGTTCATTGTCATCTCTGAGGCACAAATGCATCAAGCAACGATAGAAGCGGCTTGGAGATTAGTGATAAGAGGGATCGATTAAATCGAAATTTAACATTCTGAATCAGAATTTATTGTCATGAACAAGTCATGAACTTCGATGTTTTGCCGCAGCATCTTAGTGCAAACGTTCATATTATAACCCTCTTACAACATTACTATTAAAATAACAGGAATCTGATGGCAGTGGGGAAGAAGTCCTTGTGCCAATGAGTGCTTGTCTTTAGGTTCTTGTACCTTTTTCCTATGGTAGTAGAGTGAAGAGGGCGCAACCTGGGTGGTGAGGGTCTTTGAGGATAGAACCTGTTTTTTTTTAAAGACACCACCTCATGTAGATGTTCTCGATGAAGTGAAGTCTGGTGCCTGTGATGTTGCAGGCTGAGTTAACAACTGTATGGAGTTTATTTTTCTTCTGAGAATTGGCACCTCCATCCCAGGCAGTGATGCATCCAGCCAGAATGCTCTCATGGTACTCCTGTAGTAGTTTACAAGAGTCTTGAAGATGAAGTGGACCACAGAAAAGATTTGAAGGGGTATATTTTGGCAGGAAAGAAAGGACAAGTTCAATAAGAAGATGTGGTGTTTTCAAAGTTTTTTTTCAAGAGGATTGTGAGGGTACATTTGGATTTATGTGAAATATCCATAAAAGACTAAGGGGAGGATGTCAGTGGAAGGATCTATTATGAGACCAGGGATGAAGGACTTCAGATAGACAGAAATGAGAGGCAGGAGCAGGTCATGATGCCCTTGCTCTTTTTATTTAAAAAAAAGTTAATGTTTGTCTTTCTACAGCTTGACTTTCTGAGTGTTCAAACATAAATTGCTGTATTTATTTCAAAGATTCCAAACATCTACAATTTCAATTTTTCACAAGGCCAGTGAAATCTACTATTCCAACAAGATCATACCACCCTGTGTCCCAAGGCCACTTTCCTGCATGATGACCTCCACCCCCCCCCCCCCACCCCAGCCCCACAAAAATTCAGCGAATTCAAAAATATGTTGATGATTAATGAATTCAGTGGCTGAGAACTCTAGGGTAGACATTTTTATTTAAATCAGTTATTCGCAACCCCTGACTGAAGGAAGAGGTTTGAATCGTGACCCTCCCCCCTCCCCCTCCCCACCTTGCCTGATACTGTATCACTGTTCTGCAACTAGAAACCCATCTATGTCAAATATTTCAAAAAGACCATCCACATTCTTAACTCAGGGGAGTTGAAACTCCTTCGCGGTACCCAGAGGATAATTCCCTAAACCAAAGATTTAATCCAATGAATGGAAATTTCTCATATATAACAGTGTCCTGCATAATATTTTGGACAAGTACACATTTCCCCTTTATTTATCCCTGTGCTCCACAGTTTTAAATTGTAATCAAGCAATTCACATCTAAGTCCACATTCCAGATTTTATTAAAGTTTATTTGTACACATTTTGGTTTGACCATGTAGAAAATACAGCATTTTTTTTTTTACATAGTCCCCTCATTTCAGGGCACCATAATGTTTAGGGCATTTGGCTTCCAAGTGTTTATGAATACTCTGGTATGTTTAATTGCTTCATTGATGCAGGTATAAGAGAATGAGTCTTGCTTCTAAACTTTTGATCAGCTTTGGAGTCTGTAGTTGTTATTTTTCATCATGAAGACCAGAGATGTACACATGAAAATCAAAGAAGCCATTATGAGGCTGAAAAACAAGAATAAAACAGTAAGAGATATTGCCCAAACCTTAGGATGACCAAAATCAACAGTTTGGAACATCATTAAGAAGAAAGAGCGTATTGGTGAGCTCAATAATTGCAAAGATCAAAGAAAAACTCCACTGCTGATGACAGAAAATCTTTCAGCAAAATGAAAAAATATCACCAAACTTATGTCTGACAGATCAGAAACATGCTTCAGGAGGTGGGTGTGGGTATGTCAGTGACTGCTGTCCTCCGAAGACTTCATGAATAGAAATATAGAGGCTGGAAGATGCAAAACCAGAGGTTAGCTACAGAAAGGAGGTCACAGTTTGTCAAGAAGTATTTAAAAGAACCTGCAGAATTCTGGAAAAGGTTTTGTGGACAGATGAGTCCAAGATTAATCTGTATCAGAGTGATGGCAGAAGCAAAGTGTAGAGACATAAAGGAACTGCCCAATCTCCAAAGCATACCACCTTTGCCATGTTTGCATCTTGCAGTGTAGCCTCTGTATTTCTGTTCATGAAGTCTTCAGTGGATGATCGTCATTGACATATCCACACCTGCCTCTTGAAGAATGTTTCTGATCTGTTGGACATGTATTTGGAGATTTTTCTTAATTATGGTGAGAATTCTGTCATCAACAGTGGAAGTCTTTCTTGGAATACCAGTCCCTTTGCTATTACGGAGTTTACCAGTACATTCTTTCTTCTTAATGATGTTCCAAACTGTTGATTTCGATAATCCTAAAATTTGGGCGATGTCTCTTCATATTTTATTCTTGCTTTTTTTTTCAGCCTCTAATGGCTTTGACTTTAATTGACTCTGGTTCTCATTAAAAAAAATGGCAACTACAGACTCCAAAGGTGATCAAAAGCTTAGAAGCAAGCAAAATTCTCATATCCCTGCAGCAATGAAGCAATTAAGCATACTGGAGTACTCGTAAACACATGTGAAGCCAAATGTCCCAAACATTATGGTGCGCTGAAATGAGGGGACTATGTCTAAATAGTGCTGTAATTTCTCCATGGTTAAACCAAAATGTATATAAATAACCTTGAATAAAATCTGGAATGTGCTCTTCAATTACATGTGAATTGTTTGATTACAAATTTAAAACCATGGAGCACTGGGGCAAATAAAGGAAAAAAATGTCTTTGACCCAAACATTATGGAGGGCACTGTATCTTCTATATTCTCGGTTACTTGGAATAGAGAACGTTGCTTGTGTGATAAGTTGGTAACAGTGTTTAAAGTATGGTTTTTTTTTAAACATGACCCATACTTGTTGTTCACTTGCGCTTATGCAGTGGATTGTTTTGTGCAGAAAAAAATTTTCTGGGGATAGTCAGTATAGCCCCTTTCACACTTGCATCCTATTAAATCAGCTGTTCAGTGTCCTGGGATAGGAATGGGGTTTGGCCTTTCATACTAGACCACTCCTAGTGAACCCTTTCACGCTTGCAAGGGTTTATCCCTGGCATTCGGTCTGCTCTACCTTTAATCAAAAGTTCCTACATGACGCGGCACGCAAAAGAGAGAAGTGATTGCCTGTTTCACACTTGCCTGATCTCAATGCTGGTGTCTGCAGATGCCGGGGATTTTACTAGGGTTTGAGGCCTTCAATCCCTGGTGTGAGATGATGTCATCTGTCACTGGCGTTGAGCAGATTTTGCTTTCACACTTTCCACTTTAAAGCCCGAATGGCGTTTGATTCCTGGGATCACTGGCAAATGTGGAAAGGGGCTTATGTTTCAGTCCTGCTTTTGGTGCTCTCTGCCTCTAAGAATAAAGGGCATTCATTCAGTCTGAGGTTGAATCCCAAAAATTCATTTTGATATTTATTCAACACAGCATGTACTGATTGCAGACTAGTCACGGAAGCTGGGTTTTGAACAGCATCTGAGTCTGCAGTGGAAGAATCAGTGATTAGTGATGTGTTGTAAAGAAAATGACATGAGTCTTTTTCTGTCACTGAACTCTTCAGTATGTAATGTTAGAGCTTCAAACACCCTCTGAGTAATGAGAATGTGAATCCAATGGGATCAGTCCAAATCTCAGATTACTGTCACAAGTACTTATTTTGGCAAGTTGTTAATGGTAACTTTCTGTTGGTTGTTAACCAATTGTCTACATTGTAATTTCAGGGCAGCAGGCACATACCTTTACCAGTTTCTAGCCTTTATTGTGGAGTATTGTTGCATTGAATGTGCATTTCGAATTACAGTTTTGGGTTGCATTTTCTATCGTACATTTATGTGGTAAGGAAAGACATTTTCTGCATCCTTCTCAGCAGACTGAGAAGAGGTCGACCAAGCAGGAGCGAGTCAGAGAGTGTCGAAGCAGTTGTTGAAGCGAGGATTATACTCGCATTGTTTGCTGATCCTGCCAATTTTGCAGTTGTATATGTAAAACTTGGAGAGATCAAATTCGAGAGTGTGCGTGTCTACACAATTTTTGGAAGAGGAAGAAGATTAAATGGATTGCAGAAAAGAAGAAACTCGCATGGAGATGAGGATATATTGAACTGAATGGAGGAAGGGTCTCGGAGGGAGCAGGGAGAATACCGTTGGTGTGAGCAAAGGTGCGCACCTCATGGCATGTGCACCCCTGCCCCTCACCTGGAACTACTGCACCTCTGACTACTGTTAGGTCTGCTTTGTTCATGAATGAGTGAGTCAAACACCAGACTGAGTCGAAATCAAGGTTCTTTGTTCTTTATTGCCGGATTGTAACACTTGCAACTAACAGTGTTAGTTGGAGAAGGCGCATTCTGCCGTTATCAGCAAGTGGTGTTTTTTTTATACCTCAGGATACGTACTTAGTAAATGATCATACCATGACATTGTCCAATGAATAAACTGTTGCTATCCTTCTCTGTTAGTCTGCTGCACATCATTCTTGTTAGTGCAAAGCTTATCTTGAGTGGACAAGGTCACATCTGCATTCTGTTACTCCTTAGTACTGGGTGACTCCTTCTCCAGTCCCATCTCATGATGTTTTTACCTTACACTACTGATCCTCAAAGTAGGCAGTTGTTTTAAATATATCTTGAGTTTGCAGTTGATAGACAATAATCAGTCAGATTTTAGAATTTTCCTTGCTGAATTTTTGTCTAGTCCGTTGTGAGCTAAGAAACCAGGAATGCGCCAGGTAAAAAACACAAAATGCTTGAGAAGTTCAGCAGATCAAACAGTGTCCTTTATGTAGCAACGGCAAAGATACATAACTGACTTATCTGACAACAGTTTTGTATCTTTGCCGTTGCTACATAAAGGACACTGTTTGACCTGCTGGGATTCTCCAGAATTTTTTTGTTTTTAACTTCAATTCCAGTGTCCACAGAATTCTGTGATTTACTTAGGAATACACAAGCTGCAGCTTAACCAAGTCCCAAGATAACCCAATAAATGCATGGGAAGAAACCTCCAAACTTCAAACATCAGGATAGATTGTGAATGTCCTTACATTACCAAACAAGTTTTGTTCCTGTGCACCATTGCTTTATGTAATTTCTTGGATGGAATCAGTAATTCCATTTCATTAAGGAGCTGGATTTTTCTGTTTGCAGGTAACTCGTGATGCTAACTGAAGAACAAAAAAAGATATGAGGCGTGTGTCCAAATCTGATGAGGGTTCCAGTGATGGTTCAAGGGGTTCGACGCCTCCCCCTGATTCTGATCATCTCAAGGATAAGATGCGCCACCGTATTGAATCTGGGGACATCTGGTTCTCCCTGGAATTTTTCCCTCCACGAACAGCTGCTGGTGCTGTTAATCTGATTTCCAGGTGAGGCTCAAGTACAATAAAGCCCAAGAAATGATTGGCTCATTGAGTGCTGGATTTATTTATGGAACATGGGCAATGCAGACAATCCCTTTTTCTTCACTACATGTCCAAAATGTGGAATATCATTGTCCCTCAGAATACAAGAATAGCTCTGTGAAAATGAGAATACAGGTGAATGAGGAAGTGAAGAAACTATTCTGCATGATGTGGTATTGGGCACAAGGGTTAGTATATGTGGATATCACTGTTGGTGTGGAAGAGCTTTATTAAATGCCAATTTGTGTGCCTTCTGTGACCTTGTGTTGTGGGAGCTGGAAGAAATAGACAGGCAGACTATTATTTACTTGGGGAGAAAATTCAAAATTCCGAAGTGCAAAGGGACTTGGGAGTCCTCGTGCAGGATATTCTAAAGGTTAATCTCCAGTTTGAGTCAGAGGTGAAAAAGGGGAATGCAATGTTGGCATTCATTTCGAAGAATAGCGTACAAGAACAGGGATGTAATGTTGAGACTCTCAACGACACTGGTGAGACCTCACTGAGATTACTGTGTATAGTTTTGGGTGCCTTGTATGAGAAAAGATATGCTGGAGTTGGAGAGAGTTCAGAGAAGATTTACTGGAATTATATCAGGAAAGAAAGGGTTAGCATATGAGGAACATTTGTCAGCTCTTGGACTGTACTCATTGGAATACATAAGGATGAGGGGGACCTTGTGGAGGTATTTTGAATGCTGGAAGGCTTCAACAGAGAAGATGTGACAAGGATGTTTCCCATGGTAGGAGAGTCTAGGACAAAAGGGCACAATTTCAGGATAAAATGGCATCGTTAAAATAGATGCAGAAAAAATTCTTTAGTCAGAGGGCCATGAGTCTATGGAATTGGATGCAGTTGGATGTATTTAAGGCAGAGATTGACAGTTATTTAATTAGTCAGGTCATCAATGGTTATGGGAAGAAATCTGGAGAGAAGGACTGAGTGGGGGATGGATCTGCTCATGATTCGAATGGCAGAGCAAACTTGGTTGGCCCACTTCTATTCCTAGATCTTGTGATTTATTAGCTCCAAAATGGATAGGATTTCATCATCTTCAAAATGAAGGTAATACAAAGGATTTGGGGAAGAATTTTGTTCTAAAGGAACATTTTTAAGGTTTATGGGGCTGACAGTGTCTTCCTAAGCATTTGAATTCAGTGCCTAATTCAATGCAAGGTAGCCCAATGGTTTTTTCCAAAATGTATTTATTGAGCATCGAAAACAACTTTGTTCACATTATATAATGGACATTGTGCTCCTTGTTTTTTTAAACAGAAAAACTAACACACATATACACAAATGTTTATATTGACCCTCAGATGCCTGCCTGGACCCCCTCCCCAATCCCTGATCACCTTGGCACCTTTGCTGACACTCAATTACCAATTGTATTGCTACAACCATCCCACTGGTTTTGTGTATTTATAATCATACTCACATATTGAATGGCTTGACAAGTCTTTTCAAAGACTAGTTAAAAATGAGCAACATTGCTTAGGCGTAATTTTATACAGACAAGGTTAGATAGGAAGACTCCTTGCCAACTGCTCAAGTCAATAGAGTTGTTGTATTTTGATGAAGAGCTGGTAGTTACCTTAAAGTGGGAAAATGAAGAGAATGGGGGTAAAAAACTGTTTCCTTTTTCTCAAAATAGATATCAGGAACTGTAATGGCATGGCACGTTGAATTATATCTGTAAAGTGTATCTGCTCAGTGGATTCTTAAACTGCAATAAAGTCGATTGTAAAATAAAACACAGAGTTCAAACAAAGTGAATGAGGTTTAGTTCTCAAGATTTTCACAGATCAACTTTGGAAATTCCTAGAAAACATTGTTGCAACTTGAATTATTCACAAAAACACAATCTGTAGATTATCTGCAATCTCTAATCTGGATTTGTTTGGAAATAAAATGAATTATTTTTCTAACTGCTTTCTCATTGTAGTATTTTGCAAAAGCGGAGAATTAATTATATCCCCCTGAAGTGATGGTTTCTTGCTGTTGACTTTAAGCTGTTCTGGAATAGGGGGCTGCAATGGGATTGTTGCTAGAGAAAGTAGCAGGAGGAAGTTGCTGCTGGGAGCACGAAGGGGCTGCGTCCGTGGCTGTGTCAACTGGTTTTCTGCTGCAGCTGGTATGAGCTTGTCACATCATTAATTGGAGGTCACAGCTGTGATGCATCATTCTGCAAGCCATCAATGCAAGGGGACCTTCTTGTCCTTGCTGAATGCTTTGCAACCTGTTCTTTCAAGGGGTCTAAAATGATAGCATTTTCTAATTTTCCCTTTTTCTAGTCAAAGTCTGGCCCCAGGTACTAATTTGTTTTACAGCTCTTTTCTAAACAAGACACAAATCCATTATCCTCCATCAAAATGGAACCCCAAGACACATATTGGTAGAAACATTGGAACCAGAGGTTTACTTTGATGTGATAGATTAGGGCCAGTGACTGTTTAATTGCTGTCCCATTTCAACCTATCTCTGGTGCAGATCAATTTATCTGGCACCGACTAATAACACTGGTCAACAATTTTTTTCCTGGTGAGGTAAAGATTTGCTGTATCACGTAGGAAATTGGAGAAGCTTTAAATTAACTTTTTGAATTTCACATGTTTAATTGCATGTTGATGCTGAGTCAAGCTCTCAGGTACCACAAATGTGAGGAGCCCAGGGTTTGTCTTGGTCACCAATTTTACAACTGTAGTAGCGCTCATAGGCTTTCTTCGTCATTCCAGTCATACTGCGTCTTTGAGCCTTAAGTGTATATTCATTACAAATGTAACAGAATGTATTGCAGCTGTTGTGACATGGACGAGATTTCTGCTGTCATGAATTTTCCTGAAACCAATAAATGCTATTGTTAAGTATACTCACCATGCTATTGCGTGAAGAACGTGCATCAACACTTGTCCATTCTATTATCAATGTAGTACACAGCATCTGTATATGTAAGCTGCTTTATAGCCTATCTGTATTGATCCCAAGTAAGCCTGCCCAGGCCGAAGAAAACCTTTGCATAGCACCTGCACTGAGTGCATGCCCAGGCATGACCAGACTGACCAAAACAGCTGGCTTGGTGGGCAATGTCACAACAAATCACAAAAATAGATTATATCTCAAATGAAATTGTGATCAGCAGGTTTAAAATCCATAAAATATACCCGAAAAGTGTTCAGGAAATGAAATATTCGTTGTCCAGTGTAATTAAACGCTGAGCCATTGAATGAACTATACATGGGCTCAAGCCTGAATCGTTGGTTATGTATCTTTATCTTTGCTATATAAAGAACTCTGTTTGACCAGCACTGTCAATCGGTGCATCTGCGGACGTTCATGTTTTACTCCATCTTCTGATAGATGTGGTGTTATGACATGTTGACCACAACCTATGCTTGATTAGGTTTGACTGTATGGCTGTTGGTGGACCACTCTTCATTGATATCACCTGGCATCCTGCTGGGGACCCAGGTGGTGACAAAGAGACTTCTTCCATGACTATTGCTAGCACAGCAGTAAATTACTGTGGCCTGGAGACATTGCTGCACCTAACCTGCTGTAACCAAACCAAGGATCAGATCACACAGAACCTGCAGAAAGCTCGTAGCCTTGGGTTGAAGAACATACTTGCACTTCGTGGTGGTAAGATACTAAGCAGTGTTCTGTTTTTAACCCCTTCCTTCTCCTCCTGTCGTCCACATTGCAGTCAAGAATTGTCTGGTCTCTCATCTCTAATTTAGACATACAGTATTTTGGCCCACATGCTGCCCAATTTACACCCAATTAACCTCCACCCCCAGCATGTTTTGAACAGTGGAAGGAAACCAAAGCCTCCAGAAAAAACCCCACGCAGACACCGGGAGAACATACAAACTCCTTACAGATAGCGCAGGATTCAAACCCCAGTCCCGATCACTGGTGCCATAAAGCGTTGCACTAACCACTATGCCAATCGTGTCTCCCAAATTCAGTGTGTATGGGTGAATCTTGGCTGCCTTTTGTGCCTACATTAATTATCATGTATATGGATTCAGCAAAGGTGAAGAGCAAAGGGAACTTTGACTCATGAGCAAAGATCAACAGGTTATTGAAAAATCCCTTTCCAGGTATTATCTTTTTCATAGATCAAATTCTTTCTTCTGCAAGGTATACAACAGAATAAACCTAAAGTTATTTTTGTTTGTTTTGCTGGGCAAATTACATTGAGGAGAGTGAAGGGCAGGCATAGACTTGATGTATGTGTAAACAGCATCACAATGGAATGTTTGTTGCAGAGATGAAGGAGAATCTATTAACTAATTAGCCATGCATTAAATAAAAGGAATATGATGCTCTGGTTTTTTTTCCTTATTAGACAAATATGTTGGAAATGGGGAGGTAAGAATGAGAGCTCCAAGTGTGGAATTTGTGGCATGTAGGAGCCAGTAACAGATACTGTTGTTTGGCCTGCATTAGATCCCCTGGGAGATGAGTGGAAGAATGAAGAAGGAGGATTCAATTATGCAAGTGACTTGGTCAAGCACATTCGCTGCGAGTTTAATGATTACTTTGACATCTGTGTTGCTGGTAAGCTTGGATCCCAAACCTAATTTCTGTGGATCTTGACCTCACACTTTATTGAAGCAAGATGCTGATTTAAATGTCATTTCCTTACAGGTTACCCAACTGGCCACCCGGAGTGTGGCAGTTACGAGGAGGATCTCTGCCACCTGAAAGCAAAGGTTGATGCTGGTTCAGACTTCATCATCACCCAATTATTCTTCAAACCAGAGACGTTCCTGAAATTTTATAAGGATTGTCGTGCAATTGGAATTACTTGCCCAATTCTGCCAGGAATATTTCCCATTCAGGTACATACCAGAGAATTCCTGGGGCAAGCCTGATTCCAGGTGTTCCTCCTAAACTCTGGTGATCCAGGTCAATTTATTGTCAACTGGTGGCCACAAGTACATCCCAATGAAGCAGTGTTATCCAGTCCTCAGTGCAAAACATGCAGACACACTACTAGGCATAACTGTACAGATAAACAGTACATATGCAAGACAAATATTCATGTATACAAATAAATAAATGTTGTTTCATGAATGTGAGAGTCTCGGTTGGTCAGTGTGAGCAGTTCCTTTGGTTGTTCAGCATTCTCACTGGCCGTAGGAAGAGGCTGTTCCTCAGCCTGGTGGTGCTGGCTCTGATCCTCCTGTATCTTTTCCCTGACAGGAACAGCTGAAATTTGCTGTGTGCGGGATGGAAGAGGTCCTCAATTATTTTGCGTACCCTCTTCAGACAGTGATCCCAGTTGATCACTTCGATGGTCTGAGGGAGTGAGAGGGAGACCCCAGTGATCCTCTCTGACACTCTTATGGACCTGTGGATTGACCTCCAATCCATTTCTCTGTAGCAATCATATCACAGCATAATGTAGCCAGCCAGGACACTCTCAATAGAGCTCCTGGAGAAGATTGACATCATGGTGGCTAGTTGCCTTGCCCACTTCAGTCTTTTTAGACAATAGGAGCTGGAGTAGGCCCTTCGGCCCGTCAAGCCCGCACCGCCATTTTACAGATCATGGCTGATCACTACCATCAGTACCCCTTTCCAGCCTTATCCCCATAACCCTTAACTCCTTTGCCCATTAGAGTCTTATCTAACTCTCTTTTGAACATAATCAGCGAATCTGCCTCTACCACCCTCTGTGGCAGAGCATTCCACAGATTCACACTTCTCTGGGTAAAAAAATGTTTTCTCATCTCCGTCCTAAAGGGCCTACCCTGTATTCTTAAACTATGCCCTCTAGTCCTCGTCTCCCCCATCATTGGGAACAAGTAATCCGACTTCACCCTGTCTATCCCCCTGATAATTTTGTATACCTCAATCATGTCCCCCCTCATCCTTCTAAACTCCATCGGATACAAGTCCAGTTTTTCTAGCCTTTCAGCATATGTCAACCCCGCCATCCCTGGAACTAACCTTGTAAATCTGCGCTGCACACCCTCTATAGCTAGTATGTCCTTCCTCAAAATTGGAGACCAGAACTGGACGCAATACTCCAGGTGGGGTCTCACCAGGGCCCTGTACAACTGCAGAAGGGCTTCTCTGTTCCTATACTCCAATCCCCTCTTTATGAAAGCCAACATGCTATTAGCCTTCTTCACAGCTTTCTGAACCTGCATGCTAGTCTTCAGTGACCGGTGAACAAGTACTCCCAGATCCATTTGCTCCTCCCCACTCCCTAGCTTGTCTCCATTTAAATAATACTCAGCTTTCCTATTATTGCCCCCAAAATGGATAACCTCACATTTGCTTACATTGAACGTCATCTTCCATTCAGCAGCCCACTCCCCCAACCTGTCCAAATCCCTCTGCATTTTCCTGACATCCTCCTCACACCCCACACCGCCACCCAGTTTCGTGTCATCTGCAAATTTGCTCAAATTATTAATAATCCCCTCATCCAAATCATTTACATAAATTACAAACAACTGAGGACCCAATACCGATCCCTGCGGCATTCCACTCGTCACATCCTGCCATCCTGAAAAAGACCCGCTTACCCCAACCCTTTGTTTCCTATTTCTTAACCAATTTCCTATCCATGTCAGCACCTTACCTCCAATACCATGCTCCCTGATCTTGCCCACTAGTCTCCCGTGCGGTACCTTATCAAAGGCCTTCTGGAAGTCCAAATACACCACATCCACAGGCTCTCCAAAGTCCACCCTCTTTGTCACATCCTCGAAAAATTCCAGAAGGTTAGTCAAGCATGACTTACCCTTAAGGAATCCATGCTGACTAGCCCTTATACTATTATTTCTGCCTAAGTGTTCTGCTATTACTCCTTTTATGATAGACTCCAATATCTTCCCCACCACCGACGTCAGGCTGACCGGTCTATAATTTCCCGTTTTCTCCCTCCTTCCCTTCTTAAAAATCGGCACCACATCAGCCACTCTCCAATCCTCAGGGACCTTCCCCGAATCTATGGAACTTTGGAAAATGTCGACCAGTGCTTCCACAATTTCCAAGGCAACTTCTTTAAGCACCCTGGGATGCAGCCCATCAGGCCCTGGGGATTTATCAGCCCTCAGTCCCAACAATTTACTCATAACCTCCTGTTTCTGGATCCGGATATCCATTAGATCCCGTACTTCCCCAGGAAAGTTCCCCAAGTCTCTGGACAACGCATGACCATTACCCCCTAACTGACCATAACCTATATCCTCCTTGGTGAAGACGGTTGCAAAGTATTTGTTAAATTCCTCAGCCATCTCCTTGTTTCCGGTAATAATTTCACCCTTTTCCATTCTTAATGGACCAATTTTGGACCGAACCAATTTCTTCCTCTTCACATATTTAAAAAAGCTTTTGCTATCCTCCATTATATTATTTGCTAATTTCCTCTCGTACTTAATTTTCCCCTCTCTTATGACTTTCTTAGTTACCCTCTGATGCTCTTTGAAGGTTTCCCAATCCTCTAACTTCCCACTCCGCTTCGCTATCCTATACTTACTCCCTTTGGATTTGATATTACACTTGATTTCATTAGTTAGCCACGGCTGCCATTTGCATTTCCTAGAGCCTTTCCTCCACTTTGGAATAAATTTGTCCTGAAACCTGTGAAAAATGTCCAAAAATACCTGCCATTTTTCCCCAGTTGTCCTCCCAGCTAGTGTATCTTTCCATTTTATTTTGGCTAGCTCCTCCCTCATAACTGCATAATCCCCTTTATTTAACTGCAGTACAGATGGTTCCGACTTCCTTTCTTTTTCCCTTTCTAATTGCAGCTCAAAAGCAACCATACCATGCTCACTATTCCCTAATGGCTCCCCTACATCGAGGTCACTTATTAACTCTGCGTCACTGCACAGCACCAAGTCCAGAATCGACTTCCCCCTGGTAGGTTCCTCCACTAGCTGCTCCAAGAAAGTATCTCGTAGACATTCAATAAACTCAGTCTCTTGTGCTCCTGCCCCCATCTGATTATCCCAGTCCACCTTCATGTTAAAGTCCCCCATAACTACTGCATTGCTACCACTTTGACATGCCACTCTTAATTCCTGATTTATACTTCTACTGATATCTAAGCTACTTTTCGGAGGCCTGTAAATGACCCCCATTATGGTCCTCATGCCTTTACAATTTCTTAATTCTATCCAAACAGACTCTACCCCACCTGTTTCAATGTCTTTCCTTTCAAACGCCTGAATTTCATTTCTTACCAACAGAGCTACCCCACCTCCTCTTCCTAACTTTCTGTCTTTTCTATAGGACGTGTACCCTGGAACATTTATTTCCCAATCCTGCCCTTCCCGCAGGCATGTCTCCGTTACTCCGACAATATCATAACCTATATTCACTCTCCTATCTGCTTCCCTATCAGTCCTGTTCCCTTCCCCCTGCCAAATTAGTTTAAATCAAATCTGACAGCATTTTTAAACCTAACTGCCAGTATATTGGCCCCCATTGCATTCCGAATTGCAATTAGGAAGTGCAGTCGCTGGTGCACCTTCCTGACAAGTGTGATGTGTGTCCATGATAGATCACTAGTTAAGTGAACGCTAAGGAACATGGTGCTCAAACTCTCCCCACTACAGAATTGTTAGTAAGTCGTGGAAGACGGTTAATTGTGGTCCTTCTGAAGTCCACAATCAACTTCATGTTATCCCTGTTGAGACTTGGGTTGTTACTTTCACCCCATATCATGAGATTTTCCATCTCCTCTCTGAAGTGTAATTCATCATTGTTCCTGATGAAGCCAATGACATTGTCTCATCTGAAAACTTGACATTTTGGAGCTGGATCTGGCAATCCAGTCGTGTGAACAGGAACACACAGCCTTGGGGTGCACCATTGCTCGGCGTTACGGTGCTCAGTGTTCTGCTTCTGACCCTGACAGACTGTGCTCTTTCCATTTGGAAGTCCAGAATCTAGTTACAGAGAGGGGTGCTGAGTCCCAGTGATGAATACTTCCCCACCACCCTCTGGGGAATTGATCATATTGAACACCAAACTGAAGACGATGAACTGCAGCCTGGCTTTAAGGCATTATTCCCCAGTGGGACAGAATGGAGTGAAGGGACAAGGTTATAGATCTGCCTTGAGTTCTCAGTTATGCATGAGTAATAGCTTCGCCTAGTTTTCTGCAGCAGGGGAACACCTCATTGCTTGTGCTAATGCAATTCAGCTATTAACCTCCTTCTTCTTCCTCCTTCTCCCTCCTTGTAACAGAGTCATCACTCGTTGCGACAGCTGGTCAAACTCTCCAAGCTGCAGGTGCCACAGGAAATCAAAGACATAATTGACCCAATCAAGGATAATGATGATGCCATTAGAAATTATGGAATTGACTTGGCCATTGACATATGCAAGGTTCTACTGAAATCGGGGTTAGTGCCAGGTCTGCACTTCTACACCCTGAACCGAGAGGTGGCAACCATTGAGATTCTGAAACGACTTGGACTGTGGACTGATGACCCTAGGTGGGCTTGAACTTGGGTTTTCAGGAAATGGTCATGATTAAGTTGCACCATTTACAAAGTATTGTTTAAATGTAAATGTACCAGCCTTCCCTGGTTGAACTCGCATTACTGATAAAGAACACTGATATTTATCATCTCAGAAAAGAGATTATTGCTTGAACATGACAGTACTGTAATTGCTCTAAGAATTAACCACTTGGCTAACTTCCTAGCTTTGGAGCATTATTTTAAAAGCTGCCATGGTGTGAGTTGTATGTGTAAACATTTTAAACTCTACCTCTTTGCTTTCCAAGACGAGCCTTGCCGTGGACCATCAGTGCCAATCCAAAGCGAAAGGTTGAGGATGTTCGACCAATATTTTGGGCTTCAAGGCAAAAGAGTTACATCTACAGAACCCTGAACTGGGATGAATTCCCAAATGGAAGATGGTATATCATAAATCATTACTACTGCTTAAACTGTGAACTTACTGTGCTCGTGTTATAAGAATAAAGCATATTGTAAATATGGTAAATTTATAATTTACACTTGATACCCACCTTGGATTCTGTTAATGGTGCATGTGAAAATTTTACATTGATATATGTGAACTGATGCAGAAAAGCAAGAACACTATTTTCAATTCAGTCCTTCCAGGTTTGGAATGTGTCAGGATTGACCATTATGAACTGATGGTTAAAAATCTTTAATTGCATTTAAATGTGTTTACTTTTGAGAGTACAAGTATGGACCAAAGTGTGTATCTCTCTGATTGATGTCAGCTGAATAGCCCCAAAATGTAAGAGAATATATTTTTCTGAGCATGTTGTACCAAAGATTATGTACTGATTAAATCAATTCTATCGACAGCTTTGTCCAAATTAAGTTGCTGACTGTTTATGGAATGGTTTTTATTATATTTAACATTTCAGGGGGAACTCGTCATCTCCTGCATTTGGTGAGTTGAATGATTACTACCTTTTCTATCTGAAGAATAAATATTCCAGGGAGGACTTGCTGAAAATGTGGGGAGAAGAGTTGGTAGATGAAAAAAGCATCTTTGACGTCTTCACAGCATATATTTCTGGGCGGCTCAACAACAATGGGATAAAGGTAATAATAGAACTGTAGTGACCAAATATAAAACCAAAAGATTAATAAAATAATTCCTATGGCAACAGTTAAATTACAAATCCTATTGCAGTTTCTGGAAACATACCATTTTGAAATAAAATAATTTGATTGTCATTCCTAACTTGCACCATCAAATATTTACTTGTACTGTACCAGAGTAAGTTGTGAACAAGGGAAAATAAGACTTGATATCTTGTTTGGGTTATGTTTGAAAAATGTATTAATCCAAATTCATGGGAGAATGATCCTGATGCTTCGTATCCTTAAATTCAGTTAATTAAATGAATCTGAAATTGAAAAAGCTTGTATTTATAAATGTAATCATGCATCAAAGTGAGTTTTGTTTAAAAACCCATCGGGCATACTAACTACATTTTTTTATTTTTCACACCATAAACCACACTGACCAAGATACATACATTTTCCTTTTCAAATATGTACAGTGTCATTTTCTACCCCCCCCCCTCCTCCCATCCCACCCTCCCAACCTCCCCCCCCCCCCACCATTCATTTAAAGTACAAAATCTAAGACACATTAAACCAGTCAAACAATGTTGTCATTCAATAAAAATAAACAAGAAATTCCACTGAGTCAATTCTTTTCATTTCCTTCTCCTTTCGTTAATTTAGGTGGTAGATGTCCCCGGTAGGTTTTCTCTATTGTGTTTCATGTATGGCTCCCATATTTGTTCAAATATTTCAATATTATTTCTTAAATTATATGTTATTTTTTCTAATGGAATACATTTATTCATTTCTACATACCATTGTTGTATTCTCAAATTATCTTCCAATTTCCAGGTTGACATAATACATTTTTTTGCTACGGCTAGAGCTATCTTAACAAATCTTTTTTGTGCACCATCCAAGTCAAGTCCAAATTCTTTATTTTTTAATGTTACTTAGGAGGAAGATCTCTGGGTTTTTTAGTATATTGTTTTCTGTAATTTTATTTAATATCTGGTTTAGATCTTCCCAAAATTTTTATACTTTCTCACATGTCCAGATTGCATGAATTGTTGTTCCCATTTCTTTTTTACAACGAAAACATCTGTCAGATACTGTTGGGTCCCATTTATTTAACTTTTGAGGTGTAATGTATAGCCTGTGTATCCAGTTATATTGTATCATACGTAACCTCGTATTTATTGTATTTCTCATCGTTCCAGAGCATAACTTCTCCCATGTTTCCTTCTTTATCTATATATTTAAATCTTGTTCCCATTTTTGTTTAGTTTTACCATTTGTTTCCTGATTCTCCTTTTCTTGCAGTTTAATATACATATTTGTTATAAATCTTTTGATTGTCATTGTATCTGTAATCACATATTCAAAGTTACTTCCCTCTGGTAACCTCAGACTACTTCCTAATTTGTCCTTCAAGTAGGATCTCAATTGGTAATATGCCAACACTGTATCTTGAGTTATATTATATTTATCCTTCATTTGTTCAAAGGATAATAATCTATTTCCTGAAAAACAATTTTCTATTCTTTTGATCCCTTTTTTCTCCCATTCTCTAAAGGAAAGGTTATCTATTGTAAAAGGGAGTAACTGATTTTGCATCATTATTAGTTTTGGTAATTGGTAATTTGTTTTATTCCTTTCTACATGAATCTTCTACCAAATATTAAGCAGATGATGTAATACTGGAGAACTCCTACGTTGTACCAATTTTTCATCCCAATTATATAAAATGTGTTCGGGTATCTTTTCCCCTATTTTATCTAGTTCTAATCTAGTCCAATCTGGCTTTTCCCTTGTTTGATAAAAATCTGATAGGTATCTTAATTGTGCGGCTCTATAATAATTTTTAAAGTTTGGCAATTGTAAGCCTCCTTGTTTATACCATTCTGTTAATTTATCTAGTGCTATCCTCGGTTTCCCCCCTTTCCATAAAAATTTCCTTATTATTTTCTTTAACTCCTTGAAGAATTTCTCCGTCAAGTGTATTGGCAATGCCTGAAATAGGTATAGTATCCTTGGGAAAATGTTCATTTTAATACAGTTTATTGTTCCTATTAGTGTTAGTGGTAAATCTTTCCAATGCTCTAAATCACCCTGTAATTTTTTCATTAGTGGATAATAATTGAGTTTATATAGATGGCCGAGATTTTTATTTATTTGTATACCTAGGTATCTTATTGCTTGCATTTGCCATCTGAATGGAGATTCCTTCTTAAATTTTGAGAAATCCACATTATTCATTGGCATTGCTTCACTTTTATTTACGTTAATCTTGTAACCCGACACTTCTCCATATCCCTTCAATTTCTTATATAATTATTTTATTGATAGTTCTGGTTCTGTTAAGTATACTATAACATTGTCCGCAAATAGACTGATTTTATATTCCTTATCTTTTATTTTTATCCCTTTTATATTATTTTCTGTTCTTATCAATTCTGCTAGTGGTTCTATAGCTAACGCAAACAATAAGGGTGATAGTGGGCATCCCTGCCGCGTTGATCTGCTTAAATTAAATTGCTTTGATATATGTCCATTTACTGTCACTTTCGCCAATGGCCCCTTATATAATGCTTTAATCCAATTAATATACTTCTCTGGTAAACTGAATTTTTGCAATACTTTGAATAAATAATTCCATTCTACTCTGTCAAAGGCCTTCTCTGCATCTAAAGCAACTGCTACTGTTGGCGCTTTACTCCCTTCTACTGCATGAATTAAGTTAATAAATTTACAAATATTGTCTGTTGTCCGTCTTTTTTTAATAAATCCAGTTTGGTCTAGATTTACCATTTTAGGTACAAATTCTGCTAATCTGTTTGCTAATAGTTTAGCTATTATCTTATAATCTGTGTTAAGTAATGATATTGGTCTATATGACGCTGGTGCGAGTGGATCTTTCCCTTGCTTTGGTATTACTGTAATTATTGCTGTTTTACATGAATCTGGTAAGCTTTGTGTTTTGTCAATCTGGTTGATTACTTCCAGGAGGGGAGGAATTAATAAATCTTTAAATGTTTTATAGAATTCTATTTGGAATCCATCCACTCTTGGTGTTTTATTATTTGGTAGTTTTTTTTATTATCCCTTTTATTTCTACTATTTCAAATGGTTCTGTTAATTTATTTTGTTCCTCTATTTGTAATTTTGGTAGTTCAATTTTAGTTAAAAATTCATCTATTTTGCCTTCTTTCCCTTCGTTTTCAGTTTGGTATAATTGTTCATAGAATTCTCTAAAGTTTTCATTGATCTCTGTTGGATTATATGTGATTTGTTTGTCTTTTTTTCTTGATGCCAATACCATTTTCTTAGCTTGTTCTGTCTTAAGCTGCCATGCTAGAATTTTGTGTTTTTTCACCTAGTTCATAATATTTCTGTTTTGTCTTCATTATGTTCTTCTCCACCTTATATGTTTGTAGTGTTTCATATTTTATTTTTTTATCTGCCAATTCTCTTCTTTTAGTTGTATCTTCCTTCATTGCTAATTCTTTTTCTATATTTACTATTTCCCTTTCCAACTGCTCTGTTTCCTGATTGTAGTCCATCTTCATCTTGGTTACATAACTTATTATTTGCCCTCTAATGAACGCTTTCATTGCATCCCATAGTATAAACTTATCTTTCACTGATTCTGTATTTATTTCAAAGTACATTTTAATTTGTCTTTCAATTAATTCTCTAAAATCCTGCCTTTTAAGTAGCATGGAGTTTAATCTCCATCTATACATTCTTGGAGGGATGTCCTCTAACTCTATTGTCAATATCAAGGGTGAATGGTCCTATAATATTCTAGCTTTATATTCTGTTTTTCTTACTCTATCTTGCATACGAGCTGATAACAGAAATAGGTCTATTCTTGAGTATGTTTTATGTCTACCCGAATAATATGAATATTCCTTTTCCTTTGGGTGTTGTTTCCTCCATATATCCAAAAGTTGCATTTCTTGCATCGATTTAATTATAAATTTGGTTACTTTGTTATTTCTGTTAATTTTTTTCCCAGTTTTGTCCATGTTTGAATCCAAATTAAGGTTGAAATCCCCTCCTATTAATATGTTCCCTTGCGTATCTGCTATCTTCAAAAAAATATCTTGCATAAACTTTTGATTTTCTTCGTTAGGTGAATATACATTGAGTAGATTCCAAAACTCTGAATATATCTGACATTTTATCATTACATATCTCCCTGCTGGATCTATTATTTCCTCTTCTATTTTAATTGGTATATTTTTACTGATTAATATAGCTACTCCTCTAGCTTTTGAATTATACGACGCTGCTGTTACATGTCCTACCCAATCTCTCTTTAATTTCTTGTGCTCCAATTCAGTTAAATGTGTTTCTTGCACAAATGCTATATCAATTTTTTCTTTTTTCAGTAAATTTAGCAGTTTCTTCCTTTTGATTTGGTTATGCATTCCGTTAATATTTAAAGTCATATAGATCAACGTAGCCATTTCATACTTTGTTTATCTTCCCTTTCCGTTTCTCCATCATCACCTTTCCTTCTTATCCATTTCTGCTTTCTTGTTTTGAACACTTTATAAGACAAAATTTCTAAAACATCAAACATTTTCCTACTTTAAACTTCTTTAACCCCCATTCTCCCCTCCCCCTCCTGAGTTGCCCTTTATCCCTTGCCGGGCAACCACATCTCCCCTCTCCATTTGGATTTGCGAATTCACTCGCAAGCGTCAACTGATTTTGCAGTGACCGTAACTCCTCCCCACCCAGCCCCCCCTGGAAAAGATTTCAATTTTCATATATAACAAAGGTCACTCTTTTAATTCCCTCCTTATTCCCTCTATTCCCTTTCATTCCCTTATTAATTCTTATCTATACTCTTTATATTTTCCTCTAAATATGGATACACTCATGTATACACATATATATATATATACACACATACATATAGTTCGTGGTCATTTTTACTCTCATTACATGTCTTCATCTCTCTGCTTGTTTTGTAGTTGTTCTGCAAATTTTCGTGCTTCCTCTGGATCCGAGAATAGTCTGTTTTGTTGCCCTGGAATAACTATTTTAAGTACCGCTGGGTGCTTTAACATAAATTTATATCCTTTTTTCCATCAGATCATTTTTGCTGTATTGAACTCCTTCCTCTTCTTCAGGAGTTCAAAACTTATGTCTGGATAGAAAAAAATTTTTTGACCTTTGTATTCCAGTGGCTTTTTGTCTTCTCTTATTTTCTTCATTGCTTTCTCCAATATATTTTCTCTTGTTGTATATCTTAAAAATTTTACTAAAATGGATCTTGGTTTTTGCTGCGGTTGTGGTTTTGGGGCTAATGTTCTATGTGCCCTCTCTATTTCCATTTCTTCCTGTAATTCTGGTCTTCCTAGGACCCTGGGGATTCAATCTTTTATAAATTCTCTCATATTCTTGCCTTCTTCATCTTCCTTAAGGCCCACTATCTTTATATTATTTCTTCTATTATAGTTTTCCATTATATCTATCTTCTGAGCTAACAGCTCACGTGCCTCTTTAACTTTTTTATTAGATTCTTCTAATTTCTCTTTTAAGTCCTCTACTTCCATTTCTACGATTATTTCTCATTCTTCCACATTATCCACTCTTTTTCCTATCTCTGATATGACCATTTCTATTTTATTCATTTTTTCTTTTGCACTCTTAATCCTTCTTTTTATCTCATTAAATTCTTGTAATTGCCATTCTTTCACTGATTCCATATATTCTTTAAAAAAGATATATCCATTGTCTTGCCTTTCTCTTCTTCCATTTCTTTCTGTTCTTCTTCTTCTTCCTCTGGGTTGACCATCTGTTGTTTCCTTGTTTTCTTTTTACCCTCTTCTTTCTTGTTGTCGTTATTGTCTGTGTTCTGCACCTGTTGCTGTGTTGCAGGTGTCTCTCTCAGCTGTGGAGATCGACTCCACAGCTGTTCCCCACTCCCGTCAGTGTGTTGTTTTTCATGCGCATCGCACTTTTACTCGGCTCTGTGAGCCATTTTTGTAGTCCCGAGCCCGGGACTTCCACTGACCTGAGGAAGCGGGCTTCTCTCTCCGCGGCGGGCCTCCTCGGACAGGTAAGGCCTTCACCTTCTTCTTCTGACGTTCTTTCATCTTCTCTTCTTCCCGTTGTTTTCTACTTTTCTCTCTTCGCTGCCATTTTCTTCTCACCTTTATTTTTACTTTGTTTTAATTTTTACTCTTGTACCTTTGTGTTTTGTGCATTTTTTTTTCAACTTTTCCGGAGAGGGCTGGAATTCCCTGATCGGCCACTACTCCATCACGTGACTCCTCATACTAACTACTTTTCAGGAAAAGAAGTCTTTATTCGTTTTATCCTACGTGTCTCCATACAATAGTGGTAGTTTTCCGTTAAACTCCTGTGAAGTTTTTCAGTTCAAGAACAATTGGAGCAGAGCTGTTTGATACTGGTTTTGTCAGTAGCACCTTTTAACCCTGTGAATTAATATACAGAATGCAAACACATTAGAATTGTTGAAGTTCTGGACTTCCAATGCAAGTCATTATTTGTATAACTCCAAGGCCTCGTGTGAGAATAAGTAAATATTTCAGATAGTTGCAGCCTTCGAGTATAACACATTTTGGAAATTTAAAGTTGCACTGTTTGTCAGTCTCGTATCTCTCAGGGAAAGATTCAAGTGTCACTGACAACATTGAATATCTTCAGCATTTTAATTCCTCAGTGTCCTGAATGGTCTTGCCCAGTCTTCAATTCAAAACAAAATCTAATGGAATCATCGTGTAGAAATCTGAGAAATTCTGGTTAAGACATTCTTTACACAAGTAGTTCAGGAAATTTGACTTGTCGACACAACAAATTTGTGGATTGTTGGACCCAGACGCAATTTTTTATTTTTGCCACTGATTGTCTTTTGATAAAGAAAGAGAGAGCAGAAGCCTTCTGCCCCGGTGACTTGCTCACACTTTGTTACTCTCTCATTACCTTAAGCATCCCAATAACGTTCAGAATTCACATGCCACTTATCCAACTGAAGCAAGTCTGACAATCTTCTAGCTTGGAGTTTGTGGCTCAAGGACTTGAATGCAAATAAAAATTTTTACTTCTGATTTGTACATTCTTAGGTGACTTGTTTGCCCTGGAATGATGATGCCTTAGCACCAGAAACATCCCTAATGAAAGAACAACTGGTGAAGGTGAACCAAATGGGAATTCTCACAATAAACTCTCAGCCCAACATTAATGCTAAATCTTCAACTGATCCCATTGTGGGCTGGGGGCCCGAGGGAGGCTACGTATTTCAGAAGGTAAGATAACAATAGCACCAAGAATACAGAGATTCTTTTTGGGATTTAGAAACCCAAGCACATGACGAAAGACTATGAGCAAAGGTTTTTTTTGTCCTTCGCCTGAATCTTGCTTTTCCTATTTTAGGCCTATCTAGAGTTTTTCACCTCCTCTGAAAATATACCCATTTTACTCGAAGTTCTGAAGAAATACAAAATACGGGTGAACTACCAGATAGTAAATGTGAAGGTAAGGGGTTATTTGTCGTGGATTGGATCACAAGTCCTAGATTGAAGGCAGTAACTAAATTTCACTGTAATGAAAGGACTAGAAGTCAAGGTGAAAAGTTCCTTGCGGCCTGTCATTCATTTGTTCCGTTGTCTCACATTAATTTGAAAGGTATTATGTCACCCTCAAGTTGCTTATCTTCCAATTGGATCGTGACTGTGGGAATGCATTGATGGTGGCCCTCATTACATAGGATGCCATAGGAGCTCTATGGTTAGTGAGGGATTACTTAAGGTGCTATGTGAGTGGGGGGTGGGGGGGAAGGTCAAGAACCACTGGTAAAGGGACTCTCATGGAGACTGACAACCAGCCTGAAGTGGATCTGATGTTGAAGGAACAACAAATTAGATCACCAATTCATGTCATGGGACACTGGTGTGTTGAATCTCATTGTTATTGTATCCAACCTAACATGGCTAGTTAGGCTGTTTTCTATGCAATTCATCAATTAACCTTCGACTTCTTGTAACCTTTTTTTCAGGGTGAAAATATAAATAATGCTTTTGACCTGCAGCCAATTGCAGTTACATGGGGTATCTTTCCAGGACGAGAGATTATTCAGCCTACAGTGGTTGATCCTATCAGCTTCATGTATTGGAAGGTAATATCTAGTAAATCATTTCAAGCCCCTTGAAATCTTAAATGACCCTGGATTGCTTTGTAAAGAGGAGGCAATGTATAAATTCCACATCCTTTTTCTGCAATTTGCCTCACCGCCTCAGTTATTTGTCAGTATGTGTGATAGTTATCCTAGAGAAACTGAATAATGTTATGTTGAGTGGTTAACCAAATAGAAATATGCTTCTTTCCACTAGAATAGCCATCAATAACTTTCATTATATCCTGGTCCACTTTAGTTGGTATAAGAAGGTGAAATACCTTGGCCTG
The DNA here is from genome assembly GCF_036971445.1 of Narcine bancroftii. Taxonomy (NCBI): domain Eukaryota; kingdom Metazoa; phylum Chordata; class Chondrichthyes; order Torpediniformes; family Narcinidae; genus Narcine; species Narcine bancroftii. The sequence continues at coordinate 155,413,140 of NC_091470.1, forward strand.
TGTTTGTGGGTTAAAAAAGAAAGAAGCAGTTGGCAGACTTGGTAACACTGTGATTTGTTCCCAGGATGAAGCCTTTGCCTTATGGATTGAGCAGTGGGGAAAATTGTATGTAACTGGCTCTCGCTCTCAACAGATAATTCAAGATATTCATGATCACTATTACCTCGTCAATCTCGTGGATAATGACTTTCCACTTGAGAATTGTCTCTGGCAGGTTATTGATGACCTCTTTAAGTTAAAGGCATCCGAGAAGACTCATCCTTCAACTTGTGACTTGCCAGTTGAACCATGAAATCTCACTGTCAAATGGGCCTCGAGTTCTGATGACGGCTGGTCTTTCCATTGGGAGGAAAGCCTCATCTCCGTCTTCTGGGTGCAAACCAGGAAGTTCTTCAACTGAACAGAATGGATTTCTCACAGAGTTTTGTGCTGTGTTTGCAGTGATTCTTGTTGCTTTGCACAGTGAACTTGCAGTATTTTAACAGCAGCAGAACAAGATTAAATATAGTCTTGGTTCTGCTGAAGCCCGTTATTGGGAGATTATCTCTTTTTATTGTCTCCATATCTCTATTGTTCTATGGGGGAAAAGCTCAAAAACTTCATTGAACAAATATCCATTTCTCAATGATGAGTGACATGGCAAGACTTTGGAAATCTCATCAGCTTGACTGTTTTTGCTGAATATCCAGGTTTGTATCATTCAGTTACTCAAGGCAGACTATTTTTGGGGCTAGTTTACCTCCCTTTCCCATTTTCACACATGCTTATCACATGTACTCCGTCGTAATGAAGATGCTAACCAAAAATTTCATTCTAAGAGAAAGGGGTATGCAATAAAATCTTTACAGGTCAGCAGTGGAGGCAGGTGTCCCAGGTAATAGTGATATGACCAACATGACCTGCCCCCCTCCCCCAGCCCACCTCATTCATTGATGACTGTGGCAAACCTGTTGTCTCATTCTAAACACATTTGTAAAGTTCAGTGATGAGAGGGCAGAGATGTGAAGTTTGAGAAGGAAGAACTTTTAAAAGTGTAACTGCCCAAAACAATGTGGATGGCCTCCAAGAAGCTGTCCACCACCAACTGTTCACTTCTTCCAGTTTTCATATCTTTTTGATACTTGCTGGGAGATGGTTAAAAATATACTTCCTGCAATGTGTAATGAACATGTCTTGATTTGATATTGCATATTAAAATATCTCTTAATCTTGGTTAAATCTTAGTGTTTCTTTGTCCATCTTAAATCAGCTGATAGTGTTGCAACCATTGTATTGTTGGCACAGTATTTTTGGCCCACCCCCTGAACTTTGACTCCTCCTGGAAATCCCTATAAAGGCTGTTATGCCAAAACCCCTCCCTCAGTACCTGCCTTGGTGCCAGACCAGCAATGTGTGAGTTGTGTTGATATCTTAAGGATATTAAAGCCTATTGATCATGACTCCCTGACTAATGTGGTTGATTGATAGCACTACAATTTAATCACCTTAAATTTTTGGGCTATGTACAAGGCAATATGGGTGGATAAACTGGACACCAACCCTAAAGATTTGGAGGCCTCAGTCAAATTCAATCAATAATTGCACTGCCTCAACTCTTTCATGAGACGCAATGACACGCAGGTGAGGAAGACAAATGAGATCTACACTTTGCTCAGGACAGCCACTGAGTCTTCCAGATAATAAGAGATTGCACAATTTACTCAGCCACAATGGAGCTCCTGTTGAAACAGTATCGGGCCCTGACAAGTGTCATCTATGGGCATTTGTAGACAAACCCAGGGTGAGTCAGTCGATGAGTACATGCAGGTACTGTGGGAGCTGGGACGAGCCTGCCACTGCAGAGAAGTCTCTGCTGCTGCCCATCTAAGAAGGCCTGATATGCAATGCATGTGTGGCTAGATTCAAGTCTGATCACGTCAGGGGGTGTGGCCAGGCTAATGAGCTGAGCAGAAGTGTTTTGAATGAGCTCTCTGCAAAAAGTATTGAAAAGGCTGTTGAAAATCTCAAAGTCGAGAATTTTACTGAGACAACTGAGAACAAAAACTGAAGAAGTAATAGCTCAGCCAGGAGCATCGAGTGGAAGCTTGATGAGGAGGGACTAGCTGAAGCCAACAGAACTGGGGAGTTGGCCCAAGATAGAGCCACCATCTTGAACATATTGGAAATTTTTAGTCATTTTACGAGTCTGGAATAAGTTTCAAATCACTAAAGAAAAAGACTGATAACTCCATTCTAATACATATGTTTAGAACATGGCAAGGAATTAATGAATGTATAGGGGAAAAAGTAGGGATATCAATAAAAGCACCTTTATGTAAAAATGTGTTATTGCCTCTGAACATGGGCAACAGAATATTAAATTTGTGGAATGACAAAGGTATAAGATATATTAAGGACTGTTACATGGAAGGAATTAAAACACAAATATGAGTGGCCAATGGGACCTCCTTCTGTTTTCTCCAGCTGAGATCGTTCTTCAGAGAAAGATGGGGACCAATGTTGACCCCAACTGAAATTAGTGAAACTTTAATGAATGGTTTGCATGAGGAATACATCAAATTTCTAACAAAAATGTACCATGTCTCCAGAGTGAAAGTGCAAAACCAGGGATGCAGAGGTCGAGGGAAAGATGAGATTTGGACTTGGGTGTGGTGATTTCAGAAAAAAGATTGGTGTAAGGACAGCATGACATCAATTATAAATGCAAGATATGGACTGGTTCAGTTTAATTTTTTACACCAATTTTATCTTACCCCACAAAAATTATACAGATCAAAAGCTGAAATTTCAGAGATGTGTTTCAGATGTGGGATTAAAACAGGAACTTTTCTACATGCCACATGGTCATGTGTGAAGGTGAAGCCATTTTGGCAAGAAATTGCAGAAAAATTAACCAGGATAACAGGAGTGGCCTTCATGGGCGACCTGGAACGATATCTACTAGGTAATTTTATTGAAATAAGCAACAAATTGACCAAATATCAAATCTCATTTATAAAAATAGCACTGGAGAGTGAAAAAATGTATCGCGATCACTTAGAACTCTGACTCCCCTCTACTTACAGCACGATGGACCACAGAAATGAACAGCTGTATACCTATGGGGTAAAAAAAAATCACATATAACTGAAAGGATAAATATGACACTTTTGTAAAGGTCTGGCAGCCACACCTGGGGCCCAGATACTGTAATAAAAAGGAACAAAAAAGGGTATTAAAATTAACTATTGTATATCTAAATATTCTGCTTCAGTTTTGATGAGCATTAATCTGAGCACCTCTTGGAAAGGTGAGGAAAAGCATCAACTTCAATTCTTCCTTTTTCAATACATAATCAAAGTTTATTGCATTGGAGATTTAAAGGTGTGAAAAATTTGGGAGATTGTTTTAAAGAGGGTAAATTTTTATCTTTTAATCAGATGAGGGATAGTTCCCGTGAGTGTGTGATGCATCACTTACCGCGTCATTGTGGGGGAAAGATGCCCCTTAAATTCTTTGTTTCTATATTTATGCTCAAATATTTTTCTTTAATATTTTTTATTTTTTCTTTCTTTATGGCTCTCCTTAGGAGAGTTGGCTGAAGGGGGGGGAGGGTTCTTTTCTCTTTTTTTAATATAAAAAAATAACGTTAATGTTTATGGTTAGTTGTTGTATATGTCATATTATTTGTTTTTTGAATGAATAAATAAAGTTTTTTAAAAAATTCTTCCACATAATGTTACGAGTAAGGTATATAAAGTCTTTATTCGTGTTGTCGGAACTTTCAACATGTAAATTGCTTCTGTATTTCTCTAAGTTTGAAGTGATTTCAATTCAAATACAATATTAGCAATTGGAATAAAGGAAACAATAAACTTTAAAGGAAATAAAAGTAAGAGGGATTGGCAACAAATGACGTTCACAACCCAGTCAACCCTTGCTAAGTTCAACTCGCAAATAGCTGTTCTTATATTAGTCGAGATGCAGGACAATTATAGGCATAGTCGAAGAACTATTGCCTTTTTTCCTGTTTCAACATCCTTCTCTCCATTGTCAGCTCATTGCTGTTTGTTGCCAGGCTACGTTACTAGGAAGTATTTTTCTTGAAAGTTTTAATATGCTTTTAAACTTCATGGAAAAACAGAAACATCCTTTTTTCCCTCTGGTTAGCTCTGAAAAACCTTTGTGTGAAAGAATTGTGTTAATATTGTTGTCACTTGGTGAAAATGCTGTCAGCTTTACTCATCATACATTTCAGAAGCTGAGTTTCAGCAGATGATTATCCATGAAACAATATTTTGGTCCCTGCTCCTCTAGCATCCCTATCATGGAGGTCTGGTACATATAGTCACTATTGAAACCAGGACTGGTAATGATATAGATCAGCTTTGTGAATGTGCCTGTGCTCGCTCTGTAATTGAATGTAATATAATTCAAAATATAATTTGTACTCCATTCTCATGCCTTAATCTAACATGTGTAAACTGCTGCTAAACGTTTGTGTTGAATGTGAATTTCGATTTAACTTTCATTTTTGAATGTGAATTGGGCATTAATCACGGTGTCTCCATCTATCACTGTCCTACCCTCCCTATATTTCATTATTCCCTCAAATGTTGAAGTTCTGAGACATTATGCTGCAAACTGGGTGAGAAAAATCCAACGTTGCTGTCAAAACCAATGTTTTCATCCGATCTGATTGATGGGAGGAGGCTTTGAATAAGCAGAACTCCTGGCCCTTGAATACATTTCTCAGGCTGGGAGTGTATTTAGCTCAATCTTTAACTGTATCTTGAATTATAATTGTGCTGAGTAACCTGATTTTAGTCAGAATGAAAGTGAGGATCCAGGATAATTACTCAGGACTTCAACTTATTATCATTATCTAGTGCCTTTCTACAACACATACCTGTGTTATGATTTCAAATCCAAATGTTTATCGCTGTGTCTTTGAGGACTTGGTGATATGCTTGTGCAATGTACAAAACTATACACTCACTTGAATACTTAAAGCAGCTATTTTGTAAAAACACACAAAATACTAGCTTGGCAGCTAAAAACAGAACAAGCTAAAAGAACGGTATTGGCATCAAGGAAAAATTACATATAACCCAAAAGAGATCAATGAAAACTTCAAGGAATTCTATGAATAATTATACCGAACTGAGAACGAAGGGAAAAAAGACAAAATAGATGAGTTTCTAGCTAAAATTGAACTACCGAAATTGCAAGAAGAGGAGCAAAACAAATTGATAAAACCATTTGCAATAGAGGAAATACAGGATATATTTAAAAAACTACAGAACAATAAAATGCCAGGAGAGGACGGACTCCCAACAGAATTCTATAAAACATTTAAAGACTTATTAATTCCTCCTCTTCTGGAAGTAATGAACCAGGTAGAAGAAACACAAAACACTCCAGATTCATGAACAACAGCAATAATTACAGTAATACCAAAGACAGGGAAAAATCCACTAACACCAGCATCGTATAGACTAATATCTACTTAACTCAGTTTAAAAGATAATAGCAAAACTATTAGCAAACAGATTGGCTGACTGTGTACCAAAAATAGTAAAACAAGATAAAACTGGATTTATTAAGAAAAGACGAACAACGGACAATATCTGCAAGTTAATTTACTTAATTAATGCAGTACAAGGAAATAAGACACCAACAGTGGCGGTTGCTTTAGACGCAGAGAAAGCCTTTGACAGGGTAGAATGGAATTATTTATTGAGGTACAACAGAGGTTCAACCTACCAGAGAAATATATTAATTGCATTAAAGCATTATATAAGGGACCAATGGCGAAGGTGACAGTAAATGGATATATATCGAACCAATTTAAATTAAGCAGGTCACCTAGGCAGGGATGTCCACTATCTCCCTCACTGTTCGCTTTAGCTATAGAACCATTGGCAGAACTGATAAGAACAGAAAATAAAATAAAAGGGATAAAAAATAAAAGAGAAGGAATATAAAATCAGTCTATTTCCAGATGACATCATAGTATACTTAACCAGAATTATCAATAAAAGAATTACATAAGAAATTGAAGGAATATGGAGAAATATCGGGGTACAAGATCAACGCAAATAAAAGTTAAGCGATGCCAATGAATAATGTGGATTTCACAAAGTTTAAGAAAGAATCACCATTTAAATGGCAAACACAAGCAATCCGATACCGAGGTATTAGGCCATCTATACAAATTAAATTATCAGCCATTGATGAGGAAATTACAAGATGACTTAGAACAGTGGAAAGATTTACCACGAACACTGATAGGAAGGGTAAATTACATTAAAATGAATATCTTCCCAAGGATACAATACCTATTTCAATCATTACCAATTCCCTTAACAGAGAAATTCTTTAATGAGCTAAAGAAAATAATAAGGAAATTCTTATAGAAAGAGGGGAAACTGAGGATAGCGCTAGATAAATTAACAGAATGGTACAAACTTTAAGAATTATTATAGAGCAGCACAATTAAGATATCTATCAGATTTTTATCAAGCAAGGGAAAAACAAGATTGGACCAGGTTAGAGCTAGATAAAATAGGGGAGAAGGTACCACAACATATACTTTATAAGTGGGATGAAAAACTGGTGCAACATAGATATTCACCAGTACTGCACCATCTGCTCAACATTTGGAAGAAGAGTCACGTAGAAAGGAAAAAAACAAATTACCAACTACCAAAATTATTATTGACGCAAAATCAACTAATTCCTTTAACAATAGATAACTTTTTTTTAGAGAATGGGAGCAAAAAGGGATCAAAAGAATAGAAAAAAATTGTTTTTTGGGAAATAATTTATTATCTTTTGAACAAATGAAGTACAAATATGGTATAATGTTTGCATACCACCAACTGAAAACCTACTTAAAGGACAAATTGGGAAGCAGGCTGAGGTTACCAGAAGGAAGCAGCTTTGAATATGTGATTACAGACACAATGATAATTAAAAGATTTATAAGAAATATGTACATCAAGCTGCAAGAGAAAGAGAATGATGAAATAAGCTGTAAACCCAAACAAAAGTGGGAACAAGATCTAAACATAAAGATAAAAAATGAAAAATGGGGAAAGCTATGCTCCGGAACTATGAGAAATACAATAAACACGAGGTTACGCATGATACAATATAATTGATTACACAGCCTATACACCACACCCCAAAAGTTAAATAAATGGGACCCAACAGTATCAGATGTTTTTGCTGTAAGAAGGAAACGGGAACAACAGTACATGCAATTTGGGCATTTGAGAAGGTGGAAAAGTTTTGGGAAGATCTAAATCAGGTATTAAATAAAATCACAAAAAGCAACATACCAAAAAAATCCAGAGATCTTTCTTCTAAGTAAAAAAGAAGTAAAGAATTAGGCCTCAAATTGGATGAAGCACAAAAAAGATTTATTATGATAGCCTTAGCTGTAGCAAAAAAATGTATAATGTCAACCTGGAAATCAGAGTACTGCAATGGTACATAGAAATGAATAAATGTATTCCATTGGAAAAAATAACATATAATTTAAAAAATAAAGCCACAGTATTTGAACAAATTTGGGAACCGTACATGGAACACAACAGAGAGGGCCTACCGTGGACCTCCACCCCCTAAAATGATAGAATGAGAAGAAGACAAAATGAACTGACCCAGTGTGTAAAAGTAGATGACACAATTTTCTTGTTTATTTTCATTGTGTGATGACATTGTTTAATGGGTTTATTGTGGAGGGGGTGGGAAGGAAGGGGGGAAGGGAGGGGGGGAAAAGGGGAGAAAATGACACTGTATAGGGAAATGTTTGTGTGTATTTTGGTTAATATAGTTCATAGTGTAAAAAATTTTTAAAATTTTTTTAAAGCAGCTATTTTGTGAAGTGTTGCAGGTATCACTGGATCTATGCCAAGCACAAGGCTGAAACATTTCAGGGATTTTTAAAATGAGTGCCTTTTATGAAAGAATCAAGGATTTAACTTTTTCCCAAAAAAGTTTACACAAAAGTTGGGACTGCATAAACTATAACTTTTGTTTTATGTTGAATACTGAATATTGAATAGTATTCAAATTTGTACAACCCATTGAACTGAATCTAATTAAAATTGTTAAAATTATTTTGCACTTGTGTTGAGGTATTTTTAAAATCTGTCCAAGATATTAAACTTTGTTTCAATTCATCTACTGCAATGGTATTGCAGACAAGTCAAAAAAGCCCAACAGCAAATTGAAACAAGAACTTCAGAGCATCACTTGGTTAAATGCATTTTGTGTTCAGGAATGGAATGGTCATGTAGTCACTTTGCAAGTGAGGGGAGCTGCAGACTTGTGTGCTTTTCATTAATAAAAACAGCCAGCTGTGGGACCATTGCAATTCTAATACATCAGTGTCGCTGGGTAGCGATAAATTTCAATCACATGTTAAACCAAACTCACACATTTTCCAAAATATTAATATTGAAGGGATTAGAAGAAATGAGAATCAGAGCTTGTGTTGAGACATTTTGTCTCATAAATAACATTCATTTGAATGAGAAACTACTAGTTTAATATATCCCTGGTTTTATTGTTATACACCACACATGTCAAACTCTGGCCCACAGGCCAAATTTGGCCCGTGATATAATTATATTTGGCCCGCAAGATCATTTCAAAAATGTATTAGAGGTGGCCCGCTGGCCGCCGCGCCAGTATAACGCATGCACAGTAATACAACAAATCCCAGAATGCATTGGCGTCAGCCTGCTAATCGCCCCCACCTCCTCTGTTTACGTTGCAGGGTCTCACTGTGGACTCTGGTTTTGGGGCCTGGCCGGTGTCAGGGGAAGCCAAGGCCGCTTCCCAGCGCCCGGAACCGGGGGCCTCGGGCCTGACCTCGCCAGGACCGTTGCCCACTCCCCCCCCCTGCCGCAGGCCGATCCGCGACTCACGGTGACGGGGCCGCTGATCCGCTGAGATGCCGCCCTGCAGCGAGAGCTGATGCCCCCACACTGTCGTTGTCCAACCTGATCGCCCGCAAACCCCGCCCTCCCGCACACAGGCCTGAGTAAGGATTATGAACTTTAATCTCAGGATAAAACGATCTTCCAATAGTTTCATGTCACAGTGATAAATATATTCCTGGTTAAAAATGGTCCTGCACCTGGATACAAGCTCATTAGGCATAAAACTTGAAAAGTGTGTAAATCAAAGGATATCTGTACCAATGGAAAAAGGGCACGGCCAATAACCTTGCTGGAGTTCATGCCCACAATCAGTCACCCATTTGATTGTTTCAGGAATCATGTTATTCTCCCACATTCTCATTTGACAAATCCTCTATAGAGAAATATTATTTATTGAATATTTTATTTCTCATTTGTTAATGCTTCTGGAAAGAGTTTCTCCAAAACTATTATTAAACATTTATTTTAATAAGAAAAAGTTTAACATTACATATGTTGAAAGAAGAGAAAATATGCAGATGTTATTGAAAATTTTCAATAAATATTTAGTTCGGCCCTCGACTTAGTCCAAGTTTTTAATTTTGGCCCTCCGTGAATTTGAGTTTGACACCCCTGTTATACACAAATGGAACCGGGGGTGGGGGGTACAGCAGAAAACAACCACTGCTGTATTTAATTAACCATTCAAAATTAGACAGTAAAAAATCTAGTATAAAGATTCCAGTACAGAATAATATTAGTTAATCCATCAAATTAAATATAGAAATTACAAACAAATTCTAAAATATACATGAAAAAGGATTGAGACTAAATCTTATGAAGAAATATATCCTCAGATTAACAAAATTAAAAGATGGACATTGACAGGTGAAGTCCACAAACAGATCAGGAAAAACAAACTAGAAAAGAGTACATGCAAACATTTAAAATTATAATTTGAAAGCTACAAGATGTCGCCTTACTAGAATCCTGAGTGCCATGAAATGGATGCTGAGCAAATCTTTAGGCCAATAAACCCAACTCTGGTCTCTGAGATGCTTGTAATCCAACTACTGGCATATTACAAATGACAACAATAGGACCCTCCTACATAGAAAAGAAAATCCCATTCCTATCCAATGGGATTAGAAACTCACTCAATGAGGAACAAGAACAGACTGACATTAGGCATAGAGAGGTTCTGACAGTCATGAGATTCAGCATTCTCATTATCTCCATAGGCAGGGCAGTGAGAAACCCCAAAACCAGTTCTGGGAATGATCTTGAGATTCACCATTTGTCATGAGTTGCTCTGTTTTCCAACAGCCAATCTGTACCATGCAATGAAAACCTAAGAAAATAAAACAGGTTTACGGTGAATTGATTCAAGATCAGATTTATGTTATCATGATGACTCAGTCATCAGAGACCACTCATTGTTCCCTTGTTAAATTACAACTGTGCACCCTGTAACATTACTGATATTTTTATTGGTGCTTAATTGCAGTGAATAGCAGTTCAAAATAAAACATTAATTAGAAAGTTTTGGTAAAATGAAGCTCAAATCATGAACAGCTGTCTATTTCTGTGCCACCAGTGTGAAAAAAAGTAACCGAGATGTCACTGCAGCTTTCTCCAAAGATGATCCAGAAACACAGGCAAGCTGTTCAATTACATAGTGGTGGGAGGACATAATATCAGAATCATCTTTTGCTCTTGAGCAGTGGTTTTCAAACTGCCCCCCTAAACTCACATTGCTCTTTAAGTAATCCCTATGCCATAAGTTCTCTGTGATTAGAAAGGGATTGCTTAGGTGGTATGTGGGTGGGAAGGGAAGGTTGAGAACCACTGTTCCAGACCAAATTGTTACTGAAATATTTTGCATGAGAAAATTTGTCATTGGCCCATTTCCTTTGAAGTCATGAATCCATACACATAACAATTCAATATGGTACAATTAAAACACTGGTTTTCGAACTTTTTCTTTCCACTCACATACCACAGAGCACCAACAGCATAGGGATTACTGAAGGTGGAAGGTGAGGGATGGGGGGGGAGGTTAAGAACCACTGGTTTAGGCTTTGGGGATTTGGTGAAGGAGAGCAAAATCATCATGTGTGAAAAAGGAGCAAATTGATGATCCTCAGTATTTGACTCAGTCATGGAGAAAGGTCAGTGAGTGATGAACTGAAGCATTTAACAGTACAGATCTAGTTTCCAGGGTGAGGTGACTGTTATTTTGTGGCCCTGTAGTCAACTTTGGTACCTTCGTCCAACATCAGGATCCTGTTGTCCTGAGCTGCAAACACCTGTGATGCTTGCATCTGTATGAATCTTCTATGCCACAGTTGCCACAAGTTGGCCTCCAGTCTCTGCTTATACTGTGTGAGGGAAGATAAGCTTCTATTAGTGAGAAATGCTGTAAACCAGTGTTTCTCAACCTTGTTTTTTCCTCTCAAAGACCCTTACTAACCACAGAGTAGTTTAGTGATTGGGAAAAAAAGGTTGAGAACCGCTGGACTAGAGATTAAGGGGGAAGAATTGACCTAGTAGCACCTGATTGTTTGCTACTAAAGAATTCCCGATTATTAGCAGATCAGAGTGCAATCGCTCAATTACCATGGGAGGTAGGAGGCATGTCAATATGAGGTCAAGGATCAGCTGCAAGAAACATCCTATTATCCCAGTTCTGCCCATGAGGGTGACCAACAATTTGAAATGAACATCTGAGGCACAAAGTAAATTAAGCTTCTTCTTTAGTGGGAAGATTCTCCAGGGAAGCTGCCTTGCCCTCAGAGATCCTCATTACATCATGCTTCTATGCCGTTCAGTAATTTATTAAGATGAGGAGCAGGAATTTAGGGGAAAGGTCCACATCCAACACATTACCAGCCAAAGCAGCTGAACAGAATTAACCAGGTTTCTCATCCCCAGAGTGGAGGATGATAAATGATCCTTTTCTGGTGTCAATCCATACACAGAACTGCCCAGGTGAGGTCCAGGGATGAAACAATTAGTAGCAAGGAAGAACACTCCCTGTTCAGTCAGAGTCCTGACCAGATTGTCAAGTTCATGAAATCATAATTTTAAAAATAAATCATTAATACTTCTACTGATTTGATCAGTTTAATTTGGAATGGGACAGATGTAAAGTATTTAATCCCATGATGTTTCCCCTTTGCAATCACGTAAATAAAAAAGTGCCTTTAAAATCACAAAAGCACAAGTCTAATGTTACAATATGACAGCTTGAACCAATTAAATGCAGATATTTTTAAAATTAGAAATTTTCCACTCACCAGTCTCCTGGTCACAAGCATGCTCACAGTGAAGCTCTTCCACCGTTCCCAGATCTTCTGGAGCTCCTCAACTCTTTTCTTCTCCAGAAGTTGCTGTAAGAGTGTTTTATTCTGCAGGTTTATCAGCAAGCATTTACTGTGGTAAAATAGAACTAGATTGCAAACTTATTCTGAAGTCATCAACCCGACAAACAGGCAAGAACATTCTTGTGTTATAAAATGAAGCAACCAGAGAATGCAAGACGAATCACCTGAACTGATTACTGTTGTGTTCCTTTGCACAAGATTCCTTGGTATCCCACTGATCTGCCTGCTTCTGTACCAGGACAACAAAAAAAAATCCACCATGACATGTATTTCTTCAACACATATCTGGCTTGATAGCTGATTGCTTGCAACTGTGAAAGAAGCAGATACGAGCAGTGGCTTAGATCAGCCATTCTCAACCTTTTTGGGCTACGGCCCCCTTAATGCTCTGCTGAAAGATTATGGGCCCCTTTTCCTGTGAAGCAGTCAAGCTTCGCTCTGAATGACTACATAAAAAAATGATTTTTTTAAAATTTATAAAATGGCTCCCCCTTAAATGTGCTGTGCACCCCCCCCCCCCACAGGGGTTGCTGTATTCCTTCCCCCCCCCCCCCACCATTGAGATGACTGGCTTTCTGATAAAGGTCACAAAGTAACAACCAGTGGTTGGAAAACAGTCAAAGTGCTGGACCATTTCATCTCCATTTCATTGAAACGCTGACATACTCTCTTTTTTGTCTTCTGTCCCTTGGAAAGGCAGCACAGTTAAAAATGAGTGCTCTGATTACACTGGACAATGAAGATTTTGCTTCCTGAACACATTTGGGTGTATTTTATGGATTTTGGGTGCTGATCACGAAAATCACCTTAAAATGTTCCTGTCATGTACCTTTTTTTAAAAAAATAACTCATTTTTCCATATTCCTAAGTGATACAGCAAATCTGAAATTCTCTTTGTGTTCAGCTTTTAAGTTGTCATTGTTCCCATTTTTTTTCAGGATTTGTTGTCCGGTGTAATGTTTTAACGCTACTTTAACTGACTGATCTTTGCTCTCTGTGGCTCAGAAATGTTGAGATCACCCAACCTCCAGCAAGATTCACTGTAGGAATCTGCTAGCTCTGATGGCTCCGTCTCACAATGGGTTCTGTATGGGAACAGCAACTAAGCAAATGTTCATTGATGTTCCAGATGAAAAATTATAAGAAAGTCACAACTCTTGCCATTCTGCAAGTCGGCACCTACCTCCCTGGTCCAGGATCTCAGGGCTTTGCGCAAGATTTGTTCAGTCTGTCTTTGTACAAAGAAGTCCATCTTGCGCCGCAAGTGCAACTGATTTCTCCACATCACAAATGCTGAGTTTAGCTACAACAAAGAAACTTGAGCTGATACAGTCAATGCCCAGCACTCACGCTGATGTGCATTTCCAACCCAATTAAGAAGACACCTAGGGTTGATGAGAAGGTAAAGCATTTTACCACAGCTGATTTTCCATTGTGCAGAACATTCCCAAAGTTTAGCAGAGCAGCAGCTACGCCACAGTGGTTCATGTGATAGCGGTACTGCATCTCTGCAAAAATGAATTATTTTTCAGTAAACTTCTCTTTACACCTTAAGATACACATTGCCTGTGGTAGTATTTTAACAACTGAGATTCGTTGATTTAAATTTAAATATAGCTTCAAATCAATTCAGAACAAATAGGCTATTTCAGTGGAATATAGAAACATTATCAAGGCTATTATCCACACATTTTATTCTTATGATCTGTGAAGTTATATGGGGGTGTTAGAAGTTTGTTTGTTATCTGGCAGCCATAAATTAAAGTGCAACAAAGGATGAGCTGGTGGGATTCCAAACAACAGTGAAATCTGCTTTCAGCAGGCCGCAAGTTGTAATAAGGCATTGGGACTATCATGGACCAACCATACCTGCGGAGTAAAGTGAGATGGTAGAACCGAACAGCCTCTTTTTGCTTCCCATATAATGTCACCATCTGATAAAAAGCAGTCTGTATCTCTTGGTGCTGTGATGTAAAAATCACCTTCCTCTGCCTGACACCAATATCCTTTCATTCTACAAAAGCAAAGAATTGAGGTTGATTTATCAGTACCAGTGGAGAAGCAGCTGACAAATGACGCTTGCGATCTTCAGAATTCCTCACCTTTCACCAACCTGGCCCGGGCTTGCAGCAGCAGGCCTCAGCTGCTTCTTTCGAACATTGCCAGCAAACTGATAAGAGAGCTGGGACAATCTGACAGCTTCCTTCCAACTGCTGAACCACTGTAAGTAAAACCACACAGAAAGTGTGAAACATGGTGGAACCACAGGAGAACGGAGGAGTATTTGGGCCATCAAAAGCAAATCTAACTGTGTGCCATGAAGCAACACCTTAGGGACTCCCTGCAGGATTATTTTACGTGTTTTGTTAAATCTGTCAATCCTTGAAGAAAGGTTCATGCCTGAAACATAAATAATCTATCTTTACCTCCTATGTTTTTATGTTAAATGTAGCATCCCAAGCTTTGCCAGGAAATCGTAGAATTCCTCACCTTCACTCCTGTTCTCATCTGAAATTATCCTAGGGAGGGAGAGGAATGTCAGCTCCCCCACATTGCCAAATACTGTTGGAGTTCAGCTGTGCAGATATGCAACAAGAGATTGTTTTGGCTCAGCCCCAAGGTTAATGCCCTTCTGGCATTCAGTTCTTCAACTGGCCCAGTGATAATATAGAGGCCCTCTGAAGTACAAGAATCAATACTTTCAGCAGAGGGTAAAAAGATAAAAGTCTGCACCCTCTGGGTTGCTGTGTTCTGGTGTCTCAAAAACTATGTGAAGACATCAGCTCCAGTTGAGACTTGGAAGGACCCTGCAAGGCTGTTAGAACTGTAGAACACAACAGCAGAGAAAACAGGTAATTTGGCCCCTCTAGTCTGTGCTGACCATTGTCCCCCTAGTCCCACTGATCTGTTCCTATACCATAACCCTCCAGTCCTCTCCCATCCATTTACCTATCCAATTTACTCTTAAAAAACACAATCGAGCCCACATCACCACATCAGATGGAAGTTCATTCCACACTCACACCACATCTGAGTGAAAAACTTCTCCCTTTGGCTTAAAACTATGACCTCTCGTATTTATCTCCCCCAATCTGTGGGAAAAGCCTATTTGTATCCACTCTGTCTATACCTCTCATAATCTTGTACATCAAATCTCCCCTCATTCTTCTTCGCTCCAAAGAATAAAGTCCTAACCTGTTTAATCTTTTTTTGGAACTCAACCCCTGAAGACCCGGTAACATCCTAGTAAATCTTCTCTGCACTCTTGCAATCTTATTGATATCCTTCCTGTAGTTAGGTCCCCAGAACTGCACACAATATTCCAAATTTGGCCTCACCAATGTCTTATATAACTTCAACATAACCTCCCAACCCCTATACTCAATACTTTGATTTATAAAGGCTAAGATACCAAATGCTTTCTTTACAACCCTGTCCACATGTAGCGCCACCTTCAATGTATCTGCATTCCCAGATCTCTCACCTCCTCCGCACTCTTCAGTGCCTTATCATTTACTGTATATCTCCTACCTTGGTTTGCCCTTCCAAAATGCATCACCTCACACTTGTCACCATTAAACTCCATCTGCCACTTTCTGGCCCATTCTCCTAGCTGGTCCAGAAAGTGGCAGATGGAGCTTTGATAACCCTCCTCACGGCCCACAGCGCCTCCTATCTGTATCATCAGCAAACTTGCTGATCTAATTCACAACATTATCAACCAGATCATTACTATAGACAACAAACAACATTGGTCCCAACACTGATCCCTGAGACACACCATTGGTCACAGGCCTCCAATCTGAGAAGCAACCATCCACTATCACCCTCTGTCTCCTCCCACACAGCCAATGTTGCATCCAGTTTACCACTTCTTGAAAACCTCGTGTCATAGCCTTCTGAACTAACCTCCCATGTGGGACCTTGTCAAAGGCTTTACTAAAGTCCATGTAGCCAATATCCACAGCCTTTACTTAATCCACCTTCCCCGTAACCTCCTCAAAAAAACTCCACAAGATTTGTTAAACATGACCTACCACACAGAAAACAATGTTGACTATCCTTAATCAGCCTATGACTGTCCAAATTCCTATATATCCTGTCTCTCAAAACTCCTTCCAATAATTTACCTACTACTGACATCAGGCTCTCTAGCCTATAATTACCTGGTTTATTTTTGGAGCCTTTTTTAAACAACGGGACAACATAAGCTATCCTCCAATTCTCTAGCACCTCACTTGTGGCCAAGGATATTTTGAATATATCAGCCAGGGCCCTCTGAAATTTCTGCACTAGTCACTGTTGTATATGCACTCATACAATTAAGACCTGGAGACGTGATTCTTTCTCAACCTTTACTTCACATAGGGTTATATATGGAAGGGTGTCATCATGACATGGACATCATGATGTCCAGCAGAGGGCAGGCTTTAACCCAAGACTCTTCCCACCCCCAAAACCCATGTGATAAATGCTGACTGGGCCCCTTCAAACTAATAAGATTACATCAGGCCCAGGACTACGTGAGAATTAGAATACATCTCATGAGTAATTATAATTATGAGGGAAAGTATTTAATAATAATCAGGGCACATAGTCCTTTAAGCATTGAGGTAGTCTTCTTTCTCTTTTGGACTGCCTCAGCATGGTTTGCTGTGCCTGTCTTTGCTCGGGACCTGTAGGTAGTCGAGTCAGCGGCAACTGCCCACCTTCGCTGACCTTCGGCGGCGACTGCCCATTTTCGCTGCCCTCCTGGCTGCGTCTCATTTACTGGACTCCTCAGCTCTGCCTCCCCCCCCCCCCTCACGGCCTGAGGGGTGGGATGATTGGGGAAGCCCACGGCATGTCTGGTTGCACCTCCTCCAGTTCGTGGACCTTAATGCTCGTAATTGGTCAATGTGTCGCTTCCACAATCTGTCCCCCACTAGAACAGAGTATGAGCAAGGACTCAATTTTTGTAAGACCCATGGGTCTTTATACTGTCTATAATCTTGTACTCGAACTCTCTTGCCCACTCCCAATGTTCTAGGTGAGGTTTGTGGCAATGCTATTTTTTTGTAATCGGAGACCTAGATCTGGATGAACTATGGACAGCCATCCGCAGGTTGCGGCCAAACATTAGTTCTGCTGGGGTGCGTTTTGTGGTAGAATGTGACGTGTTTCTGTATCCCAATAGGAAATCTGCAATTTTGTGTGTCCTGGAAGCATTTTGATGATTTTCATTGCTTTTTTGAATGTTTGTACAAAACGTTCTACCTCCCCAGACAAAATATGTCTGATGCTGTCACCACGCATAAATTTTTTTTAAATGTTCTGATGTAAATTGAGACCCATTGTCCACAACTAATTCATGAGGCAATCCGTAAGTGGCAATGATCGATCGTCAACAGCAAATTGTGGGATCTGCTTTGGTGTTTTTCAGTTGTGAAACTAGTGGCCATTTGGAATGTGCGTCCACAGTTATTAGGAAAGTCTCACCCATGAATGGTCCAGCGAAGTCTACATGAATCCAATCCCAGGGTTCGGATGGTCACTCCATGGGTTAGCTTTGGCTTGCGGCATTTTTGTCTGCCTTGACTTTGCATTTTCTTACTGTTGTTTCAATGTCTCTGCCTATAGAGGGCCATCAAACATGCATCCGGGCCAGTGCCTTCATTCGTACCATTCCACTCGTGGGTTCAGATCCCATCCTCATCACCTCTGTTGTGTATGCACTCACACAATTAAGACCTGGAGATGTGATGCTTTCTCTTCCTTTACTTCTATTAGACTAACATGGCTACTGACACACAGGGTTTTATATATATGGAAGGGTGATATCATGATGTGGGCGTCATGATGTCCAGCAAAGAGGGGCTTATACCCAACAGTCTCCCTCAAGGTCCAAGGGAATAACTGGTCCAGGTAATTTATCTACCTTTATTTACTGTAAGGCAGAAAGCACCTCTTTCGCCTTAACGTCCATCTGTTCCAAGACTCTTCTGTTTGTTTCCCTCCCTTCCTTATCCATTCCTGAGTAAATACTGATGCAAAAAAAACTAATTAAGATTTCCCCAATTTCTTGAGGCTCCACACCTAGTTGACCACTCTGATCCTCCAGTGGACCAATTTTGTCCCTTACTATCCTTTTACTCTTAATATACTTCTAGAACCCCTTAAGGCTTGCCTTCGCATTGTCTGCCAAAACAACCTCCTGATTTCTTTCGAGTATTTTCTTGCTTTTTTTGAAACTCTTCAAGTACCTCATTAGCTGGGGAGGAGTCACATGGCCATTAGGAGAATACCAGCCCTCTCCAGAAAAGAAGAAAAAGAGTGAAGAAAAAGCAAAGCCCCAGACACACAAATCACAACAAATAAAAAAAAAAGGTGTGGAGAAAAAGGCACCTAAGAAAGAAAAACCAAAAACAACGGGAAGGAAAGAAGAAAGAAAGACGCCGAAAGAGAAAGGTGAAGAGCTTCCCTGCACGAAAAAGCAGGGACCCACCATGGAAAGAGGAGCCCACTCCCCGAGGTAAGTGGAGACCCTGCAGAGTCGCGACCCACTAACTGCGGGACTTCAAAAGTGGCTCACTGAGCCAAACAGAGGTGCGCAACTGCGCATGCATGAGAAGGAGAACACCTACGGGAGGGGGGAACCTGCTGTGGAGTTAAACTCCACAGAACGAACAGCTGAGAGATGTCAGAAAGCAGGGCTCCCAGCTGGAAGAGAAAGAAAGCAATGGGAAAAGAAGGGGTGAGAAAGAAAAAAGGAAGCAAGAGACACAACAGATAACCAGCCCAGAAGAAGAGGACCAACATCAAGAAACCATGGGGAAAAAAATACCCAACAAACTGAGACAAGCAGCTCAACAAGAAAGTCAGAAGAGACATAGATGCAAGGAAGAGAAATAGAAGAAACAAACCCAAGAGCAGACACAGAAGAAGAAGAAGAAGAACACCAAGCTCTGCAAAGAGGAATAGGAGGTAAAATGAACGGACAGTACATAGTTAAAAAACATTTTCAAGAACAAATGAAAGCATTAAAAGAATGGTTGACACTAGAATTTAATGAAATGAAAGAAAAATGAAAAGTACAGAAGAAAAAGTGAGTAGAATAGAGCTGGTCATAACAGACTAGAAAAGGACTAGAAAATGTAGAAGAACATGTAATGGCGGTAGAAATGGAAGTGAACGACTTAAAAAGAAATTTGGAAGAAAGTGACAGAAAAGTTAAAGAAACACAGGAGTTTTTAGCTCAGGAGATGGATATAATGGAAAACTATAGTAGGCGAAACAATATAAAGATAGTGAGCAAAGATATGAAAAAATTTATAAAAGAATGGATCCTAAAAGTCCTGGGAATGTCAGAAATGCAGGAAGGAATGGAAATAGAAAGGGCACACAGAACATTAGCCCCAAAACCACAATCACAACAAAAACCAAGATCCGTTTTAGTAAAATTTCTGAGATACACAACAAGAGAAAATGTATTGGAGAAGGCAATGAATAAAATTAGAGAAGACATAAAACCACTGGAATACAAAGCTCAAAAAATTTTTCTACCCAGACATGATTTTTGAGCTCCTAAAAAAGAGGAGGAGTTCATTAACTTAATCCATGCAGTACAAGGAAATAAGACGCCAACAGTGGCGGTTGCTTTAGATGCAGAAAAAGCCTTTGACAGGGTAGAATGGAATTATTTATTGAGGTACTACAGGGGTTCAACCTACCAGAGAAATATATTAATTGGATTAAAGCATTATATAAGGGTCCAATGGCGAAGGTGACAGTAAATGGATATATATCAAACCAATTTAAATTAAGCAGGTCACCTAGGCAGGGATGTCCACTATCTCCCTCACTCTTCGCTTTAGCAATAGAACCATTGGCAGAACTGATAAGAACAGAAAATAAAAAAGGGATAAAAATAAAGGAGAAGGAATATAAAATCAGTCTATTTGCAGATGACATCATAGTATACTTAACAGAACCAGAATTATCAATAAAAGAATTACATAAGAAATTGAAGGAATATGGAGAAATATCGGGATACAAGATCAACGCAAATAAAAGTGAAGCGATGCCAATAAATAATGCAGATTTCGCAAAGTCTTAAAAAGAATCACCATTTAAATGGCAAACACAAACAATCCAATACTGAGGTATTAGACTAGATAACAATCTAGGCCATCCAAAGAAATTAAATTATCAGCCATTAATGAAGAAATTACAAGATGACTTAGAACACTGGAAAGATTTACCACTAACACTGATAGGAAAGGTAAATTGCATTAAAATGAATATCTTCCCAAGGATACAATACCTATTTCAATTGTTATCAATTCCCTTAACAGAGAAATTCTTCAAGGAGCTAAAGAAAATAATAAGTAAATTCTTATGGAAAGGGGGGAAACTGAGGATAGCGCTAGATAAATTAACAGAATGGTACAAACAAGGTGGTTTGCAGCTACCAAACTTTAAAAATTATTATAGAGCAGCACAATTAAGATATCTATCAGATTTTTATTAAACAAGGGAAAAACCAGATTGGTCCAGGATAGAGCTAGATAAAATAGGGGAGAAGGTACTTTATAAGTGAGATGAGAAACTGGTGCAATATAGAAGTTCACCAGTTCTGCACTATCTGCTCATCATTTGGAAGAAAATTCACGTAGAAAGGAAAAAAAAAACAAATTACCAACTACCAAAATTATTATTGACGCAAAATCAACTAATCCCTTTCACAATAGATAAACTTTCCTTTAGAGAATAGGAGAGAAAAGGGATTAAAAGAATAGAAAATTGTTTTTTGGGAAATAATTTATTATCATTTGAACAAATGAAGTACAAATATGGAATAACTCATGGTACAATGTTTGCATACCACCAACTGAAAACCTACTTAAAGGGCAAATTGAGAAACAGACTGAGGTTACCAGAAGGAAGCAGCTTTGAATATGTGACTACAGACACAATGATAATTAAAAGATTTATAACAAACATGTACATCAAGCTGCAAGAGAAGGAAAATTATGAAATAAGCTGTAAACCCAAACAGAAGTGGGAACAAGATCTATACATAAAGATAAAAAATGAAATATGGGAAAAACTATGCTCCGGAACTATGAGAAATACAATAAACACGAGGTTACATATAATACAATATAATTGGTTATACAGGCTAGATATCATGCCACAAAAATTAAATAAATGGGACCCAACAATATCAGATAGATGTTTTTGCTGTAAGAAGGAAATGGCAACGGTACATGCAATTTGGGCATGTGAGAAAGTGGAAAAGTTTTGGGAAGATCTAAATCAGGTATTAAATAAAATCACAAAAAGCAACATACCAAAAAATCCAGAGATCTTTCTTCTAAGTAATATAAGAAGTAAAGAATTAGGCCTCAAACTGGATGAAGCGCAAAGAAGATTCATTATGATAGCCTTAGCTGTAGCAAAAAAATGTATAATGTCAAT
This sequence comes from Narcine bancroftii, assembly GCF_036971445.1. Taxonomy (NCBI): domain Eukaryota; kingdom Metazoa; phylum Chordata; class Chondrichthyes; order Torpediniformes; family Narcinidae; genus Narcine; species Narcine bancroftii. The sequence goes on from NC_091470.1 coordinate 155,434,900, forward strand.
TTGGAAATCAGAAGAGAGCCTGAGAGTACAGCAATGGTACATGGAAATGAATAAATGTATTCCATTGAAAAAAATAACATATAATTTAAAAAATAAAGTCACATTATTTGAACAAATTTGGGAACCATACATGGAGCACAACAGAGAGGGCCTACCGTGGACCTCCACCCCCTAAAATTATAAAATGATAAGAAGACTAAATGAATTGACCCAGTGTGTAACAGCAGATGACACAATTTTCTTGTTTATTCTCATTGTGTGATGACATTGTTTAATGGGTTTATTGTATTGTATATGTTGAACGTTTAATGGGTTTGGAGGGGGGTGGGAAGGAGGGAGGGAGGGGAAGGGCAAAAATGGGGAGAAAATGACACTGTGTATATTCAAGAGGGAAATGGTTGTGTGTATTTTGATTAATATGGTTCAGTGTGAAAAATTTTAAAAAATTATAAAGTACCTCATTAGCTCCTTGTTGCCTGTACTTACGATTATCTCCCCCTTTTTCTTAACTAGATCTCCAATATCCCTTGAAAACCAATGTTCCCTTTTCCTAGTTACTTTGCCTTTCATCCTAACAGGAACATACAAACTCTGTACCCTCAAAATTTTGCATTTGAAGGCCTTCCACTTTCCTAACGCACAGTTGCCATAAAACAACATATCCCAATTCACTCCCCCTAAATCCTTTCTCATTTCCACAAAATTTGCCTTCCTCCACCCTTTGTCATTGGTATCTCTATAAATCGAATGAGATAACTTTCTTTTGACACATTTCACAAATTCCAAAGCTATCCATCCCTTTTACATTATGATATTATTTGGGAAGTTAAAATTCCCTACTATTACGTTTTCCTTCCTACATTGGTCTGCTATCTCTCCAATTCTCTCCGACTATTGGGCGGTCTCTAATGCAACCCGATCAGTAGCAGGAAGTTTGCACAGACTGCTGCTAAATGAGGCAGGAGAACTTCATCATCCAAGTGGATGGCCACTCCAATCGGCAGGATGTTACCAACGTGCAGTCGATGAACCAAAGTCAATTCCTGCTGAGTCTAGTTTGGAGAATGGAGAGAAGATGAGGCCAAAACAAACATGGGTGAAGAGAGAGATAAGAAATAATTTCAAATAAGCAATAAAAGATGTAGAAATTTCCACAACTCAGATTGGACCTGGGCAAGGTCAGAAAGAGGTGAAAATGCACAGCGGGCTAAAGAAGGTGAAAAGATCAGGCTGGACTTGTACAAAATAGTGACCATCACAGGATGAGCCACAAACTGCAAGACCACATCCAAAGCTAAACTCAAGGATGCCACAGTAAGGTACTGAAAGTTTAAAGTGGAGGAAGAGGCACTTGAGTCCAGGATGCATGTGATACAGACAATGAATGAACCACCGCACACATCATACAGCAATGCAGGGAGTACTTTGGGAATATCAATGGTTTGATGTCAATTGTGTTCTATATGCTGTTGGCAGCTCTATTTTTATGAATAATTCGAGTTTATTGTCATATGCATACATGCAGATGATGAGTGCTATTGATAAAGATAAATGCTGCAGAAAACACCTGAATAAATAGCCATGTTCTGGTCAAGTATATGAGGTTTTGATAATCTGTGTAACCATCCAATAGAGTCACAGATATTACACTTTACCCAATTGACTGAACAATTGAAGCTCGAATCTATTGAACGTCGAGTCTTTTCATTTGGCAGAGAGGTGCTGCCATCTCGTGGCCTGAAGCCTGTTTGCTTCCTGAAGCCTATTATCAAGTGCTGCCCTCCTGTGGTAGTGCACCTGGTCTGTCCATAATCAACAAATTCACCAAGTAACAATTAGATTTTAGATCTATTGTTAAAAGTACATATATGACATCACCTACAATTAATATTCTTTTTAGCAGTAGGCAAGGCAGAATTATTACTTATTCTGTACAAGAATACGCCCTGCTCCAGCTCCCTCAACAGCCCCTAAGGCTAGAGCTGGATGAGGTCCTCACCCGGGAAGAGACATATCAATTGAACAACTGAAAAATGGCAAAGCAGCAGGTATGGATGGAATCCCCCCCAGAGGTCTTACCAATGTACACATGTAAATAAATAAAGAAATGTAAACAAAGTGACACCAATACAGAGAGGAAAGAACAACTATAAAGTGCAAAAGAGTCCTTACATGAGTCCCTGATTGAGTTATTGTTGAGTAGTCTGATAGTGGAGGTGTAGCAGTTGTTCCTGAACCTGGTGGTATGCGTCTTGTGGCACCAATACCTCTTCCCTGATGGCAGCAGCGAGAGCTGAGCTGGGCGATGTGGATCCTTGATGATTGCTGCTGCTGTTCTCTCACAGCAGTGTTATCTGTGGATATTCTCACTGGTGGGGAGGGCCCTGTCTGTGATGTTCTGGGCTGTGTCCACTACCTGAGCTTTATGCTCAGGGCTATTGGAGTCCCCATACCAGACCGTGATGCAGCCAGTCAGCACATTTTCCATCAAACATCTGTAGAAATTTGCCACGGTTTCCCATGTCATACCAAATCTCCACAAATTTCCAAGGATATAGAGGTGCTGACATGTTTTCTAATGGTGATGCCATATATACTGACTTTAATTGGTTTTAATCAGTTAATTAAAAGGTGTATGTTCTGCAAATGGAAGGGTGGAAAGAGATTACAAAAATCCAAGGGAAGTCTGGTCCATGCCCAACAATGGAGAGACAAAAAAAACATTTGTTTATCTTCAAATCAGAGAAGAATATACTGGGCTTGGGGAGAAATGTGCTAATTCAGTTATGTGATCCCTTGGGAAGAAAACAAAATCCCTAAAAGGTGTTTAAAATAATGGCGTGACAGGACTTCAGCTCTATTCCCTCAGTGAAGTAACCAAGGGCAAAAATCAATTTAAAAACATATTAAATTGAAGAAGCAAAAGTTTTTGCACAATAACGTGGAGAATATCAATATTTCAGTACAAATGAAAGGACTGGGAAGGAGCTGCGAGGATTAGAGTTGTGTTGGGCAGATTTAATTTCACCTACTTTCTGACTGAGGACTGTATCTCGATGTGTTGCAACTTGGTGTAGGAGTGTCCTCTGCCTCCAGTAGTGAAGAGCTCTCTGTGTTCTAAATTTCCTGTGATTCTCTATGAAACGCAGCAGTTCCAGGTGTTACCTCCACCAACTAAAAGCCCCTAACAGGAGCTGTCTTGGTTCCGCACAGTTTTAAATGTCCACAGGTTCCGCCTCATCTTCTCTTCCTACTGTGTGGCAGAGTGCCAAGCCCGCAAGTACCTGCACCAGGGGGAAAAAAACGAATCAGTTTTCTTTCACAAGGGTGCGAAGAGTTAAGGATAAGAAATGAAATGGATCTTTCAGCCGCTAACCAATTCCATAAAGCTACCTTTTTTCCTCTAACTCAATGGATTAACAATTAATCTTGCACCTTTTCCATCTGTGAGTTTTTTTTTATTTTTACCCTCTGAACAACTTGACTTATGATTAGTAAGTTGTCCAAAATTCTCCACCAGCAAATATACTTTTGGAATAACATTGGTTTTTTTAATTAATATTTGAAAATATTCAATTACATCACCCTTTAATTTTTTTTCAAGTTCCAGGATTATTTAACACTAATTTGAAACAAACAACAGTGATTCATGGTATAAATGTGCCAAACCTGCTCTGTACCCACATGTCTGCCATCATCTTTACATTTCTCTGTCTCTCTGCTTTCTGCTTCCAGATACAAAGAATGGAAAGTTTAGCTGTCAGTGCACGATCGTGAAGGAAATGACCCTGGAGATCTCGGACTTGGTTTCTCTCTGTAAGAGGCAGTACAATTTGTAGAATAGAAATTATGTGTAGAACTAGCAATTACCATATTTACTTGTGTTGAATTTTTTTTGGACACTTTGTCGGGCCACAAAACGTGGGATCAACTTTTACATGGGTCAAACTTTTGATCTCGTAAGTGCAGCGTCGTTCAGGAACTCAGATGACTGGGACCAGGTGGCAAGTCTGCATTTTGGGGGGACAGGAGTTTGGATGGGCAGCCAGCTGGGGTGACGGGAGTTAGGATGGGCATGTGGCTGGGGCGAGGATCCTCGGATGGGTAAGCAGCCAGTGTGTCAGGCATTCAGGTGAGCAGGTGGTCAGCACAAGGGTCTGCTATCGGGGCGACGGGAAGGCAGGCAGTCAGGGCGAAGGGAGAGCGGATGGGTGGGCTAAAAATAGGGGGTCAATTTTTACATGGGTCATACACAAACACCCAATTTTGGGGCCAGGAAAGAGGAGGGTCGACTATTACATGGAATCGAAGATTACACAAGTATATATGGTACTTGTACTTAAAATATTACATGCATCATTTGTTAGCACAAAGCACACATAGAATATAGTCTGGAATTAATATATTCATATTGTACAGCTCATCAAAAAACACTTTTATTGCTAGATGATTAAATAATATTTTGAATATTTTTATGGTCCAGAATATTGTTTGGTAATGTTCAGGTGATACTACTGGTAGTAATTGAATCAGATGCTAGCTAGTCAACCAGGGTGATACTGCAACTGGTCTCCCTATCTAACATAGGATTCCATAGGTGCTCTGTGGTTAGTAAAGGATTATTTCAGGTGATATGTGAGTGGAAGAAAATGGTTGAGAACAACTGTGTTAGATTTCCTTATTTTGCTGGTGATTTTAATGCATTATCTGCCCTGACAGGAAGTCAGCTTTCCCTGGCTAAACAGCTTTGTATGCTGACACTCACTCTCTCTATACTCATGCCAAAGGCACATTGCCTTTTGAATTTTCTGACACAACATGTTTCGACATTTTCTGTCAGCTTCCTGTTTTTGGAATAAACGTGTTTTCCAAAGATCCAGCATAACTCGACACTGCTGGCCAAAAGAAAACACAGAAGCCAATTCCCAATGTTTCTGACGGGTCTGCCTCCACATAATCCAAAACAAAAATGCTCTGCGGGCAAATAGAAACACATTTTTAATTTCATTATCCAGATTTCGCTCCATGGATATCACCTTGAATCTAACTGAACCAGAATCTGTTCTTATCTGAACCTATTACTGTATCTACCTGAAATGTTTACCTGCGGCAATACACCTTATTTCGTTATTTCATGATAATTGAAACCAAAAACACTGCAGCTGTGTTAAGATTATATTTCTTGATACTTTTGGCTTGTTATTTAAAATACCTCTCCTATGAATAATTCTCCAACTGCTGTTGTTCCAGATATTATCCATCTTCCAGAGAAATAAATCAAATAAATGCAGGAATAAACATCTATGCCAATGTTTATTCTCCACACCAGTCACATCCCAACAGTCCCTTTTATTTCTCTATTCCATTCTTCCTCATGCTTCACTCTGCATAAATTATTCTAACAGAAATAGTGGATGCTCTTTTATGCATTGGGTCAATCAAACATAAAGGGGAGCAGTGGCAGAATTGAAGATAACAAGAATTTTTTTTTAAACTACATACATTGAAACATTTTAATTCAAAACAGAAGATGCTGGAAAATCCTCACATTACACAATATGTGTTGACAGAACAGCACAGTCAGTTTTTTCAGGTCGATAACACTTCACCAATCTGAAAACAATTTAGAACAAGGGGAAAAGTAGCCAAGTTGGAAGTCTTCCGACTTCGCTACTTTGAAATTAATCTCTTTCAATTTCAAGACATCCCAAAATGCTTTGCACCCAATTGACTGGTTTCTTGCACTGTGGGAAGATAATAATAGAAAGGGAGCACTTTACACACAGGGAAATGCCCTAATTACCAGATAATCTGCTGTAATGTTGATTGTGGGGTTATTGGGCAGGGGACTGGGGAGATCTTGCTTGTTCTAAATAACAGCATGGTATTTTTTTAAATCCACATTTAACATCTTTTATAATGCCTCTGGAAGTTTGTCAGACCCTCAATAGGCTGCCATACTGGGATTTTAATAAGCAGTACTGAAGCTGACCATAGCAAATTGAGAAAGTGGTGCCTTTAATAAAAGGGTGATGTGCAGGGACTGGGCAAAAGAGTCACAAAGAATGTAGCAGTAATTAAAAGAATGATAAAAGTTCTGAGAATCTTGCAAAAGAGTAATTCGTCCATGGAGGTAAGAGGTAGTCAATTGAAGTAAGTGCTCTGATAAGGAAGGAACTTTTATTTTTTAGGGCACCGATTTTCTATTTTTTTTTCCTGACAGTTAACATCATAGTTCCAATGCTTTATTTAACTTGCCCCTTGCAGTTTACAGGACTACTGACATTAAAAAAAAGTTAAAAACAAGTAAGAACTGAAGGGGTACCAGGTATGATAACCAAGATGCAAGAGGGGTGCCGAAGGCCATGTTGGAGGTTCGGATCTGGAGCTCGGGTTGCCAGATTAGACTGGACTCTGTACGGCTGCGGAGGGTGAGGAGGCACTGGAGGCGAATCTACGGACATTCGGTGACTCTGGGGAGGGTCTCTCTTTTCCTTCTCTCTCTCTGTCTGTAAGAGGCACTTCAGGCAATTCCTGCCTTACACCAGGCAAAAGCAATTGCATGTAATATGACACTGTTTTATTACACTGGCAATAAATTGAATTTTGAACACTTGGACAGAAAAAGCCAATGTGAAGCATGAGTTGATTGCATGCATTGATGAGATTCAATGGCAACATTGGGTCACCACTATGAAGCTCATTCCCTCTGGAGGAAAGAGGAGGCAAAATAGAAAATTAGGCAAATAGGACACTGCCATCCAGTAACCCTCGCAATTGTCTAGGCTGATTAAATTTAATACTGTTATGATTGAATACCTTCCTGAATATCACTTTCGAGGAGCACACACCCATCAGAGACAATCACTGCTCATAACCCAATGAAAATCAGCATCTCCAGGTGAGGGATGAATTCATGAAAAGTGGGGACTTTAGCCCTACACTGACAGTTGATAACTTCAGGAGAAAAAGGGGGAAGGAAAACACAACAGCAAAAACAATAAAATAGCTGGCAGACAATAGAAATAAGACCCCACATAGACATACCGTGCTAGCAGGGACTGCTGGTGGAACTGCTCCACCTGACACACCTGCCACAACCACGCAGCCCAGAGCATCAGATGGTCTTCAACCAGACGCTTCTCCAATTTGCACTGAAACAACTTTGCTGCTCTCTCTAGGTCAGGTCTGTTTGCTGATCTGGCTTCATACTGCACAACACTCTGTAAATAAGCAATTTGCACTTCATCATCAGTTTACATTACAGTAAAGCCCCTTGTATCCGGCTCCTCTGGGGATCAGTGGATTCCCAATAAGTGCGTGGATTGTGAACTAATTTTTTAACCTGTTTATTTTCAATGATTTTTTTTGCAGGTTGCTTGAGGCATCTGGTTGCTTGAATTCCAGATAACAGGGTTTTACTATATTTAAAACTTCTATCAGTGTAATTACTTCCATAAGATAAATACTGTACATGAAAATAGCAGAATTATAGCAAAGCTGTTTCACAACATTATCCTGGATTTCAACCTCCTTTCACCTAAAGGAAAAAAAAGTCCATTCAACTAGGTAGTTTACTTCACATTTCTGATGACTGGATTGCATTTGTTACTTTTCTGCACACCTGATTAGTCTATTAGTGTCTTCCTACAGCTTTCAGCTTTCCACACTATCAATTATGCAAGCAATTTGCCTAAATCACTGACTGCTGCAAAGCCCTCTATTGCACACAGACAATGTAGAAACATACCCAAGATTATTGCTTAAGAGAAACCGAAGGGGATATGTACTTTTGTAGAGACTTCTAAATACCAAGCCAAAGGAACAATTATAAATATTAGTGTTATTAATTCATTTTGTGAAAAAAAGACAACCCAATATCACAAACAAACATAGAATTTGGACTTAAATCTTTAATTTTCTTTTGATACTTCTGGCACAGATTGGTGAGCGTGTATGTCTGAGGCAAGAAGGGAAAGGCAGCCATAGTGCACCAGGAATCTGATCTACAGGAATAAAATAAACATTAAACTGTTGATGAAAACAGAAACATCTTCAGGCACGTACTTGGAAATAAGTCACAGCACTACCCAGATGTTGTTTGGCCAACCCATCACAGGTTTCATGCATGTACCTCTCCAGGTGAGTTGAAGTTCATCTCCCCTGTACTCAATGAAATTGTGCTGTCCTGCAGAACCTGGTGTTTGCTGAATCCTTGCAGGCACAGTTCCTCAGGCCAGAATTTCAGAGCATCTTGCGATCGGCTCCATCTTGGAATCCTGTAAAGCCCATTGTGTACAAAATCATTAATTCAGAGCTAAAATATGCTCAGAAATTCCTGATAACCATCTCCTTCGTCTGAACTCTCAACCCCGCCCTGATAACATGTCTGAACTCATTCAGTCCAATTAAGGAGCTCCAAAGTAATCTCACCCTGATCCACATCACCAGATCATACTTAGCCAACTGAAGTTTGTGAGGCTTCTCTCTCCAATCTTGGAATTGTGGCTGAAGTGTCCGTTCAGCCCAAACACTGGCCAGTTGCACAGATGTTTCATATTTTGCATTTTGATTGTAATCAATACTTTTCCCAATCACTCTGAAAATTAAGAGCTAAAGAGAGAAATATAAAAAGCTCAAGTTAAACAAAAGAGCATAGCGCTGAATTTAGAATTTGAGAGGGAGAAGGTTAAAAAGAATGGCAAAAGAGAGAAAATGAATTATGGGGAGCAACAGGGTAAATGAAGGGAACCTCCTTCTGAATTGCACTGCAAGGGCCCTGGTTTCTTTCTCACTACAGTGTGTTATCTATCAGTGAGGTTTCATGTACTGAACTAAAATAATCTCTCCAAAATTAAGGGTTTTTACAAACTACTGCAGTACCTGTCAAAAATCAGCAGAGGGGACCAGTAAGCTTGACGTGTTGAAAAGGCTGACAGGCTCAGCAATTTCAATGTAATTTCCAATCATCCAATCCTATTCTCTGCAGGTCTAGCCATAGAGCCCAGGTCCTGGAATGGATGCAGCGAGGTTTGCCAAAGTAACAGTGTTGATTCAGACCAACCAAGAACATAACATGACCTTCAGCAGAATGCCATGCACTGATGCTTTCAGTTGAAATATATGGGATTTACCTCACAGCAAGATGGTCTCTTTAGGTGTTCCACTCTATTTCATTAAACTCCTATTTCTTTCTCCTCCATTTACTCAACAAGCACCCTCTTAAATTCATTCATTTTCTCAATTGCACCCTCTCTTATCAAGTTCCACATCACAATCACTCATCAAATATAGCAGCTTCCCCTGAATTCCATAATTACCAGTGACCATCATATCAATAGCTTCAACGTTTACATTTTCCTACAATTGGGCCATGATGTCTACATCCAGTTTATCAAAACCATTTCATGCTGATCCCTTTTTCCTATATTAAATAGGTTGGGGACCAGATATGTTCATTGTAATCCCATCTGATGAAAGTCAAACATGTTTCTAGAACCTTGCTACTTTTCATTTGTATTCTTTTGGAAAGTCGTTCCGTGGTGAATTTGCATTTCAAATGTCCAGATCCTTTTGTTCATCTAGCTCACACATGTCAAACTCTGGTCCGCGGGCCAAATTTGGCCCGCGATATAATTATATTTGGCCCGCAAGATCATTTCAAAAATGTATTAGAGGTGGCCCGCTGGCCGCCGCGCCAGTATAGCGCATGCACAGTAATACAACAAATCCCAGAATGCATTGGCGTCAGCCTGCTAATCGCCCCCACCTCCTCTGTTTACGTTGCAGGGTCTCACAGTGGACTCTGGTTTTGGGGCCTGGCCGGTGTCAGGGGAAGCCAAGGCCGCTTCCCAGCGCCCGGAACCGGGGGTCCTCGGGCCTGACCTCGCCAGGACCCTTGCCCACTCCCCCTCCCTGCCGCAGGCCAATCCGCAACTCACGGTGACGGGGCCGCTGATCCGCCGAGATGCCGCCCTGCAGCGTGAGCCAATGCCCCCGCACTGTCGTTGTCCAACCCGATCGCCCGCAAACCCCGCCCTCCCGCACACAGGCCTGAGTAAGGATTATGAACTTTAATCTCAGGATAAAACGATCTTCCAATAGTTTCATGTCACAGTGATCAATATATTCCTGGTTAAAAATGGTCCTGCACCTGGATACAAGCTCAATAGGCATAAAACTTGAAAAGTGTGTCAATCAAAGGACATCTGTACCAATGGAAAAAGGGCATGGCAAATAACCCTGCTCGAGTTCATGCCCACAATCAGCCACCCATTTGATTGTTTCAGGAATCATGTTATTCTCCCACATTCTCAATAGCCCTCAGATTTTACTATTCGACAGCACACTAGCAACATTTGACATATCCTCTATAGAGAAATATTATTTATTGAATATTTTATTTCTCATTTGTTAATGCTTCTGGAAAGAGTTTATCCAAAACTATTATTAAACATTTATTTTAATAAGAAAAAGTTTAACATTACATATGTTGAAAGAAGAGAAAACATGCAGATGTTGTTGAAAATTTTCAATAAATATTTAGTTCGGCCCTCGACTTAGTCCAAGTTTTTAATTTTGGCCCTCCGTGAATTTGAGTTTGACACCCCTGATCTAGCTTTTCTTGATTAACTTCCTTATAACTGGCTTTACTCCTTCTATCAACCTCACATTAAATCACAGCAGTATTAATTTAGCACACAGGAAAATTTATTTGTAGTCTTTTTCAGTTAGACTATATCCCACTCTCAACAAATTTAGTCTCCAGAAAACATAAGCAAAATATGTGTGGGTTTGAAATGACAAGTTGGCCTTTTTTTGAAAACATCATTCTCCAAGGAGAAAAAGTGGTTGGATATTACCTGGAATCTTCAAAATTCACAAATTATTTGAGCTGCTCTTGATTTTAAAAGCGTTCTTCTTTCACGAGGATTTGAATTTATTGTCATTTATACTGAACACTAAAAAGATTTGTTCTGCATTCTACCGAGGAAAGTCAACTAAAACAGCAGGTGTCCCAATAACAAATAAATAAATAATATGGAGAGTACTGGTACATAAAGTCAAATAGTGCTGGCATAATGTTTCAAAAACAGTGCAGGGTATCATATCAATTTCAAAAGTAAGATCAGTATGCCTTCAACAATTTCAATCTTGCTCAAGGAAACAATTAGTTCCAAAGATTTGAGCAGATATTTCTTATTATCATTTACAATCCAGTGGTAAAGAAAGAGACCGAAACAAACATTCCATTTAACCAACATGCTGGTCCTTAATGTATTCGTCTCTGGAGGACTTCACTGCATGTAAATTTGCTGCCTGCATGAGTAAATTTCTAAAATAATGAAATACCTGTCAAGTGCTTGGGAGAATCTAAAGGCACGATAACCAGACAAGTCTTTGTACCTTTTCTCTTAAACTCTAATTAAAATGTATTGAGCAAGTCAAAACGCTTGATCTAAAGCGAGTATGAATTTCTCTTGTACTCTTCTGTAGTTTGTTGCTGCACCTGTACATGACAAAGTTGAAAGTGGCGTGACGATGCCTCTTTCTTTCTATGTTTTACTGCAATAGTTTGCGCCAATGCAAGAAGCAACTCTCTAAATTGTCAGCATGGTTCCAGACTAAAACATGCTGAGAGGCAACATTGTCTGTAAGAAACCATGTCTGTGCCTCAAAGCAATCCCTAGGATAAGAAACGCAAAGCATAGGTCAAAGCTGTGGGTTACATAAAAATCGTATCCAACAGTACACGATGATGAAAAATCATTTAGCACTTTGGTGCTACAGTGCAACTCTGCAAAGACCCGAAATGACTTTTTTTTAATATTTTATTTATAATTTTCCAAATTTAAACTCAAATAATTAGCCACATTATCTGTGTCAATGTTAACAGTATCAGCATTGACCTTAATTTACAATTATCCATTTTATAGTTTTCTGCAGAGTTCAAGTTCTTTTCATCTCCATCCCTCTCCAACGCCCACAATTAACACAATACTTAACTAACCACAGTTACACACAATATTCAAGATACTTACAACAAAGGTATGGGTTTATGGGTTTGTCACGACATGATGACCAGTGCTCAGGGTGTTTTCTTCTCTTGACTTTTTCTAGTTGGGATGGGATGGACCCCCCCCCCACTCCACCACCAATTGAGGGATAGACGGGGGGGGTGGGGGGTAGGGTGGTGAGGCGCGATGGTCCACATTATAATCATGCTCCTATGGAATTTAAGTACGGTTGCCAAATTTTCAAAAAGGTTTTATACTTTTTTCTCAAGGCTATCATAAGTAATTTTCTCCAAGAGAACAGACCCCAAGTAACCGTTGTAAACATTAACAGCTTTGCCCCAACTGTGCACCACAATTCACAGGAAGGGCCAAATTACACACAACAAAAGGAAATGCCACATGCCGACAGTTCCATCTCTAGGACTCAACCTCTCGTCAAGAATTTTTCCAACCTAGGACAATATCCAGTTCTGGTTTTCTTCTTAGCCCTCTGATTTCTCCTTGAAACACCAAGGTTGACTTCTACTTTTGTGGTTCTCTTCTGATCACTCCCAAAATGCTCTTGTCACGTAAACCTGCACTGAGTATTAAAGGACAGATTTAGGCACGGGTTGGTTCTACACCAGATGTCCACATGAGTGGCTTTACCATGGGCAATCAACCAGAGCAACCCTGGCCAGTTGCAGAACTCCTCATGTCAACTAGCTAGGATGGGTAAACTCAGTGCTGGAACATTATGTCCTGAATGGTACAAAGGTGATAAGACAAACTGTTTTCACTGACGGGCATGTACAGATTTAGAATGTATACAGAATATTCAGAGAAACCAAGGTGAAAAGTATTAATAAGGAATTCATTGTCTACAAAGAAGATGAAACCAAAATCAATAATAACAACCAAGCGAGATTTAGATAAATACTTTGAGGAAAAATTAGCAGGGAAGTGGAGGGAATATATAAAAGAAATAAGAACCAGGAGTTATGTGAACACAATAAACCAACAATTATCACACAGTACCAGTGTATAAAAAATGAATGGAAATTCATGTGGTTCATCTCTGTTTCTAAACTCAAACACATGCAGCTGCTGTCTACAGCAATTGCCACCAAGCAGTGCACAAATTACATGTGGTTCCTTGCTGTGAAGATGCCAGGCTTTAAAAAAAACTGCTCACAGAAGGCAAAACTGCTTTATGTATTATTAGTTTCCAGTTGCAGAGCTCAAGGCTAACCAAATGTCTTCCATAAAGCTATCCATCAGTGGCCAGTGGTGAGGAAAAACTGCCCTCATCAACATCTCTAAAACCTTATCATATAATATCCCTCTCCAAGGATCATCATTTCACCTGCTTGTGTGCACCTGTCCTGCTCTCTCGAACTCAATGAAGCCAGCGCATAGATGCCTTTCAAAGATGAGAAGGCAAAGAAATGTTGCATCAGATTGGCATCTCAGAAATCACTGACTCTTTATAACCAAGAAGTTGTGATTCTGGATCAAGGTACAAATATTCAATCTCTTATCTCCACACCTTGTGGCACACACGTACTAATGATTGGTTTTCTTGATTATGATTCACTTCCAAAGATACGCAAAGATCTTTCTCCTTTTTTGTTTGTCCTGTAAATGCACAAAAAGCGCTGCTGCTCCAGCACCACTAACAAGACTCGAAAGAGAAGTAAAAGAGCTTGTGGATCCTACTGCTTCTTCCGATGCCACTGCCTCCTGTGGGTGCTACCTCAGGATAACTCTAGAAAAGGCCAAAAATCACTTCAATAAATTTGAATATTGCTAATAATTTGAATTAAAATATTGATGGTCCTTTTCTTTAAAATTTTTGTAATTTGAATCTGATATAATCAACAAATTGAAGACACAAGAGACTACAGATGCTGAGCAAAAAATAAAATGCAAGAACTCACTGGATTGGGCAACTTATGTGGAGGCAAAGGGATGGTTGACATTATAGGTCATATTCTACATCATATCCTATGCCTCATTTTTATATACCTCTATCAGGTCACCCCTCTGCTTTCTACCCACCAAAGAAAACAAGAATAATGTAGATTATCACCAACTCATCCAGTAAATTCCTGACACTTCCTTTCATAAAAATCTATCAAATATATCCCCTTTCCAGTAATAAACACATGTTAAATCAGAACCTGCCCCAAACTAAAACTCTCCTAGTTTGTTCCTTTTGCCCATGACTGTTTCACCTGGCTAGAAAGCAGCCTTTAAAGATCTCAAACTTAGATTAATGCTGCTCTCACATACCATTAAATGTCATGACTTACACAAGTATAATTGATACTTGTACACAAGTATAATTGATACTTGTGTGTACTCACACTAACCATCCGAGACTCTCATATTTCTGAAACAATATTTATTTATTTATTTGTATATATGAATAATTGCTCTACATATGTATTGTTTGCCTGTATGTGTGTTGTGTCTGGTTTTGCAATGAAGACTGGAGAACACTGTTTTGTCGGGTTGCACTTGTGCAATCAGACGACAATAAATTTGACTACTTCAAAAAACAAACTGATTGAGTGGAATGGCATGAAGGTTTCAACAGAGCTGTATCTAGCCACAAGCTCATATATTTTAAAGCCAAGCAATTTTAAGCAAACCAATAGTCTTACAGAGTCGGTGCTGGGCAATTGCTCATCAAAAGGAGGTACAAGGCACTTCTGTCCAATAGTCAACAGGTACTTCACCCTTGGGCAAGGTGTAGTATCTGTTTCACCTCCCAGTCAGGGTCATATAAAGCCATAGATTGCAGATGGTGGATGGTTTTTATAGGCAGATTCTACAAATTTTATGGTTGTAAAACTAAAAATGCTGGGCAGATGAATCTGCTGATCAATGGCCAAGGTGACCTGTCCAGTACGGATACTGCAACTGAAGAAGGTAACGGAAAACCACTTCAGTATTTTTCCCTTATACAATCATGAACTCAACATCAACTAAGGTCTCAGCTCAAAGATGGAGCCTTCACCGAAGGAGAGTGGGGAGGCAACAACTACAATTCGGAAGGTCAGAGATCGTGATGGATGAAGAGACATGATCGCCCACACCAAATGGCAAGGCACCTGAATGAATGAATGGTCTTTGGCACAACTAATGTCTTCCAATGTATTTGTCCCCAGATTCAGGACTGAGATACAATTCAGGAAGTTGGGGAACACAGAGAGATGGATTCCTGAAGCCCATTCAAAGTGCATTCTGTGGTTGAGGGAGGGGAAGTTTTGGATATCTCTGTCAGAAATCTCAGGTGAGCACAGGTTCTAATGGATTTGGTGGTGATGGAGGGTCTGCAAAGTGGTGCTTGAATTTTGGTAGATGAGAGTGGCCTCGGGCAGTAATGTTCTTTGTCTCAAGGGGACAGAATTGACTTTGGAGTCAGAAGGATGAAAGGTAAATTGAGTGACCCAATCCAGCATCCTGTCATCACTGGACAAATTTGTCCACAAAGATCCAACAGCCTCACTGCACAGGGAATAACATTACAAAATAATTATCCCTTACAAAATTGATATGGAAATCACATCAAGTACACAAGAGTAACATATGCCAGAAAAGGTCTGCTCAAACTTTAAAGTGATAAAAAAAATCCTATAAGTGGCTGTAATTGCATTCTATTTCAGGAAAAAAAATTAGTTGCTTAACACTAATAAAAAAAACCAACATGATGTAATTGAATTTCTAGGCAAAAGAACTCAGATCCCTGTCGGGGTCCCACTTTAAAGCAGTTTATCATCAGCTCAGAATTGATTACTGCCACAGCTACACCCTGTGAAAGAGAAGGCTGATCCTCTATCAAGTTGCACCAGCTGGTTCAATGCTATATGCATTATTCATTTCCTCTGGCTATATTCACACTTCAGCTTCAAACCTGCATCATCTCTTTAAACTTCAACTGAATTCCCAACTGGAAATCTTGCAGTTGGAAGATTTTGCACTAGCTGCAATGGCCCAATTGCAAAATGCATCTTGTTTGACCTTTGGGAAGTCCAAAGAGGCACTGTGTTCTATCTGATGGGGCACTGAGCTCCACAGAGAAGAAGGTGGCACCATAAGATCAATTGCAGTATCTCTAACAATAAAGAACTATTTTTAATCTGTTGTAATACTTTTGTTCTTTCTTACTTGCCATGAAATCTAGATAAACTTGGTGATTGTAAACACTTGGATGGTTTCTGCCAAAGATTGCAAGTTTTAGTCCCAAGTAGCTGGATTATGGCCAACATCCTTGGGTGGACAGAGCAGGCCTGGCTGATTGTATTTGAAGATTTGATCCTCCGCAGGTGTACGCTCTCATTTGCTGCATTTCTCCACTGTGCAAGGGTGAGGGGATAAAAAGAAAATCAAAAATAACTCTCTTTATAATTTCTTAAAGAAGAAATGCCCTCTAAATACTTTATTTCACCAAGTGAAGTAAAGCAAATAAAATAAATCTCTATTTTAAAACATTTTGTGGTTTATTTTGTTTTCATGTTTGTACTTCAACATGAAAAGATGTTAGATGTAAAGGGGGACCGGACTGAAGGGGGAAGACCTCATTCTCAACTTAGAAACTGTTTTCACGTCCACAGATATTGAGGTAACTGCCACAGGAATGGTCAGGAACTTCTTCATAAATGTTTGAGTGGGTCGTGAAGCCAGGTAGTCTCACAACATTAAGAAGAATAGATGTGTGGAGTAGGGAGGGGGGGGGGGCGTGGGAAAGCAGGGAGAAGTGTCCCTGACAAAAAGCAAAATAAAAAGAAACATTAAGAATTATCCAGAAGGAGGAGTCACATGATGGAGTAGTCGCCGGACGGTGAACTCCAGCCCTCTCCAGAAAAGTCGGAAAAAACAAAGGAAAACACAAAGGCACAAAAATAAAAATTAAAGAAAAGTGAGTATAAAGGTGGAAAGAAGATGGCGATGAAAAAAGAAAAATCGAAATCAACGGTAAGAAGAGAGGAAGAGAAGACAACGGAAGGAGAAGGAGAAGGCCTTACCTGTTCGAAGAGGCCCGCGGTGGAGAGAGAAACCCGCTCCATCAGGTCGGTAGAAAGTGGACTACAAAAATGGCTCGCTGAGCCGAGTAAAAGTGCACAACCGGTGCGATGCGCATGAAAAGAAACACACCGACGGGAGGTGGGACCAGCTGGGGAGTCGATCTCCACAGCCGGCAACGACAGCTGCAGAACACCTGCAGCAAGAAGAGACCACAGAAGACAATAGAAACAAGAAAGAAGAGAAGAAAAGGGCAACAAAGAAACAACAGATGGCCAACCCAGAGGAAGAAGAGGAAGAGAAAGAGTACAGTGAAATAGAAGAAGAAGGGAAAGGCAAGATAAAGGATATACTTTCTCTTATTAAAGAATACATGGAGTCATTTAAAGAAGGGCAAGCGCAAGAATTTAATGATTTAAGAAGAAGAATAAACAATACAGAAGAGAAAATGAATAAAATAGATATGACCTTATCAGAAATGGGAAAAAGAATGGACAAGGTGCAAGAACGAGAATTAGCAGTAGAAATGGAGGTAGAGGACTTAAAAAAGAAATTAGAGGAATCTAATAAAAAAGTTAAAGAGACACAGAACTGTTAGCTCAGAAAATAGATATAATGGAAAATTATAACAGAAGAAATAACATAAAGATAGTGGGTCTTAAGAAAGATGAAGAAGGCAAGAATATGAGAGAGTTTATAAAAGATTGGATCCCTAGGATCCTAGGATGTCCAGAACTACAGCAAGAAATGGAAATAGAAAGGGCACATAGAGCATTGGCCTTTAAACCACAATCACAACAAAAGCCAAGATCTGTTTTAGTAAAATTCCTAAGATATACTACAAGAGAAAAGGTACTGGAGAAGACAATGGAAAAAGTAAGAGAGGGCAACAAGCCACTGGAGTACAAAGGGCAAAAAATCTTCATTTATCCAGATATAAGTTTTGAACTCCTGAAGAAGAGAAAGGAGTTCAATACAGCAAAGGCGATTTTATGGAAGAAATTTATACTAAAGCATCCAGCGGTATTGAAAATATTTATTCCAGGACAACAAAACAGACTATTCTCGGATCCAGAGGAAGCACGAAAATTTGCAGAACAATTACAAAATAGACTGAGGGATGAAGACGTGTAACGAGAGTACAAAAGACAGAACTAAAAAGACACATAAGTTTTGAACTCCTGAAGAAGAGAAAGGAGTTCAATACATCGAAAACGATCTTATGGAAAAAAAAATATTCTCGGATCCAGAGGAAGCAAGGAAATTTGCAGAACAACTACAAAACAACCAGAGAGACAAAGATATGTAATAAGAGTAAAAATGACCACGATTTATATGTATGTGGGTAAAGAGGTATATGTGTGTATATATATATAATGTGCATACATGAATGTATCTGTATTTAGAGGAAAATATAGATAGTATAGATAAGAATTAATAAGGGAAGGAAATGGAATAGAGGGAATAAGGAGGGAACTAAAAGAGTGACCTTTGTTACATATGAAAAGTGAAATCTTTTCTGGGGGGGGCTGGGTGTGGAGGAGTTGCGGTCACTGCAAAATCAGCTGATGCTTGCGAGTGAATTCGCAAATCCAAATGGAGAGGGGAGATGTGGTTGTCCGACAAGGGATAAAGGACAACTCAGGAGGGGAAGGGGAGATTGGGGATAAAGAAGTTTTAAATAGGAGAATAAGGAAAATGTTTGATGTTTTAGGAATGTTGTC
Source organism: Narcine bancroftii (assembly GCF_036971445.1). Taxonomy (NCBI): domain Eukaryota; kingdom Metazoa; phylum Chordata; class Chondrichthyes; order Torpediniformes; family Narcinidae; genus Narcine; species Narcine bancroftii. The sequence continues at coordinate 155,453,651 of NC_091470.1, forward strand.
TTATAAAGGGTTTAAAACAAGAAAACAGAAATGGATAAGAAGGAAAGGTAATGATGGAGAAACGGAAAGGGAAGATAAACAAAATATAAAATGGCTAAGTTGAACTATATGACTTTAAATATTAATGGAATACATAACCAAATTAAAAGGAAGAAACTGCTAAATTTACTGAAAAAAGAAAAAATTGATATAGCATTTGTGCAAGAAACACATTTAACTGAATTGGAGCACAAGAAATTGAAGAGAGATTGGGTAGGACACGTAACAGCAGCATCGTATAATTCAAAGGCAAGAGGAGTAGCTATAATAATTAGTAAAAATGTGCCATTTAAAATAGAAGAGGAAATAATAGATCCACCAGGGAGATATGTAATGATAAAATGTCAGATATATTCGGAGTTTTGGAATCTACTCAATGTATATTCACCTAACGAAGAAGATCAAAAGTTTATGCAAGATATCTTTTTGAAGGTAGCAGATACGCAAGGGAACATATTAATAGGAGGGGATTTCAACCTGAATTTGGATTCAAATATGGACAAAACTGGGGAAAAAAATTAACAGAAAGAACAAAGTAACCAAATTTATAATTAAATCGATGCAAGAAATGCAACTTTTGGAAATATGGAGGAAACAACACCCAAAGGAAAAGGAATATTCATATTATTCGGCTAGACATAAAACATACTCAAGAATAGACCTATTTTTGTTATCAGCTCGTATGCAAGATAGAGTAAGAAAAACAGAATATAAAGCTAGAATATTATCGGACCATTCACCCTTAATATTGACAGTAAAGTTAGAGGACGTCCCTCCAAGAATGTATAGATGGAGATTAAATCCCATGTTACTTAAAAGGCAGGATTTTAGAGAATTTATTGAAAAACAAATAAAAATGTATTTTGAAATAAATACGGAATCAGTGGAAGATAAGTTTATATTATGGGATGCAATGAAAGCATTCATTAGAGGGCAAATAATAAGTTATGTAACCAAGATGAAGAAGGACTATAATCAGGAAACAGAGCAGTTGGAAAGGGAAATAGTAAATATAGAAAAAGAATTAGTAATGAAGGAAGATACAACTAAAAGAAGAGAATTGGCGGATAAAAAAATAAAATATGAAACACTACAAACATATAAGGTGGAGAAGAATATAATGAAGACAAAACAGAAATATTATGAACTAGGTGAAAAAACGCACAAAATCCTAGCATGGCAGCTTAAGACAGAACAAGCTAAGAAAATGGTATTGGCATCAAGGAAAGAAGACAAACAAATTACATATAATCCAAAAGAAATTAAGGAAAACTTTAGAGAATTCTATGAACAATTATACCAAACTGAAAACGAAGGGAAAGAAGGGAAAATAGATGAGTTTCTGACTAAAATTGAACTAGCAAAACTACAAATAGAGGAACAAAATAAATTAACAGAGCCATTTGGAATAGTAGAAATACAAGAGATAATAAAAAAATTACCAAATAATAAGACACCAGGAGATGATGGATTCCCAATAGAATTCTACAAAACATTTAAAGACTTATTAATTCCGCCCCTCCTGGAAGTAATCAACCAGATTGATAAAACACAAAGCTTACCAGATTCATGTAAAACAGCAATAATTACAGTAATACTAAAGCAAAGAAAGATCCACTCTCACCAGCGTCATATAGACCAATATCTTTACTTAACACAGATTATAAGATAATAGCTAAACTATTAGCAAACAGATTAGCAGAGTATGTACCAAAAATGGTAAATTTAGACCAAACTGGATTTATCAAAAAAAGACGCACCACAGACAATATTTGTAAATTTATTAACTTAATTCATGCAGTAGAAGGGAATAAAGCACCTACAGTAGCAGTTGCTTTAGACGCAGAGAAGGCCTTTGACAGAGTAGAATGGAATTATTTGTTCAAAGTATTGCAAAAATTCAGTTTACCGGAGAAGTATGTTAATTGGATTAAAGCATTATATAAGGGACCGTTAGCGAAAGTGACAGTAAATGGACATGTATCAAAGCAATTTAACTTAAGCAGGTCAACACGGCAGAGATGCCCACTATCACCTTTATTGTTTGCGTTAGCTATAGAACCACTAGCAGAATTGATAAGAACAGATAATAATATAAAAGGAATAAAAATAAAAGACAAGGAATATAAAATTAGGTTATTTGCCGATGATGTTATAGTGTACTTAACAGAACCAGAAATATCAATAAAAGAATTATATAAGAAATTTAAGGAATATGGAGAAGTGTCGGGTTACAAGATAAACGTAAATAAAAGTGAAGCAATGCCTATGAATAATGCCGATTTCTCAAAATTTAAGAAGGAATCACCATTTAGATGGCAAATGCAAGCAATAAGATATCTAGGTGTACAAATAAACAAAAATCTCGGCCAACTATATAAACTCAATTATTATCCACTAATGAAAAAATTACAGGACGATTTAGAGCATTGGAAAGATTTACCACTAACACTAATAGGAAGGATAAACTGTATTAAAATGAACATTTTTCCAAGGATATTATACTTATTTCAGGCATTGCCAATACAACTGACAGAGAAATTCTTCAAGGAGTTAAAGAAAATAATAAGGAAATTTTTATGGAGAGGGGGGAAACCGAGGATAGCACTAGATAAATTAACAGAATGGTATAAACAAGGAGGCTTACAACTGCCAAACTTTAAAAATTATTATAGAGCCGCACAATTAAGATACCTATCAGATTTTTACCAAACAAGGGAAAAGCCAGATTGGACGAGACTAGAATTCGATAAAATAGGGGAAAAGATACCTGAACACATATTATATAAATGGGATGAAAAATTGGTACAACATAGAAGTTCTCCAGTATTACATCATCTCCTCAATATTTGGAAGAAGATTCATGTAGAAAGAAATAAAACAAATTATCAATTACCAAAACTAATATTGACGCAAAACAAGTTACTCCCTTTTACAATAGATAACCTTTCCTTTAGAGAATGGGAAAAAAAAGGGATTAAAAGAATAGAAAATTGTTTTTCAGGAAATAGATTCTTATCCTTTGAACAAATGAAAGATAAGTACAATATAACTGGAGATACAGCACTGGCATATTACCAATTGAGATCCTACTTGAAGAATAAATTAGGAAGCAGTTTGAGTTTGCCAGAGGGAAGTAACCTTGAATATGTGATTACAGATACAATGTTAATCAAAAGATTTATAACAAATATGTATATTAAACTGCAAGAAAAGGAGAATGAGGAAATAAATGGTAAAACTAAACAAAAATGGGAACAAGATTTAAATATAAAGATAAAAAAGGAAACATGGGAGGTTATGCTCCGGAACGGAGAAATACAATAAATACGAGGTTACGTATGATACAATATCACTGGATACACAGGCTATACATTACACCTCAAAAGTTAAATAAATGGGACCCAACAGTATCTGATAGATATTTTCGATGTAAAAAAGAAATGGGAACAACAATTCATGCAATCTGGACATGTGAGAAAGTAAAAAAATTTTGGGAAGATCTAAATCAGATATTAAATAAAATAACAGAAAACAATATACCAAAGAATCCAGAGATCTTCCTCCTAAGTAACATAAAAAATAAAGAATTTGGAATTGATTTGGAGGATGCACAAAAAAGATTTGTTAAGATAGCTCTAGCCGTAGCAAAAAAATGTATTATGTCAACCTGGAAATTGGAAGATAATTTGAAAATACAACAATGGTATATAGAAATGAATAAATGTATTGCATTAGAAAAAATAACATATAGTTTAAGAAATAATATTGAAATATTCGAACAAATATGGGAGCCTTACATTAAATACAATAGCGAAAACCTACCGGGGACAATCATTACCTAAGTTAACAGAAGGAAAAGGAAATGAAAAGAATGGACTCAGTAGAATTTCTGGTGTATTTTTATTGAATGACAACATTGTCTGACTGGTTTAATGTATCCTAGATTATATACCTTAAATGGACGGGAGGGGGGAGGTAGGGAGGGTGGGATGGGAGGAGGGGGGGGAGAAAATGGCACTGTATATGTGTGAAAAGGAAAAAGTGTGTACCATGGTTGATGTGATTTATGGTGTGAAAAATAAAAAATTTAAAAAAAAAGAATTATCCAGATGAGCTTGTGAATTGTCAAGGCACCAAATGTTATCTTAATAGCAAATGGGATTAGTATAGATGGGCTTTTGATGGGCTTAAGGGCCTAGGCCTATCTCTGCACTCGATGATCCCAGGGCAGCATGGTAAGTGAGGCAGTCAATGCAATATTATTACAACACCAGTGACCCATCTTCTAATCTGTTGCTGTCTGTAAGTTACTTGTCCATTCTCCACATGATTGCTGGGTTTCCTGCGGGGGCTCCAGTTTCCTCCCATTTTTGAAAAGCATGTGGGTTAATAGGTTAATTGGTCACATGGGTGTAAAAGGGCAGCACAGGGCTCATGGGCCGGAAGATCCTTTTACTAGCTGAACCTCTAAATAAAATAAATTATAATTTTAAATAATTTTTTAAATTAAAGGCTTTATTCCATTTACCAGTTATCCCTGCCTTGGCAGAATAAAATTACAAAGGTTTCAAAAGTTATATTAAATATCAAGCAAACAGCAATACTTAATAATAAATCTTTACTAACCACTCAGTTAAAATCAGATATAATGCTTATAGATAAATTCATCATTTTTCCTCACCATCAAACAACTGTTAACATTGAAATTGCAATGCTGCCTCCATGCTCAACTACTTCTCTCCAACAAACTCACATCATCCCATAATTAAATATCTCGTCTTATATTCATACTTCAAAATCGCATGTATAAACCTTCCATGATTCATGAGTCACAGAGCTTAGGTGTACAGTTTGTTCATGAGATTTGGAATCTGCCTACTGGACTGAAAGTTACCAGAATTTTTTTTCGTTACAGTGTCATATTTTACTACTCAAATCTATTACAACAAACTCTATCCAACTCCCAAATTTCAGCAGTATTATGTGTGTGCAAGAGAGGGAGATCAATACGGGAAAGTAGAGTGGAAGTGAAATTAGAATCTCCACCAAAAAACAAGAATCTCAGTCACCTGTACTTAGCGTCTTTCTAGAAGAGGTCATGGGAACAGCATGGCTCGCTAACTAAGAAAATTAGAGTTAACAGCGATCTGCGCACATTCCCATTTTTAACTCCATAGGATTCAACTTGTTGCTACACTCACTTGGTTACGGCAATAAGCCAAGGTTCGTCTGCAATGTTTTCTTTCTAGGAATTCCTTCTGCGTTTGGGTGAACTGTACAGCCCAACGCAGTGCAAGCAGCCCTTTTCTCAACAAATGACATTTCTCCAATGATACAGCCGAAGCATAGTGCTGTTGTGTAGAGTTGTGCCAAGCAGAAAGATACCGCAACAGAAGCTTTTCCTGATGTTGTTTCAAGTTGCTAAAGGAAAGAAATGTCAAAGTCAGTAAAACAATACACCTCGTTCCACGTCCAAGATGAATATGTATTCTAGCTTTGCCACCAAGCTTCAAACTTTTACTTTAAACCGAATCTCATTTTCATGCCCGTTGATGCCAATTTCATTGAAGGTGGGAACTCTTCATGGGATTCAAGTTGTCTCTTGTCCGACTGTTTTCCAGGGTCTCTAACTTCCACCCAGCTGGAAAAATGAAGCCGGTCTGAACCATAAAAGGCCAAGGCCAGACCACTGTCAAGCTGGTTTACAACCAGTCAACATAACACCTCAGTGGGTCAAGAAGCACCTGTAGTGACAGACACAGCGTGAACTGTACAGGTCTATGGCTGTTCTTCAAAACATGGGACTGATGATGAGGGAATTAACTGAAATGTTAATTACTTTTCACTCTCTAGTGTAGAGGAACTCCTTGAACTGCTGAGTATCAGCAAAATCGTCTGTTTACATACAGGATGTGACATCTCCAGTCTTGTGCTTTTGCACAAACCTTGTCCTGCCCAGTATATATTTGATAGTTTGATGGAAAACTGCCTTTTGTGAAGGGTGGTTCAGTCATGAATGATTTCTTCCTTTTTTCCCCTCCCCACAATAAGGCTTGTGAAATATGATGCATGTGACTGATTTACCAGTGAAAATGTTTCTATTCCCATTCGCAGCTTGTTCCACTTATTTTGTCAGAATCATATGATTGAATCTTAGAATTTCACATGATTTTGCAATGTTAGCTTTGTAAAACATAGAAAAATAATTCCTTTTTCACGTGAACCATTTGCCTCTTTCAAATTGATTTAACTATTTTTTTTCAGAATATAAATCACAAATCCTTTTCCCCAATATAAAATGAATTGAGTCCCAAACAAATGCTAGCCTGCTGGATTTGATTGCAGTCAAAATTTTCTGCTATTTCCATTATCCTCTCCTTAAGCACACAAATCTATCACAATCAGAAAAATTTATTCTACATCAGGCTACTCCGAACCCCGCTGAGCCCCATCTGTACTTATCTCCATAGAAACGCAAAAGTACAAGAGACATCCCACTGACCCTATGTCATTACAGCGGGAAGCAGACACAGACTAACAGCAATCGCTGAAAATGCTTCACTTAACAGGAACACATAACCAACTCCAACTGAGATGGGAATGAGATGTGACTAAATCATCTTTCAAATGGCGCTCAGTGTTCAAGCAAATGCTTCATTTCCATGGGTTGTCCACGACTTGTTCTCAAAGGCCATTAACTCAAAAGCACATTTTGCTGTGTGTGAATTTGGTTTTCTGATATAGAGCTGTTACTTGCCAACTGAAATTTCAAGCTATTCTGTGTCAATTGAAAGTCATGTTTCCTAACTCAATGCGTACATAGAGTTTTCTCAATATCAGGCGAAATTACTATTCATTACTTCCCAATAGCAAAGAGCATATGACAAACAAATTGTTTGTTTTAAAACTTGCACCTACTCATAATTGATACAAGGCATCCCTACAATCAATAAATGTGTTAATTTCATTTTGGTGTCCTGTACACTAGAGGACCCAAATGTCAATTGGGCAGTTTCTTTGTGGAGGACCTGCGTTCAGTCTGCAAAGACATCCCTCGCACTCTGTTACCTGCCACTTCAATCCTCCAAAAAGGCCAAACACAAATTTGACAAGTCTGGCAAGTTGCCGCCTTCTATACTCAATAATGAATTCTATAACTTCAGGACACTTGATTTCTTGATATCAGTGGTCAATCTGTGATAATGATTTATCTTGTTTTCCCTCTTTCCCACCTTCAAACCACCCCCTCCTCCACACTTTTTTTCATCTGCAAGGGGAGATCATGTCCAGCCTGATCGGCTTGTCAACTTCCTGCTCCATATTCAAATTTCCCAAATTCTTTTTATCTTATGTTCTCAAATAACTTGGTTTCCAGTTTATTCCTCCTGGTCACACTGGTTTTACCCTGTCAGAGACATCCCTCTCCAACACTTCCCACACAGCTTAGCAAGCTGATGTTTTTTTCCTTCTCAGTTTTGATACAAAATCTTTGGCCTGAAATATTAACTCTTGTTTCTCTTCCAACAGATCTAGTGTTTCCATCATTTTCTGTTTTTCTTTAGATTTAGACAAATTTGATCTGAAAGAAAATGGTGTTACATTGCACCCTTGCAACTATTTAATGGGAGAAAATGTTCAATAGAGTAATAAAATTGCATCACCACATCAGCACTATTCCCTTGTGCATTATTGAAAGAAAGACGTGATAATTAAATTTTAAAAAGTGGCCATCTTGTGTTTTAAACACAAAATCTAATTTGCCAAATCATAAGTGTAGTATCTGGAAAGTACATTAATTAAGTATTTGCAGCCTCTTCTTTGACAGAATAAAATTAAATCTCACATTTAATTTTAAGATGCAATTCACAAAGAAAGGCATGGTAACACATGGTAACTGCTGAAGGGCTCAAGGCCAAAACATCAGTTATGTATCTTTATCTTTGCTGTATAAAGGAAACTGTTTGACCTGCTGAGTTTCTCCAGCGTTGTGCTTTTACTTCAACCACAGTGTCTACAGACTTTCTTGTTTTACTTCCAATTAAATTTGGAACCTTCCTATTTAAAAAGGTAAAAGTTGTACATATGATTTCATAAAGTAAGAACCCAAGCCTGGCTGTGTAGGGGACATAAACTATTAGTCCAAAATTTCACTTATAAATTGTAGTGTACTGTTTAGGCATAGCAGCCAGAAACTAATGACCATTTAGTCATTCATCTAATGCTGATCACCCAAGGTTCAAACCCTCAACAATGTCTAAACATCACTGCACATTTTCCTCAATGAAACCAGAATGAGGCATCAGAACATTGGCTGTTTGGATCCTCATCTTGGATGATTGTAGTGGTGGAGAACAAACAGAAGCCCTTTTATAGATGGATAAGGGAAGGGGAAAATCAGAGCCCTGTGATGAAAAGTCAAATGGGAGGAAATATTAGAGGTTTGTGTTCAATACCCCTACTCATGAAGGCCAGTATTCCATATGGCTTTTTTCCATGTTGTCTACCTGCATTGGAGCACTCAGTTACAATGAGAGGCTGGAGAAACTAGTCTTTTCTTCGTGAAGGAAGTTAAATGGGGTCATCATTGGGATGTACAAGGGAATAGATACAGAAATTGTAGGAAAACTTTCCCCATATCAGAGGTAGGTAAAATGAGAGGACATAGGTTTAGGGCAAAGGAGATACAAGGGAGACTCAGAGAGTGGTAAGTATCTGGAATGCACTGCCTGAGAGAGTGGTTGAAGCTGGGTAACTAACAGTGTGACAGAATATGTTGTGTTTTATATTGTATATTGGTATGATTTTGGGAGATAAACTGTGGCAGGTTTTTTAGTATAGGTCACATACAAACATTTCAAAACAGTTCTCATTTAAAATACCGGAGCTCTGCTCAATATAGACTGGCCAGCTCCGAAGGCCTTTGCAAAAGCTTTGGGGAGTACCAAAGGGACTTCACTAATGGGTTGTTGTTTTGAAAAGCAAAGATGAAATAACTCGTCGGAGCCACAGTCTGTCTGAGTGCTGCTTGCTGTTCTAAGAGAGTCAGGTGGTTTTGCAAGCAGAGAGAGTAAAACAGGCTTTTCTCTGAGAGAGAGAAAGAATTCAGCTCTGCAGTGCTACAGTCAGCAGCAGCAGCAGCTGGGAAAGAACAGGACAAGCTGGCAAGCTTGTGGAAAAACCCCATTTTGAAGATGGGTTGTGAGTGCTCAGTTCAGCCTGGTCAAAGCCCATACAAGAGGAGAGGACTGGATGCCTAATGTTTCACAAATAAGAGAAACAAAAAGGAACTCTGTGGTGACCTGAAAGAAAGAGGTTATCATCTGGAGAACCCTGAGGGGGCATGTTTCCTTGGCAAGACCCTGATGTGGCTGATTAAAAGGGATCAGTTTGTATCCAGGTACAACAAATCTCTCTCTGAAAACTAACAAGAACTTTCCTGAGCGGTAACCTTTCAAACACCAAAACCTGGTGAAATTCATAAATGTTAAATTCTGTGCACAGTATAAGAATTGCCTGCAACCAGTGAACTTGGAGGAGTGAGAAGTGAGATTGGACTGCGAATTAAATAACTTTTCTGAGCTTACATACACATTACATACACGTGCGCTTAGAATTAGAAGGAGGGGGTTATGTTATTAGTAATAAGATAAAGTATGATCCTGTTTTCATATTTCATTAAAAGCAACTTTTGTTTAAGTTTGTCTTGGTGAATATCTATTGCTGCTGGGTTTTGGGGTCCTCTGGGCCCGTAACAGCAGCACTTAAGATGTGTCCAGATGGATCAAGTGCTCCAGCATCTTCGCTGGTTCATGTAGATGTTGGGCCAAATGGCATGTTTTCATTATGTATGTTTCTATGATTTCCTCATTTCTAGATTGCATTGCTTTAGTAAAGGCTTCCTTACTGTTCTTTAATATTCTTGTCTTTTTAAAAAGTCTAACATCCTATTAACTTTTATTTTGAACTTCTCTACAACATTTTAGTGATCTGTGCATTTACATTTCTAAGTAAATCTCTTTCGATTTTCACTGTTTCAACTTTTCTTAATTAAATAATATTTGGATCCATTCTTGTTTGGTGTCAAATAGGCAAAATGTACTTGATATACTTATAAGATCTTGTTGTAATTTAACCTTCCCATTTAAATGACTTGCTGTACCACAAATCTTTGTGAGATTCTCAGGTTTAGTTATTTAGGTCACTATATATTACCTAAGTAATTAATGAATACAAGTGAATAGTTGAGAGCACACATCATTACAAGGCATCTCATATTACTTTTCTCTAAGAGGACAATGTACCCAATATCCCACTGTTAAGGATCGCCAAAAAGAGATAGACAACAGACTCGCCAAGGCAAATAGTGCCTTTGGAAGACTACACAAAAGAGTCTGGAAAAACAACTACCTGAAGAAACACACAAAGATCAGCGTGTACAGAGCCATTGTCATACCCACGCTCCTGTTTGACTCCGAATCATGGGTCCTCTACCAGCATCACCTACGACTCCTAGAACGCTTCCATCAGCGCTGTCTCCGCTCCATCCTCAACATTCATTGGAATGACTTCATCACCAACATCGAAGTACTCGAGCTGGCAGAATCCGCAAGCATCGAATCCATGCTGCTGAAGACCCAACTGCGCTGGGCGGGTCATGTCTCCAGAATGGAGGACCATCGCCTTCCCAAGATCGTGTTCTATGGCGAGCTCTCCACTGGCCACCGAGACAGAGGTGCACCAAAGTTGAGGTACAAGGACTACTTAAAGAAATCTCTTGGTGCCTGCCACATTGACCACTGCCAGTGGGCTGATATCGCCTCCAACCATGCATCTTGGCGCCTCACAGTTCGGCGGGCAGCAACCTCCTTTGAAGAAGACTGCAGAGCCCACCTCACTGACAAAAGACAAAGGAGGAAAAACCCAACACCCAACCCCAACCAACTAATTTTCCCTTGCAACTGCTGCAACCGCTCCTGCCTGTCCCGCATCGGACTTGTCAGTCACCAACGAGCCTGCAGCAGACGTGGACATACCCCTCCATAAATTTTCGTCCGCGAAGCCAAGCCAAAGAAAGAAAAGAAAAAGAATGAACAAAGCAATCACATAATGAGGTCAATTATTTGTTTTCACTTCCAAGTGTAACCTTAGCAAACCATGAGAGTCAGAGTTTTTTCAGCACAGAAAGAAAATGCACTCAGTCAAATTCAATCTTTCCTGACTGTTCCACTGAGGCATCATTTTTAACCTGATGGAACAAACAAAATCTATATTGCTTCAAAGATCCACATTGTCTTAACTGTTTTGTTGGAGAGGGAAACTGTCTGTAATGGTATCAGTCTTAAATATCTTTAACCTGTACCCCGCACAACACTATACCTCTCCATGGGTGCCTTTTTCCTATCCACAGAAAAGCTCCGAAGCTCAGAACTCTGTCAAACAAAAGAAGCCCAATTAACCCATTCAACAACTTAAGATAAAACTTTATACACAAAATTTGCATAGATGTTGCAGGTTTATTTTTATTAGCAACATGGGGTTAGTTGGGATATCAGTTCACTTCCTACTCATTTGTGTTCAAATTTTCATTATCCGAAGGTTAAATGCTTCTCGGTTGAACAATGAGCTCAACAGTTAAATTCAAGCACTCTGTGGACCTAATTAAGCTTCTTGCCTATAGCGCATTTCTCAAATTGTACGATTAATGATCAAACTTCAAGGAATTCCAACCTTACTCCCATGAAACCTCAACCAAGTTGAGTCTATTGATAACGCAAAGCCACAACATTTGATTAACAATCAGAATGTTGTCATATTGCCCAGTCTTAATCCAACCCAAATTTCACACAAGATGTAGAATGTGTAATTTTTCATTCATCTCATGAATTTTGGTTAACTGTAAACTTTTTGATCTTAAAATTAATTTAAATAACAACAGGATTTAAGGACTGGGACTGGAAAACTGGAAGTAACTTTGCTTCATTTAGAAAGAAGTGTAAGTGTACAGATTTATTTTGCTGTAGTATTTAGTGCTGCTATAATTCTTGGGTCTTGTGCACCTCACAGTTTGGCGGGCAGCAACCTCCTTTGAAGAAGACCGCAGAGCCTACCTCACTGACAAAAGGCAAAGGAGGAAAAACCCAACACCCAACCCCAACCCACCAATTTTCCCCTGCAACCGCTGCAATCGTGTCTGCCTGTCCCGCATCGGACTTGTCAGCCACAAACGAGCCTGCAGCTGACGTGGACTTTTTACCCCCTCCATAAATCTTCGTCCGCGAAGCCAAGCCAAAGAAGGAAAGAAATTCTTGGGTCTACACAAAGACTTCCTGAAGGGTTATGACTCAAAATGTCAGCAATGTCTTCCCCCATTTCACGCCCCATCCCTCCCCCCCAAAGTTGCTCAGCCAACTGAATTTCTCCAGCAGATTGACCTCTTCTCCAGATTCCAGCATTTGCAATCTCTTGCATCTACAATTTTGCTTACACCCAATTCAGATTGTGCCATCCTGTTTTCAATCACTCAAGAATGAAAAGGAATTTTAAAAGATACAGGGGTAGTTCACTAAAAATGGTACCAGGAATGGAGAAAACTAGAGAAACTGGGATTGTTTTTTCTTAAAGGAGAAAAAGTCAATGAGACATTTAATAAAAGGTACTGAAAACGACAAAGAACAAAGAATGAAGAAGAAATTGCTTCCAGTGGTAGAATAGGAGGAAAACCGAGCACACAGGTTTAACATAATTGGCAAGTGAATCAGAGGCTTCTTCATTTTTTAATTGGTCAGCAACAATCTGGAATGCACAACCTGAAAAGAAAGTGAGTGAAAAAAAAAATTAAAAAAAAACAGATTAAGAATAACCTTCAAAATTCCATTGAATTCATGAAGGGAAGCATTGGCAAAGCTTTGAGGAATAAGCAGGGAAAAGAGGTCTGTGTAACTCTTACAAAGAGTCAATAGACTCAACAGGCCTAATAGTTTCCATCTGCGCTACAAGAATCTGAAGCCGAGCATCCTAATTTTCAGTGTGCACCTCCAACTTCGCAACAGCTGCTGTGACTAATCTAATGATCAAACGTGCTCTTCAAAGATGCATTGCAATAATATCTCTCCACAACCTTATTTTTTGCTGACATGGCAAATGAACAGGGAAGCCAATAAACTGAAAGATTCTTCACTTCAAGGAAATAAATAGTCACCATTACCAGGGGTTGAAAACTCTAATCAAAGTCCAGTGCCCGAGTTGAATCACATCACCTCTTACTTTGTGTATCAAAACTAAGTCAAAAAATTTATAGTATTTAATTAGATCGTGAGGGATGCAGGGTTTCAAGTTGGAGTTTACAAGGATGAGGGGGGAAATCTCACTGACATATTGAATGAGCTCAATAGAGTGGACATGGAGAAGATTTTTCCAACAGTGGGAGAGTGTCAGATCTGAGGGCATAGCCACGGAATAAAATAACATACTTTTAGAAGAGATGAGTAGAGATTTCTTCAGCCAGAGGGCAGTGAATCTGTGGAATTCATTGCCACAGATGGCTGTGGAGGTCAAATTAATGGATATATTTAAAGCAGTGGTTGAAAGGAAAAATACATTAGCCATGATGTGAATGGCAGGAAGACTTGATGAGCCAATTGTCTTAATTCTGCTCCAAAGTCTTATGGTTTATGAGTTAGTTACATCCTCCATGACATGGATACAGTTGAGATATTTGATTAGGGAAGGATTATAGTGTTGTTGTACATTCATTATCATCTTACCTGTAGCATCTGGATGTCCATCAATGGAAATGTGATATGGCTTTTTAAAGGTTCCATTTGGATTGGTTCATGTTCCCAGCTGTAAGAAGGCTATTATCTTCCAGTGTTTTATTAACATCTCTTTTGTTATTTTCCTCTCCCATTCAAAGGATGGAATTCTTTGAATAATCTGAGATTGGACCATTTCCCATTGTTCTGTTCTGAACACCTATTGAATCCATGTCAGATATTTCCACCTCCTCTGCTTTTTTTTTAAGGCTGATATTGCCCTGGGATGAATTGCTAAGCCGAGGTGTCCAGTAGAGGCATCCATAAAGTGGGCAATGAGCAGACTTCTGTATCCACATATCACTTGTAGCTCTGTGCTGTTTAACAATGGCAGGGTTACAGGCCTTTATGTTATGTTTTGTGCCTGAGTTCAAGAAATTATCTGAGGGTTTTTGTGCTGGCTTGTTTCTATTTTGCACAATGTTTTCTTCAGTAACTGTTTTTTCTCCATCTTCTGGCACTCTCTGGTCAGCCTCCATTTCAGTCACGCAGTCAAACAGTTCTATTGAATTTATGGGGAGATGGCATAAAATGCCTGAATACATTTTACACTTAGCACAGTGAAGGTGAACCAACTCATTCATGTCCTTATTAGAGAAGGGAGGTGTGCCTGTCATTTTCAGGGACTTTCTACCAGAGGCAAAAAAATGAGAGGTATTACAAGAGTCGTTCATGGAAACCTCTGATTTAGAATTGGTAAAATTTTCACATTGACTACAAATGCAAATAATTCCAGGAGCGGACACCCAATTCTTGATCCTTGAATGCTGTGAATGTACATACGACACATGATGTAAAAGAGGACAATCATGGTCTGGTAACTTTGAAATATTTTGGACTTTGCACTTATCTGGATAGATTTTAATTGAACACTTCTCTTTTACATTTTCAAAAGGCAGATGCAAATATTTTAAAGCATGGGACTCCAAACTAATACCTGCAGCTTTCCCAGAAATAGGCCTTCCTTTACAGTCACCATCTGCTCAGCTGATCATTGAACGATGCAGACGTGCAGATGTTTGGGATGAGTTTAAAATGGAGTGCACTGAGTTGGACTGTCCATTTATCAATGACTGACTTACATTTCCAAAATCTCTCCAAGAAAGAGAATGATTTGGAGAATCAAAATTCAGCGAATCATAGTGGCTTTCAAAGACTTGTAAGAGATCAACATCCTGCCTGCTCAACTGTTTTGGAGAAAAATTTTCTTCTCCTTGAAATTATCTTTTCTGTTTCCTGTTAGTTTCTCTCGTGTCAGCAAATTTATTATTCCCATTGAACATCCCATTTCTCTCAGAATCTTGTGAATACTGTCCCCATTTGCTTAATAAAACTTTGGGGTTCACAGGCAATGTAGAGTGTGTATTGCTTCTATTGCTAATCGAATTTCTGAAGTTATGATTCTCTCTCTGGTATTCTACATTGGATTGCTGCCCACGGTGTGAAAATTCTGCTGGTAATCGAGGTCCAACAGGCTGCCTATAGCTCAGAGAGGCACAAGCCAAGTTAGTTTTGTACCAGTCGCTGATTGCATACATCATTGTTGCAAGCTATATTTTTTGCATTGTACCTTGTGTGGCTTTCAGACTGGAGTTGTGGTGTATTCTGTTTGAATTTTCCAGGACAAACCAATCGTGGGAATGGACAATAGTGTAACCCAGTTGATAATCCATGGTTCTCTGTACAAAATTTCATCTTCAGATTCTCCTGAATTTTTCTAGAATCTGGAATTCAAACACCAAAAAATTTGAAATATTGAATTTTGAAAAATATTTAATTTGAAAGAAAACTCAGTGATGACTATCATTACCCTATAGATTAAGCAATTTGACATCAAAGGACAATTATCAAGTACCGAGGTGAATCAAAGAAATTCTGGTAAATGTTTAATATGTATTTTTCAACTTGCTTTTCATTCAAATGGATTACAAACAGGGCTCAATTCAAATTCAAAAAGAGTGGAGTTTCTCTGACACCAAACAGCATTTATTTTACACATCTCCAGCATTGCGTCCCCAGAAAATTGTTCAGGGCTTTCCCCAACTGGAGGCTCAGAATGAACAATGAAATACAGAACCTGCTGAGAGCCAGATCAGGGACTTTTAAGTCCAGAGATAAACAACACTACAATAGGTACAGTTACAGCTTACGGAAAGCCATATCCCAGACGGTGGTGAATCTACACAATAACAGAAGCAACAAAGGGTACCCAACAGCTGTGGCACAGTCTCAATGGCAGAACCTGCTACAAATTCTGTGCAATATATTCCACTCCCAGGTGACCTCAATATGTTCAATGTCCAATTTCATCAACAAAACTTGGAGGGATTATTGTGCACCCCCTCATCTCCTGAAAATCCTCCACTGTCTGAAGAAGACATGCAGGCTACCTAAAAAAGAGTGAATCCAAGGAAAGCATCTGGTCCAGACAGATAACTTAGCTGAGTGCTGAAAACCTGTGCTGACCAATTGGCTAGTCTATTCACGGATATCTTCATCATCTTACTCGAACAAGCTGTGGTACCCACCTGTTTCAAACAGGCTTCAATTGTACCAGTGCTGAAGAAGAATGGTGGTAACCTAAACCAGTTGCACTCACATCCACGATGATAAAGTGTTTTGAGGGGATGGTTTTGAAGCATATCAATTCCTGTCTGACCAGCTAAATGGATCAGTTCAAATTTGACTACTGCAGCAACAGGTCTACAGCAGATGCCATCTCACTGGCTCTTCACAAAACCTGAGAACACCTAGACAGAAAATGTGCATACATCAGGATGCTCTTTGTTGATTAGAGTTCAGCATTCAACATCATCATCCCCTCAAAACAAATCAGCAAACTCCAAGATCTGGGCTTCAACACCTCATCATAAAATTGGATTTTGGATTTCCTCATCTCCAGACCCCAGTCAGTGCAGATTGGCACCTCTTCAATCTCTCACAGCACCAGGGATGCGTACTTTGTGCCCTGCTTGACACGTATGACTGTGCGGCTCAGTACAACACCATAAATAAGTTTGCTGTTGATACCACCACAGTAGGCTGTAAAAAGGAGGAGGGAGATCGTAAACTTGGCTGAATGGTGTACTAATGACAACCTTTCCAATGTCGAGAAGACCACAACGGGCCTTGCAGATTCACATAAAGTGTCGTGTCACTTAGTAGGACAGTTTGGGGCCCCCAAATGGTGGTGAGGGAGGAGGTGCAGACTCAAGGAGTCACACGGGTAGGTACCAAGGGCGCAATTAGTGGGAAGGGATGAGTGGACAAGGCAGTCATGGAGGGAGGGAGCAGTCCTTTTGGAAGGTAGAGAGAGACAAACTGTTTCTGTGGGTGGGATGATGTTAAGTGTCAGCAATTATAGAGAACAAATATATTGGATGTGCAAGCTGGTGGAATGGTAGGCAAGGGGAATCCTATCCTTGTTGCCTTTAAGGGCAGATTTGACGGTGGTGGAGGGGAAGCCACGTTTTCGACAATATCCTGAGTTCAGAACTCGTGCATTGAAATGAGCTGGTGGATCCGGATCAGGCCGTGCTGTTGAGACAACTATTACTGCAAAAACACCCACATTGGCATCTGGCTGGAGCTGGGGTCGCGATCATTGTTCTTTTCTTTTTAATCTCTTAAAGCCGCAGCAGTTCAGAAAATGAGGAGATGTTCAAGAACAGTTACATACGGTACATTGCGGGGCTTCTCCTGTTGGTGGACGAAGGAAAATGTCCTGATGATGACCACTGCCCAGCTCAGTGGCGAAGGTCGGGGCCATCACCTCATCAACCGTATCTGCTGATGTGGGGAGAGCCCAGTCGGTAAATGTACCACCTCCCTCCTCCCCACCCACCTGTCCCCCCCACCCACCTGTCCCCCCCCACCCACCTGTCCCCCCCCACCCACCTGTCCCCCCCACCCACCTGTCCCCCCCATCCACCTGTCCCCCCCCACCCACCTGTCCCCCCCCACCCACCTGTCCCCAAATTTTCAAAGAACGACCGTGAGCTCACTGAACTGAACCGTGCGACGCCCGCGAGAAGCGGCAGGCGGGTGATTGCGGGGGAAGCCTCTTGAGGGGCCAAAAGGCAGGCAATTCAGCTGCGTCGTTTCCCAGCCCGAGCGCTGTTGTTCAGCTGAGGGATCAATCATCCCGACCTTTTGGGGATGGAAGTCAGTGGGGACAGCACACCCGCGCCGAATTTACACTGGGGTAAGGCCGGAACCTATATAAAGCTTGCTTAAAAAATTACAATACAAATTACTGGTTGGCTTGATCTCTATCAAGATTATAATACAGCACAGCCTGGAAACAATTCTTAAATGTCTTTTTTTCCCAATAGTTGGAACATGCCTTAATCTGTATTTCAGGATTGTGAGCCCCTAAAGTGTAGCTTGTTTAGCTTATGCCCTAAATGAGGGCACTGCAGCAGGAAAATAAATGATCCTGTTGTACCCCAATATCCCATATTGGATATTAGATCCATGTGAGAAACAACTGATGGTAAATGTTTAATATGTATTTTTTCAACTTGCTTTTCAATCCAATGGATTACAAACAGGGCTCAATTCAAATTCAAAAAGAGTGGAGTTTCTCTGACACCAAACAGCATTTATTTTACACATCTCCAGCATTGCATCCCCAGAAAATTGTTCAGGGCTTTCCCCAACTGGAGGCTCAGCATGAACAATGAAATACAGAACCTGCTGAGAGCCAGATCAGGTCACTGATGGTGACGCAGAAATTCAAGAAAGGAAGATTGCAAAAACTGCAGCAAAAGGCCTTTCCCTCATCATGTTTCCTTGGCAAAATCCAAGGCTCGATCTCACAAGAGGTGACCTTCAATTATTACATTCCAGTTTGGAACTTGACATCTACAATTCTTGCCCAAGAGCATCAGGCTCAAGGATCACATCAAAATTTTCATTTTATGAGGGTGGGTTTTTTTTTTAAAGTTCTTTATTTCACATCCTCGAATTTATGCTTAAGATTCCCTCATGACTCATTGTTCTCAGAGAATCTTTTTAAAAAAAAATGATGTATGTTTATGTTTTCATCTTTCCGAATGATTCCATATCGTCTGTTTGTTCTGGAATCACAAGTCGCAGTTGTTAGGCTTAGAGTAAAAGCTTTCTTTTCACCTTGCGTTACATACTTCTTGTGTAGTCAGCTGAAGAGAAGTACAGAAGAAACAACTAAACTGCTTCACAGGGAAGAGGGCCCAAAACTTTGAGCAGTCCGAAGGGACCATAGCCAAAACAAATGGTTGAGATGGGCAGGTTGAAAATGGCTGTAATATAATATATCAATACAATGTACTCATATTAACAAAAAATCACTGTTAAAAAGATGATAAACAGTTGTGGGATGTCTCTAAGTTTCATTAGAGAGGCCTAATGGTTTCGACATAGTCAAAGGAAATCAACCAGGAGAGAAAACATTATTTGAAAAGCCTTCATGTGCAACCTTAATGGAAGGAATGATTGGTAAAACATTAAAAACACAGCATTAAAAATCATGGGTTGGAAATGGACACAAAAAATATGTAGCTATTAACAATGTTTTCTCAATTCAAGTAAGAATCCCCATGTTCCTAAATCTCCATGTAGAAAATCAGACGGCTCAGGTCCAAAACTTTACCCCCTATGGATGCTGAGAGGCCAACTGAGTTCCTATAGTATTTCTGTGTTTTGACGTGGTATCTAGGAGACTTGTTCAGTTTGCTTTTTGCTCAGTGGTTATACTCAGAGCACTCGGTAATGGTGATGCCATGAATGTCAGGGATAGGTGGTTAGATATGTATACAAACATATGAATAGGAGTTGGTCTTAGCCATTCAGCCCCTCAAACCTGCTCCAATATTTAATAAGATCATGGCCAAGCTGATTAAAACCACACATACCTACAGTAACCAATCCATCTGACTAAATGACTATCAACCAGTGGCACTCACATCCACATTAATGAAGCTTTTTAAAAGGCTGATGTTGGATTATCAGCTCCTATCTGAGCAGTGGCATGGATCCATTCCAATTTGTCTTCCGTAGTAACATCTCACTGGCTTTTTCTTTCCACTCACATACCACCTTATATAATCCCAATGCCATAGGTCAGGGGTGGGCAACCTTTTTTAAAAACTCACATTCCACGTTAAGTATTCCCTATGCCATAGGTGATCTACGATTAGTAAGGGATTACATTCTGTCACCAAAACCAAGGAGCTGATTGTTGACTTCAGGAAGAGAAAACCAAAGGTGTACGATCCAGTGCTCATTGGGGGAACTAGAGTTGAAGAGGGTGAGCAAATTTAAGTTCTTGGGAGTCACTATCCTGAAGGAAGGATCTTTCCTGGACCCAACCCACCAAAGGCATTGTGAAGAAAGCACGCTAACACTCTATTTTCTCAGAAGTTTGCAGAGGTTTGGTAAGACATTGGAAAACTTGGCAAATTTCTACAGATGTGTGGTGGAAAGTCTGCTGACCAACTGCATCACACTCTGGTATGGGGACACATACACCTGAGCGGAAACCCCTGCAAAAGATAGTGGACACATCCCAGGACATCACAGAGAACACCCTCCCCACCATCAAGAACACCTACAGGGAACACTGCCTTCAGAGAGCAGCAGCCATCATCAAAGATCCACACCATCCAGCACGTAAGCACATGCTCTGTTCTCCCTGCTACCATCAGGAAAGAGGTCTAGGTGCCACAAGACTCGCACCACCAGGTTCAGGAACAGCTGCTCCCCCTCCACCATCAGACTCCTCAACAACTAACTCAATCAGGGACTCATTTAAAGTCTCTTACTTTTGCACTATATTGCAGAGTCAGTTTGTTTTCATTTATTTGTTTATCTTGAGGACAGATATTTGCGCTATTTGCAACCTCCTTTGAAGAAGACCGCAGAGCCCACCTCACTGACAAAAGGCAAAGGAGGAAAAACCCAACACCCAACCCCAACCAACCAATTTTTCCCTGCAACCGCTGCAACCGTGTCTGCCTGTCCCGCATCGGACTTGTCAGCCACAAACGAGCCTGCAGCTGACGTGGACATTTACCCCCTCCGTAAATCTTCGTCCGCGAAGCCAAGCCAAGAAAAGTAGTAATTCTGCCTCACCTGCAAGAAAAAAATCTCAGGATTGCATGTGATGTCATGTATATACTCTGACTATAAATCTGAACTTTGAACCTTTACCTTAAAAATAGTTAAAGATTTGACCCCAAAACATTTCAAAAACTCACCATCCTTTTAAAAAATTCCCCGATCTCTTAACTGGGCAAGCCCAAAATTTTAAACTGTGAGCATCTCATGTTGGATTGCTTTATTTGCAGAAGAGTTGTAAATGGAAATGAACATAGTGCGATTATTAGCAATCATCCCTACTTCTAACCTACTGGAGTACAGCAGGCGAAGATGGTCGGGGCTGGAACAATCGCCAATAACCACAATCATCCTTTGTGCAAGATTCAGTTCCAAGCAAGGTAGTTTCATCAAATACTGCCTTGATGTTAAGGACACTCATAAATACTGGTATTGTGATCATTGGTGCTACAAGCATTTTAAAGTCAATAATTTGCAAATACTCCATGTTACAGCTTCAGTTTCCGAAAATACAGCTTCCACTTTTGGAAAATAATCTTGAAGTGCCTACTTGTGTGTTTAAACATGCATATCACTGCATCTGTATTTACAATTTTCATTCAGAAATACAATCACAACTGTATGATCATTTTAATAAAATTTATTGGCAATTTCACAATCATTATTTTATTGTACACTAAAAAAAATCAAGACATCCAATTCAGAATTAAGTGCACAAACCAGAGTTGAATTACACAGTAGTATTTAAATGTTCATCGAGAAACACCAAAACTGATACCTGGTTCGTGTTCTTGTTCCCATAGCAATCCGATTATATGCCGAGAGTAGCAGCTAGTTGAAAGTGGGGCAGGGAGAATGAACAAAGTATTTACCTCTGCAATTTGCAACAGCGGGCAAGGGAGTAGTTCCTTAATAGCTCTTTGCACAAGCCCTACACAATTAATTCCTGCTCTTCCTTTAAATTCCAACTTGCACAAAATTAAAGGCATCAAGATTTTTACAGTATATGAAATTAAAGAGTTCATTTTAACTCCAGCTTATTGATAAAAATGCTTTTAAAATGTGAACAATCAAAGTCCTGTCTTCTTTTGGACAGGAATAGCTTTTGAAGGCATTCCTTTACTAGTGTTATCTTTGACTCCAGACCTACCACAAATGAGAGTTGCTTGCTCTGTCCAAATGTTAAATTTGCACTTCATTTGCCAAATGTCAACTGAGGGGGAAAGTCACCTGCTTATGTGATCCCTGTAACCCCATTGTCCATATTTGGGTAAACCCTGGGACAACAGTATGGCTGTCTTGAGATTCAGAGCAGATGGAAGAGAATGTACTACATTTATCCAGACAAAACTACAGGAATTACAAAACCTAAGCTGCCCAATATAAGTGTAATTTACAAAAAAAAACAATACATTTCCGAGACTATTTCACAACACAAATGTGGTGAGCTGCTGGTGGGAAGATCTCCATTAGTTGAATTCTGATGAAGGGTCACAGATCCATAGATGCTATGTTTTTTTCCCCCAGTATTTTCTGCTAAATGGGGCAATCTTTTGTATTGAAAGGTGCAACTGACCACATTTCCACCTGTGAACAAGCTACTTCTAAATTAAACACCAGAAAAAGCTGTCTGATCCTTATTTTTCATTGGTCATAAGTCCTCCTATTTTCCAACCAAGATCCATCACACTCAAGTTTCAGTCTGTAAATGGAAAGGCCTGTCACACACATTAGTGAAGTACCTCATCTTGCAAATATTTCAGATTACATCAGTCATCCCTGCCATCCTAAAATAAATTTTTAAAGGAATAAAGCAGTCATCTTCACCCTGTTAGTCATTAATGCTAAGAATCACTACATCAAGCACTGGATTAAAATATCTGAGACATACAATGACCTACATCTATAGTCCCCCTTTCAAATGACATATTAACCGCTGGACAAGAATTTTCATTAAAATATTACATTCAATTCCAAATAATTTTGTGTCACAGGCAATTTGCTTTATCCTGGATGGTTATCATGGTAATATATTCATCTATTAGGGCCAGAGGTCCAAGGCACAAATCACTTGACCAAAGCATGCACACGATATTCAGAAGCAAACAGTTACTGAATCTAAGGCACAGGATGTTTATACAAGCTTTCTTATGGCAGCATATTATCACTAAATTAATAGGCTGAGACAGGAATCCTTGTCTCTGAGGAAGAAGGCTGGCATTGAGGCTCGTGATCACCAATGGTCTGGTATGAAGTTCGATCTCGACTACCAGTTAAATCTAGAAAACCTGCATAGAACAATTCAGAAAAAAAATGTCATTTTCACATGTACCCCCCTCCCTTGCAGAAATAAGTGAAGTCACCAAATACCCAGGAGATCCTCCACTCAAGCTGCTATCAACTGCGAGTTTACAAAGTTACTTTGAAGTATTTGCGAGCTGGGAACTCATCTGTCCTATCTTTCAAACTGAGGGGTGGACAGTAAAGTAATCTGTAATCTAAGCTCATCAAATAGAAAATTTGGGAAGGAAATGGGCTATTTGCTCTAGTCTATTCCACTTTGAGCTAATTTTATTTATTTTTAATTTCTTACCTCAGAACAACATGAACATCATTACATCCCATTGATCCACACCCCTAGTTCCTGAATTATTCCAAACATCTGTCAAGATTCATTACATGGACATTTCTTTTCATCTCTGCAGTCATACATATTCCCTTACTTGGAGTCAGCTTCCTGAACCCAGATATCTCAGTCAGATGAAATATCATTACTGCATTTATCCTTGTAAGGATTTTGTTTTATTGAAATCATTTCTTGAACTTTGAAACTTGAGATTTGCTTCAGTAACCTCTCTTCATTGGTCAAAAATTCTATTCCATGGAACAATCTGGGAGACTTGGTATGCTTCCTCAAATGCATCCCTTTTCTTGGAAATAGATAGTAGACCTGCACACAATATTCTAAATGCAGTGTCACCAGAACCCCCATGTAATTGCGTAAGGTTCAGTAAGTTTTAGTAAGTGGAGAATCGATATCCTCAACAGTAAAGTTGGTCACCATAAGAAGATGATGAATGAGTGGGATTTGATAGCCAGGATGGAAGTAGGGTTGGGGATGAAGAAGTTTATGTAGGGTAGAGATGGAGATCTCATCAACAGAGCATTGGGAAGAGGAGATGCTGCCAATCGATGTGGATCAGAGACATATAAGAGTGCAACAAAATTTAGTGAGAAGACTTGACTCACTCCATTATTCGTTTGAAGTGAGGGTGCAAGAACCAAGAAAGAAGGGTTTAATGAGGTAGAAGGCATCTGGGAAATAACTTTGTTTAGAATATATTTTTATGAACAGGTTTCTGACAATATTTCTAACTACTTTTTTCCCCCATTCCCTTTCAGCTTCGTTTAATCCTCAGTGTACAGGGAATCATAATTTACGGTTCAGAAGGGAGCCACAATTCCCTTTATTTCCATGCCCCCCCCCTAATGTTAACTATTTGGGCCACTTAATGCCATTATGAACATAAATTATCAATTTGTAATATTTGCTATCATTGTATTTATCTTCTACCACATGGTTACAAATTAGCGAAAGGCAGCATTGAATCTATGAACTTGCATTCCATATAGTCACCGGGCATTCAGGAAGTTGTGTATATGCATTAATGCAATCCACGAAACTCCTGTCAACCTTTCATTTTTTATAACATTCCAGCGAATGCGAATTTTAACAAATACTCAAACACTCAACAATTACACCAAAATGGGAAAAAAATGCAAGTATGCAATGTTCAGGGTCATTGTGACACGTTAACAAAAGTAGCATTAACATCTTAGCAGCCTGTGAAGGGTCAAATGTTTATAAGAGGACTGAGGACTCCTGCAAAGGGAGGAAGATTGTACACACGCTGCAGGAGAGGCAGGGATAGCCTCTCAATTCAGTTGGAGCGACTGGAGTAAGCACTTGATTCAACGCTATCACATGTAAAACTGCTGTCAATGGAGCTGTCCAGATCTGGGATGGAGAGAATAGGGGGGAGAGAGCAAGAGAAAGAAAGAAAAATACAAACATAAGATTTGAAAATACTTTTGTGAGGAGGAGTAACTGGTAACTAAACCAGTAACAGAAGAGGTACAACATGAACCACAATTAGATGAAAATTAAACTACCCCTCTGAGAATAATTAATTTAATTCACTTTTTCCTGGCAGAAATTCACTGAAGAGCGAGGCAGAGAACAAAGCCAGTTTCTGGCAAAACCTGAATCCCAAAATTTGAGATTTTTTTTTAAATTGATTCCCTTATTCTGTTTGGTTCACTATAGTAATTTTTTTTTAATATACAAATAAGAATTTTCTTATAGTCTCATTGGTTTTATCTTAAAGATACTAAAAGACAGGCAGAGTAAATTTCAGAATCTTTTTTTGTTTCATATTCCTTGTATGAACTTTTCTCCTTTGAATTTCAATGTTTATTGTGGCTCCAATATCATTACTGAAAAATACTGCCTACTTTCTTGTTGCCCAGGAGCCCAGAGATCCAAGGTGCACCCAATCACCAACCAGTGACCTTTACAGGGAGATCATTAGGCAAGGATAAAATCAGGCAATCAGGCTCAGTTCATTACGTGGGAATAAAAGAAAATACTGGAGATGTGCTGCCCATCAGTCAGCATCTGGGGAGGGGGGTGGGGTGAGGTGGGGGGATGAAATCAGAGTTAATTCTTTTTCATTACCCACAGATAATCCCTGACCTGAGCATCTCCAACATTTATATTCAGCAACATGAATGGCCTTAATCTTGGAGGGGAGACACATCTTATCCAAACCAGCCACATAGTTAGCTAGTCAACCTGTGACCATCCCCTTTCCAAATTCCCCCAATGGCATCTATGCTCCCATGAAGTTTATGTCAATCTCCCATCCGCCCCCCCCCCCCCCCCCCACCACCGTGACTTTATTGGTCCAAATACCTCTGCTCTTGTATCAACAATATTTGAGTCTAACTTTGACTTTAACATGATGTGTGGCCCTGGCAGAAAAGTAATGGATGTTATCCTTAGATAAAGTCATAATCCCAAGGTACTCATAACTGCCCACCTACACTCATAGGATAAAGATCTTTGGAATGTGTTGTTTGCTTTAACATCATAGGACATCGCACTGATAAACTAGCATTCTTTGGATTCTATCACTTGGAGCTGGAATGTTCCACTTTCAGTGCATTAGCTGAGAAAATAGTTATGGAGAGCTGCTCCTCCAGTGCATGGGACTTTCTGCACCAATATACATGCACATAATTTTGGGAAGGGTAAGTAGGGAAGCCACCTGAAAAGTAAATAATGCAGATGGCAGGAAGGCAATGAAGCATTTTTCTAACAGACTTTAATTGAACAAGCATTTCTCTAAATGTATCTAAAAGACACTAGCACGCATCCATCCCTCAGACCCTGAAATAAAATTGCAATAACACTTGCATTCTTACCAAGGTTTAGACTGCATTCTCCCCCTCGCTCCTTGTACATTTGATACACAAAGAGACAAGAAAGCGGTTTCAGAAGGAGACTCAAAATGGCCATTCCAACACTGAAGCGGAACTGATCCCTCAGTGGGTCATCTCTTTGGATGAAAGCTGAATGCTCATAGTTGATTGCAATGTGGATGATGTCCAGGACAATTGTTATTCCAATACCAATTAAAAACTGAAAGAAAAAGATATCAAATTCAGATTCAATTGACAAGTATGGTTTTTGAACCAAACTTGAAAAGAGGAAGGGGAGGATAAAGGAAGACAGACAGACTAACCAATCAATCTATCTCATTATATCATACATTGATGACATTCCTTCATCTATGTGCCTGAGGAATCTTTAACCAACATACTCAGGATTTTAAGTATACTGCAGAGTAGTGTCACAGGATTTTTCCAAGAGATTAACAAAACTATGGTTCCAATGATAAACTTTTCTTTTCATGCAAATATTAATGATTTGATGGTATGTGTCTGTGCTTACAGGGTAACAATCTCTAGAACTTTCAGGATGAACGAGAACATTTAAACTACATATCAAAAGCAACCAATGATTGGTGACTGAGAGCTCACATTCACAAGTCAAATACAAATTTTAAAATGGAAAACAAATGGTAATACATATGGGGGTGTGGAGAGGGGTGCAGGGTGAAAATCAGAGCAGAAAGAGAGAGAGAGACTAGGGTTAGATAGGGAAGAGAAAGGCTTGATACAAAGTGAAAACAAAACTGCTGAAAGAACTCATCAGATCAAGCGGCAAGAGGGGGAAATGTCAATGTTTTGTATTGAGAACTTGCATCAGAACTAAGAGTGGAGAGAAAAGCCAGCATGAAGGGGATGGAGAGGGGAGGGAATAGGTTGCCCAAGGAAGGTTAAAAGATGATAAACAGATGGAGCTAGGTGGGGAGGGGAAGAGATGGAGGTGAGAGACAGAGGCAGGTGAGTTAGGTGGAAGCAGAGAAAGAGAGAAAGGCAAGACAGACAGGGGAAGACAAAGACCACTTCGCTGGAGGGCGATAAGCAAGGCCACAAAGGTTATATCTTGGAATCTGATAAGTAAGGAGAGATGATGGGTTGATGGAACCAGGTGGGGGTAGAATTAATGGGTTGAATATATGGGGTGGGTAGCAGGTGAATGGAACCAGAAGGGGGAGGGCTGGGAAAATGTATAATGGAATGTGATGAGGGATGTGGGAAATGGAACAAAACTGGGAGGTCCAAAGGTGGATCAGAAAGAGAGGGGAATACAGGAAGCAAGGGTTATCTGAAATTGGAAAATTCAAAGTTCATGCTATTAGGTTGTCAACTACTCAGGCAAAAATATGACATGGTGTTCCTTAAGTTGGAATTTTGCCTCATCTTGGCGATGGAAAAGCCAGCAAAGTGAGAAGTTCAAGTGGAAATGGAAGGAGAAGTTGAAATGGCATGCTTTTGACATCCAATGGTATGAATATGCAGATATGAGATGAACCACATGTCAGGAAGATTCTGGGTTTTTTTTTTAAAAAGGACTGATCTGTGCAACTAACCTTAACTACTTTGAGAAGAATAGGATGAGGTGTTTATTGAACGTGGTTTTTGACAAGTGAGCAATTTGCCCTTGGTCTGGATTGACCTCAGAACAATTATTCTTAATAGTATGTCTGCTTACATACAGAGACAGCAAGTGTATAGGGACATGTTCATGATGCTCCCATGTTTGATTAGTAAGCGAACTATCAGTCTTGCGTAAAGAACACCAGATTTATTGCCAGAGTACATACATGACATCACATAGAATCCTGAGATACCTTTTTCCTGAGGGTGGGGCAGAGTTATCACTAATTAGTAGTGTAAAAAATAAACTATACACGGTGTAAAACATGTAAACAAACTGTCCATAATATTACATTTAGAATATAACATCCATGAAATTCATTAACTTTGTCTACTGTAAGGAAGACAGAGAGTTGCCACTTTGTCCAGCACTCCTCATAGAAATGAGGCTCCAGCGAGGGTTTACAAGACCAGTGCTCTAGCCACTGAACTATCGGAGCCTCAATATAGAGAGAACAAAAAGAAAATCAATAAAGAGCACTAATAGGAGTCCTTAAATGAGTCTTAGATTGAGTTTGTCATTGAGAAGTCTGATAGTGGAGGGGTAGCATCTTGGGAAAGAATTGTGAATGCAGCTCAAGCCATCATTCAAACCTCCCCTCTATCCATTGATACCTCCCAATATCTTGGAAAAATATCTAATATATTAAAGGACTCATCCCACCATGGTCACCCTGTTCCTCCTCCCATTGTGAAGATGATTCAAGAGTGCAAAATCATGCATCATCAGACAGTTTCTTTCCTGCAACTATCAGTCTATTGAATGAATTTCTCTAGGAAAATAACATTGTTCTTTCTTTACTTTTTTATTTTGCTGCACCCACATATGGATAGACTTGGTGGCTAGTACGCAAAATAAACAGTTCCACTTTACCTCAGAACGTGACAATAAATGTGAACTTGAACATGAATAAAAGTACTCGGCATTCATGAATTATGATCCCACAAAAGTCAGTGGATTAGTAGATGTGGAAAAAAGGTCAATAGTGGAAGGTCATTGCCCCACCCACTCATGTTCAGTGGCTAAAAGATATAATGTTTTATTTAAGTTTAGAAAAGATTCGATATTCAATTGTTAATTCTAGCATAAGATTCCAAGCGTTGTGGGGACCTTTTTTGAATTATCAATCACAATCTTTAGGTATAATTTATAACCTGAGTTTTGTTGGTTTTTTTCATTTTACTTTTAGGAGTGAAGTTTATTGTTTCTTTCTGTCATGTAATGTTAGAGGAATGGAGTTTTGATTAGCTTGATTTTTTTTTCTTTTTTTGTCTTTATATTATATTTACTTTTGTTATGTTATGGAAGCAATGTAATATATTGATTTGTGTAATTTTTTTGCTTACATTTTGCATTCCATATGAACTATGTACTGGTTTGAAATATTTTAAAATATTTTAAAAAGAGATCAATAGTGTGGACTGATCTTGCCACGTCATGGAAAACAATGATGACTCACAGTAGAAGTACTCACCATAGCAATAGCATCAATAGAGTCTTTCTGAGCAATGGCCCAAACCCCAATGGCCATAACAGCATAATTACTCCAGATGTAGGGTTCTGGAAGCCAGTAATACAAACAGCCCCTGTCAAAAAGAAAATCAAATTAAGCCCCCCTCTCTCTCTCTCTCTCTCTCACTCACACATATTGTTCAATTTCTTCAAGGATGTTGAGCATTATTAATATCCAAGAGTCAGTGGATTTCTGCAATTAGAGAGCTTTCAAATCATTATAAATGTTGAATCTTATTGTTCAACTCAGATTTCTCTCTGTAATTACTCTTTGATTTCTATCTTAAGTCTTCTTCTCAGGAGTCTTCAAAGTTCATGTTTCACTGTGATGAAAACAAAGTTTGTTTAGAATCCCAAAAAGGAGTTTCAATCCTAGTTTTCCCACCACCACGCATCATTTAGCAATGTTCAGTGCTTCATTCTAGGCAAATTGTTCCTTGCATTTTGCTGTTTTGTTATAGAATAGGGAGAGATAAAAGATCACCTCAGATTAGTGTGATAAAATGCCAAAGATAGCTTTGGAAAAACTAACTTGGAAATTTGATCAGGGAGGATTACGGTTGCCGAATTTTAAAAATTATTATAAAGCAGCTCAATTAAGATTTCTATCCTCCTGTTATCAAATTGGGGAGAAGACAGTGAGGATACATATTGAAATGAATAACATAGGAGAAACCAATCCAGAACATTTTATATTTTTGATAATTGCTCCACTTTGAGTTGCCATGTTTTTTGGGCTCTATCACCTAATTCATAATATTTCTTTCGTGTGCTCAGTCCATCTCTTTCCACTTTATAAGATTGTATTGTATTAAGTTTCAATTTTTTTGATTCCAATATCTTTGTTTCTCTTCATTTTTATGACCGTGCAATTCCTTTTCTAAATACAATATATCTTTATCTAATTGATCAACTTCTTTCATATATTTCTTCTTTATTTTAGATGTGTAACTTATTAGTTGTCCTCTTAAATAGGCTTTCATGGAGTCCCATATAATAAATTTATTTGCTACCGAGTGTTCATTAATTTCTAGAAAAAACTTTATCTGTTGTCTCATAAATTCGCAAAAGTCCTTCCTCTTTAAAAGTACTGTATTAAATCTCCATCTATAACCTACATTTTGTCCTTCTTCCAACACAAATGACATCACTAAAGGTGAATCATCCGATAATCTTGCTTGATATTCAATCTTCTGAACTCTAGCTTGTAATTGTGTAGACTAAAAACATATCAATACGTGAATTTTCCTCCAACTATCAACAAGTCTCATCTCATTCATTAAAATTGTCACAATTTTAACACTTTATTTTTAACAATATTTCCACCTGATCTATCTCGTTTTGAATGAAAAGCCAAATTATAATCTCTGCCCATTATTATTTTCCCCTGGGCACTTGATAATTGCTAACCCTATATAAATTTTATAAATTTCCCATCTTCTACATTTGGTGCATATATATTCATTAATGTCCTTTAATCTGAATAAATTTGACAATTAATCATTACATATCTTCCTGCTTTATCTATAGTTTTTTTCAAAAATTTTATTTATAGATCATAATAACATACAATAAAAATATAAATACATAATATTTTGCCCCAAGTTTTATCTATAGTTGTATCCAATATTTTAATTGGTAATTTTTATTTATAATATAGCTACTCCTCTGTCCTTGGAATTAAATGAAAAAACCAATACAGATCCAACCCAATCTCTTTAACTATTCTATTTCAGTCAAATGAGTTCCCTGCAAAAAAACTATATCTACTTTAATCTTTTTCATATAATTTAACAATTGTTTTCATTTTATTGAATTCTGAATTCCATTAACATTAATACTAATTCAATTTTCTTGCCATTAGGTACCAATATTAAATCTTCTGTCCATCGATCGTCCCTTTCCCACTCTTCTCACTCCTACTAAAATAACAGCAAGTCACAATAATCTTAGTCAATCCAGGCGTAAAATAAGAACTAGAGAAGAACCCCACCCCCCAGAGGCATGTGGTGTTATTATGTCTCTATTCAGGATGTGATCCAAATCACTTTCATTCACATGACTTCACAGTGGTTTGGCTCATGGTTCCCACTAACTCACTCGATATACCAAACAATCCCTTATTCTATTTTTATCATAGATTATAATTCTTTCATAGATCTTTTCAAATATATGTAGATCACTTAAAGGTTAAACCCTCCTCCCCATTTGAACTCTCTCAAAATATTACTTTTTTTTCCTCCAGTTACAGCAAAACTTTTTCCATTTGATAATTCATTCAAGTATCAGCATCCACCTGTCTTGCTTTTTCAGGTAATGAATTGACATACACCTTTCCCTCATTAGGTTCTGTGAAAAACCCATTTCTCCCTTCTGGAACAAAGACCTTCAAAACTGCCAGATACTACAGACAAAGGCGTAGCCTTTCTTCCATAACACATTTTTAATTGCATTGAATTCTTTTCTCTTTCAACAACTCAAAACTTATATCAGGATTTTTAAAAATGTTATTCCCATTGTAAATTATGGGTGACTGTCGTTCTTTTGCCAGCTCTAAAATCTTCTCTCATACTTCTTAACGAAGAAATCTGAATAGTATCAGACGGGGCTTTTGGTCCAGCTGTGGCTTTGGTCTCAATGCTCTATGCACTCTCTTAATTTCAATGTGTCCTTGCAATTCAGTCACTCCCAATGCTGTTAAAATGTTTTAATTTCTTGTCCTTCATCACCTTCTTTAAGTCCAATAATCTTTATGTTGTCTCTTCTGCTGAAGTTCTTTCAAATGTCTATTTTCTTCATTAACTGATCTTTTGTTACAGCTGCTTCTGCTTGTGCCACTTTCATTTGTTCCTTAATGCCTTGAATTTCAAATTCTTTTCTTTTAATTTTTTCATCCACAACTTCAAATCTTTTATCCACCTGCATCATCTTCTCAACTTCCTCCATAAAATTCTTGTTTTCAGCGACAATCTCTCCATATCTTTTTATTTCTGCCATTATAAACTTCATATCTTGTTGGGAAGATTCCATGTATTTTTTTTTTCATTTCTGCTGCAGAAATAAACGATTCTTTAATTTTTCTCCAGCTGTTTGGCCTTGGAACTTTGAGTAAACAAAAACTCCTGTTCTTCGTATTCCTCTTCTTCCTCGCTGTTGCCTCTCCAGGCGGCCATTTTCTGGAGCAGTGTTTCTCAACCAGGGTTCTGCAAGAGGTTGCTAGGGGTTTCACGAGAAACAGTGATGAATAGGCTAATGCATTTTTGAGTAATTTTCGTTTAATTTTATCTGCGTAATTTTACTATACACTGACGGCATATTGTTGGAAAATCCTTGGTTATTATAATAAAGGCTTCAACCTCTTGTATTATTTAAAATGAAAACCTCAGTGTGAGGTCTTATAAACTAGTAGTATGATTTTTTGTTTTTTCATTGCCAATAAATTTGACAAAAAAAGGGTCATTTTTCCTTAAACAAGTTATCTGAAAAAAATATATAATGTTTACCACGTGAACTATGATAAAAATATAAAAGAGATACATATTAATAATGGAATATAATAATTTTTATGCAGGGGTTCCCTGAGACATGAAAACTATTTCAAGATTTCCACAAGGGTAAAATTGTTAAGAAACGCAGGTCTGGAGAGACCCTGTACTGCAGATTCCAAGGTCTCTCGTCTCCTGGCTTATCTCCCATGGGGAGTACCTCACGAACAGCTCCTGGATCCTTCCTCCAAGGTAGGCCTTTCGTCCTTATCTCATCTTTGTTTTGCTCAGTTTCTTGTACTGTTTTTCTTTCTCTGGTGCCATTTTAAAATGTTCTGCAGGTCTTCTAATACTTCTTTCTTCTATTGTTCTTGTTTTGCTATCTTTGTTGACCCTTTTTTCAACTTTTTCAACGAGAGTAGGAATTTGTAGTCTAACGTGATGATGTGGTATCCCCCCACCCCCCCCCCCATATATTGTTCATACAACTTTACATGTTACCCAGATAAACCCATGAATTCCTTTCAATATCCTCAGAGTTTCAGCAAACAGCACATGACCAGAAATTGGTTCAGCTCCACAAACAATTTTAATGTCCCATTCTAACTTTGGCAACTCACTCGTGCAAACTAAGATTGACACATAATGATCTGACTCAGCCATCAAGGATCCATATTATTACCAAATTCAAAGACTAACTCAGATATCGAATCTATTATACTACATTCAGTATGTCTTCCTCTGCATTAGTGAGACCATACGCTGATTTGAACATTGCTTCGCTGGACACCTGCGTCCAAGCTTGAACGCGCAGATGCTAACTATTTTAATTCCCTTCCTCATTCTCAGACGTGTCTGCCTTCTGTCTCATCCACTGACAGAGTGAGGCTAAATGTAAACATGGAGAAAAGCCATAAACCTCCTGGGCAGTCTTAAACCCAGCGGCATAAACTTTGAATTTTCCAATTTTAGATCCCCCCATTTTTAACATCTCTCCCGTTACCTGCTCCTATTCGCTCTATTCTCCCCCACCTCCACCCACGCTATAATCTCTTCCCTTATTGTCTCTCCACTTCTCCCTCCTATTGTCCAGAATCCAAACACCTTTTGGCCCCCTCCTTTGAATATTTGTTATTATCAGTTCAACTTTAGTCTCAATAAAGGGACCTGACCCGAAATGCTGAACGACCCTTTCTACCCATGGATGCTACCTGACCCACTGAGTCTTTCCAGCTTCTTGTTCTCTCAGTCTGCAGTTTTTATTTCACTACCATTGACTAGTTTGAAATTAACAAGAATATAGAATGAGACTGAAAAAACTCTACCAAGTCAACCAGAACCTAGCCAGCAGAGTAAATGTTGGATTTGTGTAGGGGACTGGGAACAAAATGGAACAGAGTATATATTATTTGACATGAGAAATGTAATTTAATGTTCTATGATTCTCAACTCTGTTCCTTCAAACTGTTCCCTGCCTCAAGTACTTTTGAGTAATTTTGAGGCAAGATCACAGAAGTTTATGAAATTTCAGCATTATGAAACAGGAAACGACTAAGATGATTGAACAGAATAAGATTTGACTTGCTTCTCTCCCACTTTCAGATTTCGACATACATATTTACTTTGTCATAATTAGGTTATTTGTTATGATTCAGATATCCTCCTTCTTCAAAAAAATGTGGCTTCCCCTCCATTGCCATCAGCTTGCCCTCACCCACATATCCTCCATTACCTACACATCTGCCCTGCTCCCACCCCCTCCCCCTGGCCTACATGCAACAAGGACAGGATTCCAATTGTCCTCACCCCACTAGCTTCTGCATACAACATATCATCCTATGCCATTTCAGCCACCTACTACGTGATCCCACTACCATACACATTTTCCTTTCTCCTCCCCTCTGTGTCTTCTGCAGGGACCACTCCCTCCATGAATCCCTCATCCAGTCCTCCCTTCCCACCAATCAGCAGCTTGGCACCTACCTCTCTGACTGTAGGAGGTGCTCCTCTTGTGCCCACACCACCTCCCTCACCAACATTCAGAGCCTTAAACTGTCCTTCCAAATGAATAAACATGCCATTTATGAATCTACAGGAGTCAAATACAGTGTCCAGTGATCCCATTGTGGACTCTTCTACATCGGAGAAAGTGAACGCAGACTGGGAGATTGCTTCATTGAGCACCTTTGCTCTGCCCACCAATAGCGGACTTTTCAATTCCCTACCCCATTCCCTTGCTAGCATGTCTGCCAGACTAAGACCACCTGCAAATTGGAGGAACAACACGGGCAGCATGGTTGGCGTAGCGGTTGGCGCACCACCTTTACAGTGCCAGCAATCAGGACTTGGGTCGAATCCCATGGTGTCTGTAAGGAGTTTGTACACTCTGTGTGAGTTTTCCCTGGGGTTCTGGTTTCCTTCCAGCATTCAGGTGTAGCTTAATTGGGCGGCATAGAATCGTGGGCTGAAATGTGTACATTAAAAATTAAACATCTCATATTCCATTTTAGCACCCTCCACCCAGATGGCGTTCACATTGACTTCTCTGGTTTCCCTTAGCTCCCCCCATCCCCCACCTTTCTATCTCCTTTCCTTTAGCTCTGTCTCTCATCCTTTTCTTTATGACTCTTTTCCCCAAGTTCTGCATTCACAGAGCCACACCCCGAATCAATTTTCACTTTTCCTCTCTCTCTGTCCATATCCAATTAACACCTTTTGTCTGTTGGGTCTTCACTGTTTGCCCTGCCTTTTCTTTCCTTCTCCCCAGCCTTTTAATTCAGGCACCTGCTGTTGTTTGCTCATCCCTTGAAGAGCAGCTCAGGCCCAAAATGTCGGATATATATCTTTATCTCCTGTGGATGCTGCAAGATCTGCTGAGTTCCTCCAGGATAATTTCTGTGTTATTACCAAAAGTGATCCTGATCAAGCAGTGAATGTCTCTGCTCTGTTAATAAGTTCAGCTTTAAAAGTGTTTTTTTCCAAAATTCATATTTTAGTATTTTGCTTTATTGTCTGAGTTCATGTCACTATGGGGTAAACCCAAAATTTATACCTTACATATAAATCCTAGAGCTGTAGACATCATCATTTCAGTTGTCCAGGTTTTTAACTACGTTTTCTGGACTTTATGTCCAAAAGGAATGAAAAATATGTTTCTTTTAAATCTAATAATAGGGAAGAATTTTCAGTTGTCGTAACTGTTCAAATTCTGCGCAGTAATTCATAAAGTTACCACATTAAAGAAACCAAGTGACACAAATTCCCATGAACAATGACTGGCTTTGTTTGCTATTTTTGATGACCCACCTTCAAAATCACTGATGGATGCCAAGTTCTCAGCAAACACTCAATTTTGCAAAGTACTACTCAATGAGGCCCTTGGAACAGGCTGACTTTTCTTTTGATCAATCCGTCACTTGCAACACTGCCCACCTTCACCTTGTATCAGCAAAACTGCTATTGAAACCCTCTCAATGATTTGTTATCTCCATACTTGATGATTCCAGTGCTCTACTCAATTCTCATCTTCTGCAAAGATCTGCTCCTTCAAGTTCTCAAGTCCTTTTCATATCAGTTGTATAATAAAACATGGCATTGATTTCTCACAAACACATGAAAACATTCTAACTATGCTTAATTCCTTTAATGGCCTCACACCTCCTATCTCTGTAACCATAACTACCATCACAATATTCCTCCTCCCTAAACTTTGCTTCACCTGTTTGCAAATTATTTCACCTTCCCACTCCCCAAACTACTGCTGGCAGTCCCAACTCTTAAGAATTCTGATTCTCGTTCTCATATTGTAGTCTTCCCTAAAGCTCTAATCTTCAACTAAGCTTTTACTTATTCTTCCTGTAACTTCTGTGAAAAGCAGCACATTATTTTATTTGCTGTTACCCCTCTGAAAAGCAGTGTCGGACAATGATGACCCTTTGGACTCTGGCCATTTTTAACCTTTCATAATATATTCTGTGGACTGGGTCCACAAACACCAGTATGAACCAGCTTGTGGCTGGGAAATGGGGACACGGAGTATATGCGCGTGTTGGTAGTCCCTCAAAACAGGGACACGGAGTCTAAAAGGTTAAAGGGGTCATTGGTTCTGCGGATAACAATAAATTGGATGGGATTGTGAACTATGTGGAGGATACCAATGTATTTCAAGATGGTTTAGTTGACTGGACAAATACCGAATCACATGGATAAATGTGAAGCAATCGACTTTGGTAGGAAAAGCACGTTATTGTTTACATAGGGATAGGTTGGGAAATGTTGATATTGCAAAAGGATCAGTTTATCCTTGCATACGTGCAAAGAACAAAAAGGTCCAGCTGAAGCAAGCAGTGAAGGCAGCAAATCGTAGGTTGCCCCTTAATTGCAAGAGGTTTTGAATCCAGAGGAAAGAGGGTATCTTACATTTATGTCGAGCCCAAGTGAGATTGAAACTGAAGTCAAGAGTTATAATGGCAGTACATCAACTGATTTCTGAGACTGCAAGACTGTCACTCAAATGGGTCAACAAGCCCTGCATTCATTATAATAAAACAAATAGATGTCATTGAAATGAAAAAAGGCCTGAAAAAGCCTCAATGAATTCGATACAGGGAAAGGATTTCCTCTGGCTTGGACAGGGTGGGAGGAGAATTTAGAACTGGGAGCAGTCTCTGGAACAGTTAAGGTATTTATGAACAAAGTGAGGAGAAATTTTGTTACTCAGAAGGTGATGGAACTGTGGAGGCCAAGTTGGTGAAAACATTTCAAAAAGAGAGAGACAGATTTCAAGGTCTCAAAGGCATCAGAAGTGTAGGCAATGGAATTTATAAACAGGATCTGCCACCATTGAATCAAAGGGTTGAATGACCTATTCCTGCTCCTACTTTTCTCTGCTTCAGACATGCAGTTAGTGGGTTATTTGTGGTGCCATCCATATATTTTAATTGAAACACAGTAATTCAAGGTTTTCGAATTTCAGTCACTCACCAGGTTGTCAGAAGCCAATGCACAGTGATAATCATCTGTGGGAAGAGAATCAAATTATTCTGGAAAATCCTGAACTAACTCTGGAGTTCCATGGACATTAACCGACCCTAGCCCAAGCACATTTCCCTCAACATCATCTCCCGGAAATTGTGGAACATTTGGATTATATCCTGAACCTCAAATGCAATCGATAACTGCAACCATATAACACACACACACACACAAAATGTTATAAATGCATTAACGTCAGACAACATCAAAGGGAGAAGAAACAATCTTGGTCAAAGACTCTTCATCAAAACTGAATAAGTGAGAGACACTTTAGGTTTTGAATTACAGAGGAGTTGGCTAGGGAAGGTTAGGACCAAGGAAACCTGGCTGATAGACTTTGTGCAATTTTCAAGCTACAAGCAGTAATTGTGATGTAATGTTTTGTGGTATTCATTAATGACTAGAAATAGTCAATTTAATTATGGGCAGCATTAAGTGTTAATGAATATTAAATGAAATGAAAGATCAAGCCCCCCCCCCCCCCCCCCACTTTCCTCTCAGAACCTTGTAGACATTTATTCAGTCACCTCTTATGTTCTATGCTGTTTCACTGGGTTGGATACATATATATTCTATACTTTAGGAGAAATATTAGAGGTGGCTTTTTCACTCAGCGAGTAGTGGCAGAATGGAATGAACTTCCGAATGAGAGAGTTGCGTCAGGGTCCCTTCTGTTATTAAAAAGGTTGGATGTGCACATGGAGGTGAGGGGGTTGGAGGGTTATTGGCGGTGAGCGGGAGGTTTTGAACCGGTGCGGACTCGAAAGGTCGTCATGGCCTGTTTCCGCTCCGTAAATGGTTATATGGTTAAGGTCAGGGTTGCTGAGGTAAATGAGGCACCTGGTTGAAAGTTTAATGGACGAGGTTACAGAGATGCACAGTCAGTTCCCTTTCTGTTTTAAAGTTCTCCTAAATGCTTCCTCTCTCCCCCCCCCACCCCTCACCCCCCCCCACCACACCCCCCCACCCCCCCCCGGCTGTTAGACCCCCCCCCAATGATGTGCCACTGCTGTGAATGGGGGTGGAGGAGGAGTTGCTGTCGCGACCTGCTGCTCCGGTTCGTGGCGACGGCTCAATGCAGGAGTGTGGGAGCAATGGCCGTCTTCCTTACCCATAATCCCCCCTCCGCTGGAACTGCTCTGCATAAAAAAGTAGCCCATTGATCCCACACTCCCACATTGATCTGTCACCACGAAATGGAGTGGCAGTGGCACATCATGCCCCCCACCACCCCCCGATCGCTGCAGCAACACTCCCGCCTGCACCCCGTTCAGAGCAGCAGCACATTGTGCCCCCTCCCTGCTCACAGCAGCAACCACTGTTCACAGCAGTCGCACATCTCAGCCCCCCTCCCCTGATCACGCCAGCGGCATTTCTACCAGGGGTTTTCCTGTGACACCCGCACGCAAGCCCTGACATCACCAGAGTCATCGGGTCAGTCATTTCCCCTTTCAATTTGCCTGTTAGATAGGGGGCATTAGCGTGTTAGACTAGCTCAGCGGCGGTGGTGGTGGGGGGCGCGGGGGTGGCTGTTAACATCATCGGCCTCCCCGATGTCAGTGACAAGAGCGCTGCTTTTATTGCGTCAAGCGTCACTCGATGCGAAAGATAGTGATGCTGAGGGGGTGGGACAGGTCTGATGGTGAGCGATGGCCACGACGGTATGGGGAGGCATAACACTTTGCTTGGGGGGGGGGGGGGGGGGGATGTGTGCAGATGCCTCTCCCTTGGCACCAACACTGCAGAGCAGGACCCCCACGTAAATTTTACTAGGTCTTCTGACCACCTCTGAGGACCCAGTTGGCCCCCTTCAAATAGCCTAAGCAATTTAAAAGAGCCTTGAAGTCTTTGTTGTTCGCAGGGTGGAGATCTCGGTTCGATTCGACTCCCAGGGTAGAAACGAATGGGAAGGGCAGTGGGAGAGCATTGATGAAAAAAAACAACCCGCCCCCACTCTCTCCATACCAGTATAGTGAAACATTCATCGGGACGATTTTTCAAACCCTCATAAACAGAATCTCTTTCCAAAACTTTGGCCCCTGTTCCATTCTGTGCCTGTTGATCTCGACAAGAACTTCAAACGTTCTTTTCGACTTCCCTCCTCGTCTGATTCGCGGCGCAAATGCGACCTGCCCAGTTTCGCCAGTATTTTTTTAATCTGGGCACTTTCCAGCCCCAGGGCATGAACACGGAGTTCACTGCATTCCACTATCAGCTTGCCCGGGTGCTTCTGCCCGACAACCCTCCCGCTTTTCCTGAAGTCTACTTGGCCAAAATTTTCCTCCCCACCGTAGTTTTGGTGGGGGTTGATGATACTTGTCTGCAGCGCCCGAGGGTTCCTCATTTCTCCTTGACCTTTTGCCTTTTTAGCAGTGCTGGATTTTCACCGAGAATCCAGCGCTTAAAATTTCCCGAGTCGCCCCCCCCAAATTCCACTCTCTTTGTTCAATACCCGGCGTTTACCTTCAGATTAATCACCGGCAACCCCATGGTCGCCTCTTCACTCGCAGGAAAACTGCGAAACTAGTCACATGAACCCGAGATGATTCCCAAGTCCCTGTGAACGTCTTCCTGCTTTTCCTCCCTCTCAGCTCACAGGAGACGAGAGAAACTGTCGGACAGTGCTGCCAGTTCCCTTCCCCTCCACTCACTTGCCTAACCACAGAGTGGGAAGGAAGAGGTTGAGCACCATTGCAATAGAGGATACCAACTGTGGGCATGAATACGCTGTGTACGGCTCAACCCGGAAATCCAAACTTTCAAGACTCCCACTTTCTGTTGATGGAAGGAAAATTCCGATCGACCCTACTCAGATCAACATTCCCCAACCCCAGCCTGTCCTTTGGTTCCGCGCACCAGTTCAGATCTCAAGCCAGCGGGCAAGTGATCTCTGAGCAATTTTATTCTCGACAGAAACGCTGGTCGCTGGAGGAATTAAGCAGCCGAGCGCAGGATCTCTCTCCGAAACGTCGGCCAGCCCCCCTTGCCCTGCCCACTGATGTCCCCCGGCAGTTTCGGGTTTTTTTGTTTGCTCCAGGTCCCACCATTTCTTGTGTCTCGGGGTTGAACCAAGTGCTGACTCAACACCTCAGACTGCCACCACATTGACACTGGCATGTCAGCTTCGGCCTGCAGAGCGATTGAGAAGATCAACTCTGCAGTTCCTTTAATATCACCCTACAAGCGAAAACATTTTAATGCTTTAACTGCGGTTTTGTACTGATTCTGAGCAAAGCAAACACGCCGGCAGAATGTCACCATTGGTTGAGATCAGGAGATGAGATATTCAACAGTTTGCTGATCTTACTGACACTTGTACGCATAATGATTCGAATAGGAAATGGGGTTGGGAGGCAGATTCTGAATTAACAAATTAAACAGGAAAGTCTCCAGGTGCTGTGATTGGAGTTGTCAGAGATTCTGTTGACACCGTGGTTGTGAAAAACCACACAAATGCTGGAGAAACTCAGGAGGTCAAACAGTGCCTTTATGTACCAACGGCAGAGAATCAGAGCCGACGTTTCGGTCTTGAGCCCTTCATCAAGGTGTGGGGGAACATGAGAGATGTCTGAACAAAAAGGGAAGGGGGGTGATGAGGGTGAGAGGAGATAGGTGGAGGGGGGAGGACCTCAGGAAGGGGGAAGGAATCTAATAATGTCTGTCCATGGCTTTTCTCACTACCCCACCCTGACCACCTGCAGATTGGAGGAACAGCACCTCATTTTTTATCTGGGCACTTTCCAACCCCAGGGCATGAACATTGAGTTCACTGCATTCCACTAATCAGCTTGCCTTTCCCACCCCCACTTTAACTTGTCATTCCAGTTCCTACTTCCTTTCTCTCTAGCCTAGACTCCTCCCTCCTCCCCTTTCTGTTGTCCTCCTCCCTCCTTCCCTTTCTGTTGTCCTCCCCCCTCCCCACCTATCATCTCCCACCTTCACCACCCCCCTTCTGTTTGGATATCTCTCATGTTCCCCCACACCTGGATGAAGGGCTCAAGCCCGAAACGTTGGTGATGTATCTTTACCTTTGCTACATAAAGGCACTGTTTGACCTGCTGAGTTTCTCCAGCATTTGTGTGTTTTTTCTGTGATTGTAGTTTAATCACTGTGCGGCTTTCACGCAAACAGACAAACTACTGACATGGTCTTTGCCCTCAGACAGCTCCAAGAAAAGTGCAGAGAACAAAACAAAGGACTCTACATCACCTTTGTTGACCTCACCAAAGCCTTCGACAACGTGAGCAGGAAAGGGCTTTGGCAAATACTAGAGCACCTCGGATGCCCCCCAAAGTTCCTCAACATGGTTATCCAACTGCACAAAAACCAACAAGGTCGGGTCAGGTACAGCAATGAGCTCTCTGAACCCTTCTCCATTAACAATGGCGTGAAGCAAGGCTGCGTTCTCGCACCAACCCTCTTTTCAATCTTCTTCAGCATGATGCTGAACCAAGCCATGAAAGACCTCAACAATGAAGACGCTGTTTACATCCAGTATCGCACGGATGGCAGTCTCTTCAATCTGAGGCGCCTGCAAGCTCACACCAAGACACAAGAGCAACTTGTCCGTGAACTACCCTTTGCAGACAATGCCGCTTTAGTTGCCCATTCAGAGGCAGCCCTTCAGCGCTTGACATCCTGTTTTGCGGAAACAGCCAAAATGTTTGGCCTGGAAGTCAGCCTGAAGAAAACTGAGGTCCTCCATCAGCCCCCCCCACATCTCCATCAGGCACACAAAACTCAAAATGGTCAACCAGTTTACCTATCTCAGCTGCACCATTTCATCAGATGCAAGGATCGACAACGAGATAGACAACAGACTCGCCAAGACAAATAGCGCCTTTGGAAGACTACACAAAAGAGTCTGGAAAAACAACCAACTGAAAAACCTCACAAAGATAAGCGTATACAGAGTCGTTGTCATACCCACTCTCCTGTTCGGCTCCGAATCATGGGTCCTCTACCGGCATCACCTACGGCTCCTAGAACGCTTCCACCAGCGTTGTCTCCGCTCCATCCTCAACATTCATTGGAGCGACTTCATCCCTAACGTCGAAGTACTCAAGATGGCAGAGGCCAACAGCATCGAATCCACGCTGTTGAAGATCCAACTGCGCTGGGTAGGTCACGTCTCCAGAATGGAGGACTATCACCTTCCCAAGATTGTGTTATATGGCGAGCTCTCCACTGGCCATTGTGTCAGAGGTGCACCAAAGAAGAGGTACAAGGACTGCCTAAAGAAATCTCTTGGTGCCTGCCACATTGACCACCGCCAGTGGGCTGATATCGCCTCAAACCATGCATCTTGGCGCCTCACAGTTCGGCGGGCAGCAACTTCCTTTGAAGAAGACCGCAGAGCCCACCTCACTGATAAAAGACAAAGGAGAAAAAACTCAACATCCAACCCCAACCAACAAATTTTCCCCTGCAACCGTTGCAACCGTGTCTGCCTGTCCCGCATCGGACTTGTCAGCCACAAACGAGCCTGCAGCTGACGTGGACATTTACCCCTCCATAAATCTTCGTCCGCGAAGCCAAGCCAAAAAGAAGAAAGAAAGAGTTTAATCAATGGTGGTAGGCTGAGTAGGTTTAAGCCTTAGGGCCCGGAAGGGAGGGGGTGGCCAAGAGCAATAAAAAGGTCTAATTAATATTTCAGTACTTTTACATCTTTTTTTTCATATCTGGAATATTACAAATACTATTTTGTTTTCTAAATTAGGCTCCAAACATATAAACATTTAGAAGTAATGCTTTTAGGACTTCGTACTACAGCTGTAAGATTGTGTTTACCATGACGTTATTCATCACGAGTTGGTGTTAACTGGTTAAAGACTAAGGAGTGAAGCTTGTTGGAACCTTCCTGTGTTGTCCACTTATCACATTTAGAGAATATATTGTGGTAAAATTTAGCTAATTGAACTTTGGAATAATAGACCTTAGGGACTACTTTAAATTGTAATAAGGAACATCTAACAGAGAGAGAGGATGAATGTACATTTTTCAAAATAGACTCCCATGTATCTTCATTAATAGTTGTTGAAAGTCATGTTCCCAAACTTATAACTTTGTTATAAGTGAAGATAAAAGTCTTTCTGGAAGGGGTTGGG
Organism: Narcine bancroftii; assembly: GCF_036971445.1. Lineage (NCBI taxonomy): Eukaryota > Metazoa > Chordata > Chondrichthyes > Torpediniformes > Narcinidae > Narcine > Narcine bancroftii. Next base: position 155,497,869 of record NC_091470.1, read on the forward strand.
TGGGAGAGAATAACAGTCACTGCGAAATCAGTAGACGCTTGGGAGCAGGTTCGCAATCCAAATGGAGAGGGGAGTTGTGGTTGCCTGGCAAGGGACAAGGGGCAGCTCAGAGAGTGGGGGGACATTTGGGGTTAAGGGAATTTTAGATGTGGGAATAGTGGAAATATTTTATGTTTTAGAAGTGTTGTCTTACAGTGCGTTCAAAAAAAAACAGAAATGGATATGGGGGAAAGGTGATGATGAGAAAGCGAAAATGAGAGGCAAACAAAGTATGAAATGGCCATGTTGAACTATATGACTATAAATATTAATGGAATACATAACCAAATCAAAAGGAAGAGGCTGTTAAATTTACTGAAGAAAGAATAAATTGATATAGCATTCATGCAGGAAACACATCTAACTGAAGTGGAACACAAGAAATTAAGGAGAGACTGGGTAGGGCACGTAACGGCAGCATCATATAATTCAAAAGCCAGAGGAGTAGCTATATTAATCAATAAAAATGTACCAATCAAAATAGAGAAGGAAATAATAGATCCAGCAGGGAGGTATGTAATGATAAAGTGTCAGATATATTCAGAATTTTGGAATTTGCTCAATATATATGCACCTAATGAAGAGGATCAAAAATTTATGCAAGATAACTTTTTGAAGATTGCAGATACGCAAGAGAATATACTGATAGGAGGGGACTTTAACCTTAATTTGGACTCAAAGATGGATAAAACTGGACAAAAGACTAGCAGAAAGAACAAAGTAACCAAATTGGTGGTTAAATCGATGCAGTAAATGCAACTTTTGGATATATGGAAGAGACAACACTCAAAGGAGAAGGAATACTCATATTATTTGGGTAGACATAAAACATACACAAGGATAGACCTCTTCCTGTTGTCAGCCCACATCCAAGCGAGAGTTAGAAAAACGGAATATAAAGCTAGATTATTATCAGATCACTCACCCCTGATATTAGCAATAAAGCTGGAGGACATCCCACCGAGAACGTAAAGATGGAGATTAAACTCCATGCTACTTAAAAGACAGGATTTTAGAGAATTCATTGAGCGCCAAATTAAAATGTACTTTGAAATAAATATGGAATCAGTGAAAGATAAATTTATACTATGGGATGCAATGAAAGCGTTTATCAGAGGGCAGATAATAAGATATGTAACTAAGATGAAGAAGGACTACAATCAGGAAATAGAACAGCTGGAAAGGGAAATAGCAAGTACAGAAAAAGAATTAGCAACAAGGGAAGATACAACAAAAAGAAGAGAATTGGCAGACAAAAAAATAAAATACGAAACACTACAAATGTACAAGGTGGAGAAGAACATAATGAAGGCAAAACAGAAGTATTATGAGTTAGGAGAAAAAATGCACAAAATACTAGCTTGGCAGCTTAAAACAGAACAAACTAAAAGAACGGTATTGGCATCAAGGAAAAAGGACAAACAAATTACATATAACCCAACGGAGATCAATGAAAACTTCAAGGAATTCTACGAGCAATTATATCGAACTGAGAATGAAGGGAAAGAAGACAAAATAGATGAGTTTCTAGCTAAAATTGAACTACCGAAATTGCAAGAAGAGGAGAAAAACAAATGAATAAAATCATTAAATAGAGGAAATACAGGATATATTAAAAAAAACTACCGAACAATAAAACGCCGGGAGACGATGGACTCCCAATAAAATTCTATAAAACATTTAAAGACTTATTAATTCCTCCTCTCCTGGAAGTAATGAACCAGATTGAAGAAACACAAAACATGCCAGATTCATGCAAAACAGCAATAATTATAGTAATACCAAAGATGGGGAAAGATCCACTAACACCAGCATCGTATAGACCAATATCTCAACTCAACACAGATTATAAGATAATAGCTAAACTATTAGCAAATAGATTGGCCGACTGTGTACCAAAAATAGTAAAACTAGATCAAACTGGATTTATTAAAAGATGAACAACGGACAATATCTGGAAGTTCATTAACTTAATCCATGCACTGCAAGAAAACAAGGCGTCAACAGTGGCCGTTGCCTTAGACGCAGAGAAGGCCTTTGATAGAGTAGAATGGAATTATGTATTTAAAGTACTACAGAGGTTCAACCTACCAGAGAAATATATTAATTGGATTAAAGCATTATATAAGGGACCATTGGCAAAGATGACAGTAAATGGATAAATATCAAACCAATTTAAATTAAGTAGGTCAACTAGGCAGGGATGTCCACTATCTCCCTCACTGTTCATGTTAGCTATAGAACCATTGGCAGAACTGATAAGAACAGAAAATAAAATAAGAGGGATAAAAATAAAAGAGAAAGAATATAAAATCAGTCTAGTTGCAGATGACGTCATAGTATACGTAACAGAACCAGAATTATCAATAAAAGAATTACATAAGAAATTGAAGGAATGTGGAAAAGTATCGGGGTACAAGACCAACGCAAATAGAAGTGAAGCGATGCCAATGAATAATGTGGATTTCACAAAGTTTAAGAAAGAATCACCATTTAAATGGCAAACACAGGCAATCCGATATCTAGGTATTCAACTATATAATAATCTAGGCCATCTATACAAATTAAATTATCAGCCATTAATGAAGAAATTACAAGACGACTTAGAACATTGGAAAGATTTACCACCAACACTGATAGGAAGGGTAAATTGCATTAAAATGAATATCTTCCCAAGGATACAATACCTTTTTCAATCCTTACCAATTCACCTAACAGAGAAATTCTTCAAGGGGTTAAAGAAAATAATAAGGAAATTCTTATGGAAAGGGGGAAACTGAGGATAGCCTTAGATAAATTAACAGAATGGTACAAACAAGGGGGCTTACAGCTACCAAACTTTAAGAATTATTATAGAGCAGCGCAATTAACATAGGAACAGGAGTAGGCCAAAGATGGCCCATCCAGCCTGCTCTGCCATTCAATACGATCATGGCTGATCTAATTTATGACCTAACTCCACCTACCTGCCTTCTCCCCATATTCCTTAATTCCTCTATCATGTAAAAATTTATCTAACCGAATTTTAAATATGTTTAATGAGGCAGCCTCAACCACTTCCCTGGTTAGAGAATTCCAAACATTCACTACTCTCTGGGAAAAACTATTTTTCCTCATCTCTGTCCTAAATCTACTCCCCCGAATCTTGAGACTGTGTCCTCTCGTTTTAGTTTCCCCAGCCAACTCAAAAAACCTTCCTACATCTATCCTATCCATACCCTTCATAATCCTATGTGTTTCTATAAGATCTCCTCTCATTAAGATACCTATCAGATTTTTATCAAACAAGGGAAAAACCAGATTGGGCCAGATTAGAGCTAGATAAAATAGGGGAGAAGGTACCTGGACATATACTATATAAGTGGGATGAAAAATTGGTGCAACATAGGAATTCACCAGTATTGCACCATCTGCTCAACATTTGGAAGAAGATTCACGTAGAAAGGAATAAAATAAATTATCAACTACCAAAATTAATATTGATACAAAATCAACTAATCCCTTTCACAATAAATAACCTTTCCTTCAGAGAATGGGAGAGAAAAGGGATCAAAAGAATAGAAAATTGTTTTTCGGGAAATAAATTATTATCTTTTGAACAAATGAAGGACAAATATAATATAACTCACGATACAATGTTTGCATACCACCAACTGAAAACCTACTTGAAGGACAAATTAGGAAACTGTCCGAGGTTACCAGAAGGAAGCAATTTTGAATATGTGACTACAGACACAATGATAATTAAAAGATTTATAACAAACATGTGCATCAAACTGCAAGAGAAAGAGAAAGAGGAAATAAGCTGTAAACCCAAAAAAAAATTGGGAACAAGATCTAAACATAAAGATAAAGAATGAAACATGGGAAAAGCTATGCTCCGAAACTATGAGAAATATAATAAACACGAGGTTACACATGATACAATATAATTGGTTACACAGGCTATACACCTCGCCCCAAAAGTTAAATAAATGGGACCCAACAGTATCAGATAGATGTTTTTGCTGTAAGAAGGAAACGGGAACAACAGTGCATGCAATTTGGGCATGTGAGAAAGTGGAAAAGTTTTGGGAAGATCTAAATCAGGTATTAAATAAAATCACAAAAAGCCACATACCAAAAAATCCAGAGATCTTTCTTCTAAGTAATGTAAGAAGTAAAGAACTTGGACTCGATTTGGATGGAGCACAAAAAAGATTTATTATGATAGCCTTAGCTGTAGCAAAAAAATGTATAATGTCAACCTGGAAATCAGAAAATAGCCTGAGAATACAGCAATGGTACATAGAAATGAATAAATGTATTCCATTGGAAAAAAATAACATATAATTTAAGAAATAACATCACAGTATTCGAACAAATTTGGGAACCGTACATGGAACACAACAGAGAAGTCCTACCGCGGACTTACACCACCTAAAATGACAGAAGGAGAAGAAAACGAAATGAACTGACCCAGTGTGTAAAAGTAGATGACACAAGTTTCTTGTTTATTTTCATTGTGTGATGACATTGTTTAATGGGTTTAATGTATCATATATGTTGAATGTTGAGTGGGTGGGGAGGTGGGGGTGAAGGAGGGAGGGAAGGGAGGGGGGAAAAAAGGGGAGAAAATGACACTGTGTATATTCAAGAGGGAAATGTTTATGTGTATTTTGGTCAATATTGTTCATAGAGTGAAAAATAAAAAAAATGTAAAATTAAAAAAAACAAATGGCGTTGCGGTCTTCCAGTGGGAAACGGACCGGATGGTGGACCAGAACAGGCTGACTGCTACTTTCCCGTATCTGGACAACGTCACCATCTGGCCATGACATGGAGGATCATGATGCCTACCTTGAGAAATGTTTTCAGACCGCGATTCGACTGAACTTGACCTACAATTTTGACAAGTGTGTCTTCCGGACTACACGGCTCACAATTCTAGGTTGTGTGGTGGAGAACGGGGTGGTCATGCCAGGCCCTGACCGCATGTGTCCCCTCATGGACTTGCCCCCCCCCCCCACACCTAGAAGGCACTCAGACACTGCCTGGGATTTTTCTCTTACTATGCTCAATGGGTTCCACACTATGCCAACAAGGCACGGCCACTCATCAAGACCACTTCCTTCCCCCTGTCAACCGAAGCCAGAGCGGCCTTTGACCACATCAAATCGGACATCGCTGCTGCAACGCTGCACGCCATCGATGAGTCCATCCCAATCCAAGTTGAGAGTGATGCGTCCAACTTTGCACTGGCAGCCACTTTGAACCAGGCAAGCCGGCCTCCAGGGTCCTGAGAGCCTCTGTCAAGAAGGGGGCCCAGGCTATAGTCGAAGCAGTACGTCATTGGAGACACTACCTCACTGGCAGGCGCTTTACACTGCTGACCGACCAAAGTGCGGTCTCCTTCATGTTTAGCAATACCCAGCGAGGTAAGATCAAGAATGACAAAATCGCCAGGTGGAGAATCGAGCTCTCCACCTTTAATTATGATATACTGTATCAGCCTGGCAAACTCAACAACCCTCCATATGCGATCTCCAGGGGGACTTGCGTCAACATACAACTGGACAGACTGCGGAGACTCCATGAGGAGCTGTGTCATCCAGGGGTCACTAGGTTCGCGCACTTTGTCAAAGCTCGCAATCTGCCCTACATGGTCAAGGAGATTCATTCCATGACCCGAGCCTCCCCGGTGTGCGCTGAGTGCAAGCCCCACTTATTCCATCCGGAGAACACCCACGTCATCAAAGCCACCCACCCCTTTGAGCGTCTCAGTGTGGATTTCAAGGGGCACCTACCGTCGACCAACCATAATACCTACATCCTTACGGCCATCGACGAGTACTCCCACTTCCCATTCGCTGTACCCTGCTCGGACATAACTGCCTCCTCAGTCATAGAGGCCCTGCACACCATCTTCGGGTACCTCAGTTACATCCTCAGTGACGGGGTCCTTGTTTATGAGTGCAATGCTGCGGCAGTACCTTCTGGAGCATGGTATTGCTTCAAGCAGGACCACCAGCTATAACCTACCTGTCGAAAGAGAGAATGCCACTGTCTGGAAAGCGGTTATGCTTGCCCTCCAGTCCAAAGGTCTCCCCACCTCTCGCTGGCAGGACGTGTTCACTAGTGCCCTACACTCCATCCGCTCCCTCCTATGCACCGCGACCAATGCCACCCCCCCATAAAAGGATGTTCTCTTTCCCAAGGAAATCTGAATCGGGAACAACCATACCGGCGTGGCTCATGGTTCCTGGGCCGGTCCTCCTACGACGCCACGTTCGGTCCTCAAAGAACGACCTCTTGGTTGACCGAGTGACTCTGCTCCATGCGAACCCACATTATGCCCACGTTGAGTACCCGGACGGGCAGGAGGACACAGTCTTGGTAAGGGACCTAGCCCAAGCCGGATCAGGCGCAGCAGTGCTTTCAACCCAACCTCCCCCAATTCCTTCTCCCCCAGGTCATGTGCTTGAACAGAGGGACTAGCACCATCCCACCAGCTCAGGCCAGACTGTCGACAATGCCGTTGGGGAATTGAGCGAAGCAGTGGCTGCACCCTACGAGCCTGCCGATCACCGACTCCGGCGACTCCAATCCTGGCACCACGGCGGTCCTCCAGTCCACGGTCACAGTGGCCCCCTGACCGGTACAGCCCCTAACCTCCATACACCCTGGGATTGGTTCTTAAAGAAGGGGTGAATGTGATAGCACAGATTCTATCACCCATGTGTATATGTACATATTGTAGTGTAGGATGAATGTGATTGGCTGAGAGTGTAGCCACACCTACTGGCAGGTCTTAAAGGATTGCTCCTGCCAGAATAGGTCATTCAGGACTGATCGACCTACTTGTGATATCCTCCAGTCTTTTAGTTAATAAAAGCCTTGGTTTGGATCGACAAGTCTTTGGTTCTTTCGACACGCTCTACAATACCTTCATGAGAGGAGGAGACCGGAAGCCTCATGGAAATCAAGGCCTTCTGCAAGTTAAAGTGTTTTGAGACTATGGTCACGACCAAATATCTTCTCCATTTATTCCTCCGTACATGATTGCTATCCAACAATTTGCCAAGTGTTGCTGCATGTTAGTTATGGGTTAACAAATTATGAATAGAAGTGAACTTAATGTAATTACAAGTGAACAACCCCCCCCCCGCTCCCCTACTTATAATATGAATGTAAGTTTATTGATGAAGCCACTTAGGTGCCCAAGACACTTGCCAGTTTTACACTGGGGCTGAGAGACTGGCTCCAGATAACAGGCGCTGACAATGTCTGAAAACTATTTGATCATTAAGCATTGTTAATCTTGCTTAGCATGTGTTTTTTCCCAAAATATGTAATCTTGCGATTATAGGTGTCCTTGCAAAGAAAAGCAATTTTGGTCCAGACCATTAGGCTGAGTAAGATGAAGCATAAGGGCTCAGAAGGTAAGGAGGCCCATCTGTTGAAGCATACTTTGGGTGAAACCGTCTGAGGCTGGCTCTATGGACTTTCATATAATTGATCGGATTGGTGATGAGGAAGTGGATAGGGCAAGAGGTGTTGCTGCAGGGATGTGAATCCACAGTGAACAATGCTCTGATATGAGTGGCTCGAATGAAAGCTGCAACTTCTCCAAGCATTCCTTGACTCTTCCGCGCAGAATTTAACCCAGTCTATTTCCCGGTTCAAAAAGGTCACGATGCACAAAATATATCAGATGGGAGGGAGTAATTGTAATGGTATGGATTGTATGTAGTCATTGGCTGGAAAAGGCACGGGCTGGGGCACCCCCTGATGACACTTTCTCCATGACTCCTCCCCTGTGGCCTAGGCCATAAAGGTCGAGCCACCTCTCCGTTCCTTGCACTTCCCAAGCTTGGATCTGGACCAGCTCAAGTCTTATGTACAATAAAGCTTATCATTCCCCTCAGTCTTTGTCATTATTGGGGAAACTGGTCGTGCCCAACAGTAATCACAAAGTGCCTATGTTGAAGGAAGTTGAGCATTGTAACTGGCTTTCAGAGAAAGGATTTACTGGGACACGAAACTTCACTTGTGAAACCTAAAGCCATTGCTTTATGCCTGATTCAAAGCAAACATAATAAATTCACAATCATTGGTTTTACTCAAGATTGGTGAAGATAGGGGGGTGGGGGGGTTTCTTTTTTCTTTTTTTTTATATATATATATAAAAAAGTTATGTTCATGTTTAATTGCTAAAATGTCATATATTATTTGTTTTTTGAACAAATAAATAATGTTTTAAAAAAAAGATTGGTGAAGATAAAGAACAAAGAGCACACTGAACTCTGGCTGCCAAAATTAATGCTGCTCATTAAAAACATACCTATGATTCTCATTGATGAGAATAATGTAAAGTCGAAATGAACCCTGTAGTATTATTCAGAATTGACAGGCATTTTGTTATTTTTCTTAAAATTCCATTTTGTCTGACCTTTGTTCGAGAGCCATTTGTCCTGTCCCTGGGGAGTGGAGGGGTGACAGGGTAGGGGCCCTTGTTCAAATGCTTCCATTCGACTGAGTCAGGGACATCTCCCTTCCGAGCAGGATGGGGGACAGCGACCTTTCCCTGCCCAGCTGGACGGGCCCACTGCTTTAACATTTCATTGAAATAGGCAGGGATAGCAAAAAAAGGTAACACATTAAATTAATTGTTGGATTTATATAATATTAAACTAAATTAGTGATTTTTCTTCAAATAATACAACCAAAGATGATAGGGATTGTTGGAACTTTAATATGTCTATGTTTTTAATCATTGTTGTATTGTGATTTTTGCATAATCAAGTTTTATTAATAAATTAAAACCTAATTTGTTCCTTGGCTGCAGGGATATTTGGTCTGTTATTATTTGTGTGACAGTGGTAATTTATAAATTGTTTTGAATGAAATCTCAGCAGAACAAAAGGGAGAAGCTGATCTCACCTTTTTTTAAATAGAGTTGTAAAATCAAAATTCTGGAGGAGGAGCTCAGCCAGTCTCGCACCGTCTGCAGGAAGTAAAGATGTTTTTTTACCTTTCTTCAAGGTATCTTTACCTTCAGTAGACACTTCAAAACTGGCTGAGTTCCTCCAGCATTTCTTGTGTTTTACCACAGTTATGGTGTTGGACAAAGGGTGGGGGCTGTGGGGCGGGGATGCAAGGTTGGGGTGGGGGGGTGGGTGTCTTTACTAAAGCTCAGCTTTGGGCCTGGGTGGTTGTTAATCTGCCACAGATCCAGATATACAGTACTTCTGAAAATGTGATGATAAACTTTTTTGAACTAGTGGACAAGGTGTTCCTACAGATCTTAGGATAGGGAATGCCTTGTGGTTTGGCATGAATTTCATTATTTCAACAATGCAATTATGGAAGCAATTCACTCTACATTGAGATTTATGATGAACTGAGACAAGGCTTTTCATTTCCCAATATTTATTGGTTATCCAATAATTTGTTTCATGTGGATCAATTTAAATAGAAAACAGAAATAAAACTTTAATAGTATCACCCTTTCCTCATGCTTTACATCCCTAACAATTCTCGTGCAATTATGTATAACTGCCAGAAGTGTAAATATATAATGTAACTTTAACTGAGTGGCAAGCAATGTTATGAAAATAATGTGATAGACAATGTTACTGAAATTTATCTAAATAATGTAACTATGAAGAACAACTTAACAAAAATAACAGACATAAGAAATAGGAGCTATCTGGCCCGTCGAGCCTGTGCAGTTTGAACCATAGAACATTACAGCATAGAAACAAGCTTTTCGGCCCTTCTAGTCTGTGCTAAACTATTCTGTGTAGTTCCACTCACCTGCACCCAGTTCTGGCCAATTCAATGCAATTTTCTACAAAAAAGTGAATTCTGGAATTAATTTGGGAGCCACTATTGTAGATGCAGGAGAACAGCTTTGGGTTAATTGTTCTTACACTTGCATTTCAATACAGGATGTAATATGTTAAACATTCCCCACTTTCTTCTCTAATGCAGGGCAACTAGATTACTTTACTTTCATGTTGGAATCATATATAAATTTAACATGATATCATATTTAACAAAGAAAAAAAAATAAAACCACTACCCTACCCCCTGTACCACACAGCCCCCAAAAGCAGAGACAATTCCTATGGAAAAGGGGCCAATTCCATTATCAACCTGGTAATAAATCAAAATTCAGGCAAGGCACAATTAAATAAACAAAAGCAGTATTAAAATAATGAATCCAATGTAATTGGAATTATAAAACATGAGAAATAGTATGCAATCTGATCCAAACAATATCTTTTAAATTCATTCATGGGAAAAAGGACTTGTGGCCAAAACCATTCGTCTGAGTTGCTCTTGAGAAAGAAATTATGAAATAGGTGTAAATGATGATAGTTGCAGCAAGCAAGGTAACTACAATAGTGAAGCAGTATAATGAAATCAATGTGACAAAATCATCGTTGACATCCTTTTCTCAATTTTAGTTATTCATAGATAATATCACATCATACTCTTGATTCCAGTGATATCTTTAATAAGCTGTTCCATTACAAGTGGAAGAAAACAGAGTGAAATAAAACTGCAAAGAAGTGGACGTATGGAATCAAAGAATTGACCAGTTTCTCCATGGTGCAAATTCAGGATATTCTTGAGACAGGTTAATATCGGGAGAGCTCATTCTGCCTATCACCAGGGATCAATATTGACTTGATGCCACCTGACAATACAGGAGATTGAGTGAAATTCATTGCATTTTCTCTATATCACATATTTTCTAATGTTACAGGAAATAACCTGACAAAATCTCACATGTAAAAGTATCAGTGTGTTTGAGTTGCAGGATATGAATCTCACTTGAATATAAAGCAAAATAAAAGCAGGTTATTTTTCATGCAGTTCCTATGGTGTGTCTGTTCTTCATCAATCTGCTGATTGTGTCCAATATTTGTAAATTTTAACATTTTCTGATTAATACACAAAGATAACAAGGTTGTGAGCATTTGGGAAAGGATTCTTGAGTCAAGCTAAGACAGAAATAACTTAATGTATTTAGTATTCATATTTGTTAAATATAAAAGTTAACATGCTGTTCTTTCAGAACAGCAGTTTCCCAAAGGATCACAGTTTATTGGTTTCAACACTAAAGGTTGTTCAGCATGTGCAGTAAGTGAATGTAACTGGATGCCATGCTTCATTCAAATATTAATAAAAACAAAGAGAAAAACAACTCTGCTTTCCCCTTACATTGTTTGAATGTCAGCCTGTTCTGACTGTTCCATAACTAAATATCCTTCCATGATCATTGAGTATTATTGTGGAAAAGAAGTCATTTGACCACCAGACTGGAGGAGGTGGTCTCTTTCCTCCCCAACAAACCTGGTGGTAATTATTATGAATCTGATGTTAGCCGATGAATGAATGCATTTGTGTTATGTGTGCAACTCCTTTATTCACCAGATTATCTTGGTCTGATTTGATTAGGGAAAGTATTTAAAAAATGCAGTGTTTCTGATTCAGAAGGAATCCTGGTTTTCAGATGAGAGCAAGGTAGAACTCAACAATATAGCAGTTCACACACAGTCAAGCAGTCTAAAGGTCAAGATTCACATTCGACAAACAGTCACTTAGGAAAAGTGCCAGCAGATACAGGATCCATGGAGACTTGTCAAAATGGATGGGATATAAAATTAGGCTGATAGTTTCAGCAGAATTAACTACATGATTAAAGTTGATTGAAGGTTGGACTGCAGCCAAATTTTACTTTCAAACCCTGATTCTATTACAGTCAGAACGAAAAGTTCTCTAGTGTGCATTTGTTGAACTGGAGAGATGCTTTTTGTATCTTAAATTGGCAACAATTTCATAATATTATACAAAGGGTAATTGTACCATTAAAAACACAGGTAATTTTCTGAAGAAGATGGGAGGTGGAAGCAGATTGAGGGTACGGTGTAGAAATGTGAAGGTAATGTAATGTTATCATTAGTAGATTCAAGACATTATTACTGCAGATGGTGTTAGCCACCTTTTATTCTAAATGACACAGATAATTTTTATAAAATATAGCATACAAATTAAAATGTTTAAAGAACATTTGGACAGGTTCATGGATAGGAAAGGATGAGAGGATATGGGCAAAATGGAGACAAATGGGACTAGCTCAGGAAGACACCTTTGCTGGCATGGATGAGTTGGGCAAATATTTCTTTGTTTTATAACTATGGCTCCAAACATTTATTTTAGCATTAGACATAACAGGCAGAAAGCGACTATCAAAATAACATATAATGGTGTATGAAGGTTATTCAATTGTAGTGATAGATATTAGGTAGCAGGCAAGAGTGGAAGCTAATGGATTAAATTAAAGTGTACCAAAACAATGGCACGGTGGTAGATTGTTACATCACCTGAGGCCATGGTGATATAAATGAGGGAAATGAATTGTTGTGATTGTATCATGGTCGTTAAATGAGGTCCTCTATCAGCATATGGAGTGCTGGGTACAAGTGGATATGTTAGTTTGGCATAAAGGATATTGAATATGATTAGGGATTTTGGATGCTTAAGTAATGGGTAACAAGTAGAAAAGGAAAGCAGAATTGCAGTAATGGGGTATTGAACATGAATGGGAAATATTCAACTGGGCAAGAAAGGCTATAGGATTATTTGACTGGAGTGATGAGATATTGGTTATTACTACAGTGTCCATTCCATGTTTGTTGCTCTGATGGAGTTTTAGGTTAATTTTCTAAGTCGGAGAATGGAAGTTTCATCATGAAATTTTACGTATGAGATGGTGATAACGGAGTGTTGGCTGATATTAGAAAAAGGGGAATGTTGATTGTTCTGGCAGTGTGTTGGGTACAGGTTTGACAGTTAATTGGGTGATTATATTCTGGCATGGTCTAACAGGCATATGTTGCAATCATCAAGATTGTAGACACTTTTAACGTTGAGATTATTTCTTGACTGAGAGCTTGGACCAAGTCAGCTAGATTCCTTCTTGTCCTTTCAGACTGCAATGAATGATCCATGCTCAGCATTGACTGAATCTGGTTCCACACATCGGCCTCGCCTTCGGGTCACTCTCCGATTCCGGTGGAACTTGGCATAACAGCGGAGACCTGGTGAAGACAAAAACGTTTTAAAGGGAAGTAAAACACAAAAGTCTGAAGACACTGTGGTTAAAGTAAAAAACACTTGCTGGAGAAACTCAGTTGGTCAAACAATTTCAAGCTTCATCACACCTTGATGAAGGGCTCAAGCCTGAAACATTGATTATGCATCTTTATCTTTGATATATAAAGTACACTGTTTGACCAGGTAAGTTTCTCCAGCATTCTATTTTTACAACGTTTTAAAGGAATTGCGGTCTTGTGTTATATGTTATTAAATTTAACTACAATTACAAAATTCATCCCCTTTCCTCATAAGCCAGTCAGGCAGTTTGTGTAGCAGTTTTTACCTTTTTAGTACATCAATGGAAGAATAAAATTTTAGTGAAGGTTGGGAGCATGAATGGGAGATGTTGAGCTGATTTCAAGAACGATGAAAAAGCAAGCCCATTGTTTGAAATTCCACACCTGTCACTTCAATGAACAGTGAATGAGTAAATGGGGAGATTACTCTTAAGGATCTGAAATCCAAGGCAGCACTCACCTTCTGCACACATGCAGTCATCATAGCACTTGTTATTGAGGCCACGGTTGTGGGCTTTACAGAAGTGCTGCCGGAGATCACAGCACCAACCTGTGGGAAATGGTACAAATAAATCACTCAATTTCATAAGGAGGCTGTCACAAGCATTCACAATTGCTAGAAAGTGGCAAACGCAAGGCAAACTCCACCCAGAACACTTCAGAAATACTTCAAATCGCAAATCTGAAAAATAAATGGAAAAGTGCTTAAAATACAACTTGGTCTGGATGCACATGATGGAGGGAGAAATTTAATGTATTAAATTACTCTCATCTTTGTTTCACTCTTTGATTTCTATTAGCACAAACAATTCATATTTCTGGTAAACATCCTCCTATTAAATGTTGGGAACATCAAACTCATTCAGTTCCTGCTACAAACTATCTCCTTGCCAGCAACTTCATCCTTCTCTTAACACAGTTTGTTTGCAGCCTTCAGTTTCCCTATTGGACACGGAGTTGAGACTTTGATCCCTTATTTTCCAGCTCAGTAATATCACCCTTGGGTTCTTCCTCAGTTCACTTGCTCCAAAAACCCTAATCTCTGCTTTTTATGTCTACACTTATTAACTACAATGTTCTCTTGGACTGACCCACCCTCCATTATTATTATCTTATCCTGAATTTTGCTGGCTGCATCCTAATTTTCACCGATTCTCATTAACTTATTTACGGCTCTCGGTTCCACATGGCTTCTTATCTTCAAATCTCTCACAACTTTCCCAGCTACATAATCTTTTTACATACCCCTGAGGTCCTCCAGATTTTTATCTCTTGTCGATTCCCTGTCCCCTAACCATGGCATGTGTATATTTAGTTCTCTAGAAGCCACTATTTTGAATTCCCAAAGCCTTACACATTTCTCTCCTTTTTGTAAGTATTCAGTTTTGTCATGTGTCCAAATATGCAGTTCAAATACAATTTTGCCTGATTATACAAATATACAAGTTATATAGCATGGAAACATGCTCTTCAGCCCAACTTCTCCATACCAGCCAAGTTGCCAGTCTGAGCTAGTTTCATTTGCCTGTGTTGGGCTCATATCCCTCAAGATGTTTCCCATTTCAGTATCTATCTCAACATATTTTAAACATTGTAATTGTCCCTGCCTCTCCCACTTCCACTAGTAACTTATTTTACTTTGTTAAATGCAAAATTGACTCCCATTTCTTATGTTTGTTGGAAGAGAGGGGTATCCTCTTTCTCCCTTGCCATCCATTGTAGAATATACTGATATTGACAGGTGAACAGTGCATTATCTGGTCAGTGAACTGTGTCAGCTTGTGAAAAAAACCTGTATCCTTGGCAGATACAGTGAGCTGAATTTCAACATGAGCAGATTACATTGCTCCTGGGGAAGAGTTTCTGATGCTAAACTGAGATAGGAATGGTGTAGTACCTAACAGCAATGATTCAAGATGGATGAGAAGAACACTGGAAAGCTACAGAAGCCAGTAGAGAGCTTGGCACTGCAATTGGATGGAAGGGTCTGCTCACATGTTGCTGGATACATTCTAACACAAATTTCTATAATAAGGAAATTACTTTCAGAAGCAGATAGACTCTCTGCATCTTGATTGACCATCTTTACACCCAGAAGTGAATAATTTGGGCTAAGTTTGAAGTCTTATAAATTTAAATAATTAACCCACTGTTGGGAGCAAGGTTAAAAGTTACCTCAAATTTATTTATTAATTTTAGTTTCAATGTAGGTTTGAGTTTCCTCGACAGTTTGCACTTTTGCTATTGTCAATTTCTTTTCCTTCCTGAGAGTTCTGTAGCTTGAGCACTTTTAGCTTATTCATAAAGTATTTTGCTCTTCTTACATAGTCCCTTAGGGTCAAAAACAACTAACCTCCACACTGAGGAAACCAAAGAGTTATAGAAGGTTTACAGGTTCTGTTACAGGTGATGCTTTTAAATGTCAAGTGGGTGGATTGTTTATGTTTCTAAATGTCCTTTATCAGATCCCATTGTGTTGACCTGAGAGGCTTCCTTGATGTTTCATTTTGAGCAATTTAGGATTTACATGTTAATAGAAGTTCAGAATGTTTTTGAAGCATTTTCGTCCTAGATTTCTTTCATCATGTTGGACCTCAAAGGAGAGAACACCTTGCAAGAATCTGGTGTCAGGAGATAGATGAGCAAGGTTGAAGCAATGTGATAGGACATTGGATATACCTACTCTACCAAACAAATTGCTACTACTGTACTTGTGGTGCCCAGATTTTTAATTTTTTTTTTAAATTAGCACTTCCGGTCTTCCGGAAGTGCCCAGATATGAGGTCTTTCTCTGAAACTTTCTTAGTTGGCTGAAATGTGTAGTTTTATGAAGACGGTAATGATGAATATTGTCATAAATATCTGGCTTAACTGAGAGATCAAGGGATGGAAAGTCATCTACATTACCAGCATTTTATGTTGATTGATAGGGAGCTGGGGAAGATTGGTCGAAGTGTAAAACTCATCCTCTTAAGTGTTTCAGTGAAGGAGTCAATGGAAACTTATATTGTGCTCTTACACACTAGCATAATTCAGGCACTGATATTGTATTTTTTTTCTTGGCTCTGTACTGGAAGCATCAACAGTTGAATGGTTTCCCATTTGCTCCACAAATCAACTGCAGTTGAAAACTTCTTGGAGGTCTGTTGCAGGATTACAGTGAGCAAGATTGAGATGAGAGTTAATGTGATGGCACAGACTTACTTGAACTCATTTTATATTGCAATTGGATTTCAGGTGAAGGCAAATTTGAATCATTGCTTGTGTATCATCAACCAGCAGATGCATAATGAGGATGATTTTTGAGGACAGCGAGTTTGAAAATTATTCTCCTTAATCACTTGCCTGTGATTAATCTCAATCAGGCAGACGCAGCATGGTTTTAGAAAGGGAAGATCTTGTTTGACAAACTTGTTAGGATTCTTTGAGGATATAATGGGTGCGGTGGATAGAGGGGAACAGGTTGATGTTGTATATTTGGATTTCCAGAAAGCGTTTGATAAGGTGCCGCACAAGATACTTATCAGTAAGTTACAAGAAAGTGGAGTCCAGGGAAGTATATTGGCCTGGTTTGAAAATTGGTTGTCTGACAGGAGGCAGAGAGTCGGAATAAATGGGAGTTTTTCAGGTTGGCAGAGAGTGGTAAGTGGGGTGCCGCAGGGATCAGTGTTAGGCCCACAACTGTTCATCATTTACATTGATGACTTGGAGGAGGGGACAAAATGTGGTGTAGCCAAGTTTGCGGGTGACACCAAATTGAGTGGAAGAGCAAATTGTAATGAGGATGTGGAGAGTCTGCAGAGGGATATAGTTAAGCTATGAGTGGAAAAAGGTCTGACACATGGAGTACAATGTTAGTAAGTGTGAGGTTATCCACTTTGGCAAGAAAAATGCAGAGGGACTTGGGAGTGCTTGTGCATGAATCGCAAAAAGTTAGGTTGCAGGTGCAGCAGGTTATTAAGAAGGCAAATGGAATGTTGGCCTTCATCACTAGAGGAATTGAATTCAGGAGTAAGGAGGTAATGTTGCAACTGTATAAGGTACTGGTGAGACCACACACCTGGAGTACTGTGTCCAGTTCTGGTCTCCATAATTGAGGAAGGATATACTGGCTTTGGAGACAGTCCAGAGGAGGTTTACTAGGTTGATCCCTGGGATGAAGGGGTTGACTTATGATGAAAGATTAAATCATCTAGGATTGTATTCGCTGGAGTTCAGAAGAATAAGAGGAGATCTTATAGAAACATATAGGATTATGAAGGGTATGGATAGGATAGATGTAGGAAGGTTTTTAAAGCTGGCCGAGGAAACTAAAACGAGAGGACACAATCTCAAGATTCAGGGGAGTAGATTTAGGACAGAGATGAGGAAAAATAGTTTTTCCCAGAGAGTAGTGAATGTTTGGAATTCTCTAACCAGGGAAATGGTTGAGGCTGCCTCATTAAACATATTTAAAATTTGGTTAGATAAATTTTTACATGATAGAGGAATTAGGGGATATGGGGAGAAGGCAGGTAGGTGGAGTTAGGTCATAAATTAGGTCAGCCATGATCGTATTGAATGACGGAGCAGGCTCGATGGGCCATTTTTGGCCTACTCCTGTTCCTACTTCCTATGTTCCACTCTTGATTGACACCATCAAAAGCTGAGCAAGGTTTAAAAAAAACTACATAGCGATTGATGCTATTTCTTACATTTAATTACAATGAAGGCCATGTCCATCTCTTGATAGACAGATTTTACATTGCAACTGAGACGAGCTTCTGTCTCAGAGAACAGAATGAAGGCTGATAAGATTTCCTTCATAGATCCAGGAATGATCACAAGACAGACATGTGACATGCGTTTTATAACTGTTTCATTCGGTGCCTCCAGTGATTATACAGCAGCTGTGTGGAGATGGCAGCAGAACAGAGAATGTGCATAAGGCAGAGCACAGCAGTGCCCTATCCAGTGTTCCTTTGTTCCTCGCTTGAGTTGGTAACTCCAAGGTGCCAATATTTTGCTGCCTGCAGCATTTGCAGTTAATACCTCCTGCTCTCCAACTCATTAGATTACTGTGTTCAACAATTAATCTTAATGAATCTCCCACTGGATTTCTCAGTCTTTGTTGCAATTAACTGCATAGAATTTAGAGGGGATGTTCAGAGAAAAACCTGCAGTGAATATAACTAAGTTGAATGAAGAAGTGCAGAATTAACAAGTAATTAAATTAAATCTTTCAGGGTTCTTGTTGATATGTTCTAAGGCACTATAAGACTTCACCATATAACCTTTGATCCAATTACATACAAAACTAATAAATTTCCATTTACATGGTGCCTCCAGGATGTTCACAGCCAATTTGATACTGAAGGAAATACAGCAGCCAATTTGTGTACAATGTGGCCCCAAGATCAAGGTTTGGTCAGAATTCTTCCAACCAAATCACATGACTTTTACATACATATATGATAGCCTTCAGTTTTGTACCTTTGATATTGTTAGATTCTCACTCTACCTAACCAGTGCTGAAGATGAGAAGCTACTAATGAACTTAGTTGCTACCAACAAAGCTAATTGTTTGTGTCTCCTTTACTTTCCAATTCCTGACACTTCAGTAGGAAGCAACATGAGGACACATTCATAACTAAACAGCAAAAAATTGCCATGATGCCAGAGTCGTCTGCAGATTAACTGTATTGTTCTAAGTCACAAACATCACAACTGCAGACTTGTACATTTCCAGAAACCAGTACTTTCACTAATTAATGTGATTAACTGATTTGTTTGCCTTTACAATAATAGTCATTTAAGATACAATTAGAAGATGGATAGATTTCTGGCTGTAACAATGAAATTCTTGGACATTATTAAAAAAAAGTACGAGTGAGGATTAAATCTTCAAACTAGTTAAGAATTATGAAGATACCAGGCAGGCAATCGAGGTGATGATCACACGGCTCAACTTCAACCAGAGACGTGACATTCCCATTACTCAGATTCTTGCTACGACGCTTGTCTGCAAATTTTAAAAAAGAACTCTTCAGAAGAACATTTCTACAAATATAGCTACTCAGATTCACAAATTCATGCTAAAAAAAAGTACATTTTGAAGACAGATTGCACAGACCAGGCTTATATACCCTCATGTACCAATGATTAACTGCGATGTTAAAGGTCATTAGAAGAGTAGATGAAGAGAAACCATTTCTTCTGGTGGAGAAGTTTGGTCAAGAGGAAACATTAAAACAGTAAAGGACTGATGTCAAGAAAAAAATATTTTCATACAGTGGATATACAGTTCTCTCTCACTTTCCAAAATAAATGATTGAAGGGGGGCTCTTTCCAACCACACATGTGCACAACCCTTGTACACTAATGCTCCCATGCCCCACATTCACATCACCATCATACTTTCATGCCTCCACCTGTTACCTTTCTTCTTTGTTGAAGGCCACATATCTGGCTTCATATCTTCATAATCTGTCCAATCAAAGAGCGTCATGTCGAGAGTGGGGTTTACCTCGGCGACAGTTCTTGCTCCGGCCTACATGAGCTCAGGTCAATGATGAGATGGACAGAGATGAGGGCAGAGGAGATAGTGAAATGAGTGGGGAATGAAGTTAGGGTGTCATTAATAGAGAAAAATTAAAAAAAATCAAGGCAATTGAGAGATAATGAAATAGCAAAGAAAGTTACAGAAATTAGAGAGAAAGAAATTATACTTTACTGATAGAGACTAGACGGGAAGAAATATTCAGAGATAAATCGCCATATAATAGTGAATTAGTAACTTGTGAATCTCAACCTGGTGAAATGATGTAATGCAGGCACTGAGAGAAAAAATGTCAGACTGACAGTAAATGCAAATGTAACCATGGCAATTTTGGAAGTTAAGACTTGGAAAATAAATATTATTTCCCCAAACTTAACTGCCAGTAAAATCTTAACTTCCATCTCTGCAACATTTATTTGTAGCCTCTATCTCTACCTGTGGAGGCTACAAATATTTCTCCACACTTTAGTTGTTACTTTACATGGTTTTGGTCTTTCTGACCTTTATAAATTTCTCTCTGTAAAATTCAGCCCTGCATTTTACCTCACAATGCCTGCTTAACATAATTCCAACCAAAACTACTCGTATCAAGTACTGATTTCAGAACCCTCAACCTTAGCTAAATCCCTCCACAGTCTCAGCCAAAGTTTTTATTTCTAAAATGCAGAGGATGCTGTTCTATACCAAAGGGATATCATAAGTGTCCAATTAATAGAATTATGATGTTAATGTGTGAGACAATGGGCAGCACAGTTAGCGTATCCAAGTGATTAGCACAACGCTGTTAATAGTGCCAGTGACCAGGGTTTGGATCCGACGCTGTAAGGAATTTCTATGTTCTCCTATGTCTGCATGGGTTTCCCCCAGGTGCTCTGGTTTCCTCCCACCATTCAAAACGATCCGGGGGTTGAAGGTCAATTGGGTGTAATTTGGCGGCATGTTCTCATGGGCTGAAAGGGCCTATTACCGTGTTGTATGTCAAAAAAAATTTTTTTAATTAAATGGAAATTGTTTGAAAAGAATTCAGTTCTGTAAATGTTTGCTTTCTTTTTTTTAAATTCTTGTTTATTTTAATAATGGAAAATTGTGATGTCTTTTTTCTGATAATCAAATTTCCAAATGACTTTGGTTTACTGCTCTGTATTAGGTCAACAATTTTACAAGATGGACTTGGGAGGTTCACACTCTCTTGAGGAGCAGATAATGAAGCCACAACATGATTTAATTGGATTACATGGTAATCCTCCCTTGATAGGATGTTTCTCCTCCATTGCACTGTGAAAAGGAGGGAAATTAGCACTTTGTTGCTCCAAGTAATGGAAGAATGACCAGGTTCATCTGGTTTACCTGTTCTCGTGCTTGATGTTTGGGCTTTACTGCTGGTGCTTCCTCCATGGTGATGGTGGTCAGCAATGAGCTGGTCACAATAGTGCTGGACATCGGTAGGGGCAAAGTGGAAACTTCATCCATCTTCTTGCTTTGTTTTGTCATATCCTTTACAGATGAGATTAATTCAGCTTCTGATATTTTCACTGGTAGGAGAGGAGACATAAAGTGACAGATTAATCAGGGGCTGTTCAAAAACAAATGACTAGCAAGGTGACAAAGATCTGCTTGGTGACAGGATGAAAGGATGGAAGAAACAGGATAAAGAGCATCTGTGGCCTGATAAGGTGCCAAGGACTTGCTGTGACACAGGAATGATAGGGTGACAAGGTAGGAGCAGGGTGACCTACTTGATGTGACTGCATCGCAAGATCTGCTATGCATTTTGTAGCTTCCAGCTTGTGTCACTGAATGGCTGTTATTTTCCCCATCACATTCAGATGGGTTGCTCACTGCTGTGAAAGCTCAAGAAAGAATTATTTGCATAATCGTCGTTTGGCATTTCCAATGTGACAGCTGGTTTAAGATTAAGGACACACTTGCCAGGATCAAAGAACCATTCAACTGGGGTAAGGCACATACCTCTACTCCCCCTACTCTTTCAGGATAAATAAGAAATTCCCAGTTGAACTTCTTCTGCTACTTTTACTAACTTAAAAAAATCAGAATATTGAGTTTGCTCTCAACCTGATCATTTGCAAACTAATGTCCTGTGTACTGCTGATCACAGGTGGATCCTTGATAATGTTCTTTAACCTGTTGAAAGTAAATATTTGGTTCCAATTTAAGCCTATCGTTCTCTCCCAAAGCTTTTCTCCATTATTAGATTAAAAACCACTCACTGACTTTTTCAGGAATTTTATTCCATTTGAACAGGCACTCAGAATTTTATCTGGGTCAGACTGACTTATCTTCAAAATTGATCACACTTTCCACAAAGCTTTTAATGACATTTCATGCAACAACCCAACTTATGTCAAATATCAGGTGTAATTTCCGAATCAGATACGAGCTCTTTTTTGCGAGTTTCTACTGGTTTCACAGAAGTTTACTTCCCAAGAGAACGCATTCAGAAGTAGAACATGTGGCTTTACACTTCTGATCATGGCAAAACAGTGGCCAAATTGGAGGCAGACTTTCTGGGCAGTGATATCCCAGCTACTGTCATGCTGTGTGGCTCCAAGGAGATTATGAATCCAACAGTTTATGATTTGGTTGCATGGTTCCTGCATTGCACTCGCCAGTGCATATAAAATATATTTTACAATGCATCTCATGAACTCTTGATGCCCAACACACCTTATATTAAATGAAATGAAGTCAGAATAGTATTTTTTCTTATTAATTTATGTGATTGTTTCAAACAAACCCAGCATTTAAAAAATGATTTATTACCCATCCCTAATTCACTTTGAGGAGGAGACATGACAGACTCCAATTGTCCAATTGTTGAACTGCAGTCCTTCTGGTCAGGGCCTCCTATTATGTTAATGGTTGGGAGTTCCAAGACTTAGCTCAGCAATGAAGAAGAAATTATGATATATTTCCAAGTCAGGATAGGAGCCTCTGCACACAGGTTCCTTGTCGTTTGTGAAGGACTGTTGAAAAAGCTTTGATGAATAAATGCAGTACATTTAATAGACGATAAACACCACCAGAGATGTGTTGGTAGTCTTGGAGTGAAAGTATAGGATGGTTGGTGGTGGCAGGCTGTTCTGAACTAAATAGTGTTGAACTTCTTCTGTGATGTTGGAACCGCACTCATACAGACAGATGGAGAATATTTCATCTTGTTCCTATAAAAGGTAAAAAGATTTGAGTGTCCGGCTATGAATAACTTGCTTCAACCTGTCCAGTTTCAGACCTTCATTTGTACTTTATTTATATAGCCACTCCAGATGTTTCAGGACACTCAATGATGGTAATACCTTTGATTGTAAGGGTAGGTGAAAATGTTGAAATGTAGCACTTAATTTTGATGTAACAAAGTCCCAAAAGCAATAAAGAGGAAATTAACATGTGCTGATTGATAGATAAATAGAATAAAATCCCCAGGGAACTCCACTAATCTTCTTTGAAATAGTCACCAGTTTACTCATAAATCTCCCTACAGATATTTTGCTGATACAGAGAGCTCATTAAGAAGTACTGGCCTACTGGTCTTTATTTAACTTTACACTGTGTGTTATCTGATATCCTTTTAATGAAGTTAATGCTGGCAAGTGCAGTGATTGTGCATGGGAATTGATTGGCCATTGGAGGTTTATTTTGGAGAGCCCATCTAATCAACCCACAGAATCCAGGTGGCAAAAAGCCTTCTCACCATGAGCTCTCGAGATACAAAGAGGACCTGAGCTTATATAAAAGTTGAAGGGCAAGATGTTTTCAATTTGTTTCAAAAGCAATTACAGAGCAGTTGTTTGACCATAAAATTAAGAGACAGAGGCAGAGTTAGGCCATTCAGCCCATCGAGTCTGCTCTGTCATTCCAGCCATGGCTGATGTATTCTTCCTTTCAACACCATTTTCCTGCCTTCTTCCCATAACTTTTAATGCCATTACTAATCAACCTATAAACCTCTGCTTTCAATCTAACCAACAGCAGCCTCCACAGCCATCAGCGGCAATAAATTGCAACAATTCACCACTCTCTGGCTGAAGAAATTTATCTGTTTTAAATGGACATCCTTTTATTCTGAGGCTGTGCTCTCTGATCTGAGACTCTCCCACGACATAGTTTGCCTCAGTTAAGATGTGCAACTCTGTTGTAGAGAATTTGGAGGCAATTTGCTTGCTAAAAACGATTATGAACGGAGTGCCAGTTACATATAAAATAGTTGGTAGAAAGTTTGTTTAAAAAATTGGTTTTCTCAGTGATCAGGGACTTTCAGCTCCGCGTGTGACTTTGCCAAATTTTCAATGACGCTCCAAATAATAGAATCAGGTAGACACAAATGTGCTCACAGAAAGCTATCTGCTATCTTTGAGCTTCTTGCCATCATTTATACCAAATTAGGCTCAAAAAGATTTTACATTCCCACCGTCGGGGCTGACCTATTCAATCACGCAAGCAGTTGAAATACAAAAGCAGTCATATAGATCCGTCTCCCTCATAATATCAGATTATTATTGAACAAAGAGGTGAGATTTTAAACAAACCATGTTCATGTTAAGTTACATTTTTCTGTCTTCTGTTTTTCCTTATGGCCTGTGGCAGCATGTGACCATGTTATATTTATTCAGAAATGCCTTACCCTGCCAATTGACATGGAATATTCAAAAGTGGGAATAAAAGAGATGCAAATAGAATGCAAATAGACCCTGAGCAAGGCTCGAACCAGAGCAGGCAGTATGAAGATGAAATGCAACAAAAAATAATTGAGGCAAAGATACGGTAGAACAGATACATCGCACCTCGCTCTGTTTCACAGAATTATGACCAACACGAAAATCTGTTTCATAAGCAATGACCTTAATTAACCATAAAATAACACATGCACTGAAGGAAAAGTAAGTCAATGCGCTCAAAAGAGGGGAGAGAATTGCAAGGAATATAAATTTAAGTAAGAGAATGAGAGAGAGCGGCCGGGTTAGATGGAATGAAGAAGAAACAAAGAGGTGAGATTTTAAACAAACCATGTTCATGTTAAGTTACATTTTTCTGTCTTGTTTTTCCTTATGGCCTGAGGCAATGAATAGTGTGAATAAAGAAAGAAATATGTGGAAAATAGCAGCATAGGGATTAAAAGGCAAAGGTTGCTTTACTGGGTTAAAAAAAAATGGGAATGTGAAAGGAAATGGATGAGGTACCAGAAGAAAGTTGCAATGGAAACAGGAAGAGATGAAGGCAGATAGACAACAATGTGTTTATAGAAACATTTTTATGTGAAATGTGCCCTAAAAGACTTAAGAAACAAGTCTAGTGAAACAAAAAATAAATTTGGATTCGTGATCAAAGCTTTGATCAAAAACATGGATTTCAAAGAATATTTTAATAAGAGTTAAAGAAATGGAGAGAAACTCCTAACAACTGTTATCTTTGTGCTTGAAGGCAGAGGCACAATGTGGGACTGGAAGGAGGAATGGGTGACATGGCTAGTGTAGCAGCTAGCACATCGTCATTACAGACCCGGGTTCAGATCTGCAAGGAGTTTGTACGTTCTTCCTGAGACCTGTGTGGGGTTTCCCTGGGTGTTCCAGTTTCCTCCCAGCCTTCAAAGAAACATACAGGGTTGGTAAATTAATTGGGTGTTATTGGGCAGCATGGGTTTCAATGACCAGAAAGGGCTTCTACTGTATGTAGTGTTAAGACTTTTTAAAATTAAATATGGTTTGAAGATTTAAATTTAGGATTAATTAAACTGGAATCAATTTCAGAGAATGGAATGAAGAGCGCTTCAAATATATTCAAACAAAACAATGCAAATTTTAACTTGGAAAGGTGAGGAGAGCAGAGGTAATGCATGAGCAGAACATGCCATGGAATAGAAAATGGGTAAAAGAATTCTGGAAGATCACAGTTCATGGAAAGTGGGAGATGTACAGATTGATCAACTGAGATGCAATATAATGGAAAGACTAAAAACAGTTGGCCAGTCTTTGGAAAACCCTTCTGGGGTTATTATTCCTGATTTTAAAAACAATTTAAAAATATTGAGACCAGAGCCATGGATATTTTAGAATTGTTATATTATATTATTTTAATTTAATCATGTTATGTTTTAAGAAATAGTTTTCTCTGGGTATTTCTAATGTCAAGAGAATATTTCAAGCTCCTAGCAGATAGTTAAAATAAAAACTTATTCATCACAACATTTCCAAGGCTATTCTTACCCTTACTATGTCGGGCTCGCTCTCTCCGATTATGTTTCTTGTGATCTCTGTTAAGTTTTCTTCCTTTATTAGCAGATTCAACTGTGCGGTAATTTTCTAGTTCTCGAGGATGAAACTGGCCACTCTGATCCACAGCTCCCTCCTCCAGGATTGCTGCTCTCTCTAGACTGTCCGTCTCTAGGCGGACAGGTGTCAGACTCTCCAATCCTACACCATCTTCATCTGGTCTGTCTCCCTCCATCACTCGGGTCACCATAGTGTTGGCTTTGTCCTTCCTCTGTATGCCATGTTTACGGCTTGGCCTCGCTAGCTCTGTCCAGGAGTCATGACTCTTTAGATCATTGCTGTTGTCAGGTGGCTGCAGTGTGCTTTTCTTATCTCTGGTATCAGCATCCAGAGCACAAACCTGGCTCAGAACATCAAAAGCCAAGATGAAGAGGAAAGGAGGCATGAGGTACCACTGTGCCATTTTCTTTGTATGATTAGGCTGGAGAAGAAACACATGAGGTAGACCAATGGATTTGATTTCAGTTGCTGATCAGGTGTTGTTTGTGCAACATTTCGGCACAAATTAATCACACTAAGCACTTTTAAGCTTTAGAATGGCCAAAGACAGTTAAAATACTTCCAATAGTTTAGATGCCAAGGAGTCTGCTTTATAACTCAGTTGCTAGAAAGGGTTTGGAATTCAAATGGTATTTAGTTCCAGCTGATGTAATTAGAATGATTATGGGAGCAATTCCAATTTGTCTTTGTGTCCCAAGGTATCAAAGTAGGGGAAATTCAACTTGTTATGTAATAATGCCTGGAGGACTCATTTTGCAGGACCAGATGGTGCCTTCAGGGAAGCAATAAGACTAAGGGAAATCACAGACAAACTGATCAACTCTATCCAGAGCATAGCTATCACACCATGGTCCGTGATATATAAAACACAAAATATTTGGAGTAGTTTCCTTCTAACACAAGGACAATAAATAACAGATGTGTTTTCAAACAAAACAGTATCGGATCATTATACAGTAATGTATAATTACTGGGCCACTTTTACTGCTGTATCAGTAAGGGAGAGGAAACTCAGATGGGGCATCTTGATCTGAATATCTAACTAGAAAATGCACATGTGCCTATGCGTAAGACAAGGACACGGGTGATTCCTCTACTGGACATATGGTGGCTGAGCTAATACATACATGGAACTGTAGTCTTTAGAAGGGGGTGGGGGAATATTGACAACAATTTCAATGTGATTGATGAACTAAGAGATTAGGCTTCACAATGACACACTCACAATATAACACTGCGCAATAGTTTTGATATCAAAATAAAAGTGTCTATTGAATATTCTGAGAGCATAAGAAATCGGAAAGGATAGTCATATTCGGAAATTTGTTTAACACTTCAATTCTTTAACTGTTATGTCCTAGCCTCCGGAGATAATCATAATTATTTGCAAATCCCAGAGGAGACATTCTCCCACCTCCCATCTGCTCCAGGACCAAACATTTCTACGATTAATTTTCAGCGACTTCCACCGTTCCCCACAACACCCAGCCCCCCGACCTCCGAAAATCCCAGTTCTCCAAAATTACCTCCACCACCGATAACTGAGCTTCAACTTCCAACCAGCCCACAGGCAATCGTGGACGGGCTCGTTGTCAGTTTCACGAAGCACTGTTTCTAAATCTTACCGGCATGTTTAGGACCACCCTCGATATCCCCCGGAGTCTGATCAAATGTTCAGAGCTCCTCCAAAGTCCAGACACCGAACGCCCTCGTGTCCAGGACCCGCACGATACCAACAAGCAACTTCTGCCCCTACAGAAATGGCTATTAAATCCTGAGCACTTCACAGGGGAGGTGGGGGGGAAGAGAGACCTTTCCCAATGTAAACAAACTACCGGCAGTCAAATCTATTAATTCACAAGCCAATTTGCTACCTTTCCCGACAAACACACCTTGGGCTCCCGCTTTTAGTTTGGAAGAAAACAATTTATGGTTAGACCCACCAACTCAGGAGAACGCGAATACGTCTGCCGACAAACAAATCCACACATTGATAAACAGGGACACACATTTTTGTGTGTGTGTAAACTCCAATAAACACAGAACCTTTTTAAAAATGGTCAAAGAGCCATTTATAATTGAGTTGCAAGAACCATGAGGAGCGACAGTCCGTAAAAAACGCGT
This sequence comes from Narcine bancroftii, assembly GCF_036971445.1. Taxonomy (NCBI): domain Eukaryota; kingdom Metazoa; phylum Chordata; class Chondrichthyes; order Torpediniformes; family Narcinidae; genus Narcine; species Narcine bancroftii. The sequence goes on from NC_091470.1 coordinate 155,526,023, forward strand.
CGTTTGGGACTGAATCTCACTGCGAGCCCGAACACTTCCCTTACCTGCACTGCCTGTGTCTCCGGCACGGACAGAACCGAAGCTCAAACACTGGGAAAGGAATAAACGGGCGCGCTCCCGGGCGCGCTCCCGACTATGATGTCAGCGATAGACAGGGGCGGACACAAACAGAAAGAATAAAGAAAAGCAACAAGAGACACAGAAAGAGAGAGAAAGAAACAAATGAAGGTATGATTCGGATTAGGTGGAGGTCTTGTCCAAACCACGGGTTCTTTGTCCGAACCTTGCGATGCAGGAGAAGGAAGTGGTTGGAAAACCGCGAGGCCAGTGCGGTTTTCTGGATGGAAAACCGATCGGGAACGTCAAGGCATTTTCAGTTTTGTGTCTGGGGCAAGTGAGGTCGCCCAGGTAGCGGGGGCAAGAACCGAATGTCTGGAATATTTTAGATGGAGACAAGTCATTTTTTTAAAAATATATTGGGAAACGAGAGAAGGGGCTGGCGCTATAAATCGTCGTTAGATTAGAGTGGACAAACGGTGGCACTGAGGTCGGACCATGCATACATGGGACTCGAATTACAGGACGATTGAAGAAAGAGGTTTGTGGGGTTAGGAATCTAATTCCGGGTGGGGGGGAGGGAAGCTAAATGGTAAACGCCAGGAAAAAAAATTCGTCCACAAAGATCAAATTGACATATAATACAAAGGAGAATGGACAATCACGGCAGTTATGCTGTAGATCCAAGATTCACTAGTGTAGATAAAGCCCAGAAACTATTCATTGGGATAGACCGGGCTATCGTGGGTGGAACTGAACAAACACCACATAATCTCTGGTTGTTCAAGTGTTCGACAGCGAAGGGACGAGATCAAGAGTCAGAACAGAGAAATAAAATCTCACGAATCGAGTTAAACAGTTTGAATGCGGTGGCAGGAAAATATTTTTCAGTCATATTGATATCACAGCAGAAAGAGAAATTGCCGGGGGATCACAGATACAGAGAGATCAGAAGAAAGTGGTGTTAAAATAAGCCGACGCGGCTCTCTGACAGTGGGGATGTCTGTTTTATGTGCCTGTGGAAAAGAAAGACAGGGAGAGAATGAAATAAAAGCAACTCAGTAGTAACTGGGTGGCAATACCTATATCCCGAACTTATTTTAAGGCTGCAGACAAATAAGTGGCACTCAGGAGGAAAATCAATTAGAGTGATCCTGAGTTTGTAGTGAGGTTGCTCTCCATTCTGCAAATCATTGAATCACGGAATGATGAGGTAACAGGGTTCTAAGATAAAGCCACCCATTCCAGGAGCTCACTCCCTGTTCCTTTCATCCAGGTTTGTGATTTATTTCCCTCAAGTATTTATCCAGTTCCTTTTTGAAGGACGCTGCTGACCCTCTCAGATTCAGATTTATTGACATCACGTGTAATCCTGAGATTCTTTTTCCCGACATCGAGGCCGAATTACTACTTATTGGTAGAACAAAAAGAACTCCACACAATGTACACATGTCAACAAATAAAGAAATGTAAACAAACTGACTGCAATACTGAGAGGGAAAAAAACAATTAGGTGCAAAGAGTCCTTAAGTGACTTCCTGATTGAATTTGTAGTTGAGTCTGATGGTGGAGGGGTAGCAGCGGTTCCTGAACCTGGTGGGGCGAGTCTTATGGAACTTATACCACTTTCCTGATGGCGGCAGCTAGAACAGAGCGTGTGCTGGGTGATATGCGCTGACGGCAGCATTCCCCGTCGAAGTTCTCGATGGTGGGGAGGTTTTATCTGTGAAATTTGCCAGGGTTTACGATGTCATACCAACTCTCCACGAACTCCTGAGGAAAGTAAAGGTGCTTTCTTCATGAAGCCATGTGTGTCTGGTCCAGGAAAGATCTGTGAGATAGTGACTCCAAAGAATTTAAATTCATCAGCCTTTTCACATTAATATTGATCTTAATAATGTTATATTTGAAAAAAAGTATTTAGTCTACAGTTCTTTTGTCAATTCCCTTAAATCTTTGAATTTGATGGTAAAACTTTTAATGGTAACATTGAAAATTAATAAAATGCAGATGCTGTAAATCTGAAGCAACACCTTCTGGAATTGGTGGGTCAGGCAATATCCCTGTCTTGAAAAAGTTAATAATTCACATTAAAGATCTTTTGTCAGAACTGGGAAAGGAGAGACCAAGTTTATTTCCAATTGCAATTGTCAGGAGAGAGATGGAGAAGACTTGTAATAGTGCAGGAGGGCATGTACAGATGGGTCAGAATGGGAATGGAATGCAGACAGTAGGAAACTCAGTGTGGTCCATGTGGAATGAAAACAGATGCTCTGTAAAGCTATCACCCAATTTGCTTCCCAATGTAAAGAAGACCACAAATATCAGTAAGTTATATTGGATTAGTAACGTGAATTACTAGTTTCACCTGGAAATTATTGTACAGTGGGAAAGAAAGGGATGCCAATACAGGTGTTATATTTCATGTGGTTGCAAGGAAAACTTTAGATAGGAATTGAAATCAGAAAACGATGGTCCGATTAGTTGCTATTTGGAGTCTGTTTATTATGTTTTAAAATCACAACTAGAAAATTAAGACAAAAAAAATTAAACGTTTTTAAATATTTAACATTAGTGCAGCACTTACAATGGAATTCCAATTGCTCTTTCCGACAAGTTTTTACTGATATTACAAAAGAGAATAAATTAGTTTTCTCTCCTTTTTCCATGATAAAATGTTTCAACGTTTGTATATAATTTTACTTGATTAATACTTTTACTTAATAAAGCTTATCAAAGTAAATCATTTTGTGACATGTCAATTTTTGTAATTCACACAAATATGCCTTCTGAAGCGCCTCCAGTATTTGCTTTGTTAAAGTTGCAACATAATTCAAATTGTTCTATTAGAATTGGGGCGTTTTCAGTGTTATTAATCCTGTTCTTCTGACCAAATATATCATTCTTTAGGTATTGTGGAGATGGCCACTCTCACAAGACAGAATCTCAGTTTTGGACAGAAAATATTTTATTTTCAAAGTGAAGAATTCCATGAACACTTCCACGTAAAGAACAAACATTTTACCAGTTGTACACTGTTGAAAATAAATTGGATGTAATATTTTTTAAACATTCTAGAAGCTTCCCATTTGGGAGAGAATCACAATCATCGAGAGTAACAACATTAGAGATAAGGCCATCCAGAGCATGCCAAAGTTATTCTATGTGGCTATTACCTAATGTAATACAATTGGTTTGGACATAAAAATTACCCAAGGAAATCATGTCTAATCCCATATCTCTCAATGCACAGGCCATTATTTCAGTATATTCTGGCTTCACAAACTGCTACAAAATTATTTCCAATTTTACCATCCTTGAAACATAAGATGTCAAAATGTAATTCAATCAAATATTTGAATGGATATGTTTTATAATTAACATTTTCCTTTGATATACTGATTGTTTTATTAACTATGCATAACTATCCATATCATTTTATTGTATTGTTTTAGTATTATAACCTCTTTATTAAAATTAACAAAAATATTTTAAAAATAAATATTTGAATCTTGCTGACCCAGTATTGCCCGAGACTGTAGGTAGGACAATCCTAAATTTGGTAGCTTATTTGTGTCAACATCTGTGGAAGCCATTACAGGTTTGAATGACCACATATTGAAGCTGGAGTTCAATCTTCCACCAACACACAATGTAAAGGTCAATGAAATGAAAGTTAAAAGTAAGTACAAAGAGTTTTGATTTTTTTTCGAGCTCGTGAATCCTTGGCCAATGTTAAACCACAACAATTTTAAATTGCCCTTGAGAATAAGGAAAGATAAGCAGTAGAGTCTCACCAGAACGTTGCCAGGAATGGAATGTTTCAGATACAAGGAGAGACTGGGTATGCTGGGTTTGTTTCCCTTGGAGCGGAGAAAGCTGATGGAAGACCTGATTGAGATTTATAAAATATAAGGAACATAGGATAGATAGTGAGGAATTTTCCCCTGAGCAGAGGTATTGATATCACAGGTAATAGGTTTAAAAGAAGGCAAAGGAGACAGAGAGTAAATTTGAGGAGGATTTTTTTTAATGCAAATATCATTGAAATTAGAAATGCACTGTTTGAGAGGCAAGAGATGTCAATACTAATCACAGAGCACCAGTGACATAGGGATTACTTAAGGTGGTATGTGAGTGGAAAGAAAAAGTTTGAAAACTACTGGGAGAGACAGCTATTTGATGGCTAACACAGACATTGTTGGTGAAAGAATTTGTTTTTACATTGCATGACCATGATTGGTTGATATTCCTTTGTACGGAGTACTTGGAGCATGGGCTGCTTTACGTGTTTAAGGAAAAATCAGACAAACATAGCTGGTGAGAAGATACTGAACCTTTGTTAGGAGAGGAGGATGAAAAATTGAAGAGAAAGGATAAGAATAGTGGGGAGAAAATGAGGGAAAGACAGAATAATATTATTGCTTTACAATGCCCAATCAACCATTTGAGGGACATAATGCTCAGCTGCTCTCTATCATACTATGCTGGTTACATAGATCGTATATACATTTAATATGGAAATATTGTGCATTGACCAGACCCAAATTTGCTCTGAGGATTTGATGAAAGCAGGATAAATGACAATAATTATCAGCATTATCGCATGGACTGAACTCCATCCAGGCAATACCCAAATTTAGGATTGAACCTAAGTTTGTGATGGTTCAACGAACTGCACCCCTGTTCCTCCCACTGACTCATCTCACCCCATAACCAAATTTTTCTTTGGAGACCTTGATCCTTAGTTTTAGAATTGTAAGTTAGGAGAAACACCTCCTCAGGAATTTTCTATGACTACCAAAGTAACAGGAGACAATAATTTTTTTCAGGTTTGCTTCCTGAAAAAAAAGGGGATTATGATAGACAACTTCAAGCTGAACACAAAATAATTTCATATTTGCTCTATCAGTAGAAACATTAAAATAACTTTAATTGAATGTAGCATGTTTGATTGCATAATGATGGTGACACATTGCATTAGTTCAACTGACCTAAAAATGTTTTGTCACTGATTTTCGTTTGTACTCAGTATCTGATGCCTCTCCTGTCAGTGTCAAACGATAGTTGGGTAGCATTGATGGATTCCAGCTGCTTTTCCATGGTCACAATATCCTGGTGAAACCTTTCCCCATGTTTGTCACTGACTGCACCAAGATCAGCAGGAAAGAAGTTAGTGCGAATGCAGAAAATGAATTTTCAATGGTTTTGTATGTTTGAAGTAGACTTAAAATATGCCAGGAAATGACAAAAAATAGGTTTCCAGTATATCTAAATGAAAGGGTATGTGATTGGAACGTTTGACGGTGATTTTCGTGACCAGCAGCCCAAAATCTATAAATTACACCCAAAATCCATAAAATACACCCAAAAGTGTTTGGTCAGCAAAATGTTCATTGCCCAGAATTCAATTCAATTTCACTCCAAATTGAATTGCACCTCCAAGATAAGTGAGCATTCAAGACATCGCAGCAAACCTTGGATTAGACCATAGATGGCCAAAGATGGTCAACCAGCTCAATGTGGGGACGAGTGAAGTCAATGCAGGAACACCTTGTAGTTCAGGAGGGAATGCTGACTGAATTGACGCTCACGTTGGAGGCACGTCCCCGATGACGTCACGGCGCCCGGCGTCCACCCTGCGCAAACGGTGCCGGCGGCAGTGGGACAGGCGTGGAATGAGGTTGTTTATGTCGGCCGGGGATCTAGGGTTTGGGGGGAGGGGCGCGGGGGCACGCGGGTTGGGAGCGAGCACGGCCGTTCCCCTGGAGTTTAGGCGGGAGGGGGCCAACGTGGGCCATGGGCGAGGCGGCGGTCCGGCCCGGCCCGGTAATCAGGGCGAGGAAAGCAACTCCCATGTCTCCTTCAGTGGCCGAGCTGCAAAAGTCCGCCGGCTCCCCTGTTCGGAATTCAGACTTACTGTCCTGAGAATTACCGCTTATCCGTAGCGTAAAAAAAACTACACAACGTTCACTTGTAAACAAGTAAAGAAATGTAAATCAACTGACTCTGCAATGGAGAGAGAGAGAAAAAAATCAATAAAGTGCAGAAGTAAGAGTCCTTAAATGAGTCTCTGACTGAGGAGTCTGATGATAGAGGGGGAAGCAGCTGTTCCTGAACCTGGTGGGGTGGGTCTTGTGGCACCTCGACCGCTTTCCTGATGGAGGCAGTGAGAACAGTGTGCTCTGAGGGTAGGACTCCCCATAGAAGTTCTCAATGGCGGGGAGGGTTTTGCTTCTGATGTCCTGTGTCCACTACTTCTTGCAGACTGACAGGTTAATAATTTACACAACCATACATTTGTGTAATGGAATTCAAACAGCTCTTTCCAACAAGTATATAATGAAAACATTAACAAATATTCCAAAAGAGAATGTGATGTGGGAATTAATTTTCTTTCCTTTTCCTTGTTAAAGCTTATTAAAGTATATAGTTTTATTTGATAAATAATTTTACTTGATAAAGAAAATCAATTTTGGTGATTCACACAAATATGCCCCCTTGAATCGCATCCAGTATTTGCTTCATTAAAGGTGCTACATAATTCAAGTTGTTCTGTTGGAATTCAAATGTTTGCAGTTTTGTTAAATCCTGTTATGATCAATTATATTGTTCTTTAGGTATTGTGAAGATGGCCACTCTCACGAGACAAGATCTCAATTTTGGACAAGGTGCAACTTTTGATCATTTAAGTTGGACAATATTTTGAATGAATCTTCATAACAAATTTAGCTACTTTGTTTTCTTGTTAATTATCATCCTTTCTATTGACTGCCAGAGGTATGCTCTCATTGTTAGTTTGCATGTATATTGAACCAAAATGTTGAATTTTCAAATGGTGATTAGGAATGGACAAGCTGAATTTCATTTTTCCTCCTAACCCAAAATCAATGATACCTTCAGTGGGATGTTTTTCTTGCCCTAATTTCCACATTGTACACTGCAGACTATACTTCGATGATCTTGAATCTAATGAGCACCTGTTTATTTATTTTTTTTTCAGTGGTTGCTGATGTGCTTTGTGAATTTCTAGAAGTGGCTATTCACTTGATTTTGTATGTCAGGGAGGTGTATCCAATTGGAATCTTTCAGAAGAGGAAGAAGTATAATGTACCTGTTCAGGTGAGAAACATTTTTAACTGGTTCTGAAGTAGAGATTTAAAATGCAAGATGCCTCAGTAGCTAAATATTGGATTGTACTTCACAAAGCAGCAGATGCATCAGAGTATTGGAAGAACACTTGATTTTCAGACTGGGCATTCTCCAACAGGATGGCATTAACATTGACTTCTCCGGTTTATGCTTCCCTACTCTCTGTTCTCCCTATCTTCCTTTTTCCTTTGTCTTCTTTCCTCTAGCTTTCCACCCCTTTCCTCCATTCAAAGAGTTGTCCCTCTTCCCGTCTGTTGTCAGTGTGCCCTCCCTCCCTCATCCACCTATTATTTTCTGCCTTTGGGACTGACCCTCTCCCACCATTTTGTTCGGGCACATGCCAACATTTTTTCATACCTTGATGAAGGCCTCAGGCTGATTCTGTATCTTTATCTTTGCTATATAAAGTACACTTTTGATCTTCAGCAGCGTGGATTCGATGCTGTCGGCCTCTGCCATCTCGAGTACTTCGATGTTGGAGATGAAGTCGCTCCAATGAATGTTGAGGATGGAACGGAGACAACGCTGGTGGAAGCGTTCTAGGAGTAGGTCACGTCTCCAGAATGGAGGACCATCGCCTTCCCAAGATCGTGTTATATGGAGAGCTCTCCACTGGCCACCGAGATAGAGGTGCACTAAAGAAGAGGTACAAGGACTGCCTAAAGAAATCTCTTGGTGCCTGCCACATTGACCACCGCCAGTGGGCTGATATCGCCTTAAACCGTGCATCTTGGTGCCTCACAGTTCGGCGGGCAGCAACCTCCTTTGAAGAAGACTGCAGAGCCCACCTCACTGACAAAAGACAAAGGAGGAAAAACCCAACACCCAACCCCAACCAACCAATTTTCCCTTGCAACCGCTGCAACCGTGTCTGCCTGTCCTGCATCGGACTTGTCAGCCACAAACGTGCCTGCAGCTGACGTGGACATTACCCCTCCATAAATCTTCATCCGCAAAGCCAAGCCAAAGAAAGAAAATAAAGTACACTGATTGACCAGCTGAGTTTCTCCAGTGTTGTGTTTTTGCATCAGAGTACTACTGCTTACGCATCCCTCTTCAAGTCGTACACCAATTTGACTTGGAATCTTGTTGCTTTTCTTTCGCCATTATGAAATCCTGGAGTGCCTCCCAAACAAAATTGTGGGACTACTTTCACTGTGGCAGTTTCAGATGATTCAAAGGGAATAACAATAAATGCTGGCCTTTCTTGTTACATAAAATCCTGGAGAAAAAAGAACTTTAATTGTAGAGTTTGTTCTGTTTGGTGTGGAGCTATTATTTAAGGATTTGGTGCTTTCGAAAACTATTAATGTCATTGTTTTGCTAAATGAAGCTTTATTTGCCCTTTGAATGTTGTTCTTGTGTAGATGTCGTGTCACCCAGAGCTTAACCAGTACATCCAGGACACGCTGCATTGTATCAAGCCTTTGATTGAGAAGGTGAGGAAGATTTTACTTTCTCCTTTTGTCACAGTGCAGAACTATTTGTATAAACTTTCACTCTGAGCTAGTTTCTACTCCACATTAACTCCCCATACTTGACTTTGAGGGTGCATGTCTGCTAATGTCGAGCGAGCAAATGCTGAGCCGTGCACAGGAAATATTTTGGATGCAAAATAGTTCTTGAGTGTATTGTTCACTTTTCAATCATTCTTTTGTCCATTTAATGTATTTAAGATTCTGCAGAACAGAACATTGTGACCTAGAACAAGATAGAGGCTGGATCTTTTCTGCTGAGTCACTCAGTCTCATCTACAAGAAATAGACACTAGTCATCTTGGAGGGGTGCTGTTGTAACAACAATTTATATGATGGAAAACTGAATATCATGACTGAACATGTATGCTATGTCAAATCCAACTTAGTTCATCTAAACCTGCCAAGTGTACTATGGATGAAGGAAAAAACTCTGTATTGGAAATACCAGCCACCTTCAAGTATACATGATGTGGATTTGGATATTGATGTTTCTTTCTTATTGAAAATCCTAGAATTTCACCCACTCCCATCTTGGAAGGAATTTCACGTGGAGAGCAGAGATTTAGGGAGATCCACCACTTAAATCTGTTTTAAAGAATAGGCAATGTATGTGGTCTTGCCAGCTCTGCTACATCAGAACAATTACATGAAGATCAACGCAACTCAATTTCCTGTACTCTTGTGTTGTCCCAATGTACCTGCAGTAACTGTTTCTTGAAAGAATTTTATCAGTCTCTTCCCCAATGTTTGTTGATTTCATTTTTCTACAAGGATAATTGCTTGATTGAAATAAGCAACTTATGAATTGGTTCTTACATCAAAGACCCACGGAGTCATGAACACAGTGGTGCCCATGCTTCATTAGCTTAGGCTAGTGATTCCTAAAGTGGGAGCTTGCCTCCCCCCGGGCGATGGAAAGATCCAAGGGAGCAGTGAGGGAAAAGGTTACGATCAGGAGGCAGTGAGGAAAAAGGGGCATTCCAAACCTTTAGCCTTGTGGTTATTCAGTCTGCTCAGACTCAGAGTAAAGTAAATGGCAACAAGGCATTCTCGTGAGAGCTGATCTCACTGGCTGCCATGTAGTACAGTGTCACTGCCAACACCCCCAGGCTTAGTAATTCTATTAACCCCCCCCCCCCCGCTAAGCGCTGTTAATACCGCCTGCTCAACGTTGCCGCTACCCTCCCACCCCATTCAACACTGCCACTACTCCCCCCAACCCGCTTGGCACTACCACTAACCTCTCCACTCCGCTCAGCATCGCCACAAGCCCCCTCACCCTGGCTCAGTGCCGCCACTAACCACCCCCCGCCCTCTAGTGCCGTTGTATGAGGGGGGGGTGTGGAAGCACTCGGGATGTTGCCTGAAGGCCAAGGGAGTAGTAGCCCGAAAAGTTTTGGGAACCACTGGCTTAGGCCATAAGGATTCTGGGTGCCCAGGAACGCAGGGCACCAGAGCAGGAGGACCCCCCCCCCCATTTTTGTTTGGTGGCCGAAGGCCTCACACCATGGAGAACAGCTTGTGGGAACCAGGTATAAGGACTGGGATTCATGAGGATAACATTGATTACATTGGGATTTAGAACCAGGGCTGAAGAGGGTAACTTGGGTGCCTTCAGCTCAGGAACGTCAGGAGATTGTGTGGCTATAGAGGTAACGGGAGAGGAGGAAATGGTAGCATTGGAGGAGGTGTGATCCATGGACAGTGTAGTGTCCCTGAAGGAACTCTCCTTTACTTGCTTTTCTCATCTTTGTGTGCCTTTACGGTGTATTTTATGCACACGACTATAAAAGGATCTTGATTTTATTATTACTTGTGACCTTTCCTCCTGTTTTTAGAATGAGGTGGAGCGGGTGGTGGTTGTGATCCTGGATAAAGAACATCACCCTGTGGAACGCTTTGTCTTTGAGATATCTCAACCTCCTTTGTTGTCTGTCAGGTGAGAGATTTTTATTGTTCTTAATCCTAATCTGAGGCCTGTTGGGGGTCAATTAAGATGCTTCTCCCCATTTACAAAAATTTATTTTTATACAAATCAAACATTGTTCATGAGACACAAGAAACTGGAGATGATGGAGTCTGGAGCAAAATAAAAACAAACTTAGCAGAACTCAGCACATCAGACAGAATCTATGGAGGGAAAGATATAGCTGAAAGATATAGAGACTGCATCAGGAATGAGAGTATAAAGAGGTGAGGGGGAAGAATAATCAGGAGCTGGCAAGTGATAGGTGGATTCAGAAGAGGAGGGGTTGATAGGCAGATGAAGCCAGGTGGAGGAGGGAAGGGTAGAGAGGTGGGAGGTGATGTGGAGTCAGAGACAACAAAGAGCTACAGATTATGGAATCTGATAAGAATTCTTGCCTCTTCCCTTATCATCCAATTAACACCTTTTGTTGGTCTGGACCCCTCCCTCAGCCGGCACAGTCTGTATTCTGAGATTTCCTGTTTTTTTCTCATCTGCCTTTTCCTTGAGGAAGGGCTCAGGCCCGAAATATCAACAATATATCTTTGTCTCCTATAGTAGCTGAAAGACCGGCTGAGCTCCTCCAGCATTTCAGGATGTTTTTACTACAATCACAACATCTGCAGACTTTCGTGTTTCCCTCATGGCCCGCAAGGGCCTGTTACCATGCTATATATCAAAAACTGTGTATGCCAAACTGCATGAGTTTTTCAAGCTCTGCTGGGACCAAGGAAAGCTGCCTCAGGACCTTCGTGATGCTATCATCATCCCCTGTACAAAAACAAAGGTGAGAAGTCAGACTGCTCAAACTACAGGGGAATCACGCTGCTCTCCATTGCAGGCAAAATCTTCGCTAGGATTCTCCTAAGTAGAATAATACCTAGTGTCGCCGAGAATGTTTTCCAAGAATCACAGTGCGGCTTTCGCGCAAACAGAGGAACTACTGACATGGTCTTTGCCCTCAGACAGCTCCAAGAAAAGTGCAGAGAACAAAACAAAGGACTCTACATCACCTTTGTTGACCTCACCAAAGCCTTCGACACCATGAACAGGAAAGGGCTTTGGCAAATACTAGAGCGCCTCGGATGCCCCCCAAAGTACCTCAACATGGTTATCCAACTGCACGAAAACCAACAAGGTCAGGTCAGATACAGCAATGAGCTCTCTGAACCCTTCTCCATTAACAATGGCATGAAGAGGGAGGAGTCACGTGATGGAGTAGTGGCCGGACGGTGAACTCCAGTCCTCTCCAGAAAAGTCGGGAAAAACAAAGGAAAACACAAAGGCACAGAAATAAAAGTTACAGAAAAGTGAGTATAAAGGTGGAAAGAAGATGGCGACAAAAAAAGAAAAATCGAAAGCAACGGTAAGAAGAGAGGAAGAGAAGACAAAAGAGGAAAAAGGTGAAGGCCTTACCTGTCCGAAGAGGCCCGCTGCGGAGAGAGAAACCCGCTCCCTCAGGTCGGTAAATAATGGACTACAAAAATGGCTCGCAGAGCCGAGTAAAAGTGCGCAACCGCGCATGCGCGAAGTATCGCGCATGCGCGATGCGATTGAAAAAAAACACACCGACTGGTGGGGGGACCAGCTGGGGAGTCGATCTCCACAGCCGGCAACGACAGCTGCAGAACACCTGCAGCAAGAAGAGACCACAGAAGACAATAGAAACAAGAAAGAAGAGGAGGAAAGGGCACCAAAGAAACAACAGATGGCCAACCCAGAGGAAGAAGAAGAGGAAGAGGAAGAGTACAGTGAAATAGAAGAAGAAAAGAAAGGCAAGATAAAGGATATACTTGCTCTTATTAAAGGATACATGGAGTCATTTAAAGAATGGCAAACACAGGAATTTAAGGATTTAAGAAAAAGAATAAACAACACAGAAGAGAAAATAAATAAAATGGAGATGACCTTAACAGAAATGGGAAAGAAAATGGACAAGATGGAAGAGCGGGCAGTAGCAGCAGAAATGGAGGTAGAAGACTTAAAAAAGAAATTGGAGAAATCTAATAAAAAAACTAAAGAGACACAAGAACTACTAGCTCAAAAAATAGATACAATGGAAAACCATAACAGAAGAAATAACATAAAGATAGTGGGCCTTAAGGAAGATGAAGAAGGCAAGAATATGAGGGAGTTTATAAAAGAGTGGATCCCTAAGACCCTAGGATGTCCAGAACTACAGCAAGAAATGGAAATAGAAAGGGCACATAGAGTATTGGCCTCTAAACCACAACCACAACAAAAACCAAGATCTATTGTAGTAAAATTCCTAAGATATACTACAAGAGAAAAGGTACTGGAGAAGACAATGGAAAAAGTAAGAGAGGGCAACAAACCACTGGAGTATAAAGGGCAAAAAATCCTCATTTATCCAGATATAAGTTTTGAACTCCTAAAGAAGAGAAAAGAGTTCAATACAGCAAAGGCGATTTTATGAAAGAAAGGGTATAAATTTATACTAAAGCATCCAGCGGCATTGAAAATATTTATTCCAGGACAACAAAACAGACTATTCTCGGATCCAGAAGAAGCACGAAAATTTGCAGAACAATTACAAAAATAGACTGAGGGAGGAAGACGGGTAATGAGAGTTAAAATGATCACGATTGATATGTATGTGGGTAAAGACAAAAATAGACTGAGGGATGAAGACGGGTAATGAGAGTAAAAATGATCACGATTGATATGTATGCGGGTAAAGAGGTATAAGAGTGAATAGAGACAATGAGCATACGTGAATGTATCTGTACTTAGAGGAAAATATAGATAGTATAGACAAGAATTAATAAGGGAAGGTAATGGAATAGAGAGAATAAGGAGGGAATTAAAAGAGTGACCTTTGTGACATATGAAAAGTGAAATCTTTTCTGGGGGGGGCGCGGTGGGGGGAAATAGCGGTCACTGCAAATTCAGTTGACGCTTGCGAGTGGATTCGCAAATCCAAATGGAGAGGGGAGATGTGGTTGTCCGACAAGGGATAAAGGACAACTCAGGAGGTGAAGGGGAGATTGGGGATAAATAAGATAGAAATAGGAGAATAAGGAAAATGTTGGATGTTGTAGGAATGTTGTCTTATAAAGAGTTGAAAATAAGAAAACAGAAATGGAAAAGGAGGAAAGGTAATGATGGAAAAACGGAAAGAGAAGATAAACAAAATATAAAAGGGCTACGCTGAACTATATGACTTTAAATATTAATGGAATACATAACCAAATTAAAAGGAAGAAACTACTAAATTTAAATGAATAAATGTATTCCATTAGAAAAAATAACATATAGGTTAAGAAATAATATTGAAATATTCGAACAAGTATAGGAGCCTTACATTAAATACAATAGCGAAAACCTACCGGGGACAAACATTACCTAAGTTGATGGAAGGAGAAGGAAAGAAAAGAATGGACTCAGTAGAATTTCTGGTGTAATTTTGTTGAATGACAACATTGTCTGACTGGCTTAATGCAACCTAGATTGTATACCTAAAATGGATGAGAGGGGGGGGTGGGGGGGTGGCTTGGGAGGAAGGTGGGGGGGAGAAAAAGTCACTGTATATGTGTGAAAAAGAAATAGTGTATATCATGGATAATGTGATTTATGGTGTGAAAAATAAAAAATTAAAAAAAATAAAAACTTTGAATCCGTGGAACAATCTAAAAAAAAACAATGGCATGAAGCAAGGCTGCGTTCTCGCACCAACCCTCTTTTCAATCTTCTTCAACATGATGCTGAACCGAGAGGAGTCACGTGATGGAGTAGTGGCCGGACGGTGAACTCCAGCCCTCTCCAGAAAAGTCGGGAAAAACAAGAGAAAATACAAAGGCACAGAAATACAAGTTAAAGAAAAGTGAATATAAAGGTGGAAAGAAGATGGAGACAAAAGGAGAAAAATCAAAATCAACGGAAAGAAGAGAGGAAGAGAAGACAACGGAGGAAAAAGGTGAAGGCCTTACCTGTCCGAAGAGGCCCGCTGTGGAGAGAAGACCCCACTACCTCAGGTCGGTAGAAAGAGAACTACAACAATGGCTCACAGAGCCGAGTAAAAGTGCGCAACCGCGCATGCGCGACTCCTCGCGCATGCGCGATGCGCATGAAAAAAAACACACCGACGGGAGGGGGGACCAGCTGGGGAGTCGATCTCCACAGCCGGCAACGACAGCTGCAGAACACCTGCAGCAAGAAGAGACCACAGAAGACAATAGAAACAAGAAAGAAGAGGAGGAAAGGGCAGCAAAGAAACAACAGATGGTCAACCTAGAGGAAGAAGAAGAGGAAGAGGAAGAGTACAGGGAAATAGAAGAAGAAAAGATAGGCAAGGTAAAGGAGGTACTTGCTCTTGTTAGAGGATACATGGAGTCATTTAAAGAATGGCAAACACAGGAATTCAATGATTTAAGAAGAAGAATAAACAACACAGAAAAGAAAATAAATAAAATGGATATGACCTTAACAGAAATGGGGAAAAAAATGGACAAGATGGAAGAACGGGCAATAGCAGCAGAAATGGAGGTAGAAGACTTAAAAAAGAAATTGGAGGAATCTAATAAAAAAACTAAAGAGACACAAGAATTACTAGCCCAAAAAATAGATATAATGGAAAATTATAACAGAAGAAATAACATAAAGATAGTGGGCCTTAAGGAAGATGTAGAAGGCAAGAATATGAGGGAGTTTATAAAAGAATGGATCCCTAAGGCCCTAGGATGTCCAGAACTACAGCAAGAAATGGAAATAGAAAGGGCACATAGAGCATTGGCCCCTAAACCACAACCACAACAAAAACCAAGATCTATTGTAGTAAAATTCCTAAGATATACTACAAGAGAAAAGGTACTGGAGAAGACAATGGAAAAAGTAAGAGAGGGCAACAAACCACTGGAGTATAAAGGGCAAAAAATCTTCATTTATCCAGATATAAGCTTTGAACTCCTAAAGAAGAGAAAAGAGTTCAATGCAGCAAAAGCGATTTTATGGAAGAAAGGATATAAATTTACACTGAAGCATCCTGCGGTATTGAAAATATTTATTCCAGGACAACAAAACAGACTATTCTCGGATCCAGAAGAAGCACGAAAATTTGCAGAACAATTACAAAAATAGACTGAGGGATGAAGACGGGTAATGAGAGCAAAAATTATCACGATTGATATGTATGTGGGTAAAGACAAAAATAGACTGAGGGATGAAGACGGGTAAGGAGGGTAAAAATGACCACGATTGATATGTATGCGGGTAAAGAGGTATAAGAGTGAATAGAGACAATGGGCATATGTGAAAGTATCTGTAATTAGAGGAAAACATAGAGAGTATAGACAAGAATTAATAAGGGAAGGTAATGGAATAGAGAGAATAAGGAGGGAACTAAAAGAGTGACCTTTGTGACGTATAAAAAACGAAATCTTTTCTGGGGGGGGCTGGGTGGGGGGAAAAGAGCGGTCACTGCAAAATCAGTTGACGCTTGCGAGTGGATTCGCAAATCCAAATGGAGAGGGGAGATGTGGTTGTCCGACAAGGGATAAAGGGCAACTCAGGAGGGGAAGGGGAGATTGGGGATAAAGAAGATAGAAATAGGAGAATAAGGAAAATGTTGGATGTTGTAGGAATGTTGTCTGGTAAAGAGTTGAAAATAAGAAAACAGAAATGGAAAAGGAGGAAAGGTAATGATGGAAAAACGGAAAGAGAAGATAAACAAAATATAAAATGGCTACGCTGAACTATATGACTCTAAATATTAATGGAATACATAACCAAATTAAAAGGAAGAAACTACTAAATTTACTGAAAAAGGAAAAAATAGATATAGCATTTGTCCAAGAAACACATTTAACTGAATTGGAGCACAAGAAATTAAAGAGAGATTGGGTAGGACATGTAACAGCAGCATCGTATAATTCAAAAGCAAGAGGAGTGGCTATATTAATTAGCAAAAATGTGCCATTTAAAATAGAAGAGGAAATAATAGATCCAGCAGGGAGATATGTTATGATAAAATGTCAGATATATTCAGAGCTTTGGAATCTACTTAATATATATTCACCTAACGAAGAAGATCAAAAGTTTATGCAAGATATCTTTTTGAAGGTAGCTAATACGCAAGGGAACATACTAATAGGAGGGGATTTCAATCTGAATTTGGATCCAAATATGGATAAAACGGGGAAAAAAATTAACAGGAAGAACAAAGTAACCAAATTTATAATTAAATCAATGCAAGAAATGAAACTTGTGGACATATGGAGGAAACAAAACCCAAAAGAAAAGGAATACTCATACTACTCGACTAGACATAAAACATACTCAAGGATAGACCTATTCCTGTTATCAGCCCACATACAAGGGAGAGTTAGGAAAACGGAATATAAAGCTAGACTATTATCGGACCACTCACCCCTGTTATTGGCAATAGAGCTAGAAGACATCCCTCCAAGAATGTATAGATGGAGATTAAACCCCATGCTACTTAAAAGACAGGATTTTAGAGAATTTATTGAAAAACAATTAAAAATGTACTTTGAAGTAAATACGGAATCAGTGGAAGATAAGTTTATACTATGGGACGCAATGAAAGCATTCATTAGAGGGCAAATAATAAGTTATGCAACCAAGATGAAGAAGGACTATAATCAGGAAACAGAGCAGTTGGAAAGGGAAATAATAAACATAGAAAAAAAATTAGCAATAAAGGAAGATACAACCAAAAGAAGAGAATTGGCGGATAAAAAAATAAAATATGAAACATTACAAACATATAAGGTGGAGAAGAATATAATGAAGACAAAACAGAAATATTATGAACTAGGGGAAAAAACACACAAAATCCTAGCATGGCAGCTTAAGACAGAGCAAACTAAGAAAATGGTATTGGCAACAAGGAAAAAAGACAAACAAATTACATATAATCCAAAAGAAATTAAGGAAAACTTCAGAGAATTCTATGAACAATTATACCGAACCGAAAACGAAGGGAAAGAAGGGAAAATAGATGAATTTTTGACTAAAATTGAACTACCAAAACTACAAATAGAGGAACAAAATAAATTAACAGAACCATTTGGAACAGTAGAAATACAAGAGATAATAAAAAATTTACCAAATAATAAGACACCAGGAGAGGATGGACTCCCAATAGAATTCTACAAAACATTTAAAGACCTAATAATACCGCCCCTCCTGGATGTAATCAACCAGATTGATGAGACACAAAACTTACCAGATTCATGTAAAACAGCAATAATTACAGTGATACTAAAACAAGGGAAAGATCCACTCTCACCAGCGTCATATAGACCAATATCTCTGCTAAACACAGATTATAAGATAATAGCTAAACTATTAGCGAACAGATTAGCAGAACAGGTACCGAAAATGGTAAATTTAGACCAAACTGGATTTATCAAAAAAAGACGCACAACAGACAATATTTGTAAATTTATTAACTTAATTCATGCAGTAGAAGGAAATAAAGCACCGGCAGTAGCAGTTGCTTTAGACGCAGAGAAGGCCTTCGACAGAGTAGAATGGAATTACTTGTTCAAAGTATTGCAAAAATTCAGTTTACCGGAGAAGTATATTAATTGGATTAAAGCATTATATAAGGGACCGTTAGCGAAAGTGACAGTAAATGGACATGTATCAAAGCAATTTAACTTAAGCAGGTCAACGCGGCAGGGATGCCCACTATCACCATTATTGTTTGCGCTAGCTATAGAACCACTAGCAGAATCGATAAGAAGAGATAATAATATAAAAGGAATAAAAATAAAAGACAGGGAATATAAAATCAGTCTGTTTGCGGATGATGTGATAGTGTACTTAGCAGAACCAGAACTATCAATAAAAGAACTATATAAGAAATTGAAGGAATATGGAGAAGTGTCGGGATACAAGATAAACGTAAATAAAAGTGAAGCAATGCCTATGAATAACGCGGATTTCTCAAAATTTAAGGAGGAATCCCCATTCAGATGGCAAACGCAGGCAATAAGATACCTAGGTGTGCAAATAAACAAAAATCTAGGCCAATTATATAAACTCAATTACAATCCACTAATGAAAAAATTACAGGACGATTTAGAGCATTGGAAAGAGCTACCACTAACACTGATAGGAAGGATAAACTGTATTAAAATGAACATTTTTCCAAGGATACTATACTTATTTCAGGCATTGCCAATACAACTGACAGAAAAATTCTTCAAAGAGTTAAAGAAAATAATAAGGAGATTTTTATGGAGAGGGGGGAAACCGAGGATAGCACTAGACAAATTAACAGAATGGTATAAACAAGGAGGCTTACAATTGCCAAACTTCAAAAATTATTATAGAGCCGCACAATTAAGGTACCTATCAGATTTTTATCAAACAAGGGAAAAACCAGACTGGACGAGACTAGAATTAGATAAAATAGGGGAAAAGATACCTGAACACATATTATATAAATGGGACGAAAAATTGGTACAACATAGAACTTCTCCAGTATTACACCATCTCCTCAATATATGGAAGAAGATTCATGTAGAAAGAAATAAAATAAATTACCAAATACCAAAACTAATATTGACGCAAAATAAGCTACTCCCTTTTACAATAGACAACCTTGCCTTTAGAAAATGGGAAAAAAAAGGGATTAAAAGAATAGAAAATTGTTTTTCAGGAAGTAGATTCTTATCCTTTGAACAAATGAGAGATAAGTACAATATAACGGGAGATACAGCGCTGGCATATTACCAACTGAGATCCTACTTGAAAGATAAATTAGGAAGCAACTTGAGTTTACCAGAGGGAAGTAACCTTGAATATGTGATTACAGATACAATGTTAATCAAAAGATTTATAAAAAATATGTATATTAAACTGCAAGAAAAGGAAAATGAGGAAACAAATGGTAAAACTAAACAAAAATGGGAACAAGATTTAAATATAAAGATAAAAAAGGAAACATGGGAGAAGTTATGCTCTGGAACGATGAGAAATACAATAAATACGAGGCTGCGTATGATACAATATAATTGGTTACACAGACTATACATTACACCGCAAAAGTTAAATAAATGGGACCCAACAGTATCTGATAGATGTTTTCGATGTAAAAAAGAAAGGGGAACAACAATTCATGCAATCTGGACATGTGAGAGAGTAGAAAAATTTTGGGATGATCTCAATCAGATATTAAATAAAATAACAGAAAACAATATACCAAAGAATCCAGAGATCTTTCTCCTAAGTAACATAAAAAATAAAGAATTTGGAATTGACTTGGAGGATGCACAAAAAAGATTTGTTAAGATAGCCCTAGCTGTAGCAAAAAAATGTATTATGTCAACCTGGAAATTGGAAGATAATTTGAAAATACAACAATGGTATATAGAAATGAATAAATGTATTCCATTAGAAAAAATAACATATAGTTTAAGAAATAATATTGAAATATTCGAACAAGTATGGGAGCCTTACATTAAATACAATAGCGAAAACCTACCGGGAACAAACATTACCTAAGTTGATGGAAGGAGAAGAAAAGAAAAGAATGGACTCAGTAGAATTTCTGGTGTATTTTTGTTGAATGACAACATTGTCTAACTGAATTAATGCAACCTAGATTGTATAACTAAAATGGATGAGAGGGGGGGGGATGGGGGGGTGGCGAGGGAGGGGGGAGGGAGAAAAAGTCACTGTAAATGTGTGGAAAAGAAAAAGTGTATATCATGGCTATTGTGATTTATGGTGTGAAAAATTAAAAAAAAAAAAAAAAAAAAAAAAAAAAAAAAAAAAACATGATGCTGAACCAAGCTATGAAAGACCTAATCAATGAAGATGCTGTTTACATCCGGTACCGCACGGATGGCAGTCTCTTCAATATGAGGCGCCTGCAAGCTCACACCAAGACACAAGAGCAACTTGTCTGTGAACTACTCTTTGCAGACGATGCCGCTTTAGTTGCCCATTCAGAGCCAGCTCTTCAGCGCTTGATGTCCTGTTTTGCGGAAACTGCCAAAATGTTTGGCCTGGAAGTCAGCCTGAAGAAAACTGAGGTCCTCCATCAGCCAGATCCCCACCATGACTACCAGCCCCCCCACATCTCCATCGGGCACACAAAACTCAAAACGGTCAACCAGTTTACCTATCTCGGGTGCACCATTTCATCGGATGGAAGGATCGACAACGAGATAGACAACAGACTCGCCAAAGCAAATAGCGCCTTTGGAAGACTACACAAGAGAGTCTGGAAAAACAACCAACTGAAAAACCTCACAAAGATTAGCGTATACAGAGCCGTTGTCATACCCACTCTCCTGTTCGGCTCCGAATCATGGGTCCTCTACTGGCATCACCTACGGCTCCTAGAACGCTTCCACCAGCGTTGTCTCCGCTCCATCCTCAACATTCATTGGAGCGACTTCATTCCTAACATTGAAGTACTCAAGATGGCAGAGGCCGACAGCATCGAATCCACGCTGCTGAAGATCCAACTGCGCTGGGTAGGTCATGTCTCCAGAATGGATGACCATCGCCTTCCCAAGATCGTGTTATATGGCGAGCTCTCCACTGGCCACCGTGACAGAGGTGTACCAAAGAAGAGGTACAAGGACTCCCTAAAGAAATCTCTTGGTGCCTGCCACATTGACCACCTCCAGTGGGCTGATATCGCCTCAAACCGTGCATCTTGGTGCCTCACAGTTCGGCGGGCAGCAACCTCCTTTGAAGAAGACCGCAGAGCCCACCTCACTGACAAAAGAGGAAAAACCCAACACCCAACCCCAACCAACCAATTTTCCCCTGCAACCGCTGCAACCGTGTCTGCCTGTCCCGCATCGGACTTGTCAGCCACAAACGAGCCTGCAGCTGACGTGGACATTTACCCCTCCATAAATCTTCGTCTGCGAAGCCAAGCCAAAGAAGGGAGATGTGTAGTAAACATTATATTCTACTTCTAGTATCACAAGATCTGTGAAAAATGATGCAATGGATTTATTTGCTTCAGATATGTTTGGGATTGAGAGGAGTCACGTGATGGAGTAGTGGCCGGTCAGGGAATTCCAGCCCTCTCCCGAAAAGTTAAAAAAAACCACACAAAGCACAAAGGTACAAGCTTAAAATTTACATCAAAGTAAAAATAAAGGTGAGAAGAAAATGGCAGAGAAGAGAGAAAAGTCGAAAACAACGGGAAGAAAAGAGGAAGAAAGAACGTCGGAAGAAGAAGATGAAGGCCTTACCTGTACGAAGAGGCCCGCCACAGAGAGAGAAGCCCGCTCCCGCAGGTCAGTGGAAGTCCCGGGCTCGGGACTACAAAAATGGCTCGCAGAGTCGAGTAAAAGTGCGCAACCGCACATGAAAAAAAACACACTGACGGGAGGGGGGAACAGCTGAGGAGTCGATCTCCACAGCTGAGAGAGACACCTGCAGCACAGCAGCAGGTGCAGAACACAGACAATAACGACAACAAGAAAGAAGAGGGTAAAAAGAAAACAAGGAAACAACAGATGGTCAACCCAGAGGAAGAAGAAGAAGAAGAACAGAAAGAAATGGAAGAAGAGAAAGGCAAGACAATGGATATATCTTTTTTTTAAAGAATATATGGAATCAGTGAAAGAATGGCAATTACAAGAATTTAATGAGATAAAAAGGAGAATTAAGAATGCAGAAGAAAAAATGAATAAAATAGAAATGGTCATATCAGAGATAGGAAAAAGAGTGGAAAATATGGAAGAATGAGAAATAATTGTAGAAATGGAAGTAGAGGACTTAAAAGAGAAATTAGAAGAATCTAATAAAAAAGTTAAAGAGGCACATGAGCTGTTAGCTCAGAAGATAGATATAATAGAAAACTATAATAGAAGAAATAATATAAAGATAGTGGGCCTTAAGGAAGATGAAGAAGGCAAGAATATGAGAGAATTTATAAAAGATTGGATCCCCAGGGTCCTAGGAAGACCAGAATTACAGGAAGAAATGGAAATAGAGAGGGCACATAGAACTTTAGCCCCGAAACCACAACTGCAGCAAAAACCAAGATCCATTTTAGTAAAATTCTTAAGATATACAACAAGAGAAAATATATTGGAGAAAGCAATGAAGAAAGTAAGAGAAGACAAAAAGCCACTGGAATATAAAGGTCAAAAAATTTTTTTCTATCCAGACATAAGTTTTGAACTCCTGAAGAAGAGGAAGGAGTTCAATACAGCAAAAACGATCTTATGGAAAAATGGATATAAATTTATGTTAAAGTACCCAGCGGTACTTAAAATAGTTATTCCAGGGCAACAAAACAGAATATTCTCGGATCCAGAGGAAGCAAGAAAATTTGCAGAACAACTACAAAACAAGCAGAGAGATGAAGACATGTAATGAGAGTAAAAATGACCACGAACTATATGCATATGTGTATAGGGGTATATGTGTGTGTATATATATATATATATATATATAGTGTGTATACATGAATGTATCCGTATTTAGAGGAAAATATATAGAGTAGAGACAAGAACTAATAAGGGAGGGAAAGGGAATAGAGGGAATTAAAAGAGTGACCTTTGTTACATATGAAAATTGAAATCTTTTCCGGGGGGGGCTGGGTGGGGAGGAGTTACGGTCACTGCAAAATCAGTTGACGTTTGCGAGTGAATTCGCAAATCCAAATGGAGAGGGGAGATGTGGTTGCCCGACAAGGGATAAAAGATGTGTTTGGGATTTTTGCTCGGTGACATTTGATACCTGGGGGACCTGCACTCCAATGTAAAATAATGGTGTTCGTTTAACAGCTTAATTTGAGTTTTAAAAAGATCATGTGGAAAGGACGGAAATGAAATAGTGTACAGTTTATGGTGCCTGAAGCTATGGTACTGAGGGCTGCTATCCCACTGAGTATTGACAGTGGGCCTGTAATCATAGAATCCTGTGGTGCTTTGATGGCCATTTTGGCCACTGT
The DNA here is from genome assembly GCF_036971445.1 of Narcine bancroftii. Lineage (NCBI taxonomy): Eukaryota > Metazoa > Chordata > Chondrichthyes > Torpediniformes > Narcinidae > Narcine > Narcine bancroftii. The sequence goes on from NC_091470.1 coordinate 155,549,598, forward strand.
ATTTCAACCACATCTCTGAAAAAGCTTTTCTTTCTTTCCTCTCCACACCCTCTGTAACCCTGCAAATCATTCTCTACATATACATCCTAATTGACTGTATAACTTAATTTCTACTGCATTTTTGTATGGTGTTACAGATCTTGACCATCTTCTATGCATGAATTTCTCTGTGTTCACTCCATATTTTACTGGTTCCTTGCGCCTGTGATTGTAATATACAGCTGCACCAGCAAAAGAAATATTTCCTCTCTACTTATTTTGAAACTTTTATTACAGGAAATCTCCTGGCATCCGGCACCTAAGGGGATTGGTAGATGCTATTGAAGTGAATTTGCATTTGCTTGAAATTGCGTGATTGGTGAACTAGCAGCGAGGCGTGCTAATTTTAAACTTTCGTATTTTTTACCCATTTATTTTCTGCAATTTTTTTTTGCCAGTTGCTTGAATTCCGGATACTGGGGTTTTTACTGATTTTGGCTTGTAAGTATCAAAGCTGATCCATTTCGAATTGGCATACCAGGTTACCCAATGTGAATGAGTGACAGGGTATACCTGGTCCCATTAGAGATGCGCTGATGATGTTCTTGCCTGCGTGGGAAGTTCTTACAAAAGCAGGGAATAGAAAGAGCAAAAAATATTTTTCACACAGCATTTGCATGATTTTTCCGTTATGAAGAGCCTCTGATATGCTGGCATTGGTAGGTAATGTGAAAGGGCGCACAGAACCGGTTTTTCTTGGTGCAATGTGAACGTCCCTACTGATATTTCAAAATGGTTTGTTCACCTGCCAATTTAATGGGTTGCCAATGTAAAAGGGGCTTGTGTGAAGAAATTCACCCTAAACCTTTTTTTCCCCTTTCATCCTTAACCAATGTACTCTGGTTTGTGTCTCACCTTCCCTTAGTGGAAAAAGCCCATCCATACCCCTCATAATTTTCAAGTCAAGTTTATTGTCATCTGATTGTACAAGTGCAACCCAAAAAAACAGCGTTCTCCGGTCCTCGATGCGAAACATGCAGACACATCAACCAGGCATAACATACATACAGACAAATAATACATATGTGGGACAAGTATTATATCTATAAAAATAAATAAATATCTGTTAAATCTCCCCTCATAGTCCTAAACTGTTTAACCTTTCTCTTTGTAGCTCTGACTCGCTGCTGTCCCGTGTTGAGCAGCTCCTTCGAGCTTCAATTCTGAAGATCAGTGTCTGTGACGCAATTCTGGACATGAATCCTCCAGGTAAATCATTAATTAGGGATGGATTTATTGTACTTTCACTGTCATAGAAAGATTGGATGGCAGAGATGCTGTCTGGATGGAATTTAAGCTGGGAGTGAGATTTCTTTTTAAAATTTGACATAACAGGCCATTTTGGCTCACTAATCTGTGCCACCAAATTTACATTAATCTACAATCCTGGTATGTTTTGATTGGTGGGAGGAAACCAGAGCCCATTGAGAAAATCCACGCAGACAAAGGGAGAATGTACAAATTCCTTACAAACAGCGTGGGATATGCACCATTGTCTCGATCACTGATGCTTTAATGGCATGCAAATAACTGCTACACCAACCTTTTCTTATGTGGAATTGTACTTTCTTTCCCCTCCTTTCCTGAAAGCAATTGAATTTTCTTGTATAGGGATGGCCATTCAGCATGGAGAAGAGGAAGTTCTTCACTGAGGGTGGACTAGGAATGGAGACTGGGAGTTTGCCAAGTACCTTCACTCTGTCTGCATCAGTGACTGGGATCTTTCAGTGGCTAACGACTTCAGTTCCATGGCCCAATGACATGTACTATTCCACCCAGACCACCGTAATTTGAGGAACAACACTTAATTTTCCATGTAGGCACTCTCCAACTGGATGGCATTAACATTCACTTCTCCAGTTTCTGCTCGCCTACCTTTTGTTCTCCCTCCCTTCCCATTCCCTTTGTCTTCTTTCTTCCAGCTCTCCACCTCTTCTCTTCATTCATTGAGCCATCCGCCTCCCCCTGTTTGCTGGTGTGCCCTCCTTCTCTTTTCCACCTCAGACCTTCTGCCTTTGAGGCTGTGCTCCTCCCCCTACCTCTCCCCCTGCCATTTTGTTCGGGTGACTGTCTAAATGTTTTCATACATTGATGAGGGGCTCAAGCCCAAAACATTGGTTATGTATCTTTATCTTTGCTCTATAAAGTACACTGTTTGACCTGCTGAGTTTCTCCAGCATTGTGTTTTTACTTCAATCACAGTGACTGTAGACTTTCATGTTTTACCCTGGTGAGCTAGGAATATTTAGTTAGGGACATTCAAGACTGATACTGAAATATTTTTGGATGAAAGGCATCAAAGGAAATAAGGATTGAATCGAAGATAGAGCTTGTGTTTCCTTTTGGATCATTGAGTTTGATTTTTATTTATCCCCTTTTCTGTTGCCCCAGAGGATTGAATGATTTAACACAAACCAAGAATTGAGCTGGGATGTTCCAAGTGTACTGGCTCAATGTCGGGACTAAGTCATCCAAATGAAACAGTTCAACTGTTTCAAGTACCATGATGCAGTACTTCCATAGAACAGTACAGCACAGAAACAGGCTGTTCGGCCCTTCTGAACTATTAATCAGACACACTGACCTGCACTCAGACCATATCCCTCCTATCCATGTCCCTGTCTAAAATTTTCTTAAATGAGCTTGCATTCACCAATTCAGCTGGGAGTTCATTCAACACTCCCACCACTCTGCGTGAAGAAGTTCCCCATAATGTTTAAACTTTTCCCCTCTCGGCCTTAACCTGTGTTCTCTAGTGTTTAGCTCTCCTAACCTTAGTGGAAAAAGCTTGCTTGCATATATCTATATACACTGCATATCTATATTTTTTTATTGCTTGTCCTTTCAATCTAATAATATAAAATGTACGTATATATGTTTTTTGTGTGTGTGTGTGTAGGGAAATAACTGTCAATTGGATCTGAAATGTGCTTTTTTTCAGGCTGTACCTTCACTGTGCTGGTTTATACCAGAGATGTTGCCACTCGAAACATGGAGAAGATTCAGGTGATAAAGGTGAATAATCTTTTTACTTGGCTTTGATCCTCAGTGTGAAATGTATAGATATTTGTGTGCATTTGATGTTGTGCATATACCCAATAGGGGATAGATATTCTGAATATACATTTGTCACTTAGTACTTACTGTTCAGACCTTGGTTTCTCTGCTTTCAAAATAGATTATTCCTTTTTCTCAGTAATTGGCCTACTCTTTCAAAAATCCAGGTACTGTTCCCCACCTAAAAATGTCTTCACTTTGATTGGAAAAACAGAAAAAAAATGTAGAGTAATTGAAATAATGCTGATTGATCACATTGTAAGTGTTGGGTGTTTTTGTATAATGTAACAAAAATGAATATGCAGTTGGAGGTAAACTAATAAATTCTTTTCTCTTATGTCCCCATCTTTTAAGTTCCTCAGATAAGTCTATTTGACCAAAGTTGCAAATAATATTTATGACTGAGGATCTATTATTGTACCTAACATGAGTGACCATTCACTTTTGCTCAGTATAATTTTTGTCGTTCACTTGAGTGGTTCAGCTTTGTTTAAAAAAAAATTAGACATATAGCACGTAACAGGCCATTTCAGCCCACCCAATTGTCCTGCAACCCCGTGATAAGTTTTGAATGGTGGGAGGAAACCGGAGCCCCAGGGAAAACCCACACAGACATGGGGAGAACGTACAAACTCCTTACAGACAGTGCGGGATTCAAACCCTGGTCTGGTCCCAATTGCTAGCGCTTTAAAGGTGTTGCACTAACCACTAGCTCAGTGGTTAGAGCACTGGTCTTATAAACCAGGGATCGCGAGTTTGATCCTTGCTGGGACCTCATTTCTGTGAGGAGTGCTGGACAAAGTGGCAATTCTCTCTTTCTTATGGTAGACAAAGTTAAAGAATTTCATGTATGCTACATTTTAAATGTAGTATTACTTGAAAATAATGGAATCTTTGCCATGCCAACTGTGCCGCCCTTAGATTATTTAATTTTCCCTATCCGCCTAGGAGTACAATCACTTATGTGAACAAAACAGACGATGTCTGAAGATTTGTCTTCCTGTTCCTTTTAGAATTCTCCAAGAATCCATTCTTAACCTTTTGTCCTCTAGCTTAATCACTAGGCCTTTTTATGGTGTAACCCCGCATTAAAACCGGCTCAAGGAAAAGAAAAAGGTGAATTTACCTTTTTTGGTGACAGCCTATAATACAAATCCAGCGTTGCCTTAAGGAGAGCTGAGTTGGGAGCCATCTTCCGGATCTGAGGGAGGCAGGGCGAGTGGTGCAGTTGTGCTGCCGGTCACCGTGATGCCTGCAAGTGAAAAATTAATATTGACATTCCCTCCCACCAAGAACAACAAAAATCTTTAGCTATCACTTGTATGAATGATCTTTTAGAGACAAATTGTGGTTGCTATTGCCCTGTATCTGATCACACTGAGCGCTTTAAAATACACGCTTTGGTGGCGGGCTTACAGTGTCATCAGCCCTTCCCTTTGCAGCTGCTTTCAGTGGCATTCATTTGAAGGAGGTGGAGCACTACCCTCTACCTTTAAGTGTACCTCCCTAGGTGGTTGGAAGCTGGAGCGTATTGCAACAATCCATCCGCCTTCGGACATTTTATGGAGGTAAGTGCAGTGATTAAAGACAGAGAATCTCTGTCTTTACATTTGCCTTTTTTCCTCCATGAAAAGGCCTTCTGATAGCATACCTGCACATACAGGATACAGTCAGATTGTCAAGGAGATATGCACATACAAAGATAGATAAGGGCTCTTGCACAGGTGGGATGGGGGCATGGAAGCCTATGTGAAAAAAAACAAACATGAAAACAAGATTTCCATTTCAAATTAATGTATGTATCCTTTTATTCAATGACTGAAATTGGACTTGCATTTAATGCACCTTTAGGACAAGTTTTTCCATATTTGGAAAAAAAAACTCCTTTGCTGACCCTGTCATTTGCTGTAATTGAGTCCAGCAGGAGCAAAAACAGGTGCTTTTAAATATTGTGGACAAATCTTTGAGGTTGTTGTTGACATACCCATCATCAATTACTGTTTTAGAGATGCATGGCATAGAAACAGGCCCCACAGAGTTTATGCTGAACATCATGCCCAGCTATACTAATCCCACCTGCCTTGCTCAATCAAGTCCCTGTCCAGATGCCTCTGAAATGTTGTTATTGGTCCTGCCTCTTCATCTTCTTTGACTGCTCATTCCAGATACCAATAACTGTGTGAAGAACTTTCTCTTCACATCTACTTTAAACCTCCTCCCCCACTCATTTAAAAGCTATGTCCTCATATTTGAGACTACCCTTCTATGTGAAACAAACATTGGTTGTTTATCCTGTCTGTCTGTCATAATTTATATATCTCCTGCCTTTTTTCACTCCTGGGAAAACAGACTGAACCTATCAAATATTATAAGAAGCCTTCCAATCTAAGCAACATCTTTTTTGGACTTAACTCTAGCTTAATCACTTCCTTCTGATAGTGTGGCGACCAGATCTGCACATAATATTCCAAGCATGGACTAACTAATATTTTACAAAATTGTAATGTGATTTTCCATCTCTTTTGCTCAATGAAGCCAAACATGCGATTCGTCATCCTCAACTGTTAATTAGAGTGAAGCAATGAAAGGGAGTGGAGGATATAGGCACGCAGGAAACCTCCAGGTTATGACAATGTTCTGTTTCTGTGAACGTTTAATAAGTTGGAAATGGGTGTTTGGGCGAGGATCATGGAAACAGCTGTGATGGGAGAGTGCAGGTGCAGGAAGGAACCCTCTCATAAGATGGCCTCATTGATTCAGCGAGTCCGTCGACTCAGTGATCCCAGCTCTACTTGGCTTGACCCAGCCTCGATTGTTACATCTGGGGTCAGGGAGGAGAGAGAAGCTTTGAAAATATCCCACCTGTCAGAAGGTCCCTTCAGTCCCACAAAACAGCTGACAAATTTATTCCAATCATTCTGCTGGTCTCCGAAATGCTCTTTCATATTGTGGTGCCATTAAGTTAGGTATTGAAGCAGCTGTATTGCAACATGCGGATGATAAATCAGTAGAAAATAAGTTTTACTATCAGTTGTTTCTTTACTCATTTGTTTAATTTCAATGCAGGATTTCCCTTGGATTCATGCTGATGAACAAGAAGTAAACATGCGGGAGCCAAGGCTAATCCCGTTAAAAACCATGACTTCCGATATCTTAAAGGTAACACTTGCATTTTAGCAAAATCTTGATTGTTTCAACAGACACTCTTGTGACTTTTAGTACTTAGTTCTTCAGTTTGTAATGGAAAGACTTCAAGTAATTTTGCAAGTTTGTTTGCAAGGTGGTAAATGCATCCCATTGCTGGAAAATGCCATAATGAGGATAATCTAATTTGTTTTATTAACTGAACTGGTGGACGAAATATCCAAGGTTCTCAAATTAAACTCATGATTTTCATTTTAAGAACATTATAAGTGACTCAAATAATGATCTTTCCTTTAGTCTGCTACTGCAGGATACTGTATTTTTACAATGATGCACACACCTGATTCATGCTTTTCTTCCCTTATTTAAGATGCAATTATATGTGGAAGAGAGAGCTCAGAAAATTTCCTGACTGAATGGCTGTAACACCAGGAGGAACACAGATCCTAAAGAAGTGCGTGTGCTTCAACACTGAATTGATTTATGGCAAATGAAGAATTTCTGAAAACCTTTGAAATGTGATGCATTATGTGGATCATATCCTGAATTAGAATCTGTGAATGTGTGTTAATTTTCTGTATTCTGTATTGTGGTTTGACCATTTATATGTGTTGAGTGTACATTAAGAATGAAGAGATATTGATTATAAATTAATAGTTGAGTGAGTGTTGCAAAGTAGTTATTTTTTTATGAGTGGGCATTACTTTTCAAAATATGATCAGTAGACAGTACAGGAATGCACTGTGCACTGAAGTTATATCTATATGAACATTACTATTTACAAAATGTAGAACTGCTCAGGAGGTATCTGCCAGCATCTTACATGTTATTCATGTACCTGTCCTGTTTCTTAAATTTCTTAAACATTGCAATGGTACCTGCCTTAACCACCTCCTTTGGCAGCCTGTTTCATGCACCCACCACCCTCTGTATGAAATAGTTACCCTTCCAGTTAAACCTCTTCCCCCTCACCTTAAACCTATGATTACTAATTCTCCTACTCTTGTCAAAAGACATTGTGTTTACCCAAATATATTCCTCTCATGATTTTGCATTCCTCCATGAGATCACCCATCTTCCGAAATTTCTGGGCCCCAAGAAATATAAACCCTAAAGCCCTAATCTCCCTATAGTTTAGGCACCAACCTTGATTGGCATCCTCTCCAGCTTGGGGACATCTTTCCTGTGGTACATGGCAACCAAAACTGAACATAGGACACTGATTGGACCCTCACTAACTGATGACTTGTACAACTGCAACTGCGACATGATTTCCCTACATCCATACTCAATTTAGTCAGTTTGCCAAAACCGCATCAGGACTGACTCCTTTATTAACCAAAATATTCCCAGTGATCCAATAATTTGTTTTTGAAAGCCTCCTTTCCATTTATAATAAATAGCATGTGGTTAACCCATATCCTTCAATAATTAACCTTGACAAATCCTAATGGAGACAACTGAATTTATTGACTTTAAGCACAACTTGTCTCCATCCATTTGAACCTCCATTATGTCTGGTTTCCAGTAAAGTTTTTTGCTGATGTATTCTAAACTTGTCCACCATGGGTCAATCAGAATGTATTGTGAACCTGTCAGATCTTTTGCAGCAGCATCTCAGTGCAAACATTTATATAAACCACCTTACAAAATAAATAAAAATAGTGCAAGAAAAAGACAGAGTATATTTGGTTCATTCTGGGATCTGATGGCAGAAGGGAAGAAGCTGACCCCGTGCTCGACTTCAGGCTCCTGTACCCTTTTCCTGATGGCGGCAGAGTGAAGAGGGTGGTGGGGATCCTTGAGGATGGAGACTCCTTTCTTCAGGCACCGCGCCCTGTCGATGTCCTCGATGGAGCGAAGGTGATTCGTGTAACTTCCATTGTGATCCCGGTTCTTCGCCTGCTCTTCAGGTGCGTGCCGATGGAGAGAGGCAGACGGGCTCGGGCGGCGAAGGACGCCGTGACGCGGCGGGGTGGGCGGGGTCTGGCCGAGAGACCCGCCCGGATGACACGACGGGGCGGAGGCGGGGCCTTAGATAAATCCCGCCCTGATGACGTCCCGGATTGGGGCCCGCCCGCTCCATTTCGGCTGCTATGCTGCCGTTCACGCCCTTTGGACTTGTGTTGAGGGAATTCCGTCGCCATCTCACGACCATGGCGCCACGACCCCGCACCGTCCTCGGCACCATGGCGTTTGGGGCCCGGGCTGACGCCGAGCAGAGTGCTCTGATGGTGAAAGCGTTCACGGAGCGCGGACACGAGGAACTGGACACGGCGTTCATGTACGCGGAAGGGCGCTCGGAGACTGTCATTGGGAGTTTGGACCTGGGTCGGAGAGGTGAGGGGCTGGTAGGCCACTCTAGTGGAGGGGCATCCCCGACACCCGGACTAGAGGCCAGGTCATCAGGGCGTAGGTGGGCTGTGTGACACCTTGGCACCACAACAGAGTCTCTCTGATGGAGGGGCATCCAATCCACCCACTCCCACATGATCTGCCCTCTACGCAGGTTGTATCACCACGACAGGGTCTCTAATGACACTGGAGTGGAGGGTGGTCATGTAGGTGCGTGTATAACCACTTGGCACCATAACAGGGTCTTGCCAGAGTGGAATGCAGGGCATGTGTGAGTTGGTCATGTCGGGGTAGGTGGGTTGTGTAATCCCTTGGTACCACAGCAAGGACTCTGATGGAGGAGAATTGCTGGTCATTGGAGTAGAAAGCAGGTCATGTGGGGGTAGATGGGTGGAGTTACCCCTTGGAGGCTTGTGGACACTGGAGGATAGAGGGCAGGTCATGGATTGGCAGGTTGTGTAATGTTTTGACACCAGGTGATGGATTAAGTACTACACTCTGTAGGTTCAAACTAAACCTCTTGAGAGGTGGAGAGACAGGTAGTAGAAAACTCCATGGATGGGATGGGAGAGAGAAAAAGTAGTAGAACCAGGGGGATTAGATGGAGGTGGGGCGACCTAAAATTCATGCAGTTGGGTTTCAGGTTGTCCAGGAGAATATTGTTCTTTGAGATATTTTGCACCTCATCCTGACTGTTGATTAGGCTGAAGACATATGTGTGCGTGGGAATAGTAGTCGGGAGTTTTACTTTAGACTTACTTAATGTAGGTGCAAGGCAAAGTGATATTATTCTGATTTCAGTGCTGCAGAGTGGGCTGGATTGTGCAATCCCATTAGTTGTGTGTGGTTTTTTTTAACATGCCTGTCCATTGACATTAATAGTTGGAGCATGAAGTTGGCAGATAGGTTTTTGTTTTTTAGTTAGGTTTTTGTTTTTTTTTCCTCTCCTATCATCCAGTAAGGATTGCAACCAAAATAAATCCATGGGATGGGAAGACATTGAAAGCTGATAGTGTCCAATCTCAGTTTAACACGTCACTGGAGCGTCTTCGAAGGAAGGACGTTGAGATTCTCTACCTCCATGCTCCAGATCACGAGACTCCAGTTGAGGAAACATTGGCTGCTTGCCAAGAGCTTCATCAACAGGTATACTGTAACCCAATGTTATTGGTGTCCAGGGCATTCATGTGTTTTTGGATCATCATGCCTTTGCTATGAAGGTCCAATCCAATTAGATCCACTTGCTCCAGTCTGCAGAGCTAAAGTAATAGTAATTTGTTGGTGATGCCTCTCTTCTGATGAGGCATATAATTAAAAAAACACAATGCTGGAGAAACTTATCAGGTCAAACAGTGTACTTTATATAGCAAAGCTGAAGATACATTACCAAGATATGATATTTTTTATCTTTGCTTTATTAAAGTGCAGTTTGACCTGCTTAGTTTCTCCAGCATTGTGTTTTTACTTCAATCATGGTATATGCATGCTCACACATTTTGCAACCAGTGCACAAAAGATTAGTTTCCTAAAATAATCTAGTAATTAATAATTCTACTTCGCAGAATGCAATCATACTGGTATCATATTAAAACATGCCAAAACAGTTTTATTATCCACGAGAGATAGGCCGTGCCAAAATTATTTTAAAACAATTTCAAGTTTATATTTGCACAACATAAGATTTTTGTGCACGCCGACTTCTAAACATTAGAGGAAACATTGCTGCAGACTTTTGTGTTTTACTTCTGATTAGGCATGTTACTTGATTGTTGCAATGGATCAGGTTGATGTTCATGATTCCATCACCCCACGTGAAGTGAACAGGGAGAACATAGGGGAACAGTTCTCTTTGAAGCCAATGTCGTGAAAATATCTCATCTACGTTGCCTATTGTGTCTTTGCAAAGAAATTCTGTTTGTGAGTTTTAGTAATTCACTGCATTTCAGAAGCTTTTAACACCTTAAGATGATGATATTCTATATGCTACATATTACAGTTTTGTGGTAATGGATGGGTTCTGTTAATGATACAATTTTTCTTTTGTAAAATAACTTTTAGGGCAAGTTTAAGGAACTTGGCCTCTCAAACTATGCTTCATGGGAAGTGGCAGAAATCTATTCAATTTGTAAGCATCACAACTGGATTCTTCCCACCATCTATCAGGTAGGTCAGGAGATACATTGACAAAAATCTAATCTTTTGGGAGTATCTGACTTTTGTGAAATTCTCTTTCCTTTGCAACTCAGGAAAAAAATCTTTCCTAGCATTTGTCAAAAAAAAATGCTTTGTTTAGAAATTTGTACTCTGTCCTCTACATGTTTAGCCATATCTCTGAATGATTAATTTCCCATTACCCCATGTGAAGTGAACAGGGACATTGGACCGGATGTTGTGAAATGTACAGCTGGGCCACATTATAACAGTTTGTCAACAATCGCGGATTATTGTCACAGTCATATCTGAGATTCATTGCAAAAAGTTAGTGGAGTCTTAGTGCCATAAGATGTGGAAACAGGCTTGCCCGCACAGACCAAAATGTCCCACTTACACTAGTCCCACCTGCCTATGTTTAGGCCATAACCCTCTAAATCCATGTATTTGGCCATTTTTTTTTCCTTAAACATTGTAATAATACCTGCTTCAACACCTTCCCTTGCAGCTCATTTGCTGTGTTCAATCGCAGTCCTGCATCTCAGAGCCTCTTCATGTTAGCCAGATGCTCCATCTCCATGACTCCCCGTGATCAAAATATCATCCAGATACATTGTTACATGCAGAATCCCCTGCAAGTAAAGTGTCCATTGTCCTTTGGAAAATGGTGGGGCTGGACATCACTCCAAACACCAGGCAGTTATATTTAAATAATCCCTTTTTGCATGTTATTTATGATGTACACCTTTGAATCTGTGTCAAGCAGCAGCTGTTGGTAAGCATGGATCATGTCCAGCTTTGTGAATAGCTTGCACTGACAGGGTTGCAAACAGGTCATCCACCTGCGGCAACAGGTACTTCTCCAGCTAAGAGACCTGATTCGCTGTAAGTGTATTGTCCCCACATACCCTCACCATTTTGTCTGCTTTCAAAAGTGGAACAATGGGAGCTGCCCACCTAGAAAACTGGATGGACTCAATGATGCCCATGATGCTGTAAGTGTTTTGACTCCTCCTTGACCTTGTCTTTCATGGCTTAGGGTGCTGTCTTGGGCTATTTAAAAAAAAAAACATAGTGTGGCCTTAGGGTCAACACTGCGTTTCACTGTCATGCCTTTCAATGTTCCAAGCTCATTCCTGAAAATGTCATTGCACCACTGCAGAATGTCCTCCTCTGTGTGTGCACACTTAATTTCATGCCAATTGAGCTAGATTTTGCAAAGCCATTTGAGACCCAAAAGACTGGGCCTGCTACCCTTGGCTATCACCAGCCTGGCTTGCCTTCTGACCCCCCTGGATAAAATATCCACATATAACACCCCTAAATGAGGTATGGTCTGCCCCATATAGGTCCTGAGTTTGCGCTTTGACAGTCTGATGGGAGGCAGGTTGGACCCCCATGTCCTGTAAGAATCCTCATTAATGACTGATGCTGTGGCCCCTGAATCAATTTCAAACTTAATATCCTTTCCCCTGACATTGACTATGGCAGAATGTGGTTCAGGTGGTTCCTCATCGGTTTCCACTCCAAACATATAAGCACACGGTGTCTCTTCATCTGCTTCTTCTTGGTAGTGTATGGCTGCCGGAGCCCGTTGAGCTTAACCTTACCCTTTGAATTCTTTAGCTACAACCATAGCAGACATTGTCATTGAATTTGCAATCATTTGCATAGTGCATCCCTCCACACCAAAAACATTCCACCCTCTTTGCCTGTATACTAGTCTCTGTTGTCTTGGTACACTGCCGCTTAATACGACCCCCACCCCATGTCCTTTCTGAATATCCTTGGCATTATTAGCAGCCATCTCCATTGTTTTAGAAATCTATGGATTTCTTGATGCTGCATACCAATCTATCTCAGAGCATATCATCCAACACTGCCTCGAAATCACAATACTCAAATAGCTGCTGAAGCTTGGCCACAAAATTGGCCACAATCTGACCTGGCTTCCTGAAAAGGCTATGAAACTTGACTATCACAGAAGGTTTCAGATTGTGGTTCCTACAAGTTTAACCAGTTTGTCAAATTGAATTTCCCGTGGTTTCCATGGTGTGGCTAAGTTCCTTATCAACTTGTAAGTCTCTGCCCCATACACACTCAGGAGAATAGAGCATTTCTTAGCCTCCTCAGTAATTCCATTAGCACAGAAAAAGTGACCCAACCTTTCCTCATACTCTGGCCAATCTTTTCAAAACAGTTCACATTACAACATTAACTTTCTCTGCATCTGCCATTGACCTACTCTTTTTTTACAATATAGCACAGTCGCCTGTATTCGAATCGCTTGGGACCAGACGCTTTTCAGTTATTGTATTTTTTTGGTGTTTGGAACAATGGAACTAAGCAGCACAGTAGCATGAGCAGAATACCATCAGTGGTTAAACAATAACAAATCATGGCAGGCCTTTTGAGCACCAATATGACAAGTGCCAACCCAGATAATCGAGACCAGTACTCTCCTTGGTCCCGTCAGGACCAGAGGTTCCCCCGAGACAAGCGTTGACACTGTTCCTTCCTCGACCTGGGCAATTGGGAGATGGAAATCATTGAACTGCAGATGCCGAAAACCGCATCCGATGTTGAGAATGTCAGGAGGTGAATTTTTTTCAACTTGTTAGCACTAAAAAGAAGTTAGGTTTAGTGATCTTTTCGGATTCAGGGTACTTGACCTGTATTAATTTACTTCTCACTTTGCCTGTTCTGCTATAGTTTTCCTTTGTTCAGTGTAATTTTTTAATCTCCTCGCTTATTTTAGTTTGTACATATTTTGTAATTGCACACGAATTGACTTCAAGCTGAGTAGTTGATGCCCAGAATTCCTGTTTGGTGGCATATTTCTCAGCTTTAAGTTGGTTGACCCGTAGTTATTTTCTGTTTGCAGGGAATGTATAATGCCACTACTCGGCAAGTAGAAGTAGAACTCCTACCCTGTCTCCGCCATCTTGGAATAAGATTTTATGCTTACAACCCACTGGCAGGTTGAGTTAAATTTCACTTTATTAATTTCTTGTTTTGTTGATGTAGGACTGATAAATATGTAATGTGAAATTGTTCTTTGTGAATTTTCAAGTTGTGGATGTTTGGAAAAGATTTCCAAGAAGCTTAAAGCACAATAGGGAGCCTACCTACTAACTTGGTCTGAGCTATTAGAGCATTCTCCCATATAGGCTTTTCACTACTTAGAAGTTCATGTTCATTTATCAAATGACAGCAGAGTACCCTCCTTTTATCATTGAAGTATCACCCCTTGGATAAAGAGGAGAGGAGAATAATAGGAGTCCATTGAACACCTTCACAATCTGGATGTCAGGACTATCCAAGCATGCTTTGAAATTCACTGGGTGTGGAGAATGTACAGCTCATGGTTGTTGAAGGGACCGCAGTGAATGATATTAACTATCTCGTTGGTACAGGTGGGCTGCTGACTGGGAAATATCAGTTTGAGGACAAATATGAGAAACAGCCCACTGGCCGCTTCTTTGGCAACAATTGGGCCGAAGTATACAGAAACAGGTGAGTTTCTACTGTAATGCCATTAAACCTAATACTCTGTCCTTATTAATTATGAGATCGTTATTTGGCATCTAATACAAATTTTGGTGGTTTTTATGATTATTCCCCTGTTATAATAATCTTTGCCTCTGACTGTTGTTCAGGTTTTGGAAGGAGCATCATTTCCAAGCGATAGCATTGGTGCAGAAAGCAATAGATGAAACTTATGGGAGTGAAAAAACAAGTCTCACATCAGCAGCATTACGGTGGATGTATCATCATTCTAAACTTCAGGTATGCAAATTCAACAACATAAATATCAATGTATTATAACTGAACGTAAAAGTTTTTTTTTAAAAATGGCAGATGTTGGAATGCTGAAACAAAAGCAGAAAATGCTGAAAACACTCAAGGGCAGGCAATACCAATGGAAAGATAAACGGCATTAATGTTTCAGCTCAAAGAGAATGAGAGAGGGATGGGTAGGATAAATGGATTATTTTTAGGGCAAGGCCTGGGTAATCTGGATGTTAACCAGATGGCCATGTAAAAATAATAACGTAGTTATAGAGAGAAAACACAAAAGGAAATTATTAAATTATGGAATGTAGTACCGAGCCCCAAAACCAAAAGGGGAAATCTCGAATCTAGCAAGGCCCAGCAGATCTTGGAGGTATTGGTGGAGAGAAAAACTGTTAATTTAACAGAATGGGCCAGTTCTGATACAAACATTAAAAAAAACAAGTTATTTAAAAATGTGGGACTTATTATTAAATCCTGAAGGCTGCAACACATCCAGATAGAACACGAGGTGCTATTCACCAAGCTTGCATTGCGCAGGCGAACGGTGCAGCAAATCACAAGCAGAAGTGGTGGGCTAAAGGAACCTCAATGTCACTCCTGTGGACTGAATGGAGGTGTTCTGTGGAGTGGTCACCCAATTTGTATTTGTTTTCTTCATTGTAGAAGAGATCCAATAATAATTAGTACTGAATGCCATACATTGCATTGGTAGCAATACAAGTGAATATCTGCAATACCACTATGGAATTCTGTTGCCATCTAAGAGAGCTGGGTGTATAAGATGACCCCCAGAAATTCCTCTTAAAATGTAGGTTTTGAGTTACACTCGTAAAACTCGTCATGTACTTGCTGCTGAGAGCTTACTGTCCATGTTTGCTACATGCTTCTCTGGAATCGGCCAGTGTGCAGTGGCTCCTCTAATTGCACAATTATTCCAGGGTACGATGTGACTGGTCACAGCGAGATTTATTGTGCTCCCTGAGACCCTGGCTGTTTGGTTAGTTTGTCAGACTTAGCTTCATTTGCTATGCTGTTATTTTAAGGTATGTTAGAGAGGATTAAATTCTATTTTTATTGCTTTAATATAACATTATCTAGCTTCTCAACTGTAAATTTCAGTATAAAAATATTTAGTGGTAGAACCATAGGAGTATTGTATCACCATGAGGAGAACACTAAACCACAGGATATTATGGTTCGGATTTTGTACTTGGTGTGACTGTGGTTTTGGGATGAAATTTTTAGGGTTCAAGTTCCATCTTGTACACTGAAATGTACGGTATTTCAATTGCTTGGGAAGGGGAAGTGATGGGGTGGGGGGGGGGAAGAGAGTAGCTGCTGCATTGATGGAGATGGATGGACAAGGGAGTTACCTTGGGACAAGTCCCTCTGAACACTGAAAGGAGATTTATTAGCTGGTGTAATATCACTGAAGGAAATTGCTGAGATGATCTATAGATAATCATACTGATGTTTATGATTGAGGATTGTCTGAAGATTGGCCAGCTTGTTCACTATTTTGTTTCCCTTTCATATATGGTTGTTCATTTATTAAATATGCTGTTATGTTTTTATCAGGGTGATCTCGGTGATGCTGTTGTCCTTGGGTCATCAAAAATTGAGCAGCTTCAACAAAACTTGGCTGCCTCTGAGGAAGAGCCACTTGCAGGGGCAGTAGTTGAAGCCTTCAACGAAGCTTGGAAAATCGTCGCATATGATTGCCCAAATTATTTTCGATAAATCAGGCATGGCTTTACACCAGTGGCTTCCAGCCTTTTTCTTTCTACTCATATCCCACTTTAAGTAATCCCTATGCCATAAGTGCTCTGTGATTAAAAAGGGATTGCTTAAGGTGGTACATGAGTGGGAAGGGAAGGCTGAGAATCACTGCTCTACACTCGATTGTTATTGAAATATTTTGCTTAAAAAAGTTGTCAATGGCCCACTTTCTTTGGAGTTATGAAATTGTGCACATAACGAGTCAATTAAGTTTAATTAAAACAATGTTTTCAAACTTTTTTTGGTACATGACATCTAACGAATCCAGTGGATGTTGCTGAACTGCTCTTTAAAAAAAAAAGTAGTGGCTGGATGAGATTTGTAATCAGAAATTATGTAGAAGTCCAACTTGGCACTCCAGTTACCAGTTTGATGACAATTTCTGCAGCCATGTAGGTGATGAGGTACTATTGAACTGGCAACTTAACAAAAAAAATCAAAATGGTTACCATTGCTTTGTTTTGCAAAGAATAAAACAAATTTGATTCATTTTGTGCATATAATTTTACTGCCACAAAGTTGAACAATGTACAGAGGTGTTGTCCCTGTTTTAAAGACATTGGTTATTCAAGTTCATAGCTCAACTCAATGAGGTAAACTGTTACATTATACTACTTTCCTAGCACGATACTTTGATGTGGGGTAATAGGAGTAAAGTATACAATTGCCATCTGATACAGTATTTACATGTGAATCAAGAAATTTTGAATGATAAATGATGACCAGTCATATATAATAGAAAACTGACATTAAGACTGTTGAAGCTCAATTATTGCATACTTATTCAGCTCCACATCAAGAGTACAAATTTTGTTTTAGGATCATGTCTGGCACTTTATTGAAGCAAAACAGCCCTCTGCCTTTGTACACAAGAGCATTGTATTATTATAGGTCCAATCCAGTTCAGAGGTACAAGTAGATATTAAAGATTCCACAGGATTTGACTGGTATTGTCAAAGGAATCTGTTCTTTGTTTTCCATTGTCCACATTTGCTGCTGCTTAAAACTGGTATTTTGAAACCATGCAAGGTCTTCATTGCTAATTTTTTTTGTAATCCGTGATCTGTTTTATTAACATCTTTATTAATGTTTAATTCCCTGGAGGCCAGCAGAACTCAGTCGCTCTTGCTTCACTTTGTGAGATTGAACCAAATGTCACATTTATATTAAAAATCAACACTGGAAATTGTTTTTTTTTATATAAATGCAACAATTCCTCTCTCCTGCATCGCACTGTGCATTCAGTTTAATACAGACATCGAGCATAGGATAAAGCTTGAGAACTCTCTGCTAGTCACCCATTTCTACCACCTCCTTGCTTTTCCCATCATTAGTCACTACCAGTTGTTCAAATTCACCAGTTTTGGAGTTCCACATAGAGTTCATTGTCACTTTGAATGTGGCCATCTCAATACCAAGCAGCTTCTGGAAGAAAATGCAAATGATCAGTGCCAAAATGTTGGAAAATTTTCCACACCATTATTCAGAATCTTATTTTGATACTCTAGATCTCCAAGTGCCCAGTACGGTTTTTAATAAAATGTTTCTCTAGTTATTGGTCCATTTTGTATTAACATGGTGAAGGTAGCATTGATGCTTATTTAGTGAACACTTGCTGAGTGTCAAAATAAGTGTCAAATGTTCTGCCCTCTTTTAAAGGGTTAAATTAAATACTCTTCATTCTATTTGAACTTGTGGAAGGAAATTCCCACAAATTAAGAGTTGTACTTTAAAATACTGACCAGAAGTCGCGCCTGTTCGGGTGTCAGTGGGGCACCCTCTTTGCAAACTTCGTAATCACTCAACAATGTTATGACACCTAGAAGACAGACCACGTAAATTCCAGTTACTGCTAGAATATTAAAAAAAAAATAGATATTCTCATGCAGCAAACCCATCTTTAACTACTGCTTTTGCCACCAATCATGCAGCGGGTTGTGTTGATCACCAATGTACCTTTCTTCAGCGTGGTTGGTAACCCGAGCTGCCGCAGTTGTGGCTCCATGGAGTGAGTGAACTGTGGCAATGGTCCAGCATCAAGCGTAACAGCCACTGTAGCTTTGTTCCCAGACCGTGCAAAATCAGTCTGTGTGTACTTATCAAACCACCTATTAAGAGGTAGAGAGAGATGTTGGACAATTCAATGGAAACATGTTAAAATAGAAATCAAAGAGCAAAAAAAAAGAAACTCACTCAATCACCTCTGCCTTTGTGCGATTAGTGAACAGGAGACCGACTTCACCTTGCAACTGTTTACTGACCTACAAAATGGAAAACAATAAATACAAAAGTATCACGGATACACCAAACATTCAACAGATCCCGAGAATCAATGAAAGCTAAAACAATCAAGTGACAATTGACAAAAAAAATTAACAAATCTCATCAACTTAAATTATTTACCATTTGCACTTTCAAAAATATACACCAAAATGCGAATTGAACAATTCAGTAAAGTCAGTCACGAACTGCTCACCTTATGTAAACCATCCTTGTATTCGTCTGCTGATCCTTTTCCCAGGGCCACCATCATCACTTTATTTTTACCAAAGAAGAACCTACACAAGTACAATATTAAACGGCTTGATACATTTTTACACAAGGGGCTGTTAGCAAAAGTGAGCTCATGGAAATATACATCATATTATCAAAGTTGGGTCAAATTGCAGGTGAAGCCCCAGGAGACTGTATGAGACCATGTATGGAAATAAGGATGAAGAAATGGGAGTGAAACGTAAGTCTGCAGACACAGTGATTGAAGTAAAAACACACTGCTCAAGAAACAGCAGGTCAAACAGTGTACCTTGTAGAGCAACGATAAGATATATAACCAATATTTCGGGCTTGAGCTCTTCATCGAGGTATAAGCAAAAAGTGAACAGGCTTGAATAAAATAATGTGAGAAGGAGTATAGGTCCACAGACAAGAGGTAATGTGGATAAGGGAGGGAGGGCTCTGTGAATGGAGAAGGAAAGGATGGAGGGTTGGAGGAAAGGAGATAGGTAAGAGAGAGAATGGGCAGAGGAATGAAGAAGTTGAAAGTCGCACGAGTTGGGTATAAAATATAAAGGGAAATTTGCTGCTGATGTGGGCGGCTAAATGGGCAGAGTAAATTGTGAGGAAGCATGACATCATGCACGAGGAGTATGATCGATTAAAGCATTTTCCAATAGCGACCAGGGATTAGGGAGGCGCATAGAAATTTTGAAAACAAGTCCATATCTTGTATTTAGTTGTCTTTAGAGGGATTTTAATACAGCACAACATACCTTGAAATATGTGATAGCTGCACAAGGAGAAACAAACTAAACAATGAGAAACTGGTTAAAATGAGCTTGAAGAAATATTTTAAGAACATGTAACAACAGAGGGGATTTGGTGGGAAAACAGTGTGGCAGGATAGCCTGGACTCGGAAAGTGAGGTGGAGGAGGAGAAGGAAGAGGAAAAACGAGGGAGTAAAAGGAGGTCATTAGAGAGATGAAAGACAGAAAAAGGGGGCAGAGGGACTGGTGCCCTTTGCCAGAATGATACTGGGGGCCAATGGGCAGATAAGAAGAACTTTGAAGATAAAAGTTCTTCAAAGAACTTTGAAGAACATTATCTTTACCCTCTCCCCCGGGCAACAATAACCAATCCCCCTGCAATTTTGAAATGTGTCTAATACACCCATCTATCACTTGTATCTGCTTCCCTTTCCTTCAGCTCCCTGTATTAATTCTTACTTCTAATATGCATTCATCTTTAAACATAAGCATTATGAAAAAAAAACACATACCTACCCCCTGCCCCCCTCCCCCCACCGTATTCCTGTTACAACATATACAGTCCATCAGGGGAGGGGGCAATAAAGAAAGGCTGGAAAACCTGACAGGGTATCTGAAACAAGAGAGTTGAGAGAGTGGAAGAAAGATTGGATAAGAGGGAAGAGCAAAATTGATGCACGGAAAGGGTTAAGTTAAAGATGTGGGAGAAGATAGGTATCTTAGAAAATATCAATAGGAGGAACGGTTAACATTGTGGGGGTGAAGGAGGGCAAGGAGATGGTGGAATTCCTGAAAAAGTGGATCCCAGATATATTGAGGAAGGAAAAATATTGGAAATAATCTAATAATAGAATGGGCCCACTGGTCTCTTGCGCCCCCCCCCCACTCCCCCTCCCATCTAGGGCCAAACCAACGGCCACACTCTATCCTAGTAAGGCTCCTTCACCACCAGCATAGAAGGATCTTACAGGCGGTGCGATAGCTGGGAGTCCGGTGGAATTTGAGAGGGAGAAGGTCTTTTGCTAACTGGACACATGTGCAGGAGCAGGAGGGAATTTTACCTGGTTAAAAAGCGCCTTAAACAAAAGGAATCAAGTTTACCCTCCTTCACCCGGCAGTGCTAAAGATATTAAGGGTGGGAAGGGAAAGAAAGTTTTTTTTTAAGGATCCAAGAGAGGCAATGGACTTTGTTAGGAACCCTGCTACTGCTTTGAGATTAAATGTAAATAAGGTGGGAAAAGGGAATAAAGGAAAGATGGACTGTAAATATTGTAACAGTGATGAATACGAGGGGAGATACGTTATTTTCCCCCCCATAATTTTAACGTTTAAAGATGAATGCATATTAGAAGTAAGAATGAATACAGGGAGGTCAAGGAAAGGGAGGGAGATACAAGTGATAGATGGGTGTATTAGGCACATCTCAAAATTGCAGGGTGATCCACACCAATAGCTTGGTTATTGATGCTGGGGGTTGGGGGGGAAGATAAACTGGGAGGGGGAAAAAAAGAGGAGGAGGGAATACATGGAGTGTTTTTTGTTTCGTTATCGAAGTAATTTGATGGCGTTTTCAGTTGTACAAGGGGGGAATAAATACAGACTCTATATGTAACATGGATGTTAAAAAATGTTTGTTTGACAAGACTATATTAAAAAAAAATCATATAACAAAGAATGGGCATTTGTTTTAAGTACTGGATGTCATACCAGAAATGTAAAACTTTGAGGCTATGGAAGGGTTAAGGGAGATGGCAAGGAAGAGCTGGGTGTCATCAGAATACATTTCAAAAAACACGCTTTTTTTTGTTACTGATGAGGATCAGAATGTAGGTAAGAAATGACGTTGGGTGTCAAAGGTAGATTCTATGACACAAAAAAGGCTCCAAGCATTGGAAGCAAAGCCATTATGAATTGAATAATTGTCCCAAAATATTAGATACTTTCTTGAGTTTGCAAGGATGGTGATGTGATCAACCAGACACTACAGATATCATGTTTATAGAACAATCACAAAGGCTGTTGTTAGAGATTTGGATGAGTGGTTTTGGTTCAGATCAGAAAAACAATGATTTAACTAAATTCTCAAGGTAGTTGAATGTTTTACCATAGTTCATCTTCTGCATGACAATGAACCAACCTGCGCTAGTCTGTTTCCCACAGTAAAGCACTTAGAGAAGGAAATTAATCATCCAGCAATTTAAGGAACAAAAATCTAAAGTGACTCACCGGCTGTGTTTCCAGGCACATCGTAGATCCTTCAGTTTGTTATTTCTCATGTTCTCAACGGAAAAGAGAAAGATATTTGTGTAGGTGTCCACACATTTTCGTAACTTAAAAGAAGAAAATTGCCATCATTCGTCAGTAACATAGACAAACTCTATACTTGGAGATTTTTAAGCAATTATCTTGTAAAATAGCAATGTATTCATAAATAGAACATGCATAATTGTTTTCAAACAATTCAACTGATTCTCAATTTATGAGGCTTTTTGCATTGTTACAAATATAACTTATTGTAGTATGTATTACTTCTCTTCCAATAACTTCGGGTGGAAATCAGAACTGGTGGAAAGGGGAAGAGATTGAGAAACATACATCTTGTATGTTTCGTTTCATGAATACTATTATCATATTTTTAAACATTTATTTTAAGATTAATTGTTAAAGAAACATTATTTATCATTGTATTCCTGCACTTTGTTTCTTAACAAATCCTTTTGAGGATTGAACAACCAATTTTGATGTACAAATCCTTTAGAACAACCAATTTCAATGTACAATTTTTCTCTCAACAAAACTTTTTGTTGGGAAGCTCTTTCATGCAGTATGTCCAAGGACACCCATGCTGTGGTTTTAATGAACAGGCATGTTTAAATTTGCATTATAGGACTACCAAACAAATTTTGATACAAAGTTATGGTGAAAGATATTCTATCTGGTTGATAAAAGCTTGGATAAAGATATGTTTAGAGGGTCACCTTAAAAATAGTGTGAAGTTGAGGGAAGGAATTCCAAATAACTGAAGATACAACTGCCATTTGGAGGACTAAAATATTCAGAAGCAGGGAGCAGAGAGGCTTTTCCTGATGAGGAGTCAACTGGATAAAAAGGACAATGAAAGTCGGATACAATAAGCAAGGTTTTGTGGGGAACTGCTATTTGTACAATATCTAAAGCAAGTCAGAAATAGTAAAGTCTGGAAAGACAAAAAGATAGATGAGGTTCGAGTGTTACAGTAAATGCAGAAGCAAGGAGAGAGACAAAGTACAACTCAGCACGAGGGATGGTGTGAGAGAGAAAAGGGCGAGAGCTGGGCATACTGTGGGGTGGGGAGGGAATATTAGCTTGGGATTTAGGGGAGAGATCCAGAAAGCCGAACCATCATATTGATGATGGACGACCTCATGTGCTTTTCCATTACATAATGCTAAACTTCCATCCATATTTTTGTTATTGAAGAATTGACTGTTCCAATCTTGACAAGGGTCTTAGCCGTGAACTTTGTTCCTCTTTGCACAGATGCGGTCTGACCAACTTTGCATTTACTGCATTATTTTATTTTTATTTGAGTTTTTTTTTAGTATTTACAGATTCCAAAATCAATTACAATTTGCTCAATGTAAAGCAGAGGGTAAAATTCTTAAGATTATCTTTGCATTTGTGCTAATCTAGTGAGACCTTGTCCAAACTAGTTGCACGGGTGATAACGAGGATTTTCTTAGGTACAGATTTGATGGAAATAAGATTTGTTTAACTGTGATTGCAATATTAGTGAAACTCCTTAAGGAGCATCAAGAGTCAAGAGCAGGAGGGGGCAATTTTTTCTTAACACGAGGTTGTAGCTAAGGGGTAGCCAAAATGTGGCACACAAGGCACGTGCGGATCTTTGACACATACGCGCAGCTTGTTTAAATACTTTGGCTGAGCCTGGAATTGTATGAGCAGGTGCTCACAGCGGTAATGTTAGTGGATGTGTCTCATGATGAAAATGGCCTAATGACAGACTCTCGCCCAAGCCCACTCACCCATCTGAGCTCCCAATGCCCCAAATGATGCAGGTTCTTCCTGCGGTCAAAAATAGTATATGTGTAATAGTTGACCCCCCCCTAAATTTTACTCTAAGAATTGGTCAACAAAATTTGACTGTTACACGACTATATATGGTATGTGTACTTTTTGATTGTTGAAACTAATACAAATTAGCAGTTTACAAACTATATATGAATAAATTAAATACATGCATTTCTTAATATTTAAATAACATTTTTGTAACAAAATGTGCATGTAAGAGCAAAAAGATGCAAGTAATTTTTTTTCATGTGTGCGGCTCTTAAACATATAAAGTTTATCATATGTTAAACAAGTTTGACCAACCCTCACACAGAGGAACGTGATCTATGACCGAGATCATGTATTCAAGCAAATGCAATAGAGAAGGCTGAGTGATCCTACTGATTGCAGACTCACCTCCTCGATTAAGCTTTGTTTGATCTGCAATCCTTTCTTCTTTGTTTTAGTCAGAGAAACTGGGGGGAAAAAAAGTACGATTTAATCAACAAGACCCAGACCAAATAGAAAAGTACACAAAAGTGCTGGAGAAATCGACCTGCCAAATTTCTAACAGTTTTGTGCACTGCACTAGACCCCAGATTTCTTGTCGACTTCAAGTAGAAACCGGATCCCCAACCTCTCTTGTTGAACCTTTCAGATTTTAAAGAACCTTTCAGATTTTAAAGAGCAGCACGGTTACCGCAACGCCAGCAATCGGGTCTATACCGGGGTTAGAGTCCTGCACTGTTTGTAAAGAGTTGGGACGTTCTCCCCGTGTCTGTGTGGGGTCGTCCCCTCCCCGTGTCTGTGTGGGGTCGTCCCCTCCCCGTGTCTGTGTGGGGTCGTCCCCCCCCCCGTGTCTGTGTGGGGTCGTCCCCCCCCCCGTGTCTGTGTGGGGTCGTCCCCCCCCCCGTGTCTGTGTGGGGTCGTCCCCCCCCCCGTGTCTGTGTGGGGTCGTCCCCCCCCCCGTGTCTGTGTGGGGTCGTCCCCCCCCCGTGTCTGTGTGGGGTCGTCCCCCCCCCCGTGTCTGTGTGGGGTCGTCCCCCCCCCGTGTCTGTGTGGGGTCGTCCCCCCCCCGTGTCTGTGTGGGGTCGTCCCCCCCCCCGTGTCTGTGTGGGGTCGTCCCCCCCCCCGTGTCTGTGTGGGGTCGTCCCCCCCCCCCGTGTCTGTGGGGTCGTCCCCCCCCCGTGTCTGTGTGGGGTCGTCCCCCCCCTCCCCCCCCCCCCCCCCCCGTGTCTGTGTGGGGTCGTCCCCCCCCTCCCCCCCCCCGTGTCTGTGTGGGGTCGTCCCCCCCCCGTGTCTGTGTGGGGTCGTCCCCCCCCCGTGTCTGTGTGGGGTCGTCCCCCCCCCGTGTCTGTGTGGGGTCGTCCCCCCCCCGTGTCTGTGTGGGGTCGTCCCCCCCCTCCCCCCCCCCTCCCCCCCCCCGTGTCTGTGTGGGGTCGTCCCCCCCCTCCCCCCCCCCTCCCCCCCCCCTCCCCCCCCCCCTCCCTCCCCCCCCCTCCCCCCTCCCCCCTCCCCTCCCCCCCTCCCTCCTCTCCCTCCCCCCCCTCTTCCCCCCCCCTGGGGGCTCGTTTCCGTCAGAGATGGGTGAAGGTTAATGGGGTGTAAACCCGAGGGCCGAAATGGCCTGTCCCCGTGCTGTATGTATATGTCGGTGGCGATAAGTCCATCATTAGATCAGCCATGATCTCATTGAACGGTGGGGCAGACTTGACGGGCTGGATGGCCGACTCCCGCTCCTAATTCGCCCCGAAAACTCAAAAAAGTGTACTTTAACGACCACCGTTTCGGGCTGGAGCCCCTCATTAAAGGTAACGATGAAGGCCCCCTCCCGCCGGACCACGAGCAAGTTTCTTTTGCTCTTCGGAAGGCGCCCGCCCTTACCCCGCTTGTCACGCCGGGATCGCGGCATGTTGGCAAAGCTGGAACCACCCTGCACGGACTGGGACGCTCGTCGGCCCTGGGGCTGAGGTGCCTCGCCCGGCTGGAGCCTCCGCGTCGACTGTCCCGGCCAAGTCCCTCACACCGTTTGATCGTTTACCGCCAGTACTGAGAGTGTTAAGAGTTCGACTTTAATCCCACGCGCCGCTGATTATTTCACTGAAGCCAGATGGGCCCCAGCGCATGTTGGTGGGACGCCTCGGATCCCATTGCATGCTGGGATTTTGGATGGCTCGATCGCTGTGCACTGTGGGATACTGGATGCCTCCAATTCCCTCTGCGTGCTGGGATCTTGGAGGACCGAGCCGTGATGGTGGTTTTCTGTCGGGTTTGGTACCTTTTCGCTCTTTTGGAGTTTTCAGCCGCGATTTATGAAGATCAGGTCGGGAAGTTCGACTGGTGAGTCGCTGACTGCAGCCGCCATCGCTCTGGGACCGGGAGGGAGGGGGGTGCTGAGTGCTGGTCGGGACGGCGCGACCCATTTCCCCGACTTGATGAAGGGCTCAAACCCGAATCGTTGGTTCTCTCTCTCTCTCTCTCTCTCTCTCTCTCTTTTTCTCTCTTTCTCTTTATAAGGTACACCGAGTTTCTCTGGCACTTCGGGCTTTTATTCACCGACTTGATGCTGCTGGGCAGTAAATGTGAGAGAAAGCAGTTCAAACAGTGTACTTTATAGAGTAAAGGTACAGAACCAACGTTTCTGACTTGAGCCCCTTCATTCACCAAGGTGCGTCCAGGTAGGGTGGCAGCTGTTGTCAGTTTATTGGAAAACTCACTAAATTGACTGCCACAAAATAGGCTGGTGACACTTAGCAAAATCGAATGTGCGGTCATATGAACTCCCAGGGTACAATTTTAAAAGTTCTTTTTGAAATCGAGCGACCCAGAAAATTAGCAGACAGCAACTGTCCCCATTTAATTATTATTTTACCTTCACAAACAACGTATTGTGAGGATCTGGTCTAGGCACCTGCAGAGATGCTAAGATTCAAAGGTGATTTTTCGAAAAGAAGTTTACAATTTAAAATAAAAGCAAGGATAGTAAATGGATAACTTGACTGAAGAACCAGTGCAGGTATGATGGCGCATATTGACTTGATGTTGATTTTAAAAAAATCAATATTTTTCGTCTCCACTCAATCCTTGTATTGTTTCTGTTTTAAATCTTTAAGGAGACGTCAATATGTTGGAAAACCCCGGTTTGCATATTTTGATGCACCTGCACAGAGTTCAAAGAAACTTGTGGTTGTAACGGAGAACAATGTGATCGCTTCCCTCAACTTGAGGACTGGGGAGATCTGTGAGTGATGAGGAGCTGATGTTGCTGTAATCAATTGTTTTTTGTTGCATCACAAACTATCAGCTTTTCCTCCAAAATTCAAACTGTTGCCTTTTCCAGCTTTGTTTTTATTTTGTTTTGCAGTCTGGCGTCAGGTGGATAAAGAAGGCCCTGAAGGGAATGTGGATTTATTGTTATTTTATGGGCAAGGTGAGTGAGAGTCAAATTCTTGTAAAATTCCTGAGGGGTTCTTTGAGTTCCATCTGTGAACATTCCATACTTGAATTTTGAAATTATTTCATTCTGTTGTAAGTTCTCCATCCTCCTTACCAGACACCTGCTAATTCAAATAACTATGGCAAGAGGGCCACAACATGGCTCATGAGCCACATGTGCTTCGTAGAAATATGTTGGCTGAGACAGGTAGTTTTAGTGGGCATGGTTGGTGATTGAAAGTATTTGGTATGAATACTGTGCATAAGCTGCGTAGAAGTCGACCCCAACCCTCATTTTTGGCCCCACCCATCTGAACTCCCAATGCCCTGTATACGGACTTACCACCTGATCCTGGCAGCCCGTCTATCCAAGCTCCTGATGCCTCAAATGTAGACTTACCACCTGGTCCTGTCCACCCATATGAGCTCCTGACGTCCTGAATGATGCAGGTGCTTACCGTAATCAAAAGTTGTATGCATGTAATAGGAAACCCCCGCAACCCCCCCAAACTTTAACCTAAAGATTGGTCCACAAAATTTGACATTTTGTGTACTATTTCATTATTGAAGCTAATAATTAGCAGTTTAAAAACTATATACATTATTGCTTGCATTTCTTAATATTTGTATACATTTTTTGTAACAATGTAAATGTAAGAGTAAAAGCATGTTTGTAATATTTTTTCATGTATTGCTTCTCTCAAACATCTGAAATTTATCGCATGTGGCTCTTGCATGAAGCAAGTTTTGCCATCCTTGCACTATGGAATCTAATTTTAGTGGAATGCAATCTTGACATTCACAGAGTACTGAATTTCAATCTTGTGGGATTAGTTCGTACAAAGATCTCTCCAGAGCTGCTAAAAAGGGTAGTCAATGGCTCTGGATGAGGAGAAAGAATTCCATCTGGCATCCCAAGTGAGTGAATGGCATCTGGGGGGTGAGCCCAGGATTCACTGCTGAACCTTCCAGAGGTGTTGAAGGTCTATCAGCAAATACTGAGGAAGGAGGGTGCCCTCTTGATAACCCAGAAGATGGCATCACTCACTTGGCTACTCTGCAGAATCCAGGCAGCAAAAGGGATATTAACATCTAGTCAGTCCTTCATAACATGCATATCTATTGATCTCTAGATCGTGGAAAATGTGTTGGTGGGTGTAAATTCAGAAATATAAGTAGAACATTAATTTTGGGTAACAACAGATTGATTTTTTAAACCAGTTTATGATGAAGTATTTCTTTAAAATTTGGAGAAAGATTTTGCAGGATTCTGAGTGATTTATCACTTCCTTCCACAGATGCAGTAACTGTATCAGGAGGAGGGCGAATACTGCGCTCATGGGATTCAAACATTGGTGGTTTGAACTGGGAATTCCTGCTCGAGATTGGCAGGTGAAAACATCATTTTTCCATAGCTTTAATACCTCTCCTCAGCAGCACAGAGGTGATTAGCATGGCCCCTTTGCAAGGATGACACGCAAATTTGTGAAGTGTTCCATATTTTTAGGATGGCGTAGTTAGCACATTGCTGTAGCAGTGCCAGCGACCTGGACAAGAGTTTGAATTCCATGCTGTCTGTAAGGAGTTTGTACGTTCTCCCTATGTCTGTGTGGGTTTCCTCTGGGTGCTGCAGTTTACTCCATTCAAAAACTTATCGGGGTTGTAGGTCAGTTGGGTGTAATTGGGTAGCATGGGCTCCTGGTGGTGAAAGGGATTGTTACTGTGCTTAATGTCTTGATTAAAAAATTTTTAAAATGACGATAGAATGGAATTTTGGGAGATATTCACATGCATTCTTGAGAACAATTGTTTCTTTTTTTTTTGCAGAGATATTTCCACCTTGTGATTGTGGTAATTTAATGTGTGGTGTATTTTTGGAAAGCAATAGTGTAATCTCTAAAGGGACGAATATTAAGTTTTCAAGTTTTTTTTGTAAAATTGGGTGAACAGTAGAATGGGTTTGGCAATGATGCCCTTTGAAAATAGTCTGCCAACTCGTACCTGCAGATACTCACATGAACTGACTTGGTATGCTCTGCAGTTGAGGGATGAAAACCAAGGAAAATAAAAAAAATTGTCTTAATAGAGGGGTTAACCAACTGTTGTGGTATCCTCGCTATTGATTTTTCCCAGTATACACTTTTTTTCTGACATTGAATTGATGTATAAAAATAAATGATTATTTTGCTGGTAAGGCAACTTGTCTAATTTTAAAATAAGATGTTTCAGTTTTCAGACTGGTTCCCTCATTGGCACTTCTGAAGGAGTCAGATTCATTGGCATTGTGAAGAAAGCATCGGTTTCTCTTCATTATCTCTCAAATGGGTATCAAAAATGGACTGAGGCATTACCAGAAAGGTACAGGGATTGCATGTGAAATTGTGGCTTGCTGATTTGAGAAAGCAAATTTTAGAATATATTAAAAATGCAAGTTTAAAATGCTAACTTGAAGTTTTAAATTGGTGATTGAAAGGGAAAAGGGGGTCGGCTGTTTTTTAGGCTGCATTTCTGTTATCAGCTTGGGAGCTGATAAGAAGCTCCTTATTTAGTAGAGTGGTATGAGACTAATTGATGAATCCCGAGAGAATATTAAGGAATATATTTGAATATTCCAGAAACTAGAGATTAGAAACTATAAATTCAGTGATTTTTTTGTAAACCGTGAGTTAGTCTCCTCTTCCAGAGTTTTTCAGCTTTTAATCACTTTGCAAAGTGTGTTTGTTGCAGCTGCATTTGTCTTTCTATTGGAGCACCTCAGATGCTCTTTAACAGATTGTCCATTTGATGTAAGCAGGCATGGGATACTCTTGCTTATTGTTGGGGGGGGGGGGGAAGTTGTGACTGACATATTCAAATGCAATTCCCAATAATTGACGTGTATCCTGGTTTTTTTTTTGAAAAGGAAGACTTGCAGTCCTTCTGAGGACATTTCAGTGATTCCCACTGAGGTATACATGATGTGTATTCACTATTGTAATTTAGGACACAGCTGAAAGGTCTTGCAAGCAACAATGTGAGAGAACATTAAAGATAAAAGGCATAATTCCCCCCCCCCATTCAATTTTTTTTCTCATCTGAGAAATCAGGAGAACATGAACCTGTCCTCATCGAGGAATAGGCAGTGGAGAGGGATAGAGCTTCAAATTCTGTGGTGTCATCATCTCTGAGGATCTGTCCTGGAGCCTCCATGTTGATGCAATCACGAAGAAGGCTGACCAACAGCTATACTTTGTAAGATGTTTAAAGAGATTCAATATGTCATTGAATATTTTTGGAAACATCCACAGGTGGATGAAAGGTGAAACCTCCAATAGTGTAATTGAAGATCTCTGCAGTGGCATGTCTCACAGAGCCTACACTTCAAATCTGGTTTTATTTCAATGTTTCTGTTCCAATCTTTCTGTTTGGTTTGTTAGCTCTTGAATCTCAGCTCCTTGGTAAAGAATAGCCACTCGTACTCGTACGAGGAATGTGTAAATTGTTCACTTTGGGAATATAACTCTCCACATGAGGGCTGCAATATATAATCCAAGACCTCTTGTGAGAAATAAGGAATTGTCATGTGTATGTGTGTGATGACAGGACAACTTGCATTAAAATTTGGTTAAAGATGGAAGGATCACTTCATCCATTTGATTGTGTAGTTAAGGATGGTAGGACATCTTGCTCCTTTTGTGTAAGTTTACCAACTATCTCTGTTTTCCCCCTCAGTGATAATATCCATTATGAGCTGCTTTACTCGGGAGGAGGTGATACGATGTACGTGGTGGGAATGGTTGCTGGCTCTCGACTTGTCATAATTCAGTATGACATTAATGATGGAAAGATCATCAAACAGGTGTGAGCAGGTTTGGAAATGGGAGGTCAGGAGAGTACAATGTGATAATTTGCATTGAAATGAAAATTGGTAAAGTTCTGAGAGGGTGTAGAGGGGAGGCATAGAACAAGTTGGGGGGGAATACTAATGATGCTTTCTGTAGTACTAGCAAGGCTCCATGAAAGAACTGTAATTACAGGTAGGTGATTGCTAAAACATTACATTTAATTATAAATGTGTATTTTTCCATTTTCTCAGTTCATTTTTCCTCCTTGATTGTATTAACTCTGCAGGAGAAAACACTTGCCATTTTTTTCCCCAAATGAGCATTCTTCCAGCATTCCTGCAGTATTTCCACCCATTGTAATCAAATTTTGAGCTTGAATCCTATTTTATTCCTTCCTTCTCGGCACACTGATTGCACAAATATAAAGAATATTTAATAATTATTGGATCATTTGTAGAATTCCTTGTAATGTCCCTTCTAAGACAATTGTCTGATCCAACTGCTGAGTCCATAATGGCTTCAGCCGATAATCTGATCTGATTAAACTTGTTCACCATTTTTTATATGAATCCTTGGATAGGATTTAACTGATGTTGAGGGTGCAGGTAGAGTAATTGTAGTTGGTACGTTAGTTAACTTTCAATTTTGGAATATTAAGTTGGAGATGATTGACTTTTTTAATATTAAAAGAAAACACAGCCAATATATATATTCTGATAGATTTCCATTTGTCTTTTCAGGTGACTGTGTCAACTCCTTGGATCCGACGTTTGCGTAATCTTTGTGGAGTTATTGGAGCTGGGAATTTGATATGCATCGACTCTGAATATCGATGCCTCTGGATATTGCCTTTGGAATCTGAGCAAGAGCCTGTGCAGGTTGTTTTGCAGGTGAGGACTCTGTTCCCTCAATGTTTAGATGAGGGTGTAAAGTACATTAATAAACGCTCAGAAATCCCCTCATTCTATTCTAGCTCCCTTGCACACAGCAAGAATTGTATTTTTTTGTACTTATAATCCTACGGAGTTAATTTACATCCTTATTCATAATTGTTTTTGGTATTCTGTGGATGTTGCTTGGAAATGTGATGTGATTCATGGTGATGTAGGGCAGACTTGTCCTCTTGTTGAGGATGAGTCTACCTTGTATCCATTGTCTCCTCAAGTTGATTATCAGTGACCATCTGATTTACATTTGAATAATGAGAGCCTACATCTTTTCACATTTGGACAAGGATGGAAATTCACTTCCTTGCCAGTGATGTGAATTATTATATTTTTTTGCATCTTGTTTAAAAACATGATCCCACTTTCTGACAATATGCTCGTATGTTATTATCTCGATAATGATTGGACCCTATATCTTTCCTCTTCTGTTGAATATTACATGTTAATTTCCTCCACAACAGGTTACAGGTGAGAACAATTATCCAATCACATGTTTAATTTGCACTATCTTGTTTAAATGCTATTTAATTTTTTGTCTGTTTGCCTGCATTCATGCTGGTTAATTGCATTAAGTTTACCTGTGATGGTTTATTACAGGCATGCCTCATTTACGGAAGGGTCACATGCCTTGAAAATGATCAGTATTGCTATTTTTCAAAATGCAAACATCATCTGCACATGTTTAAAAAAAAAATGAGACTGGGTGAAAATTGTGCTCATTATTTTTTGTGTAAATATTGTGAAAACCAATTTCTATGCTTCATCTCAAATCTCTGGGTAGAGTTTTGTGAATCCTGCAAGAGCGAATTTCCATTTCCTAAATGGTTGTAACCCAGGGATTGCCTGTATATCTTTTCTACCAAAGATGTAAATTGTTGCTGGGTAAATTGGTCAAGATAAATAAATTTTAAAAATTGTCTGAAAAGAGATAACTGAGTTTTACTCTGAATTTCATCTTTGCTTATTTTGCTTCTAGTCTATCGAGCTGGAACTAGCTGAAGAGTTTGAGGGAATGATTTTAACAATGCAGTCATCACCACTCGTGACATCATCTTCTCAATTCTTCCTTCAATTGTCAGATACACATTACGCATTATTGCAGTTGCTTGATGGTACAGTCAGCCTGCTACGTGACTTTACACAGGTGAGAGTGATCAAACGACAGGTGCAATACCGCAGGTAAATAAATTCTGCTACAGATATAGTATGAGACTATGAAATGCGTGGAGTGGCAGTTATTCTGAGATGATTACTGGTTGAAATCTGTGTCCTTTAGTCATTAACTATTTACTTGGAGAATAAATGATTATTATTTTGGACATTGCATTGTAGATTGTTTTCATCTTAATCGTTTAGCTTTCCCTGTATGAACACCAGAGAGAAGAATTTATCCTTGCTGAGTCACTTGAAGGCTAAATATTGCAACTGGATTGCCTTCCAAGGAACTTAAAAGATATTTATTTGAGGATTTTGCAGGTTAAAATTCAATAGTATGAACATTATATGAATTTTAGTTTGATTATATATGAGCATTGGTATTGATAAAGTATTTATTGCTTGTTGTGATTCTATTCAAATCATTTTAAACGCAGTGATGTTGCTTTCAGTATTACTAGTTGGGAAAGGGTTCTGGGATCCATTCAATTAGGAGCACTAATCCATTTAAATCTGATAATGCACAGTTGGGAGGTGGTATTGTCATACTTGTGCTCTTGGTGCTGTTAAAGGTACAACATGAAAGTTGGCAGACACGTGGTTGAAGTAAAAACACCATGCTGGGATAAACTCAGCAGGTCAAATAGTGTAGTTTAGCAAAGGTCAAGATATGAAACCAATGTTTCAAACTTTAGCCTTTCATCAAGGTATGAAAAATGTCAGCAGGCGCCCAAACAAAATGATTGGGGGGAAGACAGGGGGAGGAGCACAGTCCCACAGTCAGGAGGTGATGGGTGGATAAGGGAGGAAGGGTACAGCAGCAAACAGTGAGAGGTGGGATGGTTCTGGGAATAGAGAGGAAAGTGGGTAGAGAGCTAGCAGAAGAAGACAAAGCGAAGGGAGGAAGAATGGAGACTGAGTTAGCAGAAACCAAAGAAATCAATGTTAATGCCACCCAGACAGAAAATCAAGGGTTTTTCCTTCAATTTATGGGTGGTCTTGGGATAGTACATGAGGCCATGGACAAACATGTGAGCATAGGAGTGGAGTGTAGAATTGAAATGATGGGCCGCTGGGAGATCCCTGTCACTGCAGACAGAGTTAAGGTGCTCAGCGAAGTGATCTCCAAGTCTGCGCTCAGCCTCTCCAATATAGGGAAGGCCACAAAGGTAGCACCAGATGCAGTAAATCAATCCTGTCGATACGCGTGAAGTGTTGCTTCTCTTGAAACACTTGAGTGGACAAGGGAGTCCTGGAAGGAGGAGAGGAGAGGGCAATGTGTGTTTAGTAGTGGGATCATGTGAAATTCCAGAGGATAATGTGTTGGATGTGGAGAATGGTGTGGTGGTAGGTGAGGGCAAGGGGAATCCTGTGTTTGTTACTATTAAGGTGACTTTAGGGAGATGCTGCAAAACAGTTTAACATTGTACACGTTATTCACGCTGCTGGTGATGAGGGGTCTGGGAAAGTGAATTTCAACTTGGGTAACAAGTGAACCAGTCAAGTTGCTTGGCATTTCAGTATAACGTTGTACTTGTGAATATGTGTTTGAAGAGGTGGCGAGTATTCCATGATCATACTTGTGCATTACAAGCACGTTGAAGGCTATTTTTCGAGGCTGGAAGGTGAATCACTTCTTCCTACTTTTACACAGTAATGGCATGGTGGGTCAGTGATGATTCTTCATTGCATTGAGAGTTTTGTAGTTAATGCTGTAGTAGAGGTCAGGAATGAATGACCTTGGGCTTTGTTATGTAAACTGGTGTGGTTTCCTACTTTTTAATTTGAAATGGAATTTTATTCCTATTTTTGTAATCCTGTTCTTTTAAGATGAACAGTGTTCCTTATTGCAGGCTGTGCTAGTATCCTTTGCTACAACCGGTGACAAGATGGTGGCAGCTGTCATGACCTCGAAGAACAAAACTGTGAGGATCTCTTTAGCCTACATTTTGGAAAAAATATTTGTTGGGAAATGGAAATTTGTTCTCTTCTATTATATCCATTTAATTCTCTGTCTTGGTCAGTTGAAAACTTTGGATCGTACATGTTTATTTAATTCGTGTTTCTTGTTATGAATGCTGTATGCCTTAAGATAAAGAGCCTTCAATTTTGTTTTCTCATCTCTGACTCTAATTGGATATATACTCTTCAGTTGTGCTCCTTGTCTCATCCTGATTGGATGAGATTGTTATTTTGTTATTTTGCTTCTTTTTATTATAGCTTCATCTTTCCAAGCTTCCCAGCAGCAAAAGCTGCCCCCACTGAAATCTTGGACTCCAGCTCATTAACGTGAAGCCAACATTTGTTGAGCTGCAGCCACTTTCCGTAGATGCAGTTAATTGTGGTTTCCATTAATTTGTACGTAACGCAGCTACACCACCTTATCGGACTTCTACATCCATGTTGAAGAATTTCTTTGTTTCATCTATTTTAAAGCTGTCACCATTGTTCTAATCTCGCTCAAGTCCCATACTCACCAAAGTACGTGCCCCATGAGCACTGTATTTGGTAGACACAGTGCTAAAAGCACCATTAACTTGGCCCACAGGCACAAGACTTGCCATGTTGAATGAAGACCTTCAATACTGTTTGATTAACAAACATGCATTTTTTCAACTTTTGCAACGATGCTGCCACAACAATCCAATTCAAGTATTATTTCCAAAGCATGGCATAACTGGGTAACTGTAAAAGTGCTTTTGCTTCTGGTGTTTGGATCCAATCAACAAATTGCAGCTACTATTTTTCACTAAATAATGTGCACACCTTGGAATAAGGCTTGAACCCACAATATTTAGACCCAAGGCATGTGCATGTACTTCCCAAATCAGTACAGAGCTCATGCTGCTCTTAGTGGTGATTTTTCAAATGCAGTTTTATGTTTTTTTTAAAAAAGATTCCAATGGTATTCCTCAAGGAATATGGTCCTTGTGCTCATGCCAATATTTGTCCCTCAATTAATATTGAGTAGTTTTCAGATCAAAATAGTGTTTTCATGTCCTACTTGTAATATTGATTTTAGATATTTTCTCTGTTTTAGTACGGCAAGGGAATACTCTTATTTTCCCTACTTGCCTCTCAGTGTACCATCAGTGATAACTGATTTCATAGGTTTGATCTTGGATGCACTTTAGATCTGATGGTGACAAGCCTAAGCATCCCCTTTTGGATTGAATTTTTTTTTGTCTCACAGGCTTTCAGCATTAATCTGTACTCTGCAGAATATGGCAGGCGATTATTGGACACAGCTATGAACTTTAACTTGGATGCAAATAGTGGGCAGCCAGAACAGGTAGGAATGACTGGCCTAGTTGCAGGTTGGGGAGCTTGCTGGGAGCAGGGTGGGTGGGTAAGAGAGTGATACAGTGCAGACCTAAGGGGGGACAGATTTAGGTGAGAATGTTGGTTCCTGGGCTTTTTTTTTCTTGGCAAAGTGGGTGATTTTTTTCTGATGAGATGCAAAGGGAAAATTTGTGCAATAATTGGAGTTGGTTCACATAGCCTCAATTGTCCCTTGGGAACCAACTTAATTGGTGCATTTAGAAGTGAAGGTAGCAAGACACAAAAACTGCAAATAATGGATCATTCTGGGGTTATTGAGATCCATTGTGTTACATATGTTTAAAAGGATAACGGGAACATTTCTGTTAGAATCTTCATGGTTCTTCTCACCTGATTCTCTTTTGATATCAGCTCTACATTCAGGCGTTCCTGAAGAAAGATGATTCAGTTGGGTATCGTGCTCTGGTACAGACCTTTGATCATGCATTAATCTTCATCCAGCAACCAGGTATGTGAAGTTGTTGAAGGAGGAAGGGGGCAGGATGTCTTTTGGATCAACAAATACAATCTGATTAGAAGCTTAAGTTCTTCATTGGTGTGAAGGATAGTCTTGCTGTCTTGTAATTATAAAAGAATAAAATGGCCAAAATATTCAGTAGTTCAGGTAGCATTTATTGAGAGTAAAACAGCGTTAAAATTTCAGGTCGGGGATGTAATCTGAATCAGGGAAAAGTCTAACTTTCTGTATTGTTGAGATTCCTATTCCACACCCTCCACTTCTTGTGGTTTCTTTTGTTTTTAGTCTTTTGCTATTTTTTAATCAATTATTTGCTTACTGATTACTGAGCTGAAGCTGTTCGAATAAATAGATGCATTTCACCAGAAGGTGCTAGTGAAAGGATTCAATTGACTACAGTTGAGAGATACTCGTTGTTGTATTATTGGTGATTCGTCATAAATTCTTCATTCTGAGACAGAATCAGAATCTATTGTCATGACATTGTGTTTTGTGGCACCATCATAGAGCAAACATTCATATTATAACCAACTTACAACATTACTGTAGTTAAAAAAAAAGCGCAGTGTATTTGGTTCATTGATTATTCAGGAATTTGATGGCAGTGGGAAAAAAGCTGTCCTTGTGCCATTGAGTGCTTGTCTTTAAACTCCTGTACCTTTTTTCCTGATGGTAGCAGAGTGAAGAGGGCATGGCCTGGATGGTGGGGGTCTTTGAGGAAAGAGGCTTTTTTTTAAAAGACACTGCCTCATGTAGATGTGCTTGATGGAGGGAAGTTTGTTGCTTGTGATGTTGCAGACTGTGTTAACAACCTTCTGGAGTTTATACTTGTTCTGAGAGTTCGCACGTCCATAGCAGGTAGTGATACAACCTGCCAGAATGCTCTATACCATACATCTGTAGAAGTTTTCGAAAGTCTTCAATGACATACTGAACCTCCTCAAGCATCTCACAAACTATAGCCGCTGGTGGGCCGCCTTTGCGATTGCAGCAACGTGGTGGCTCCTGAACAAATCCTCGGAGATGTTAACACCCAGGATTTTGAAGTTCTTGATCTTCTCCATGACTCAGCCCTCAGTAAGGATTGGGTCATGTTCCCCTGACTTCATCTATCATCCATTGGGATACAGGGGTCTCATAATTGCATCCTATTCTATTCTGCAATCTGCACAAATTCTGCCTGTCACCAGTACCAGCTAAAATACAATAGCTTATCTCAGCTATTCAGAGAGGACATATTGCACATCTGAACAGCTTTCTCTTGTGTGTTAATCTATGCAAGTGGTTTATTCTGATTACAACTTGGTAACAGGATTGTTTCAAACCCAAGATGAGCAAATGTTGTGGAATATGGAGATGTTTGTGGAATTTATTTAATCTTAGGGCCCCTTGAGTTAAATTATTGATCACACTGAATATTTGTAAGATGATGCTCCAAGAACTGTAGGTTTTCCCGCATAAAGAAAAGGTGGGAATGATGGTGGAGTTCCACTTGGGTCTGTGTATTTGGATTATGATTGATGGGCCCTTTACTACAATGGTAAATTCAGACAAAGGACGGAAGCAACTGAAGAAATTGTAACAGTGAGAAATGTGACTGCCTGTGTTTCATCCTTCAGTAGGTTCTGCCTGCTGGTTGGAGAGAGTGCCTGCTCACTGGTGAAATTTTTAGAATTCATCAAGATGGTTTGTATCCACTGTTTTCACAGGTCGAATTATTTGGACACGGGAAGAGGCATTGGCAGAAGTTGTTACCATGGAGATGTTTGATTTGCCTCTAACAGGAACACAGGCTGAACTGGAGGGTGAATTTGGAAAGAAAGCAGGTATGGTGGAATGCTCAGCAGCCCAACTGGTACTAACATAATGAAGAGAGAGTAAGAAACACTTGATAGTAATTACACTTTATTTAAAAAACTTTTAAAATTGTTTTTTCCGTCAAGTAAAACCCATGACCTTTTTGATTCTCTTTTCCAGGACGACAGTGCACATGTGCCTAATACACTCATGTAATAGTTGATCCCCTGTAAAAGTCATCCCCCATCCCTTTTTTTGGGTACAAAAAAATTTAGTTTTTCCATGTATCCTTGTAGAAGTTCATACCCCTATTTTTGGCCCTGACCACCTGCCCACCCAAGCTCCCAACATCCTGACTGCCCACCCATCAGAGCTTCCAATGCCTGACTGTGGATCTTTGCCCCAGCCGCTTGCCTGCCAGAGCTACTGATGCCCCGGCCACAGACTCTCTCCTCGGACTCTGCTGCCTGCTCATTCAATCTCCCAATGCCCTGACAGTGGATCCTTGTCCCGGCGGCCTGCCCGCCAGAGCTACTGATACCTTGAACGATGCAGGTACTTTCCATGGTCAAAAGTAGCATCTGTATAAGAGTCAATCTCCCTGCCCCCCAAATTTGACCTGAAAATTTGGTCCTAAAAACTCGACTATTAAACGAGTAGATAAGGAGTGTTCGTATTTGGTGAATTCTGATTTCTGATTCTTGTAGTCCATCAGAAGCTAAATAGTACCTGAAATATTTACAAAAGTAATACTGGAAAGTCTGCAGACACAGGTTGAAGTAGAAATATTTACAGACAGATTGTCAGAATCCTGTATATTGTGCAGGATATCAACTCACCCTGGCAACACTTTAGGTGAAACGTAAAAATTTACAGAGATGAAACTGGATTATTACATGCTGTGTAGCTGCAATAGAAAGTTGCATTGTATCCAATATGTTTTCTGTCTCACCTGCAGCTTTGTATGAATTTGAAGTATACTGCTTGATGACCTCGTGTAGCTTTAAATGGGCCAGTGTGTTTTTTTTTACATCAGATTAATGGAGTCCAGTGCTTAAGATGGCGGTGTCCACATCGAGCAACTTTGATGTTGTGTCCTCTGGGCAAGCAGAGGATCAGCACAAGGGACACTAGAGCAGGAGAAAATCTGACCCTCCCCGCCCCCCCCCCCACCACCACCCACCCTCTCCCAAAATGAAACAACAGCCTGTGACAGGGTCATCCAGGGTAGGAGATCACTGCAGCCAGCCAGCATGGAAATTGGCAGATAAAAGCCTCAGATTGCAGGCTAACGTTCACCAAATTCTGCCAACTGGATATTGGTGCTGAAATTCGTGAGGGTGTCAATGACCAGCAGGGCTACTGATGGGCCTCAGGTGCTAAAAGCTTCTTGATCGCTTTGTGGGTTTGGAACCAGGAATCATGGAGTGTAACTTAAATGCTTCTTGCTCTGGTTTGCTGGTGGAATGGATTGGCAGCTGTGCAGCATGGAGGTTACAAGGTGCAGGAGATGTTGGCATCAGAGGAGGCAGTAGGATCTGTAAAGGCACTAAGTTTTCCACAGCTTACAAACAAATAAAGAATACACTCACTCATTTCTTTCAGCACACCATGAAGTCGACTTTCTTTTTATTGCTTGCTAGACACAACATTGCATTCTTCAACTCCCCAAACACCACCCAGCTAAACTCCTCTGACCTTCACAGTGGCTCATTGCCACAGCAACTCTCATTCTCCTCTTCCATCTGAGATTCATCACCATTATACTGATGCTTAATGCACCCGCGCATGGGCGCTTTTACTCCCATGCGTTGACATCATCAGCGGTGGCCTGAGAGCAAACAAAGGAAAACAATTATTTAATATGTATAAAGGAATCTTGCACTATAATTAAGGTGGCACTGAATTTAGAGTCATGATTCAAAATTCTATTGTGAAAAGTGTGAGGAGCCTTAACAAATCTGATCATTTCTGGACTGTCCAGAAAAGGGAGAAATCTGTCCAAAACTATCAGATGAAAATCTTTTGCAGTTATCCTGGTTACCAATGTATGTGATTGTCAATACGCAAGGTTGGAATCTTGGATTATTGCTTGGGATGCTAAATAAGTAAAAGTTAAGTATCTAGAATTCTCATAATCAGCAAAAAAAAATTAAAATAAAAGGTAAAAACATGTATGTTT
The DNA here is from genome assembly GCF_036971445.1 of Narcine bancroftii. Taxonomy (NCBI): domain Eukaryota; kingdom Metazoa; phylum Chordata; class Chondrichthyes; order Torpediniformes; family Narcinidae; genus Narcine; species Narcine bancroftii. The sequence continues at coordinate 155,590,374 of NC_091470.1, forward strand.
AGAATTGTGAAAGCAAATGTTCTCTGAAGTAACACAAACTTTTGAGAGCAAATATTCAGCCAGTGGAATGTCTTGATCATGGATTGCTCATAACAGCTGTTTGAATAAAGTGGTATGAAACTGCAATGGGTTGACTGAGGATGAAGAGCTGGTTGATGCTGCTCGCTGTTGGGATGACTCTCTTCAAGTGTTTCCTTATCCCTGCTTAGTAAGTGTTACTTGCCATGGTCAGTGGTAAACCTGGGGTGATGGTGGGTGGGTATCTATAATACTATTGTTGGGTGGCTCTGTGGAGGGGAAGGTTAAATGCTTTCATAGAAGGTGACTGAAAGTAAAGTTTATATATTTATGCAAGTGGTCTGTTCAGTGTAAGTATAGCATTCTTGTCTTTTTAAACTGTTTATTTTTAGTGTAGGTGTAAAATACACTGATCTGGCATCTACCAAATCCCATAGGATACCAGGGCTTTCACTGTATTTAGATTCTGTGACTATTCTCTAATGTGAATGACTGATGTTGCTTGTGGGCCTGAAACTTTTTCCCAGTATGAACAAGGACAGATAGAATATTAGTTATTTCCAGGCCTTGCCCTTGTTGCGACAGAGCAGCACAGGAAATATTTCAGATCTTTTGGTATGTTACTGCTTTGAATTTATTTCAAGACAGCACTTGTCCTGTTTTTTAATTTGTGGTGAAAGAGCTGGTAGGTTGCTTATTGTTGACATGTATGTGAAGATGCTGCTTATTAACTTCTACCAGGGCATTGAACAATACTCGTACTGTAATTTTATCAATGATGCTGAAATGACCATTTGTTGAAGCAAGTCTAGAACGGAGCTAATCATTTTGTATTCATCCTTCATATTATGCTTCCATTTAATTAGATGGGAACACCATTTGGAAAAGTTTTATGCTGCATGTTCAACACTTGACTTAAACACTGCTTTCTTTATTAATGCTGCTGTGGAGCCAGCTGCACAAGGTAGCATGTTTAATACATAGATTTGTTGTCATTTATTGGAAGCTACAAACAGGTTTTTATATGCACGTGAGAAGGAAGATTTCCATTTGTAATGTATTTAGTTGAGACTGAGCTGAGCTCCAAGATGCTAAATGCTAAAAGTTTCATCCTTGCAATCTGCTTGTTTTAACCTGCTTGAGTAGTTGGAACCAACTTGTACCTGATGGTGGGAAAACTTGGTGGATATTGTGCATTTGAAATTGTGGAAAGCTTTTGATAAGTTCTCATAGAATGGATTAGCATGCAAAAGTACATTGGAGGTGGCAGATAGATGGACAAACATGAATTCATCAACTGAGGTCTCAAGTAAGCAAGAAGGCAGATTATGATCTGGATAGCCATAAATTGGAAAGGGCAGACAGAACCAGGTGATCTTGTGCACACCGGTCACTGAAGGCAACCATGCAGATGCAGCGGGAAGTTGAGAAAAGTAGTATGTTGATCTTCATGGTATGTGAATATTGGGGTGGGATATCCTGGTGAGGCTCCACTTGTAGAGTTTTCCTCTTCTTGTCATAGGACGGCTATTTGTGCTTGGAGGGAGTGCAGTGAAGGTTCACTGGACTGATTCCTGCAACAGCATGACTATGGAGAGAGGTTGGGTGCATTAGACTTGTATTTGCTTGAGGAGGAGAACATTGAATTTAGTATCACATGGGACAAGGCCTTTCATGGTAGGCTGATTTATAAAATAAAGATACACGAGGTGAGGAAAAAGAACCGAAAACTTGTAGAATTTTCTACCACAGAAAGCATTTGAAGCCAAATTGTTAAATGTATTGAAGGAGGGTTGGGTGGTGTTCTTGGGGCCAAAGGGATCAGTGGATTTGAGGAGAAGGCAGAAAACCTTGCATTGGATCATCTATGATGATACTTGATTTGAGGTGGCACTGAATTTAGAGTCATGGTTCAAAATTCTATTGTGAAAAGTGTGAGGAGCCTTAACAAATTTGATCATTTCTGGACTGCCCAGAAAAGGGAGAAATCTGTCCAAAACTCTCAGATGAAAATCTTTTGCAGTTATCCTGGATACCAATGTAAGGGCCTAATCCTACTCATGTTTTCATTGTTCCTTTGTGATCACAGATGTATGCTGGAATCTATTGGCCATCAGTAGAAGTGCAGGCATATTTGCAGATTGAATCTAAATGCTAATGAGATATTAACTACAGTTAAACATATCATGATCATGTGGTACTTTGTGCATATGAAATGTTCTTGTACAAGTTCTGATTTTTATTTATTCTGGCAGATGGTCCAATGGGAATGCTTATGAAGCGATTGACCTCTCAGCTGATTCTGCTACAAGCATGGAGCTACCAGCTCTTGAAAATGTTCTATGATGCACGCAAACCTCGTAATCATTCAAAGAATGAAATCACTCTCGAAAATCTAGCCCGAGATGAATTCAACCTGCAGAAGATGATGGTTATTGTGACAGTATCTGGAAAGGTAACAGTTTTAAATTTAGATGTACAGCATGGTAACAGGCCCTTCTGGCCCACCATTCCACTGCCCCCCCCCCCCCCCCCCCATATACCAATTAACCTACAATCTTGGATGCTTTTATTTTGAAGGGTGGGAGGAAACTGGAACACCTGGAGGATATCCATGTGGACACTTGGGGAGAATGTATAAACTCTTTACAGACTGCGCTGGATTCAAATCTGGGTCACTGATGCTGTAATAGTGTGTTAAGTAAATGATTACTGTCTGGGTGGACTGAGATTACCAGACTTTATGAAATACTATTGGACAGTGCAGTCACAACACAGGTCTGACCAGCACTGTTCATCAATCGTTACACTTAAGTCTGACTCCCACCTTTGCCTAGATTTATGAAGACCCAGCTTTGGGCTTTCTGTTTGGAATAAGAAATACATTGCTGTGATAAAATTGTGCACGTTCCCTTTTCGAATCGAGTCCTCCATGCCACTGCACTCCAGTAGGACCCTAGCTGGACTAAATTTTCTTCCTTAAAGACCTTAACTGAAGATAGCAAAAGAATGTCCTGTTTTACAAATCGTATTTATCTTTAAATTGTTCAAATATACCTAATCTCTTTCTGGTACCAGGTGTCGAGGATCTTGTTATCTATTGTCCATGGTATTAAGCTATTCTGAGTCAGGGGTGTTTTTGACAACTACCCCACTTTAAGCCCAATTAATTGTTTAATCTTTTCCTGTATATAAAGAGTATGTTTTAATAAGGGGGTGTCTTTATCGCCAAATAACAATTTAGAGTTCCATTTATAAATTAAGTCTTCTGCTATCTTCTCACCTATTGTGTGCAGACCAATTTTTGCCCAGAATGGTATACCTCCTCCCTCAAAGAGCGAGGCAATTATACCTCGACTGCACTGTCCAATAATATTTCTTAAAAGTCTGGTAGTCCCCAGTCCGCCCAGACAGTAATAATTTACTTTATTCACCTGATCTTGGGCTCTTTGATTGTTCATTGTTCCATGCTGTTGCATATCTCTTCCTTTTTGAAAAAAACTGATCTGATGATCTGTATTTCTGTTTCTTATTTTAGACCTAGACACTAGGAGAATCTCATAACAGTTAAAAGTATTCTTGCCTATGTCAGGTGTGGTGACATAGTGATCTGAACTTTTTTTTCCTGCCTCTATGATTGATTAGTCAGTGTCTGAGCCTGCCGGATGTGGAGATGAATCTGACCATTGTTTTTTTTAAAATGTGAGAAGGGGCAAGGTTGGCGAGCCAAAGAAAGTCTAGTGACAGTCATATTTTTTTGAAATACTTTGCAACATTATAAAGTCTGAGAATGAGGACTGAGAAAATCTGAGAGATGTCAGTTTAAATTATTTTGCCATTTTCTTATAATTCATATTATCAAGACTACACAATATTTGCTCTCATTCTGTTAGAAGAGTAAATGCTTTCACTTCTGTTTTTGGCATCAGTGGTGGACTGGTGGAAGTGTACAGGGGTATATATTAAGTCAATAAGCAAGACCTGGGGTGTGCACCAGTTCTGGGTTGTAGATTGTTTCCAAGCATTCACTCCAATTAACAATATAAGACTTACAGAACTGATTGAATGGGTTTTCTCTCTGATTTGGTCCATTGTCTTTTTAAATTTCAGCTCTTTGGGATTGACAGCAACTCGGGAACCATTTTGTGGAAGCAGTATTTTGAGAATGTCAAACCAGGATCTTCTTTCAAACTGGCAGTACAACGAACAACAGCTCACTTTCCCCACCCTCCGCAGTGCACGCTGATTATTAAGGAAAAGGTCAGAATACAAATGGCTTTCAGCATTTAGTGCAGCGTTTGGATTCAATAAGCTGAAAGTACTTCCAGCTTCAAATATTTCATGATGTGTGTGTCTGGTTTGCATTTAGGTTCTGAGAATATTTACAGTAATTTTTACTGGACATGATTTTTGAGCCAGGAGAAAGCATCTTTGTGTTTGTGTTGTGGTTTGGAATTAAGGTTATAGAGTCATGGAGTTATAGTAGAAACAAGTCCTTTGGTCCACCTTCTCTATGCTGGTTATATGTATCCTTATCCCACTTGTCTGCATTAATTTCACATCCCTCTATCTTTTTAAGTACCTGTCCAGGTGCCTCTTAAATGTTGGAGATGCAGGATAGACGTCAAGAATAGCTTCTTTGGAAGACTGGGGTGAAGTTGGATTTGTGGAGATTGGTTGAGAGAGAATAAAGATCTCCAGAAGAGATGAGCAATTTGGTTGGAATAATACCAAAAATACAGAGGATGTCCCTTCTGCGGAAAAAGCTCAGCTAATGATGAGCAAAAGTGCAATAGAATGTAAAAAAAAAAAAGCTAATTCAGAGTAAAATCACCAGAGAACTATTTTTGGATATGACAAAGGAAGTTGAAAGAATGCCACTGAACCTTGTGATGTATTTCTTTAGCTCCTTAATCTGGAAGTGAGGTAAAAGAGGATGTTTTGTTATGAGGAAGTAATATGTTGTTTGTATTTTTTTTTAATAACAATGAGCCTTTGAAATAGACCCAGGAATATCTTTGGTTCATTCAAATCTGAGATGTTGGAGATATGAAGTTATTCAAATCTGTCATCCTTGTTTGTAAGGGAAAGGGGGAAAAGTTTAGGGGAAACATGAGGGGGAATTTCTTCACTCAGAGGGTGGGGTGAGTGTGGAATGAGCTTCCGGCCGAAGTGGTAGATGTGGGCTTGATTTTAATATTTAAGTAAAAATGTTGGATAGGTATATGGATGAAAGGGGGAGTGGAAGGTTCTGGGCTGGGTGTGGGTCAATGGAACTAGGTGGGAGAAGGTGTTCGGCATGGACTAGAAGGGCCAAACTGGCCTGTTTCTGTGCTGTAATTGTCATATGGTTGAATATGGAATGTGATGGGGATGTAGGAGGAGCAACTAGGTTGAAAGGGAGGACAAAGTCAGTGCAGATGGTGGAAAAGATGTAATTTATTAGATCATAGCTGTGGAAATTTGTGTTGAATAGTCAGTTAGTCTCTTTAGTTTGGGACATGTACTTAAAGAAGTGGGTTAGGGAGAGGAAAGGAGTATATGGAAATGATAAGGCTGTCTGGAACAGTTATAAGAGTAGAATGGATATTTGAGTTGGAAGAAACGGTGACCATTAATTTGATGACTTCACTGCTCATGAAGCAGTAGGAAAATTGACATCCAAGAATGAATGAGTAGAGGTATGATCCAATTAAATATTGGAAGGATTGAAGTTATTTTCATTGGAGTATGTCCTAAACTCAGCTCTCTTGCCATAGTTCCTCCCCTGTCCCTGCAAGTGTCTGAAGCTCGACCAGATGTTTCATGACCTTGATGCCATGTGTGAACCTGAGTAGAGTTTTGGACTTCTCATCCATAGTTCAGCCCATCTGTGGCTTAAGTTCTCATTGAATTTTCAGTAACCTAGATCCTTGATTAATGCTGGTTCCCGCCTTTGTTCTATGCTTTGTTGTCCAAGAATCTTTTGCCTGTGACCTGACTCTCACCAATTTCCATTTGTACATTAACAGAATGGTTCCTCATTAATGCTATGAATTTAAAATTCTCCTTTTTAGAGATTCCTCAATTTGCCTCCCTCTTCCCTATTTTTGGAAGCACCTCCAGCTCTATAACTCTCCATGATATCAATGGCTTCTCTACTTTGGGTCTATTGAATATACCTGAATTTAATCCATTTACCATTGCATGTCTTCAGTTTGGATGGCCCAAAGCTCTGGAGTTTTTTTTTTGGGAAAATAAAACCGTTTATTACCTATCTTTTAAGGCATTCTTTAAAAATTAAATTGTTTATTGTCTCTTGTATTGAAAAGCTTAGTTTTGCATGCTACCCAGGCAAGTCAACTCAGAAAGCAAATACAGTAAAAATCCAAATGCCAGAAATCTGGACCACCTGAGAATCCATACTTTTTGAAAACTCAAACATTTTAAATTTAGCAGGCTTTTGTATGTGTAAGTGCCACAGATGCTACTAGTCTGAAGAATGCTGTATTTGCTAATGAATAAACTATCAAAATTTGCCTGTCATTTCTTTATTCCACCCTAAATATGAATTTTAAAAGCACTGCTTGAGAATCAGAAAATCTGGTCCAACCCAAATCCTGAGCAGTCTGGATTTTAAGACTTCTACTGTAGTACAATAATAACAAATAAGTAAAACGGTGCAGGGAGTAGTGTTGCAATAAGTCACTTGCAAAATTAAACATTTGACAAATCTTTAGAAATTTGCCCTAATATCTCCTAATGTGCTTCAGCAATATTCTTTTTAATGCTGTAGTAAATGACCAATTATACGTTTATCTTAGACACATTACTGAACTAGACCCTACTCATGATGATCCTAACTTTATATGGGATTCGATTATTTAGTGTATGTATAGTATATTGATTTTTCCATTCTTCAATCAGGAAACTGGACTGAGTTCTCTTCATGTTTTCAACCCAATCTTTGGAAAGCGGAGTCAGATCTCTCTACCAGCTTTGACCCGCCCTATTCTTCAATCTTTGCTGCTTCCAATTGTGGATCAGGATTATGCTAAAGTTCTGCTCCTAATCGATGATGAGCACAAGGTAATGTCTCATCATAATTGTTATAATGGATTCATTGGGTTGATATTCTGTCTCCTGTCATAATAATAAGTGCTGATGGTGATGGATTTCGGTACGTTAACTTTTGGTCTAAGGGATCTTAATTAAAAATACCTATTTAATTAGTGTTTTAATCAGGCTAAGTGGCATAACTGTTACAGGATCTTGCATATTTAAAAAAAAAATCAGATGCTGTAAATCTGACACAAAAAGAGATGTGTTTGAAAACTCATCATCTGTGAAAAGTGAAATGGAGTTCGTTTTCAGTCAATGATCCTTTACTAGAACTGGAAAAGAGAAAACAAGTTTAAAGTTGCTGAGAGGGTGGGCAAGGGTTGGATGGGTGAGGTCAGAATTGCCTTCATCATAAATTATTGATGAGGCCATTTGCTTGATAGAAACCAAAAGGAGATTTGGTGACAGGTTTGCAGAGCACCTTTAGTCAGTCAGACAATTGACTGTTCAACTGATCAATCAAATATTGAGCAAGAATAGTTAGATTCTTTTTTTTTCAGATAATATGTTGACCAAATCTGACAATGGGATTATTATAACAAGATTGGCAGGCAACATGAGCTTCCAGTTGCCTGTACTTGAATTCTGTATGTCATTCACACTCTGTCAGTGACGACCTGGGACTTTTCCACTGAAATGGAATGTAAACTTGAGAAACAATATCTTCCATCTGATAAAGTTGCAGCTTTCTTGACTCCTGCATTGTCATCTATCTATTCCAGTTGAGTACTGAATATTGTCTCGTGTTTAATCTCTTGGCAGGTAATGGTTTTTCCCTCAAGCAGAAATATCCTGCAACAGCTACAGAACTCGGCACCTGTTGTGTTTTTCTACTTGGTGGATCCTGCTTTGGGAAAGTTGAGTGGATACAGTCTGCACAAGGTAGTGTGGTCTACCAATAAGTGGTAATTTTGCCTCTCCGCAAGAAAAAGAATCTCAGGGTTGTATGTGATGTAATGTATGTACTCTGACAACAAATCTGATCAGTGTTAAATCTGTGTGTAAACCTGAAATGTCTCTATAGCTTATTGCCCTCTGGGAAACAGCAATGGATGCAGTAGATAATATAAATAGATTAATAATCTAAATTGGTTGTTGCACACGCGCGCGCGCACGCACGCACACACACCCTTTATTCTCGCCTCCCCCTTGGATCTTTCCACTGTTCTGGAGGTGGGGGGGAGGGTGGCACTTTAGGAATGACTGGTGTAGTATAACTGGGAGATTTGCAAGATTACTTCAGAATTTGTTGCTTGAGAGAGAATAAAAAACATAATAAAACAAAGATCTCCAGAAGAGATGAGCAATTTGGTTGGAATAATACCAAAAATACAGAGGATGTCCCTTCTGCGGAAAAAGCTCAGCTAATGATGAGCAAAAATGCAATAGAATGTAAAAAAAAAAGCTAATTCAGAGTAAAATCGCCAGAGAACTATTGCGGAAGGTTGGCCTGTTGGATATGACAAAGGAAGTTGAAAGAATGCCACTGGACCTTGTGAAGTATTTCTTTAGCTCCTTAATCTGGAAGTGAGATAAAAGAGGATGTTTTGTTATGAAGAAATAATGTGTTGTTTTGTTTTTAATAACAATGAGCCTTTGAAATAGACCCAGGAATATCTTTGGTTCATTCAAATCTGAGATGTTGGAGATATGAAGTTATTCAAATCTGTCATCCTTGTTTGTAAGGGAAAGGGGGAAAAGTTTAGGGGAAACATGAGGGGGAATTTCTTCACTCAGAGGGTGGGGTGAGTGTGGAATGAGCTTCCGGCCGAAGTGGTAGATGTGGGCTTGATTTTAATATTTAAGTAAAAAAGTTGGATAGGTATATGGACGAAAGGGGGAATGGAAGGTACTGGGCTGGGTGTGGGTCAATGGAACTAGGTGGGAGAAGGTGTTCGGCATGGACTAGAAGGGCCAAACTGGCCTGTTTCTGTGCTGTAATTGTCATATATTTAAAAATTATCATTTTGGTGTTGGATTGAATTTATGTACATTCCAGATTATACAAGGTTGAGATGTCTACTTTTCTACTAAATGAATTACCGGTAGTTGTTTTTGTTTTGGTAACCAGTAATGGTTTCACTGTTACTTTCAGTCTTATTTCTGTTTAATTAAACCCGCTGAAATGAAATCTGATGGTCTATTCTCACTTTCTCCCAGTGAGTAGTTTGATTATGATTAAATTCACCCTTGCAGGATCTTGGAACGAAAGAAATTTGGGAAATGGTGATTCCAACAGACACACAAAAAATAGTGATTGTGAAGGGAAAGCGGTCAAATGAGCATGTTCACTCACAAGGCCGGGTCATGGGAGATCGGAGCGTCCTCTATAAGGTACTGGCAGTGGGAACCCATCACGTTTTAACTTTCCTCAAATTTTTGTATTGGACATGGTCAATTTAGAAGTTGGTTCAAGTTAAAAGTAGGTCTGCTTTAATTTGAACAAAAGACAGTTCTTGAATAAACCACGGCCTATGGTGTGTTCTTATCTATAATCTCCACTATAAAATGCACTGTCTCTCAATTGAGAATTTTGTCCAAGGTCTTTTGATCTCTTAAAAAGATAATGAAAATATGGGGTCATTCCTAATTTATTTAAATTTTAAATTTAGACATACAGCACGATTTTGGCCCATGAGTTTGTGCCGCCCAATTTATACCCAATTAACCTACACCCTTGGTATATTTTGAATAGTGGTAGGAAACCGGAGCCCCCGGGAAAAACCCATGCAGATACAGGGAGAAGTTACAAACTCCTTACAGACAGCATGGATTTGAACCCCGGTCCCAATTTGCTGGTGCTATAAAGACATTGTGCTAACCGTTACGCCAAACCATGCTGCCCTGCACTGTGGTATCCCAGATACCAATGCATTCAGTTCCTGTTGTAGCATTGAATAATTCTCCAGATATGGTAAATGTGTATTGTTAATTTCTCTGTTCAATTAGTCAATTAAATATAGCACGAACATATTCAGATTTAAATGAGCCTAACTGATAACCCCTTGTTTTAGAGTTAATATGTTGACCAAAATATGAGAATAGCTTTTTTTACCTGTGGGATTATTCTAACATGATTCTATATAGACACTAATTATAACTGTATTTGTTACTTTTGTTTGTTCATGGATTTATTTTCCAGTTGTTGGATTCTCTTCTGTGTTGTCTGATGTCTTAGTCTTGTTTTCCAGTATCTAAATCCTAATTTGTTGGCGGTAGTGACTGAGAGCACGGATACACACCATGAACGCACCTTCATTTGTGTCTACCTTATTGACGGGGTGACTGGACGGATTATTCACGAGTCTGTGCAGCGGAAAGCCAGAGGACCCGTGAATGTTGTGCATTCGGAGAACTGGGTGGTGGTAAGGATGGAAAATTTAGTAAATTGTGGAATTAGTAATGTTTGTTTATCAACCAATATGCCTCTCAAGTCCAGTTTATTGTCATTTAATTATTCTTTCATGTTGTCCCTTTAATAATTCCTGTGGTGTGTAGAAATATTTCTCTGCATGTGAAGTGTGCTGTATATTGACATGTAAGTTGGTTGAACCGGACTTCACTGCTGATCATGTCTCCAACAAGAATTTCTAGATGGTGATTGAAAATAGATTAACATTTGAAGATCTGAAATTAAACACCATTGTACAATTTGAATCTTTTGATTCTTGTTGATAAATGTTTCAATTTCAAGCAAACTGACTATTTTGTTCATGAAATGCAACAACTTATGAGTGCGGAAGTTTCTACATCTGTTTGTGAGCTGCCCCTAAATCTTAGCTGTTAGATTGTGTACCATCAGAGGACACAGGACCTCTTTGGAATGATCACAATGTTGGGTGCTCCATTTCTATTGCCGTTGTTTTCCTTAAACAACTTGTTTTTCTAATCTGTTGCTTCTGTTTAATCTAATTAGCTTCTAGACACCACCAAGTATGACCAATTTCTAACTCCTTCATCTTTTCCTTTGCTAGTACAAATACTGGAATACAAAATCCAGAAGGAATGAGATGACTGTTTTGGAATTGTACGAGGGAACTGAGCAATACAACAGCACAGCATTTAGCTCGCTTGACCGTCCTCTCTCTCCCACAGTCTTTCAACAATCTTATATATTTCCATCAGCTATCAGTCTGGTAGAATCCACTATCACTGAGAAAGGGATCACTAGCCGTCACTTGCTGAGTAAGTTTAAGACCTTTATTGGACATGTGATAGATAGCAAGTAACACATTGTGGTCTTTCTTACACTGGGCTGACAAGATAAGTCCAAAGACAGGACTTGTTACTGTACTGATTATTTTTCCTCCTCTGGATTAAAAATCAAGCATTCCATCGGCTGAATGGTTGGATCTATGATGGCTTTGAATTCCTGTAACACATCTGAAGTTTTTGCATTAATAATGATTTGTTTGCCACAGTTAGAAAATTGTGATGTTCAGGCCAACAAGTGGGTGTACAAGTGATTAATTGGATTGATGGATTGAAATTGGATTTCTTTCAGACTATTACAGAAAATCATATTTGTAATTTCTTTGCAATGAATGCTTGAAAATGTTCAACAAAAACAAAGTTAAAATTATTCAACCTTCTAAAAATGAATAAATATTTGAGGGGGAAATTATTTAACCTTCTAAAAATGAATAAATATTTGAGGGGGAAATTATTCAACCTTCTAAAAATGAATAAATATTTGAGGGGGAAATTATTCAACCTTCTAAAAATGAATAAATATTTGAGGGGGAAATTATTCAACCTTCTAAAAATGAATAAATATTTGAGGGGGAAATTATTTAACCTTCTAAAAATGAATAAATATTTGAGGGGGAAATTATTCAACCTTCTAAAAATGAATAAATATTTGAGGGGGAAATTATTCAACCTTCTAAAAATGAATAAATATTTGAGGGGGAAATTATTCAACCTTCTAAAAATGAATAAATATTTGAGGGGGAAATTATTCAACCTTCCAAAAATGAATAAATATTTGAGGGGGAAATTATTCAACCTTCTAAAAATGAATAAATATTTGAGGGGGAAATTATTCAACCTTCCAAAAATGAATAAATATTTGAGGGGGAAATTATTCAACCTTCTAAAAATGAATAAATATTTGAGGGGGAAATTATTCAACCTTCTAAAAATGAATAAATATTTGAGGGGGAAATTATTCAACCTTCTAAAAATGAATAAATATTTGAGGGGGAAATTATTCAACCTTCTAAAAATGAATAAATATTTGAGGGGGAAATTATTCAACCTTCTAAAAATGAATAAATATTTGAGGGGGAAATTATTCAACCTTCTAAAAATGAATAAATATTTGAGGGGGAAATCCAACAGTCTTGGATTTATGGGCTGATGGAGTCCCATCATTGGAAGAGTATTTTAAAATTCTGTCACAGTAAATGATGGATTGGATTGATTTGTGTTCTCCAGTTAATCTTATTATAATGGGCACTTTTCTACCTGGTAGTTGCACTGCACTCTGGAGGAATTCTTTCTTTACCAAAAGCATTTCTGGATCCACGACGCCCAGAAGTTCCATCTGAGCAAAGCAGGTACGTTGACACATTCTCATGTTTGGTGCAGGAAGGATGATCTGTAGGTCAGGTGGAACCTCTGTCAAAGATAGTATTGGTGTTTATGTATATTTGGTGAGCAAATATGCAATAGAATTCAGTCGGTGCACATGTCTTAATATTTATCAGTTTATAAAGTTATGGATGACTTTACAGTTTCAAATTGTTTTTACTACTGAAGGCTGGTTGAGAAGCATTCAAACCAGGAGATCCAGCCCTGCTCAAGAAATCAAAGTCTGATGTTTCCAAGCGTATCAAGAGGCAGTCCCGACACTAGGCTTGAGGCTCACGAGAATGTTGTGGGTATCTGGCAATGATGGCTGGGCTTGCATGCTGTCATGAGGCACAAGACAAAGCCAGGCAGCTTAATCAACGTATCAGCACAATATACTGTGATGAGCTGAATAGATTTTATGCTTGCTTTGAACAAGGAGCCAGTGAGGCAGCAACATCCATCACAATCACTTCATGGTGCTCCTAACTGATGGTCACTGCTGCTGATGTCAGATTGGCCTTCTGGAGAGTGATCCTATGGAAAGCGACTGGCCCAGATGGAGTTTCTGGATATGTCCTGAGAGGTCGCACAGATTAGCAAAATGTTTTTAGTGTCTCCCTGCAACAGGCTATAATAGTTCCCACCTTAACGATGGGCCTAAATGATTATTGACCAATGCCTCTGACATCCACTGCCATGAAGTCCTTTGAGAGGCTGGTCATGGCTCACATCACCTCTTGTCTCCCAGTCAGCTTTGCCCCTTTTCATTTTTGCTTGTATCGAAACAGGGTCACAACATATGCCATCTCCCTGGCATTCCACTTCACCCTGGAATACCTGAACACTAAGGATACCTGCAGCAGACTTGTTTATTAGCTACTGCTTTGCCTTCAATGCCATAGACCCCAGGAAACTCCTTTCCAAATTGAGACCTTGGGCTCTGCAACTGGACCCTTAACTTCCATACTGATGGACTGCAATAAGTTGAGAGGGAAAGCAATACATCTCCATGACCATACTCAAGGATGTGTTCTCCGCTCCCTACAATACTTTTTCAACACCCAGAACTGCATTGTCAAATACCACTGTAATTCCTCCTTTAAACTTGCTGACAACATCACAGCTAAGAGCTAGATATCAAATAATGATAAGATGGAATTCTGGATTGAGAGTCCAGTGGTCTGGTGTCAAGCTAACAACATCTCTCTTAATGTCAGTAAGACAAAGGAGCTGATTATAGATGGGTTGGGGTGGGGAGGGGTTCACTCACCTGTCCACATCAATCTATTGAAGTGAACACAGAGAGCTCATGCTCTTGGGAGTAAACAGTCCCAGTGATCTGACCTGAAGCCACTCTGTGGATGTAATGATCAAGACAGTACTTGACAACCTCTCCACGTGCCCCATCGGTTGTACCCTAGCTGGATGCATTTACCCTGACCACACTTTTTTTTCCCCTCCTGGATCTTGAGCCAATCTCCAGTCGCCTGTGTGTGTCCCTCATCCACAAGCTACCTGCATTCTGTGTGTGCCCAGGCTGTTGAACCCGTCGGATCCACTCTCCTGAGTTGCACCAGCAACAGCGCTGCCGTTATAAAGTTTCGCAAGGTTCAAGAGTGTGAAATTGTATACTAATTAAAGACTATTTCTTGATTGATCTTAGCAACTGGCTCCATGGCAGGAGGGATAATCAGCAGGATGTGACTGGTGAGATCCTAGAAGAATCCCAGTTACAGCCATAACTTTTTATACTCACATTTATCAACACTATCGTAAACACCAGCATGAAATTACAAAGGGATAATAATAGATTAAGTAAATGGCAAAAGTGACAGATGCGACACCATCCTCTGTACTTGAAAAGGATAGAAGGGTTGACAGTAATACCTCAGTATCTGGCACCTCAGGGGATTGGTCGACACCCCATAAGTGAATTTTACGGTTGATTGATTAGTGAACTAGCGGCCAGGCACGCCAACTTTAACTTTAGCATTTTTTACTTATTAATTTTCTATATTTTTTTTTTGCCAGTTGCTTGAATTCTGGAAAACTGGTTTTGGTGCACTTTGTAAATTTGCAAGAAAAGTGAGGTCAGAGTACAGATGTCATAGACATGATGTATGTAATCAGGAAAATTATCATAATTGGTTATGGAATGATGCCTTTATATCTCCAGGACAAGAGATGGAACTTGTTCCATCGTAATAAATGTCCTGGCTAGATCACGCATAGAATAACCTATATTTCATGAAACGTAGGAGGTTTAGCAGAGATTTGGCATTGATAGCAAGGGAGAATTACACTAGGTAAAATTGCTTTTACATGTTGTGGTAATGTTGAATAGTGGAGCATGGAGTAAATATTAGAATAATTTCTTCAGAAGTGAAATTAAGGAACATGTTCATGCAAAAGAGGTAGACAGAAATGTGATTTTTTTTTTGAAAGCAGGAATTGATATTGATTGTTCCTGCACTCTTCTTGGGCACTGGTATGATTGACGCCTGTTTGAAACAAGTAGGTACCGTGCCCTGCTGGAGTGAGTTATTGAAGATATCCCTGAACAATGGAGTTATGTCAGCCTCTGGCTCTACTGCCCTAGAGCAAATCTCAATTAAACACATACCCTTCCATTTACTCTGAGAGTTCCCATTCAGTTTATATCCCTCCCGATCCCAGTTACAGACACTTGCGAAGCTGCATGAGGCACAAAAAATCTTAGTGACTTTAATCAGGCCTGTTTCAAGAAAAGTCTGCCCAACTATCACCAGCAAGTTGGTCAGTGCAGATTTTTAATACTCGGCCATCCGGGCTGGATATTTTCCTCAATTTCACTCCTGAAGGCAGCACGCATGTCATTCTCAGATATGGACAGAGTGGGATCATCGGGAGACATGGGGGTGTCTTCTACTTCACCAGGTTTGGTTTTGTGGCAGGTTATGGCATTTAGGCCCTTCCACAGCTATAGGGTATCTCGTGTTGTTTCCATTTTCATCCAGAATCTCCACTTTGGCCAGGAGACAGCTTTTCACTGGGCATAACTGCTCCTTTTGTAGTGATCTGGATCTTTGGACTTAAAATGCTTGTGATCTGGCTCTCAGTAGGTTCTGGATTTCATTGTTCATCCAGTGCTTCTGGCTGGGGAAAGCTCTGAATGATTTGGTGGGGACACACTCATCCACAGCTGTTTTGATGAAGTATGTGACAATCCTGGTGTAATCATTCAAATTCTCAGCTGAGTTCTTGAACACGGCCCAATCTGCTGACTTGAGGAAGCCCTGTAACTGTTCTTCAGCCTCCTGTGACCACCTTCTAGCTGTTTTGATCTCTGGAGCCTCTGAAGTTTTTAGGCTCTGCCTGTATGAAGGGAGGAGGAGCACAGCCAGGTGATCTGACCTGCCAAAATGCGGTAGACCTTCTTTATCTTGATGTAGCAGGGATTGAATGTGCTGAGACCTTTGGTACCGCAGGTTACTTGCTGGTGATAGTTGGGCAGACTTTTCTTGAAACAGGCCTGATTAAAGTCACTAAGATTTTTTGTGCCTCATGCAGCTTCGCAAGTGTCTGTAACTGGGATCGGGAGGGATATAAACTGAATGGGAACTCTCAGAGTAGATGGAAGGGTATGTGTTTAATTGAGATTTGCTCTAGGGCAGTAGAGCCAGAGGCTGACGTAACTCCAATGTCCATTCACCATCCAGTATTAACCAAAAAAATGCACGTGGCCCCATCTCCTTTTTCCAGACTCAGAGTTCTGATCCAGTCTATGAATGGTGAAACCATTTGGTCAGATAGTGATGTGTTCTCTTTTAGCTGTCTTGTTGCAGCATTCAGCTGAGATTTATCTTGCCTGTCTCTGCTAAGAAGCCTTGCCCTCTGGTGGTCAATTTTATTCTTCAGTGACTGGACATGGATGTAGGGGAGGTCTCAGAACCCTGTGCTTGTTTGGTTCCTAGCCCTTACTCCACGTTTCTGACCTTGATGGTGGCCTGTTCCTTTAAGGCTTCTGTTTTCCAGCCTGCCTGTTCCTGACTCAACTGTTACCTGGGAGATTTGTAGATTGTTAACTGTGTTCAGCAGCTGGTTGGTCGTGAAAAAACTGTATGCAAATTGTAATTGAATATTGTTATTAATTGAACACTTAATTAGATTGTTTGCCAAGAGAAAAATAGATTCAGGGAAAAGGTCACTGAACAGGCATGATCTCTGAATGGTGGAAGTGGTTCAAAGGGCTACACCATTTTCTGTATTCCTTTTTTAACCAGTTATGCTACTTTCTAATAACATTTTGTCATACTGTTCTTTCTCTTTCAGAGAGGAAAATTTAATTCCTTATGCTCCTGAACTACCAATCAGATCAGAATGGTATATCAACTACAATCAGTCTGTTTCCAGAGTACGGGGGATTTACACAGCTCCATCTGGTTTGGAGTCCACTTGTCTTGTGAGTGTGAAATGTCGATTGATTTTAACCTATTTATAAGAATGGGTGATTACCGTTCAACCTTTTGAACCTGATTCTTTTGTAGTGAGCCATTGAGCTAGTTTATTGCAGTGGTTGACCTGGGATGTATTCCCAAACTGGAATTCACTGTGTGTTAGAGGACATGAGCAATTGAATCAAAGATTTATTATACAAATATATACAGGTGTGCGCATCTGATCGGGCAACTTTTGACTGCAAATACGTCCATGATCTGAGAGGGTTATAATGGAGTTCAGTCAAAAATCCTGATTGGAGAACATAAGAATAGGTCGAGGCGGATGCAACTGCAACTGAAGAGGCAAGGGAAAAGGAAACTGCAGAAGGAGCAGAAGAGGTTCACTGTTAAGGGTTGAGCCAAGTTCTCTGCAGATCTTAATGGCTTGCTGAAGAGATGGACTCAAGCACTCATCACTCCCCACCAATCTCCCCCCTCCAGCACCTTCCCCTATGGCCGCAAGAGGTGCAACACATGCACCCACACCTCCCCCTTCACCACTGTCTGGAGCCCCCAAACAGGCCTTTCAAGTGAAGCAACTGTTCATTTGTGTATCCACAGGACTGATTCACTGTATCTGGTGCTCCCTTTGTCGCCCAGAGAGACTGGGGCCAGATTGGGAGATCAATTCACTCTGTCTACAACAGTGACAGAGACTTCCCAGTTCTGTGTCACACTTCCATACTCGCATGTCTGTCCATGGCCTTGTGCACTATCCCACCAAGACCACCCACAAATTGGAGAAACAACACCTGATTTTTCCATCTGGGCACTCTCCAACCAAATGTCATTAATCTTGATTTTTTTTTTCCTCCCCCTCCTGGTTTCTGCTAACCTGCTCTTTTTCCCCCCCCCTTCCTTTTTCCAGTTCTCCCTCCCTTCCCCTTCTATTCACTGACCCATCCCCCTTCTCTTGATTGCTGTGGTCCCCTCCCTCCCTTCTCCACAGACCACCTCCTGCCTTTGGGAGCACACCTTCTCCCCATGCCCCCTTTCTCTTTTGCTTGGATGCCTGCTGACATTTTTCCATACCTTGATGTCAACCCCAAAATGTCAGTTATGTATTTTTAACTTTGGAATATAAAAGACACTGTTTAAGCCTGCTCAATTTCTCCAGCATTGTGTGTTTTTACCTGGACCCAAATGCTGACTGCTTTTCACTGATTGAGAGGAATGTTCATACAATGTTTGCTGCATATAAAGAAATATATGAAGAAAAGAAAAATCAAACCAGGCATATTCTTGAAGAAGCCAACACCTTCCCAAGAAGAGCCTCAGCCAGCTCCTTCAGGCATTACAGAGTGACAGTTCATCAATGGAGGTTGTTAGACCTGAAACCCTTCCAGTGGAACATGAAGTTGAGAACAGTGACATGGATGACCCTGATCCTCTTTGTTAAATTGTGTTTGATATTGGCTAAGTTTAAAAGTGAGAAAA
Organism: Narcine bancroftii; assembly: GCF_036971445.1. NCBI lineage: Eukaryota > Metazoa > Chordata > Chondrichthyes > Torpediniformes > Narcinidae > Narcine > Narcine bancroftii. Next base: position 155,608,985 of record NC_091470.1, read on the forward strand.
AAATAGAGTTTAATTTATCTTAAGTATCCCATATAGTTTTACTAAGTATTTACAGTAATATGGTCTCCACGTCGCATAACGCCCAGTTTCACAGAACGTATCGATGTTAAGTGGAGCATACCTGTACACCATTGAGAAGAGAATTGCTGAAAATCTCAGACAGCCAACTGCACAGAACAAAGGAAAGCTTAATTATTATCCTTTCACTTGTTCATTTGTGGTTGGATACAGACTAATAATGTTAACAATTAATTACATAACATACCCAACTAGGTGTCTAATAAGGGATAAGAAGATGGTTATGATAGATAACTCTTGGTCAGGCGTCCTGTTTTTGGTCTCCGAGGCAGAACAGTGGCCCTGAGTATAAAGTGATTTTGTGCATCTTGCTCACATTGCCTCAGTAGTGATGATCAACTAGTCCGTTATGTCAGAGACCACAGTTATGGTGTTTGGTCAGGTGCCATTATAACTTTAGCTTTCCATTTTGTAACATAATATGTGACAATCTTCTATTTTGAAAGATGCTTGTATAGTACTTGTCTAACTGTTGCAATCCTGCTTTTTGCCTTTGCTGCCCTAACTCAAACCCTTGAAAACTGTTTTTGTTAACAACATCTATTAGAATACATAAAGTAAATAGGATATTGTGAGCACTTGGTGTCAAAGGCAGTTTTATGTTGAGTACTTTGTCTTCACAAAATGTTTGCTTGGCTGAAAACACGGTCACACTTGAATAAAATGAATTATGTTTCAGACTGCTGGACCTATAAATATTAATTAAATTGACTAACCTGTAACTCAATTATAAATTTAAACATAAAGCACGATAATGGGCCCTTTTGGCCCTCGTGTTCTGCCCAAATACACCCAATTGACCAACAACCCTGGTACAATTTGAACAGAGGGAGGAAACCGTAGCACCCGGAGGAATCCCACCAAGATACAGGGAGAACGTACAAGCTCCTTACAGTCAGTGTGAGATTCAAACCCCAGTCCTGGTTGCTGGTGCAGTAGCAGCTAATGCGTGGCCCCCATGCTTATTATTGGTTGAAGTCTTCATACATACAAGTAGACATTGTGTTTCTTCTAGTATAATTGAGGCCTGAGAAGTAAAGTAGGTTGTTAGTGTAACTAATCTTTTCATGGGCCACATTGTTACAATGTTACATCTGGCACCTCAGATCCAACCAGTGACCGTGTTTTTTTCTGTTTCAGGTTGTTGTTTATGGATTGGATATCTTCCAGACCCGAGTTTATCCATCGAAACAATTTGATGTTTTAAAGGATGATTATGATTATGTACTTATCAGCAGCGTTCTCCTTGGACTGGTTTTTACAACCATGATTACAAAACGCCTTGCACAGGTGAAGCTTCTGAATCGAGCCTGGCGATAGATATCATCAGCTTAACAGAGAATAGTTGTCTCCTCATGAGTGGAACTGAAGATGGGTGCAACTTCCCAAGAGACCCAAATGCTCTTGCTACCCATGTACATACTATGTATATTTTTGGTAACACACTTTCAGTAAGAAACTGAGTGATGGACACTTTCATGAGCAGATTTTAACAAAAGTTGGTTTCATTGTTGTAAATTTCAAATTTATGTTTCTATTGATCAGAAGTTTTTTTTTAGATAAATGATTTTTGTTCCTGCAAAATGGCTAGGAGATGAAAGGGATATCGTTGACAGTAATGCATTACAATTAATGATAGCTGAATTTGAATGTTACCTGGTGGTCTAAATCTTCAGCCTTTGCTACATTTTTAGAACTGGTTGATACTTTATTTGCAGATGGATGTTGCCTCTAGCTCAGGTTCCTTATGAATGCTAGATATTAGCTTCATTGTCAGTTATTGGATAAAACACTGATTTTTTTGTCTGTCATTTTGACAAAAGTCCTTCAGTCTAGCTCTCATCTTTGTGGCAGGACTTGGACTGTTTTGGGAAGAGCTGGATTTTCCTTGTTGAAGCCCTACCACTCAGTGTTGCTGAAGTGCTTTGTCGCACCCTGCACTAGGGTTGTGTAGTGGTAGGAAAGTTTACAACACCCTCCACCCTTAAAGCATTATCTGCACCCCAGTGTATTGAATTGGACAATAAACTACTGACTTGCATCTTTTACTGATATGGTTATGTTTACCTCTTCCCTAATTTTTTTTTGGGGGGGGGATGGCATTTTAGAATTGCATGTTGGTAATATTCGTGAGGTGATTGATTCAAGATTGCTGATTGATTCTTGCAAGGATTTTTATTTTATTGCTTGAGATGTTGTGCAAGAGTTTTGAATTGAGTAAGTGCACCTCCATCCAGCAAATGTGTGAATAGCAAAAAAAATGAAGAATTTGACATTTGAAGGTGTACAATATGAATAGAAGATATTAACTGTTTTGGATATTTAATACTGAGCCCAGAATAATTGAGCTTAACAGGGATTTTAGTTAACTTAAAATGTGCAGTGGATGAGTGAATGAAGAGAATTAATGCCACATCTGTGTGACTGTCTGAAGAGTCCAATTACTGTTTTGCAAGAAAGGGAGAGTTCAAATGATGGTTATAACATTTTCTGAGTTTGGTGTTTATTTTCTTCCTTGCCTCAAATTCAAATACAGCCATATCAAAAATGTTGATACTGAAATACCTTAAAATGAATGCATTGAAACTTGTTAGAGATATTAATTTATGATTTGAGTTGTTTTTTGCAACCAAATAAAATGTTACTGTGACCTTTAGCATTGTTTCTTTCAGTGTAGTTGTTCATGATGTCATGTTTGAAATGGGGAAATGCCTAAATCCACACTGTTGTCTAACATTCAATATTGTAGCCATATTGTTTCTCTTCACTAGAGGTACTTTTGATCTTTATTGTTGTTTTTGGGGTCACAAAGTGATGTTATCTGGCTATTTAATACAACAGATGGGGTGGGGGGGGGTTATATCATTGTGAGTTTTCACCTTTAATTGCTATTTAAATTATATATTTTTAAAAAGTATATTTAACATATCTGAGAAACTATAAAATAAATGACCTACTCATTACTCCACTGTTAAATACCCATGGAACTCTTCTCCCTACCCTACCTGAATGTGCAGATGAATCCAATACTCCCTCAGTATTGCACTGAACTTTCATCATAGACTTAATTCTTGATGGAAATTAGATTTTTTCAGTCTTGGCTCATCCATAAATGTCAGAGTTCAAAGACCAAGAAGTGAGTCTATTCATGTAAACTCAGATTCAGAATCCTTGGACAAGGCTATAAAGTAATAGACAAAAACAAAACAACAATCTAGGCCCTAGACCATGCCACCCAATTAACTACTGACACCCCTGGTATGTACTTGTAGGCTGAAATGGCCTGTTAGTGTGCTATGTTTAAATTAAAAAAAAATTAAAAGGTTGGTCACTCCTGATCCAGGAGTGCCACTGTGGATCGTAGGTGTTTCTTCCGGCAGCGTTTGCAGCAATTCTCGTAGTCTTAATAATTTTTAATATGTGAGAGGGAATGCAGCAAGTGATTTAAAATGTATCTATAGCTTAGCTTTGGTAGCTTAGAAAGGAGGGCAAGATGTCTTTTTTAAAAAAAAGAGGAACCAATGTGTAGCATAGCAGGGGGTGAGTGGAAAAGACGAGTCACCTCCTTGATTCTGGATGAGTGGGAACTCCTTCGAGTGCCCAATGGGTTCAGCGTTACCTGCACGTCCCCTGAATGACGGGCAGCGGCCGTCAGCACGCGATCCGATTATGCTGCGCACCAGTTTGCACTGCGCCTGCGCGCGGGTTCCTGGCGGACGGCTCCGTCTGTTGCACAAGTCGGCCCACGGAAGATGGCGCTGAACTCGGCTTCGGCTCTGGAGCCCGACCCCGACTGGAGTGCCGCCGTCCGCCCGCTTCTCGCAGCTTCCTATTCCACCTTTGAGCCGCGAGATCTTGCTCAGCTCTTCAGTTCTGTCATCAACAGGTAAAGCAGAAAGCCGTACCTCCGGGACGGTCGGGGAAGGGCCAACCGACTGGCTGAGCCCCAGCTTTGGGCCTCGGGCTTTGCCCCCTGTCCGGGGCCGAACCAACGGCCGCTGGCCACAGAGTCGATTTGTGTTTCTAACTGGGTATTTGAGGCAAGCGCCAGGAAGCAGACGTCCGCCCGTCCCGCGGACTAACCCGACTGCCCGGAACTTTCTAGAATGGGATGGAAACGAGGGGAGGCGCCGCGGTGTTCTATAAACCGCACCCCCATCGCGGAGAATAGGTTTCGTGCCTTCCTTTTCATCACTGAACTTGTATTTTAACAGTGTCGTCGATATAACCCAGGCCTACGATTAATGGTAAAATCCTGGGAGTGACAGATTAGTTTTGACGAAGGTCAGAAAGTTGGGGGGGGGGGGTGGTGGTTAAGTAAGGGATTCCTGGGACCAGAATGGTTTGTCGAGGCTGCCAATAGTCAGAAAGCTGGACTACACGGAAGAAGGTAGTCTGGGAAACGTGCACTCGGATGGAGCAATTCCGATCTTATTGCATTTCGCCATCCTATCAACTCCCTTTCCCAATTTCTGCACTTTGGGTCACCTTTCATGATCTAAATTGTCGACATGCCAAATGAAAGGTCTTGTTTGTAATTTAGACGCCTGGTATTCAGGTCAACCTGCAGTTTCCTTTCTAGGGTCATGTTTCTGAAGGTCCCACAAAATCTGCATCTCTTTTTCTAATGTTTGAACCTGGAAATGCGCAGTGGAGCACAATGGAGAGAGAAATGGTTTTCATTATTTTGGTCAATAATCCCATCAGAAGAAGTTGAATATTACTGAGAATAGGAGGAGAGTCAGAACGAAGAGGATCGTTTATGCAAGGTAGGGGACCCTGGGAGATTTGTCTTTCACACTGCCCCATTCATTTTCTCCAGATTCAATTCTAGTATTTGAAGGATCTAGATAAAAGGAAAGAATGTTAAGGGATTCTGGGGACATTAGGGGGAAGTGGCTCCAAACATAATCTGCCGCAGAATCTGAGCAGCCTCAGTGGGAGAAAAAAGATTGGTTGATGCTTTGAGTGAAAACCTGAAAGTCCTGATGAAGGGTTTCAGTCCAAATGTTGACCTTTTTTGTTCCCCCATTTGTACTGCTCGACCATAACCATATAACCGTTTACAGCACGGAAACAGGCCCTGCTGAGTTTCAGCAGATTGCATTTAATTTCAGGTTCCAGCATCTACAGTTTCTTGGGAAGTTAGTCCTGCTAGATTGCTCTTGCTTAAAGAGTTACAGAGTCAACAGTCTTGGGCTGTAACAATTCAGTGATTTTTGTTAAGAACTTTAATGTAGATCCCCTGAGAACACCCAAGATTACATCTTTTCTGTCATTGTTTCTCTTTATCCCCATTTTTCTTCACATTTTTGATCACTTATTTCTAATTTAGCAAGATCTGGTTTTGTTTTATATAGAAAAGTTTTTGTGTTTCAAGACCAAAGAGCAGTACCATCATATAATTGCTTTCATTTTACTGAAAATGCTTATTCTTCCTTCTGAAAGTGTTTATATTTTAGATGGTCTGTCTCTGTTTATTTAATTGGCCTGTTCATTTGGTGCAATTTATTCAACCAACATTTATATTTAAAAAAATATGGCTTTTGAGGTGCAAGAGCTTTCAGCATTGGGATATGTTCCAAGATAGTCTACCATCATATAATCATTGAAAATAAAAGAATTGCATATCAAGTAAAAACACAATGCTGGAGTTGACTGTACTTTATATAGTAAAGACACATAACCATCATTTCAGGCTTGAGCCCTTCCAGGTACTGTAGATCAGTCCATAACACTCGACAATAAATTTCTTTAAAATGTTTTGCTTCCTGATAAAGGTGATTATGATAGACAACTTCAAGCTGAATACAAAGATAATTTCAGATTTGTTGTATCCCGTAAAAGCTTGAAGAAGCATTAAATTAACTTTTATTGAATTTAGCATGTGAATTGACTTTGAGTTCTTCTGATCCAAACTCACAGGTTGACTGCATGTTGCACAACAAATGTGAGGAGCCCAGGGTTTGTTTTGGTCACCAATTTTACAACAGAAGTATACCTCGTAGGCTTTTTTTTAAAAATAAGTGTAGTCATGCTGCGTCTATGAGCCTTAAGTGAATACTTCCCAGTGAATACAGAATGTATCTCAGCTGTTGGCAGCATTGATGAAACAGTTCCCCTGTATTGAATCTTCCTGAAGACAATAAATGCTATTGTTCAGTACCCACACTATTCTGTAGTCTGAAGAACATCTGTATTAACATGCATTCAATCTATATCAATGACATGCACATCAACTGTATGTGTGACCTGCTTTTATAGCCTGTCTTCATCTATCATGTCTAAGTATGCTGAGGCCTAAGACAACACTTGCACTGAGAACGTGCCCAGGCATGCTTGGACCGGGGCTTAAAATATGACAGGAAATCACAAAAAAATTGGTTATATCTGAAAAAAGTACACAATAGAAAAATTACAAGATGATTTTTGTGATCAACTGCCAGAAAATCCATAAAATACACCCAAAAGTGTACAAGAAGAAAAATCTTTGTTGTCTAGTGTAATCAGATCCTTGCATGTATGAACCAAGTGTGCCTTGGTATTGTTTGGAGATTTTTGTGTGAGTGCAAAAAAAGTATTTTGTATAATTCCCAAACATAATTTCTTTGATTATTGACGTTAGATGAACTGCAAAGGTACCCAAAATATTGAGAGGCAGAGAGCTGCAGGATTTTTACTTTTTGTTGCTAAAAGGGCACTAAAATGTGGCTGGTGATGGGGTTCCCATATGCCTGGTTCCTGTGGAACTAGGAACCATTCTCAATGAGGGCCCTACATCCTTTCTGGGGGCCACAGCACATTAAAGTAAAAACTTCATTTTCTTATCACTGCACATAACATAAATAAGCTGTACTTTATGTAGTTGGTAGGAGAGAAGTACAGAAGAAACCAAAACTTTACTACTTTGCAGGGGAGGGGGCCCATAAGCTTTGAGCAGATTCCTGAGTTTGGGGTGGGGGGGGGGGGGTAGGGTCATATTGCGGAAAAAAGGTTGAGAATTGTTGCTCTAGACTGCTTGAAGTCACAACATTTGTGTCAAGATTCTAGTCCTTGCTTACCATGTCTGTTATGTGGGATTTGGTGATGGAAATGCTATCAGGGTGAGATGATCACTTTTTTGTGTTGAAAATGGCACTTGTGACTGTGACTTCTTAATGTGACAAGTCCGAATAATGTTCAGGCTTTGGTTTGTAGAAACTGATAAATTTCTGGATGCGCCTAAAATAGAAATGAGGATTCTATCAGTATATTCATTTCTGACCTTGTGATTCATTAATGAATCAGCTGAAGATGGATTTGAGGAGCAAAATTTTTGAGCTACATTGGGTATAATTCCAATCAGTGGAGAGTTTTCATGGTTTGGATTGTGGAGGAGAACTGATGTGTCAGCTGAGGGGAGAGTTATGGAAGTTTGATTGGATGCCAAGAGATTTTATAGGATCTTATGAAATCAATGCTGATGACTCTACTGGCCACTTCTCCATCAATCTGTATGCTGTAACGCTGCCACCTCCAGCGTGTTTGCATTACAATGGTTCAGTACATATTTGAATGACTGTGATGGAGGAACTGGTTTATTTTTAATAATAAATACTTTTATCCAAGGACAATGCTACCTTAAATTAAGACACAAAAGTTTGGAGACACCGTGGTTGAAGTAAAAATTGCAGTGCTGGAGAAGTTCAGCTGGTGAAACAGTGTACTTTATGTAGCAAAGATAAGGAAACATAACCAACGTTTCGGGCTTGAGCCCTTCAAGGTATCATCGTACCTTTGTAATAAGCAAAACAGTTGATCTTTCATCAGAATCTGCTGAGTGTCTCATTTTCATGTGCTGGAAATCTAGAGTAAGAAAAGTAAGCTGTCTTCTGTGAAAACATGAGGAATATAAATATCCTGAAGTTGGATTTAAAGGCTTGTCCTTATTGTATTGCCTAGATTGTAACAGGAATTCATCTCTGGCCTAATCACTCCACACAAGATTCAGTGATATGAGATTTTGCTTCACAGCTGTCAGTGGAGATATAATAACAGACTGGGATTGTTGGAAAATGTTTTGTTGTGCAATATTCTAGTCTAATAATTTTGAATACTGACAAGGGAAGTTACCCCTCATTTGCAATGATTTTAACAAAATTGATGTGTGTACCCAATCAAATAAAATGGTTTAATTCAAAATATGAGTGGAGTTTCTGTTGATTTTCCTTAAGAGGAATTTTGCAGTTTATCAGACTGAGACTTCACTACCAATGTGATGCAGATACTAGTAGCATATGAGCTTCATCATCTTGCAGATTAGCCGGACAGTAGAAGTAAAGTTGGTTATTTTAGATGTTTCTTTACTCCACTAATTTTAGCACTATGGCACCAGTGAGGGCGGGAAAGTTCTCCCAGATATCCTAGAGCAGTGGTTTTCAGCCTTTTCTGCTCACGTGCCATTTTAAGCAATCTTTCACTAACCACAGAGCACCATAGCACAGGATGCCGTAGGTACTTTGTCGTTGGGAAGGGATTAAGGTGATATATGAGTGGAAAGAAAAGGTTGAGAACCACTGATCTGCATGATGCATTGCAGAAACTCACCAAGACTTCTTAAATAATATTTTCCATACCCATGACATTTGCTGACTTGAAGGATAAGGGTGACAAATGTATAAGAACACCCTCACCTGGAAGCCACGCACTGTTGTGACTTGGAAATATATTGCTATTCCATCACAATTGCTAGGTCAAAACCCTGAAACTTTCCACCTAACAGCATTGTGGACATCCCACACCTCAAGGACTGCAATGGTTCAAGAAGGCAGATCTACACCACCTTCAGGATAAAAATGGGAAATTAAACGATAGCTCAGCTGGTGAAGCCCAAAATCCCTTAAATATCTAAATTTTATATAAAACTCTAAACTCGTTAAGAATACTGTTACCCTAAAAAAGCTTCTTCTCGACAGATCAGGAGCAAACCTTTCTTATTAGATCCAAAATAATCTTTCTCCTGTCTTTCCTTACATTTAGCACTGATCTAGGATGTCATGTCTTGTACTGTAAATTGTTCCCCACAACAGCTGAAGATACTGGATGGATTTCAGGAGCTTCATTGGATATAATTCCAATTAGTGGAGAGTTTTTATGGTTTGTATTGTGGAAGAGAACTGATATGACAGCTGATTCAACTGAATTTTGCAAAAGAACTATTATTTTCCCACTTTGTTTTTAGGTCTGCAAAGTATATTACATCTTTCCAAATTGAGTTTAAAATTCTTGCTTGGGGCGGCGGTTAGTGTAGCAGTTAGCCCAGTGCTGTTACAGTACCAGCGACTGGGGTTTGAAGCTGGCACTGTCTAAGTTATTTGTACATTCTCCCTGTGTCTGCATAGGTTTCCTCTGTGCCCTCCAGTTTCCTCCCACCTTTCAAAATGTGGTAAGTTAATTGGGTGTTATTGAGCAGCACAGGCTTGTGGGTCAAAAGGGCCTGTTACTATGCTGTATGTCTAAATTTAATTTAATGTTACTTGATAAAACTGTTGTATTTTGATGTGGGAAGAAACAGTCTGAAAAACTACCTTTCAGGTTGCAGTCATTGAAGAGGAACTCACCAATGTTGACTGCCTGATACAAAAGCAAGTTCTTAACAATAGTTAAATGAAAATTTAATTTCAGATCTTTGAATTGATTTAAATTCAGATGCTATAAAAACTTCAATCTCGCATTGTATTTTAAATTTCCACTTTTAGGTGACTACATTTATTTCCGAGGATACAAATGAATGTCCTTGTTTATGTAGGCACCTGCCATGCAATTGGTTATGGAGAGGTGATTCACTATCCTGCAGCTGCTCTTGTTGTTTATCTGATAGGAAATTAAGGGATCTACTGCTGATCTTTCCTTTGGCAGAAACAGAAGGAAAGTTGTACATTTCAACTTGATACCAGTGTTTCCTTTCTAAACATGTCAGGATTTTGAGACCATTTCTAGTGATGAACCGACCCTGGAGTTTTAACGTGACTTTTATGATCATCTGTATTTTCAGCAAGCTTGGGGATCTTAAACTCCAGCTTATTCCTTTCTCCATCAGCAGTAGAAATTTTCTTTAAATACTTGGAGATGCTTGCATAGTTCAAACCTTGGAAATGCTTGCACAGAATATGTAATACTATCCTTTAGTACCTCGAGAAGTCCCATTGTTCTTCCAGTTATTGGTCCATAAGGGGTCATTGATAGTATTCTTTTAGGAGTTGCTTATAACCTCATCAGCAGGATGCCCCAATCTCTGCTGGTACTGTACTTGCAATTGCTTTTGAACAACAGTTTGATTTGTACACAACCTGATGTCTGAGCTCTGAGTCTGTGTCAGATCTGACTCTAGCAGTCTGCATGGGTTCCTTGGTCAGAATCGATCTGAAAGGGAGCGCCTGTGCCCTGGCAGCCGTATGTGCAGCACGATTTTGTAATCAAAGGCCTCTACCTATCGAGTAAAATAGTCTTATTATCAGTTGATAAAGTTTACTGTTGGCTCTTAAGCAGGTAAAATCAATTTGCATATTTTATCAAGGACCTCTTTGTAATGGTTTCTAATCTCTACCTTCTTTGCCCCTTCTGGATCATACTGTGCACCTATTAATTATTTCTGTCAACGCATAATGTCAATTCCCTATCAAATGCCATGTCTTGCATTTTTCTGTGGTAATCTCCATGACCGATCCTCAGCAGATTTTGACTAAAAAAACTGGAGCTATTCAGTCAATCCCTCTTGGTGCAGTGAGCTACAAACTACCCTAATTTCTATAATATGCTTGGATATTTGCATCCCTTTATCATGTTCACATGATGACTATACGAAGAACTCTATCCAAGCATAATCAAACTCATAATCAGCAAACTCCATGTGCTTCAAAGCCCCACTGTGTAATTTGATCCTGGATTTCCTCAGCTCAAAGCCAGAATCAGTGACGATTGGTAAGAACATCTCCATGATCTCTGTCAGTACCAAAGCACCACAAGGCTATGTTCTTAGTTCCCTGCTCTACTCATTTTACACCTATGACTGTGTGGCTTGGTACAACAATAACACCATCTACAAATTTGCTGGTGTCATTGGTTGTTTCAAAGGGGGTGATGAATCAGCATACTGAAGGGAGATTGAAATCTTGACTGAATGGTGTACTAACAACCTTGGACACAGTCACCTAAACCAAGGAGTTGATTGTAGCCTCCAGATGGAGAAAACCAGAAGTGCATGATTGCAATGATCAGGGAATCAGAGATGGAGAGTATGAGTAAATTTAAACTCCTGGGAGTCACTCTTTCAGAGTACCCTTTCTGGATCCATCACAAGAATGTCATCATGAAGAAAGCACATTAACGTCTTTAATTTCTCAGGAATTTGTAGAGGTTTGATATGACATCATTTAGTGGAAAGTGTGCTGACCAGCGCAGCTGTATTATGACCTGGTATGGGGCTACCGATATGTCTGAGCGAAAACCCCTGCAAAAAGTAGTGGACACAGCCAAGTACATCACAGGCAAAACTCTCCCCACCATTGAGAAAATCTACATGGAATGGTGCCATTGGAGAGAAGCATGAATCACCACACCATCTAGGACATGCTTGATGTCCTTGCTGCTCCTATCAGGAAAGAGGTATACGTGTCACAAGACTTGTACCACCAAGTTGAGGAACAGTTGCTACTTCACCATCAGACTCCAAAACAACAAACCAATCAGAGACTCATTTAAGGACTCTTACTTTGAACATTATTTATGATTTAATGTTCTTTTTCTGTATTGCACAGTTCATTTGTACTTGTTTACATTTCTCTCTTTTGTACGTGAATCTTGTATGTTTTTTGCACTACAGATAAGTAAAATTTCTGCTTGGCTTGCAGGTAAAAGAATGTCACAATTGTATGTGATATCATGTATGCTGGCAATAAATCTGAACTTTGAACACACTGAAAATTATTGAAAAGAAAGAATAACTGAACACCATGAATTTTCTTAACATTTCGTCATATACATCAATGGGTCTATAAACTTGAACTGGTTTGAATGTGAATACTTAATTTAACTGTGACGGAAAACAAGGGAAATAAATCCATTATATTTAGAATCAAAATTCTATGTAGATGTTTATTTTAGTAACAGATAACGGGTGGTTTTGCAGTTGATGATTCTGATCGTTGAGTAATGACCTTCTTCCAAATGTTGCCCAATAAATTTATCAGCTGTGGTGTCGCAAGGGAACTACTCCTCAATGGTCAGTTGATTTCTTCCCAACTTTCTCAGCTTCACATCTCATTATGTTCCTGATGCAGACAAGAGAATAGCCTTTTTAAACTGTCCTTAATGCTGAGGATGCTCAGTAAAGCATTGTCGGAGGTTAAGGGGGGGGGGGCGGGGCGGAATTGGACAATCTGATGTCATCCACATCACATTAAATCCATTTGAACTGGTAGATTAATATTATTTCTCTTCACGGGTGCTGTTTGTCCTGATAAGTATCTAGTATTTTTATTTTTGAAACAACCTAAGTAATCTTCTGCAACCTTTGGTTCGGTTAGTTTGTTCAACCAATAATTTTAAGGCTTCTGAGTGAGTTGTTTTGCATTTCAGTGAGAAAGAGATCCTGCATCATGACAAACATTATGAACCATTCTACTCGTCATTTGTGGCTTTGTCTGCACATTACATCTCAACAGTCTGTGCACAAAGTGAGTATTAATGCACATACCTACTTTTGGTTAATATAAAAGTAAATTTAACAAAGAATTGTAATAATTGTCAGTGTGAGGAAAGCAGAATCCTTGTACAGTAAAACTCTGATTATGAAATAGGATATCCAAAATCCTCATTAATATGAAATTTTTTCAGAGCCAAACTGACTGGGGACCTTGGGCTCCTGGCGCCGGCAGCAGCAAACCATGGGCTCCTGGCGCTGATAGTAGCAGACTTCCGGTGCCGGCAGCGGGGACCTGGTGGGGAGGTGTCTGTGATTGGTGGTGGCAATCATACTTTGTTGTTTAAACACTGTTAAATGTATTTGTTTTTGCTTCTGGGCTGTTATTAAAAATTGATTGGTTCTCTGAAAAAGCTGTTTTTCCAAAATGGGCCCGGTCCAGACTATTTCAGATAATCGGAGTTGTACTGTACTTTGAACTGCATTGAACTTAAGCCCTAGAGTTGGACTTGTGGGCATCAGGGGAAGTTTTCTGATTATACACAAGACACACAAAAGATATAAGAGCAGGGGTGGGCCTATCACGTCTGCTCCGTCATTCTATCAGAAGCGGATCCATCTTCTTACTCACTCCCCAGCCTCCCCATATGCCTTGATAGCCTGATTAATCAAATATCTGTCAATACACCCAACGACCTCACTTCAACAGCTGACTGTGGCAACAAATTCCAGACTCTGACTAAAGAGATTTTTCTGCATCTCTGTTTTAAATTGAGACCCTTTTATCCTGAAGTTTTGCCACCTTGTCCTAGACTCTCCTGCCATGGGAAACAACCTTGTCACATCTACTCTGCCTTGGCATTTCAGTATTTGAAATGTTTCTTTGAGGTTCCCCATATCTTTCTGTACTCCAACAAGTACAGATCAAAGCCAACAAATGTTCTTCATTGTGCTAACCTTTTCATTCCTTGTATCGTTCCAGTAAGTCTCCTCTGAACCTTCTCCAAAGTCAGCAAATCTTTTGTCAAATAGGATGCCCAAAACTGTGCACAGTACTCTAAGTGAGGTCTCACCAGAGCGCTGTAGTCTCACATTATAGCCCTTGTATGCTATTCCTCCAGAAATGAATACCAACATTGCATTTGCCTTCGATATATAAAGTCAGGCCATTTGACCAGTCAAGGTTCCCCTTTCCAACACACAAACGCTTTTTTACAGCTTCTGATTATACTTTCAGTTACCCAAGTGTTTGTGGGTGTATCATCACATGTGGCATGACAAAATCATTGAACGATGCAGAACAGAAGGAAGGTCATTTGCCCTGTCTCTCTTTGCTCAATCTTTGAAAGAGTTACCTAGTTTATCCTGTTCAAGCATCTTCTATTTCAAGAATTTTTGGAAATTTCCATTCTTGTCTAATTTGTTCAATTTTTAATCCCTAAAATACTTAATGTTTTAGGAAGTTTTTGTAATCATTGTCAATTTTTCTAACATTTCTAGTTCCGAGGAACCAATTACTGTCTGTGGCTGCTGCGTGTAAAGTCCTGATTGAATTCTCATTGATGCGTCTTGAGAATCCAGATGAAGCATGTGCTGTTTCACAGGTAATGATGTAACACTTCAGATTGTAATTGTAAAGACTTCTCTATCCTACACTGTTCTGTATTCATTATCCAACTATGGTATTTAGTATCATTAGGAAACATGTCTTAGTATCTTAATTTGAGCAAGAAAGCTATCATGTGGAATGTATGGGAATGAAATAGTGTTCAGTTTATGATGACTGAAGCTTGTAAACTAGCTAGCTATAGTACTGAGAGCTGCTGTCCCACTGAGCTTTAACAGTGAATCACTGAATTCCATGGTGCAGATGGGCATTTTGGCCACTATACTTTCACTAGCTCTCTTCTTTCCTCTCCACACCTCTTGTAACCCTGCAAATCATTCTCTACATATACATCCGAAGTGGCTGTATAATCTGATTTACACTGTACTTTTGCATAGTGTTACAGTTCTTAACCATCTTCTGTACATGAATTTCTCAGTGTTCCCTCTAATTATTTTGCCAGTTCCTTGCGCCTGTGATTGGAATATACAGCTCCACCGCAAAAGAAATAGTTCCTCTCTACTTACTTTAAAACTTTTATTACAGTAAAATCCAGAGTATTTGGCACCAGTGGGGATTAGTAGATGCCAGATAAATAAACTTTCCGTTGCTTGAGATTGTGTTTTGCGTGATTGATGAACAAACAGCATGGTTACACCAATTTTAAACTTCCATTTTTTTAACCTATTTATTTTCTGCAATTATTTTGCCAGTTGCTTGAGACATAATTTTACTTATCCCAAAACTTTCCCATAATTTTCCAATCTTGAGTACAATTTCTGTAATGAAGTTATTAGCTCTGTCGAATACATCATCAGCAAATAAATTAATTTTATATTCCTCCTTGTTAACCTTAAATCCCTCTATGTCCAAATCTCGATGAATTATTTCCGCAAGAGGTTCTGCAGTTAAAATGAATAGAGCTGGAGATAATGGACATCCTTGTCTTCTAGATCTTGCCAGCTGAAAGGGTGAAGAGATTTGAGCGTTAGTAACCTCTTTAGCTTTCGGTTCATTTCATAATGTCTTAATCCAATTTCTAACACAAATAAAAAAGTCCCACTCTAGTCTAACAAATGCTTTTTCTGCATCTAATGCCACAGCAACACTCATATCACCCCTTTTCTTGTGCCAAATGCATAATACTAATTAGTCTGCTTACATTAATCTGCAGATTGCCTTTTTTTCACAAAGCCTGTTTGATTTATATTTATCAGATGCGGCAAGAATTTTTAAATAATCTTGTACTCTGAATTTAATAATGAAATAGGTCGATAAGATGATGGTTTCAACAGATCCTATTTTTTTGGGTATCACAGTAATAATTGCAGTTGAAAATGTTTCTGGCAGGGTATGTGTTGCAGATGCCTGATCTAATACCTCCATAAATAAAGGAATCAACAAGCTTTTCAATACTTTATAAAATTCAGGAGGGAAACCATCTTCTTCAGGAGATTTATTACTTTGCAACGAATTCAATGTTTCCCTAACCTCTTTATGTATAAAAGGAGTATTTAATTCTACTTGTTCTTCAAAATCTAATCTTGGAAGTCTTATTTGCAGTAAGAATTTTTCTATTTTATTAACATCTCCTTGAGACTCTGATTGGTATTGTTAAGAATAAAATTGTCTAAAGGCCTCATTAATTTCATGATGTTTATAACTAGTTGTATCTGTTTTTATTGCATTAACAGTTCTTGAGACCTGCCAAGAAAGTACTTTATGAACTCTTTCCTTCAATTCATAGTACTTCTGTTTCATACTTGTTATAATTTTTTATCCATTTTAAATGTTTGCACTATTATATTCAAATTTTTTGTTAACAAATTGTCTGTTTTTCATCAGAATTCTTCTTTCAGAGGTCTTTTTCCAAATTAGTTATTTCTTTTTCCAATGTTTCCACCTCTCTTGTATATTTTTAAATCTTAGAAGTATAACTTATAATTTGTCCTCTTAAATATACTTTCAAAGCATCCCATATAATAAATTTATTGCTAGTTGAATTACAGTTGGTCTCACAAATAATTGAATGTCTTCTAATAAAGTTGCGAAAGTCTGAACCGCCGTCTATAGACCGACTATTTATTTATTTATCTATCTATTTATTTGGTCTTAGCTCATAAACTTCAATCATTCAAAGATGAGTGATCTGATAAAATCTTTGCTTTATATTCAGCTTCTATTATCCTATCTAGCAAGCAATTGAACTAACACTAAAAATAAATCTATCCTAGAATAAGAATCATGTCTATTTGAATAAAAAGAATAATCTCTTTCTCTTGGATGAATTCTTCTCCAATAGCCACTAAATTCAGTTCTCATTTGTACCAAAGTAGCTTTTGCCATTTTTGTCCTCATTATTGACCGAGATGGCAGAGATCGACAGCATCGAGTCCACGCTGCTGAAGATCCAGCTGCGCTGGGTGGGTCACGTCTCCAGAATGGAGGACCATCGCCTTCCCAAGATCGTGTTATATGGCGAGCTCTCCACTGGCCACCGTGACAGAGGTGCACCAAAGAAAATGTACAAGGACTGCCTAAAGAAATCTCTTGGTGCCTGCCACATTGACCACCGCCAGTGGGCTGATATCGCCTCAAACCGTGCATCTTGGTGCCCCACAGTTTGGCGGGCAGCAACCTCCTTTGAAGAAGACCGCAGAGCCCACCTCACTGACAAAAGGCAAAGGAGGAAAAACCCAACACCCAACCCCAACCAACCAATTTTCCCCTGCAACCGCTGCAACCGTGTCTGCCTGTCCCGCATCGGACTTGTCAGCCACAAACGAGCCTGCAGCTGACGTGGACTTTTACCCCCTCCATAAATCTTCGTCCGCGAAGCCAAGCCAAAGAAAGATTGACCGATCTCAAGGTGGATCTTGACAAAAATTAAAATCTCTGACGAAAATATTTTTGTAAGCATTTACTAATTAAAAAATGTTTCTTGAATAAATATCTCATTATCAATATTTGGTACATATATATTCATAAGGGTTCAGGATTCAGAGTAGATTTGACAGTACACTACAACATACCTGCAGGATCTGTTACTACATTTTATACTCTAACTGGAAGTTCTTTGTGTATCAAAATTGCTACTCCTTTTGCTTTTGAGTTAAATGAAAAGCCAAAATTCTGTCGCACTCAATCTTTTGTTAATTTTTGATGTTCTTTTTCAATTAAGTGGGTTTCTTGTAGGAAGAACAAATCCACTCCTATTCTTTAAATAAGTGACAATACTTTCTTTCTCTTCACTTTTCCATTTAGCCCATTAACATTAAAATTTGTGTATTTCACTATTATTGATCTCTACAGAGGTATTAACAACATCTACTTGTCCCACCCTTCACCACACCCTGGGTGTCTCCGCCAATAAATTGCTCAAATTTTATTCTCTGTGGTAGAGAAAACGCCTTCCAGCAGTCCAGACAGAAAAGAAGAAAAAGAGAAAAAAGATTGTAGTTAAGATACCATTAGTATAGTGTACATTTTTCTTTTCTTTGGCTTGGCTTCGCGGACGAAGATTTATGGAGGGGGTAAAAAGTCCACGTCAGCTGCAGGCTCGTTTGTGGCTGACAAGTCCGATGCGGGACAGGCAGACACGATTGCAGCGGTTGCAAGGGAAAATTGGTTGGTTGGGGTTGGGTGTTGGGTTTTTCCTCCTTTGCCTTTTGTCAGTGAGGTGGGCTCTGCGGTCTTCTTCAAAGGAGGTTGCTGCCCGCCAAACTGTGAGGCGCCAAGATGCACGGTTTGAGGCGTTATCAGCCCACTGGCGGTGGTCAATGTGGCAGGCACCAAGAGATTTCTTTAGGCAGTCCTTGTACCTTTTCTTTGGTGCACCTCTGTCACGGTGGCCAGTTATAAAATTACAAACATTCCTGCTATTAGCGTTGTTTAAATAATACACCACACTACCTCCCACTTCTATTTTACGGGACTTGATAGTAGTCAGCCACCATTGTCCCCAACCCCCTGCTGATCACCATATATTTGTTAATCGTTCTTTCATATAGAAAGGTAAACTGAAAGAAACAATATTGTATTAAATTAGTCACTTGTCTGGTTTAGCAATTGCCAGTGTTTCCTCGAACTCTTCTGCCCAATCACTATCCTTTTTAAAAAAAACCGTCTTCCACCATCCAGCAGAAAATCTTCAAAGTAGCTGGATGATGCAGTATAAATGGGTTAAATTCTTTGCTTCGCTTCATTAATTCTGGACTTGTGTCTGGGTAAAACAATACTCTAGATCCTTGATAGTCAAGCGGACTATTTCTTGCTTTTGCTCCTGCTGCAATTAGTATCTTCTCTCTGTCTTGATATCTCAGACATTTAATCAGCATAGAAAGTAGATTTTGGTCTGGTAATGGTGGTGGTCTGAGAGCTCTATGTTCCCTCTCAATTTCAATAGGTTTCTCAAACTTGTCCACGCCTAAAACTTCTGGTATCCAATCTTGAAAAAAAAACAAATTGGATCTTGACCTTCAATGTCCTCCTTAAGGTCAACAATCATAATGTTATTTTTTGTACTAACATTCTCTAATATATCACCTTATCCCAAACTATTTTTCTTTCCATAGTCCATGCAAGTGTTTCATTTTCCACTTTTTCCCACTCTTATCCTGAACATCTTCCACTTCATCTTCCACATTTTTGATTCTTTCCCCCATATTGTCCAAAGTAGTTTGTATACTATTCACAATAGCAAAATATTTTTTTCATCTGTTTATTTGTATTTTCAAAATATCTCAGTTCTCTCAACAAGTCTGTATTAGAATATAAATTTTCTTCTTGTTTCTTAGGTTTTTTCCCCTTTAGCTTCAGCAGAAACCTTGGCTTTTTCTTGTATTACTTTTTGCTCCTCTTCATCCTCTTTTTCCTCCTCCTTCTTTTCACTATCACTTCTCTGATTTCTTGCTGGAAAGGGCTGTATTTGCTGCCAGGAGTGAAGCCTGTATTTGCTTGAGCTTTTTCCAATTCACGCATGCACAATTTTCTGCAATGTGCGATGAATCTTCTTGGATGCTGTCTCCTTGATCCACCAGCAGAGACATGGCTGCAGACGTTCCCACGGGTGCACAGCTTACCTGGAAGGCGGCTCACATGCCAGTCCCAGGCTTTGTTTGAACCCGAGGCCTCTGACCTCTTGCTCCAGTTGTTGGGTTCCAGGTAAAGGTTTCTTTCTTTCTGGCAACATATTTGAGTATTCTTGTACAGTTCTAATACTGTTTTATATTCAGTTGGCTTTTTGTACTTTGCGTAAAGGGTACTTTTTAAACTAATTCCCAGGTGGGCGGTGCTGGCTCGACGGGCCGAAGGGCCTACTCCAGCTCCTATTGTCTATTGTCTATCCCCAAAATGACGATTTCTGATTTATTTCGGAAATCCTGATTTATCTGAAATGTAAACATTTTTTTGGATAAATTAGGATTTTAGAGAATTCGATTCTGGATAATCAGAGTTGCACTGTACTCAATTGTAGGATTTTTTTTAGAAGGGAAAGTTTTTTTACACCTAGCGTTAAACTAAGGCCATATTCCTTTCATTAGATTCTCATGTAAGATCCTGGTTTTGTTTTTATAGTAGTGGGGTTCTTCCTATTTTCCAATCAACAATTAATCAACTGTGCCAATAACAGTTAAACTCATTTTTGTTCAGGACAGAATAGAACCATGCTGTGTGAATATTGTTTTGTGCTTTTGGCAGTGATACAATTATTGCATTTACAAGTGCTTAATAGTTTCAATTGGCCCAAGTGCATTTTTTATTTGCAGCTTCTCCATCTTGGAGCAATATTAAGTATGTTAGAAGTATTGTTCTCCCTGTAAAAGGGATGTTCTGATACCAGGATGGATTGTATCTCATTAAGTATCAAGGGACAGGAACAAAAAGAAGATAGATTTGAGTGGAGATCAGCTTTGATCTAATTTTATTGGCTGAGATGGTGTATTGCCATTCCTTATGCTTTCTTTAGCTGCCTTGGAAAATTTCCTGTTCTCTCATCTTTCAGAAGCCAACGTAAAAAGTATTTGTTTTAGAGTGTTTTGGCTACTACCTCTAATTCTTCTTGTTTAACCTCTGACCATGCTGTTAAACAGATTGGAATGTCCTGATATTTTCAAAATGTGTATGTGAATTTGTGTATCTTGGGAAGGCTTTGTTGAATAGAAAGGTTTGTCCTGGAGTATTTTTGCAACTTTTCAACTCTTTGTTTGTCACCTTTTTCAGAAACATTTAATCCTCTTGATCAAGGGCCTTTGCACTGGCTGCAGTCGACTGGACAGGACTGAGATTATTACATTCACAGCGATGATGAAGTCATCCAAACTTCCAATGACAGTAAAGACTCTCTCAGATGGTAAGCCTTTTGAATGTAAGCCTTATTCATGGCTAGCTTTGGTTCATTTTCTTGTTACTGCTACATAATTTCCACATAATCTTTGATGCTCATTTAATCATTGACGGTTTTCTCATACTGAACCTATAAATTAATTTCCTTACCAAGTGGAAGATCAGAAAGAGTCGGTCTCTCCATTGACACCTGAACTAAGACATAAGGAAGTGCAAATGAATTTTTTAAATCAGCTGACTTCCGTTTTCAACCCAGATGTGTCAACCTCATCTGCTCCTCCTCCTGTGGCCCAGGTAAATGAACAATTTTGATCAGGTTTTTGTTAACTTTCATAAAATAATAGATTATTATTACTACAAAAGTGTTCTGAGATGCAATAGAATGTAACCCAGGGATAAAATGGAGCCTATCAAGAGGTGCTCACTTGAAAATTCTAAATGGTGAGTTCTTTCAGAATGCCATTATGAAGGGAAAACTACTAAATTGCTTCTTTCCAAGACCAAGGAATCTTATGTCAGATATTTATTTAATCTAGAATTTTTAAGATTAAAAAAAAATGAAGTTGTGCTTTGAAAGGGCATGAATGTTGGGAGATAACACATTCCCCTTTTTTTGCACTCCTTATATACATGATGCTATTGCAGATTATGTATAGTATGTTAAGCACTCTCTTCTGGATAGGAGTAGAATGAAGCTATTCTCCCCCTTAAACCTGTTTTGTCACTCTATTAAATGATGGTTTGTATTTTAGTTCTATTCACCTGTCTCTTCAGATTCGGCTTCTTGGGTTTCATGTGGGAAGATAACCACTGTTGTATGAGTGATCTGCTGTTTATCATCTTATTGGAAGTTGTTAATTAATTTTTTAAATTTGTCATATGTGGCTTGTACTTGCTGAAAGCTGTTTATTGTAATCTTAAACTCCTATTTCAAACTGTTAGTTTTTGTCAGTGAAGCGCAGATGTGAACTGAGGTTGAAGGTGAAAATACAGTGATTCTTTGTGAATCTGTGTCAAGAAAACATTTTTACGTGTGTGATGCTTTGACCATATGTGACTCCATCTGCAAATGGTCAGAACATTTCATTGAAAACATGACATTTAAGATTGTATGATTACCTTGTGGGTAATTTAACACCTACACAGGCTGGTACGAAGAAGCAGCATGTTTCTTGATGTGAATTTTACGTATCTTTTTTTAAATTTGTCAGGCGGAAGGAGAAAATGATGAACAAGCTGTAACAGACCTAGCAACAGCTGCTAAGATGAAAAATGCATTTATCGCACAGAATGTGGCCAGTTTACAAGCTTTAGGTGAGTTTAAATGTGAAGTCTTCAGTAGAATTTTGTTCTGGACAGCAATTTGAGTCATTATTGAAATAAATGATTATGTATGTTACACAAATGTGATAATATTTTATCATTGTTATAAATAGCAGTCTAATTGGGCTGCCTCATTAACAAAATAATTTTCCGTCAGGAGCATGAGAATAAATGTAGGTCATTTTGACTCTTGAGCCTGTTTCACCTTTCTGTAAGATTGTGGCTGATTCTTGGCCTGATGTTCGTTTTGCACATTTGCTTTGCAATTGGATTATTTGCTTTTGCTGGATCTTGTTCTGGACATTGATCCATTGTCTGGCCATTGCATATAACTTTGTGTTAAAAGAAGAGTGTTGATTTGTCTTCTCATTTGATAGGAGGCTCTGAAAAACTATTACGTGTCTGCTTAAACCTTCCTTATTTCCTGCGATATATCAACCGCTTCCAGG
This sequence comes from Narcine bancroftii, assembly GCF_036971445.1. NCBI lineage: Eukaryota > Metazoa > Chordata > Chondrichthyes > Torpediniformes > Narcinidae > Narcine > Narcine bancroftii. Next base: position 155,631,465 of record NC_091470.1, read on the forward strand.
ATGCTGTCGCTGCCAATTTATTTTTCATCATGCCTGCTACAGTTGCAGATGCAACAGCTGTACGAAATGGGTGAGTTGGAGATGATCACCAGGAACTGATGGGCGTGACTTTCAGACCATGTAATTGATTAAAAAGTATTGATTGATGTGGAGCAAATCAAAAAGTATCACCATCATTTTTTGATCCATATAAACAATTAATGTCGTGACACATGAATGGGTTATGTTCGTTCATTCATTCTGGATAAATTAGGCTTATCTATTGGTCTTTCTGAGTACTTAAAAATTTTTTTGTCATTTGTGTTTTCTAAATATTCTCTTTATCACTGTTTCTTCAGATTCCATTCCTTGGTTATTGATGTTACTATGGCATTGGACACACTCTCTCTGCCTGTTCTTGAGCCTCTGACTCCTGAAAGATTACAGGATGTGACTGTATTAGCATTGAGTTGTTTATATGCAGGTCTGTATGAGAGCAAATTAAATAACTTTCCAGGGAAAGCAAAGGGGGGGACAAATGCATATTATAAATGTCATTGTTCACGCAAAAAACTTATCATTACTTGTCCGTTTTTGTTTTACCCTCTTCCCTACTTTTGTGGATTATTTTGAGCATTTTGGTAACTATTGTATCTTTTTTGATCAGTTGTCATTCAAGTCAGAATCTTAGAATAGTTACAGCACAGATTGGAATCATTTGGTTCATCATGTTCATGCCAGCTCAATACCACATCAGCTCACTGTTTCCATCTCATCCTGCCTTTTTCCTTGCCATATATTTAACCAACTGCCTCAGGGGAATCTGCTAACATCACATTTTCAGATTCCAACCACATACTTTGTGTGTATTTGTATGTTTTTCATATATAAACATGCAGAAAAACTTCCACCTATTTCAGTTTGTACCTATAACCTCCAATCCTCAACTTTCCAACATTAAGAACACTAGCAATTCTGTCCTGATCTCATAATTTTACCTATTCCTCTTTGCTCTTCCCTCAGCTTCTTCACTGAAGAAAATAATCAAAGCCTCTCCAATCTATCCACTTAACTGTAGACTCTTACTTGGAACCATTCTCGTAAATCTCTTTCTTCTTGACCCTCTCTAATGCCTTCACACCTTGTGTGAGGTGACCAAGAATGAGCAAAGTTAAACCTGGACCAGTGTATTATAACGATCTTCTCTTTCTAATACATGACTTCCTTGCTTTTGTATTCTGTTTCAATTGATCATGCCAGGAATTATATATCTCCTATTAACTTCCATTTCAATCAATCCAGCCAATTTGAATGGCATACCCTCTGGTTCCTCTGTCTCTGCATGCTTTTTAAAAAAGTTTTCTTTCTTGCTGCTGCTCATTTTTTTCTGCCAAAAAGCATCAACTCGTTTTTCTCCAACTCCTTCATTTTTCAAATTTGGGTTCATTCTCCCAGTCTAATTACATCCCACTGCAATTTATCAATATCTTCTTAATACTTCCATGTCTTGTGACATCTGCCATTCGAGAAATTATGGCTGGCATCACTAATTCTTGGGTCATTAATGTAAAATTACTGGACCCAGCCCTGTTCCAAGTGGACTCCTTAACTCCTCTTCCTCTCGTCCAGATGCTTTCACCACATGGTTCTCTGTCGTCTTTTACTTGGTTAACTTCATATTCATGTTCTTAATATCCCTTTAATGCCATGCGCTTCAGCTTTGCTGAGAAGCTTGATGTGCAGCACCTTATCAAAAACATTCTGGAAGCCCATGTGCATAAGAAATTCTGCCTGGCCTACAAGAAAAGGAATCTCAGGGTTGTTTGTAATGTCATTTATGTATTCTGACAATAAATCTGAGCTCTGAACTTTGACCACATCAACTGCATTACAATTTGTCACCTCATTAATAAATGAAATCAAATTGGACATCCTTGAGTCCATGTTGGCTTGCCTTAATCAAACCATTTTCCTTCAGTTGACTATGAATAAGATCCCCAATCAATATTTCTGAAATTATAGAAATTAAATGTACTCTACTTGTCTGCTACAACTCCCATATCCAGTGTGCTGAAAGATTATGGTCAGTGGCTTTGTAACTTCTTTCCATACATGCCTCAAAATCTAGTCATGACTGATTTTTAATGATAATATCCCAAAGTTATTTTGATTTCCCATTCAGTACAAATGATTTCTTCTTTTTTTTTTTTTTAAATTTTTTTTTATTTTTCACACCATAAATCACATTAGCCATGATATACACAATTTCTTTTTCACACATATACAGTGACTTTTTCTCCCCCCCCCTTTCCTCCCAAACCACCCCCCCACCCCCCCTCTCATCCATTTTAGGTATACAATCTAGGTTGCATTAATCCAGTCAGACAATGTTGTCATTCAACAAAATTACACCAGAAATTCTACTGAGTCCATTCTTTTCTTTCCTTCTCCTTCCATCAACTTAGGTAATGTTTGTCCCCGGTAGGTTTTCGCTATTGTATTTAATGTAAGGCTCCTATACTTGTTCGAATATTTCAATATTATTTCTTAACCAATATGTTATTTTTTCTAATGGAATACATTTATTCATTTAAATTTGGTAGTTTATTCCTTTTAATTTGGTTATGTATTCCATTAATATTTAAAGACATATAGTTCAGCGTAGCCCTTTTATATTTTGTTTATCTTCTCTTTCCGTTTTTCCATCATTACCTTTCCTCCTTTTCCATTTCTGTTTTCTTATTTTCAACTCTTTATAAGACAACATTCCTACAACATCCAACATTTTCCTTATTCTCCTATTTCTATCTTATTTATTCCCAATCTCCCATTCACCTCCTGAGTTGTCCTTTATCCCTTGTCGGACAACCACATCTCCCCTCTCCATTTGGATTTGCGAATCCACTCGCAAGCGTCAACTGATTTTGCAGTGACCGCTATTTCCCCCCACCCCGCCTCCCCCAGAAAAGATTTCACTTTTCATATGTCACAAAGGTCACTCTTTTAATTCCCTCCTTATTCTCTCTATTCCATTACCTTCCCTTATTAATTCTTGTCTATACTATCTATATTTTCCTCTAAGTACAGATACATTCACGTATGCTCCTTGTCTCTATTCACTCTTATACCTCTTTACCCGCATACATATCAATCGTGATCATTTTTACTCTCATTACCTGTCTTCATCCCTCAGTCTATTTTTGTCTTTACCCACATACATATCAATTGTGATCATCTTAACTCTCATTACCCGTCTTCCTCCCTCAGTCTATTTTTGTAATTGTTCTGCAAATTTTCGTGCTTCTTCTGGATCCGAGAATAGTCTGTTTTGTTGTCCTGGAATAAATATTTTCAATACCGCTGGATGCTTTAGTATAAATTTATACCCTTTCTTCCATAAAATCGCCTTTGCTGTATTGAACTCTTTTCTCTTCTTTAGGAGTTCAAAACTTATATCTGGATAAATGAAGATTTTTTGCCCTTTATACTCCAGTGGTTTGTTGCCCTCTCTTACTTTTTCCATTGTCTTCTCCAGTACCTTTTCTCTTGTAGTATATCTTAGGAATTTTACTACAATAGATCTTGGTTTTTGTTGTGGTTGTGGTTTAGAGGCCAATACTCTATGTGCCCTTTCTATTTCCATTTCTTGCTGTAGTTCTGGACATCCTAGGGTCTTAGGGATCCACTCTTTTATAAACTCCCTCATATTCTTGCCTTCTTCATCTTCCTTAAGGCCCACTATCTTTATGTTATTTCTTCTGTTATGGTTTTCCATTGTATCTATTTTTTGAGCTAGTAGTTCTTGTGTCTCTTTAGTTTTTTTATTAGATTCCTCCAATTTCTTTTTTAAGTCTTCTACCTCCATTTCTGCTGCTACTGCCCGCTCTTCCATCTTGTCCATTTTCTTTCCCATTTCTGTTAAGGTCATCTCCATTTTATTTATTTTCTCTTCTGTGTTGTTTATTCTTTTTCTTAAATCCTTAAATTCCTGTGTTTGCCATTCTTTAAATGATTCCATGTATCCTCTAATAAGAGCAAGTATATCCTTTACCTTGCCTCTCTTTTCTTCTTCTATTTCACCATACTCTTCCTCTTCTTCTTCCTCTAGGTTGGCCATCTGTTGTTTCTTTGGTGCCCTTTCCTCCTCTTCTTTCTTGTTTCTATTGTCTTCTGTGGTCTCTTCTTGCTGCAGGTGTTCTGCAGCTGTCGTTGCCGGCTGTGGAGATCGACTCCCCAGCTGGTCCCCCCTCCCGTCGGTGTGTTTTTTTTCATTCGCATCGCGCATGCGCGAAATTTCGCGCATGCGCGGTTGCGCACTTTTACTCGGCTCTGCGAGCCATTTTTGTAGTCCATTATTTACCGACCTGAGGGAGCGGGTTTCTCTCTCCGCAGCGGGCCTCTTCGGACAGGTAAGGCCTTCACCTTTTTCCTCCTTTGTCTTCTCTTCCTCTCTTCTTACCGTTGCTTTCGACTTTTCTTTTTTTGTCGCCATCTTCTTTCCACCTTTATACTCACTTTTCTGTAACTTTTATTTCTGTGCCTTTGTGTTTTTTCTTGTTTTTCCCGACTTTTCTGGAGAGGGCTGGAGTTCACCGTCCGGCCACTACTCCATCACGTGACTCCTCCCAAATGATTTCTTCTTAAAGTTTTACTTTTCAAAACTGATGAAATTGTATTCTATGTATATTGTCTAAACCAGATAATAAAGCTGATTGGTTTAAAATGGCTAAGTTTATGTATTCTTTCATTAGGAGTTAGTGTTGCAACATGCATGGCTATACTGCATGTTGGCAGCAGCTTGCAAGTGCGATCTGGGTCTACCAGTAAAGATGAAGACTATGAAAATGATGCAGCTACAATTGTACAGAAATGTGTAAGTGCTGTATGATGAGATCTATTTTCATGTTTTGCATATAAACTTTGGAATAAAGCTTACACCATGAAATAATTTTGATATGTATTTGGTTTATTGATGTGCATGTTGCTCAGATAAAAGTGAGCATGTTACTATGTTAAGTGAGATGCACGTAGTTTACAGTGAAAGTGGCTGGACGAGGACAATGTTTAATTATGAAATCTACTGAGGGCAATTCCAATTACATTGGGCGGATTTGAGTCGTCATCATCTCAGACACTCTCTTAAGAACAAGACAGATTTGCTTCTACTCTCTGTGAATTCTGATTAGTGAGGCCATTTGGAGTAGTAGATGCCTTTATGGAATGCTTAGGTTGGTAATTTGTGAGGTGAACATTGTCATCCTGAGTGCTGATGTGTCTGAATCCAGATTCCTTGGAATTCCCAGAATCCATCTTTTCAAGGAGGTTTCAGAGCATCCTTGAATTTTCAAATGCATTGTTATTCAATAGCTTTTGCTTACAGAGGATATTTTAATGTCTTTTTTTTCTCATTTACCTGTCCTGGTAAGTTAGGTGAGGGCCATTCTTTTGTCTGTTTTACACCAGCTACACCACAACTTATAAAGTAACTTTACTGAGGTCTTACTGCTAGTTGATATACACAGGTCTGAGTGATTAAAGGAAGGTACCTCCTGAACTTCTCTGCAGTGTATCATTCTAATTCTGACATTTTCAGCTTTTGATCAATTTGATTTGGTTTGGAACCATCCTATTGTTATTGAATTGATCTGCTTCAAAGCGTAAATGGTAATTAAAATCATGGTATCAGTTCCCTTGCCATTTTCCTGCTCTTTCTTCCTATCCCATCATATCTCTCTGGGTATGATATGGATGTACTCAAATCCATCACTAAATTAGTCTTCCATTTTTATTGCAGTTGGAAATCTATGACATGATTGGTCAAGCAATTAACAACTCGCGCCGTGCAGGTGGGGAGGTAAGGTGTCTTCAATATGTTTCTGAGCAAGTTGTGTTCCTGAAAGCCTAATTGCAGAAAAGCTGGAGACGAGACTACCACTCCTTGGATGTGATTTTTTTAAAAAATGTTAAACATGTACAGTCTAGATGATGCATCCTTGGCAATGGCACTGCAAGGTTTGGAACTCCAGAACACTCCAAATATAAATCTGCACTTGAACAAAGCAGCATTATGCCTGAGTCCAGATGATATGCATTAGCAGATTAGGGTTTTTGGTGTTCTGCCTTTATTAATGGCGAAATCAGAGGAGAGAAATTCTATTGAATTAATGTCAGTAATTGCTACATTTGAATCCTGTGGGCTGAGCTCTGTTGAAGCTGCAGAGTATTAATATTGAAGGACCTAGAGGTCTCCCTGAATGGTGCAGACATGCTTGGGGCAATTCTGCATATTTTAGACTTAAACCGTAGACCTGTAGATGTTACCCTGTGATGTTTTGGAATGATGTGAAGGAGTCATAGAATAGTGAGTGCACTTTTGCATGGAAAATCACTAAATGCCCATGAGACAATGGAACAATATGGAGATAGCACTGGAAAATGACGCTGGCTCTTAACTGTGTTGCTTATCCTAGACTTAGTTAAATGTACCCTTTCCGAGCTTCCTTCCTCGTTGAGCTGCATAAAGGCTATGAAGAGGATTGGGTAGTGTCTGCTTTCTTCCAGTTATATGGAGAGGCCTGAGTTTGTTTTAAATTGTGATGCCTATAACTTTACAGGAAGGGTATGTAAGATCTTCGTCTAAAAATACTGTATGTGCTGGCGTGTAGGACAGCTCTGTACTTGGAATTTCCAACTAAAGATTAGTTTTTGAGTGATAACCTTTGTAAAAGATTATCCCAAATCTGGCACTTACCACTGACCAGCAGATGCTGTTAAAAGCAAATCACAATACCAAATTGCCCTGAAAAGGTTTTAATTTTATTGGAATATTTTAAAATAAGCCACTGTTGGTTCTTGTAACAAGAGCTTGTACAGAGCTGATGACAGTCAAACGAGGTGGATGGACCCTGTGAGGGAATGCTGAAACTTTGATCATAACTAAAAGGACACGCACAAGATTGCGTCAGAACTGGCGGTAAGGTGGCAGTGGTGTTGAGACTTTGCTGGCAAGGTTTGGATATTCGACCGGGTGTCTCAGTCATCCCCTGATCTTAAGGTGACATTTTTAAGAGGATTGTCCTGTATGCTGGCAGATGCGATACTAGGTTTTTCCATGGTTAATGATAAGAATGTTCAGAGATCAATATTGTATGCCCCCTGCTTGTGAACTAATGATCTCAGTTTGATTGTCTGGGCTATTAGTTATTGTGGCCTCTGAATAAATGACAGCAAAATAGGAAACATCGCTTCATACATGTGGTCTCTTTTGCTAGTTAAAGTTGGATGGAATAATGCAAGTTCAGATTGTTCTATTGAAAGGCATAGAGGATAGGAATTATTATGCTATGTAAATGTCAATGTGAATAAGGAAAAACCTCATGACATTGTAATTATCTCTAAGGAAAAAAACTCCTTTGCAATGGAACAATAAGAAGATTTGTTTCTGCCTGAAATAGTTGAAATATTGATGATTACTGGAAGGCAAAATGTTGAACATATTTTGACTATTTCCAGTTAATTTTTTTTCACTTTCTCTCCAGCATTATCAAAACTTCCAATTACTGGGTGCTTGGTGCCTTCTAAACAGCCTCTACTTGATCCTGAATCTCAGCCCTTCAGCACTGGCTGACAAGGGTAAAGAAAAAGATCCACTGGCTGCACTTCGAGTCCGTGATATAGCAGCACGAGCGAAAGAAGGAGCTAGTTCTCCCAAATTAGCACCTGTTAAAGGGTCAGTGAAGAACTCAGATAATTTTCTTGAAAGGGGTTGGATTGTGCAGTAAATTCCTGTGGTTCTATTTCTACTCAGGAAAAAAAAATATTTAGCATTCATTTTGCTCAGTTCCTGACAAATTCAAAGCATTTTGGTACATTAGCAACGATTATATTAACCAATTAATTTTTCACCTACTGAATGACAAGCTGATTGTTTGACTTTGGGTTCCCACTGTTAAATTTGGAAAATCAAATCTATGTAGTGACACTTGGACTTTGATTGTGCCACTTTCATACTGTTGACAGCTCCGGCAACTATTTATTTCTGGATCAAGGTGTTAGAGAAACACCGATCAGCAAAGAGACACTAATCCAAAAATCCTCTTTTCCCATACTGTGAGATTTGCATCTTGTGGCTGATGCAGTAGGGTAGAATCAATATCCAGAACAATGATGATCATGAGGTCTTCCACCTGAGGGTTACAAAGACGGCAGATCACCACCTTGTGAACTCACAGTATATATCTATAGGAAATGGTTGCAGAATGTGTGAAACTAAAGGAGATCTTAAATACTTACTTGCTTTTTTAGCTGATTTGCCTGTATGCACTGCCCGGAATGAAATGCTTCAAACTGATGCCTACCACAGTTTAATAATAATGATGGTATTATTCTGATTTTCTTCCCTTCAGACATCAAGGATTTGGAATTTTGTCCGTGGTTTTGGCAAATCATACTATCAAATTGTTGACATCACTCTTTCAGGATCTACAAGTTGAGGCCCTCTATCGGGTAAGTGAGAACTCCTGAGTTGAGTATAGAGCAGCATTCTCTAGAGGACCCTACAGACCTCACCTGGGAGCCACAGCACATTTAAGGGGAGTGGGGGTGGGGCATGGACTGAAATCATAAAATATTCTTTATTTGTATATGGTGGATGGGAGAGAAGAATGAAAGAAACCAACTAAAATTGATTGCTTCGCAGGGAAGGAGCCCACAAACTGAATAGAGTCATTAGCGAACCATAGCCAGAAAAACTGTTCAGAATTGCTGATATCGAGAGTTACTACTGATAAACATAGTTAGCTTTTTGGAGTTGGCCTAGATTTCTATTCTTAAGGGGAAAATATGTAAAAAGTGAAGCATTGACTGCATCTATGAGTGATTGTGTATGTGTGAAACACAAAAATCTCTGGAAACAGAAAAGTGTGAATTAATCACACCTTCCTTGGACCTTGGCATTTCCAAAAACACTGTCCTTTTGAAATATGGTATGTTTTCTGGGATACAAAAGCTAGTTTGACCAAAGCAAGATTACAAATTATATCTTGACAATGCTTCATTGAGTTTTTTTTTTAATTTTTAAATTTTTAAAAATTTTTTATTTTTCACACCATAAACCACATTGACCATGATACATACATTTTACTTTTCAAATATGTACAGTGTCATTTTCTCCCCCCCTCCCTCCTCCCATCCCACCCTCCCTACCTCCCCCCCCCATCCATTTAAAGTACAAAATCTAAGATACATTAAACCAGTCAAACAATGTTGTCATTCAATAAAAATAAACAAGAAATTCCACTGAGTCAATTCTTTTCATTTCCTTCTCCTTTCGTTAATTTAGGTGGTGAATGTCCCCGGTAGGTTTTGTCTATTGTGTTTCATGTATGGCTCCCATATTTGTTCAAATATTTCAATATTATTTCTTAAACTATGTTATTTTTTCTAATGGAATTCATTTATTCATTTCTATATACCATTGTTGTATTTTCAAATTATCTTCCAATTTCCAGGTTGACATAATACATTTTTTTGCTACGGCTAGAGCTATCTTAACAAATCTTTTTTGTGCACCATCCAAATCAATTCCAAATTCTTTGTTTTTTATGTTACTTAGGAGGAAGATCTCTGGGTTTTTTGGTATATTGTTTTCTGTAATTTTATTTAATATCTGGTTTAGATCTTCCCAAAATTTTTATACTTTCTCACATGTCCAGATTGCATGAATTGTTGTTCCCATTTCTTTTTTACATCGAAATCATCTATCAGATACTGTTGCGTCCCATTTATTTAACTTTTGAGGTGTAATGTATAGCCTGTGTATCCAGTTATATTGTATCATACGTAACCTCGTATTTATTGTATTTCTCATCGTTCCAGAGCATAACTTCTCCCATGTTTCCTTTTTTATCTTTATATTTAAATCTTGTTCCCATTTTTGTTTAGTTTTACCATTTGTTTCCTCATTCTCCTTTTCTTGCAGTTTAATATACATATTTGTTATAAATCTTTTGATTATCATTGTATCTGTAATCACATATTCAAAGTTACTTCCCTCTGGTAACCTCAGCCTGCTTCCTAATTTGTCCTTCAAGTAGGATCTCAATTGGTAATATGCCAGCACTGTATCTTGAGTTATATTGTATTTATCTTTCATTTGTTCAAAGGATAATAATCTATTTCCTGAAAAACAATTTTCTATTCTTTTGATCCCTTTTTTCTCCCATTCTCTAAAGGAAAGGATTTCTATTGTAAAAGGGAGTAACTGATTTTGCGTCAATATTAGTTTTGGTAATTGGTAATTTGTTTTATTCCTTTCTACTTGAATCTTCTTCCAAATATTGAGCAGATGATGTAATACTGGAGAACTCCTACGTTGTACCAATTTTTCATCCCATTTATATAATATGTGTTCAGGTATCTTTTCCCCTATTTTATCTAGTTCTAATCTAGTCCAATCTGGCTTTTCCCTTGTTTGGTAAAAATCTGATAGGTATCTTAGTTGTGCGGCTCTATAATAATTTTTAAAGTTTGGCAGTTGTAAGCCTCCTTGTTTATACCATTCTGTTAATTTATCTAGTGCTATCCTCGGTTTCCCCCCTTTCCATAAAAATTTCCTTATTTTCTTTAACTCCTTGAAGAATTTCTCTGTCAAGTGTATTGGCAATGCCTGAAATAGGTATAATATCCTTGGGAAAATGTTCATTTTAATACAGTTTATCCTTCCTATTAGTGTTAATGGTAAATCTTTCCAATGCTCTAAATCGCCCTGTAATTTTTTCATTAGTGGATAATAATTGAGTTTATATAGATGGCCGAGATTTTTATCTATTTGTATACCTAGGTATCTTATTGCTTGCATTTGCCATCTGAATGGTAATTCCTTCTTAAATTTTGAGAAATCCGCATTATTCATTGGCATTGTTTCACTTTTATTTACGTTAATCTTGTAACCCGACACTTCTCCATATTCCTTCAATTTCTTATATAATTCTTTTATTGATAGTTCTGGTTCTGTTAAGTATACTATAACAACATCTGCAAATAAACTGATTTTATATTGTCTTTTATTTTTATCTCTTTTATATTATTTTCTGTTCTTATCAATTCTGCTAGTGGTTCTATAGCTAACGCAAACAATAAGGGTGATAGTGGGCATCCCTGCCGTGTTGACCTGCTTAAGTTAAATTGCTTTGATACATATCCATTTACTGTCACTTTCGCCAATAGCCCCTTATATAATGCTTTAATCCAATTAATATACTTCTCTGGTAAACTGAATTTTTGCAATACTTTGAATAAATAATTCCATTCTACTCTGTCAAAGGCCTTCTCTGCATCAAAAGCAACTGCTACTTTTGGCGCTTTACTCCCTTCTACTGCATGAATTAAGTTGATAAATTTACAAATATTGTCTGTTGTGCGTCTTTTTTTAATAAATCCAGTTTGGTCTAGATTTACCATTTTAGGTACATACTCTGCTAATCTGTTTGCTAATAGTTTAGCTATTATCTTATAATCTGTGTTAAGTAATGATATTGGTCTATATGACGCTGGTGCGAGTGGATCTTTCCCTTGCTTTAGTATTACTGTAATTATTGCTGTTTTACATGAATCTGGTAAGCTTTGTGTTTTGTCAATCTGGTTGACTACTTCCAGGAGGGGAGGAATTAATAAATCTTTAAATGTTTTATAGAATTCTATTGGGAATCCATCCTCTCCTGGTGTTTTATTATTTGGTAATTTTTTTTATTATCTCTTGTATTTCTACTATTTCAAATGGTTCTGTTAATTTATTTTGTTCCTCTATTTGTAATTTTGGTAGTTCAATTTTAATTAAAAATTCATCTATTTTGCCTTCTTTCCCTTCGTTTTCAGTTTGGTATAATTGTTCATCGAATTCTCTAAAGTTTTCATTGATCTCCATTGGATTATATGTGATTTGTTTGTCTTTTTTCCTTGATGCCAATACCATATTCTTAGCTTGTTCTGTCTTAAGCTGCCATGCTAGAATTTTGTGCGTTTTTTCCCCTAGTTCATAATATTTCTGTTTTGTCTTCATTATGTTCTTCTCCACCTTATATGTTTGTAGTGTTTCATATTTTATTTTTTTATCTGCCAATTCTCTTCTTTTAGTTGTATCTTCCTTCATTGCTAATTCTTTTTCTATATTTACTATTTCCCTTTCCAATTGCTCTGTTTCCTGATTATTATCTTGGTTACATAACTTATTATTTGCCCTCTAATGAACGCTTTCATTGGATCCCATAGTATAAACTTATCTTTCACTGATTCCGTATTTATTTCAAAATACATTTTAATTTGTCTTTCAATTAATTCTCTAAAATCCTGCCTTTTAAGTAGCATGGAGTTTAATCTCCATCTATACATTCTTGGAGGGATGTCCTCTAACTCTGTTGTCAATATCAAGGGTGAATGGTCCGATAATATTCTAGCTTTATATTCTGTTTTTCTTACTCTATCTTGCATACGAGCTGATAACAGGAATAGGTCTATTCTTGAGTATGTTTTATGTCTACCCGAATAATATGAATATTCCTTTTCCTTTGGGTGTTGTTTCTTCCATATATCCAAAAGTTGCATTTCTTGCATCGATTTAATTATAAATATGGTTACTTTGTTCTTTCTGTTAATTTTTTTCCCAGTTTTGTCCATATTTGAATCCAAATTAAGGTTGAAATCCCCTCCTATTAATATGTTCCCTTGCCTATCTGCTATCTTCAAAAAAAATATTTTGCATAAACTTTTGATCTTCTTTGTTAGGTGAATATACATTGAGTAGATTCTAAAACTCCGAATATATCTGACATTTATGCTTCATTGAGTTTAAGAGAGACATTGGATTGATCTTCCCTGCTGTCTTTCAAAATATTCAAAAGTATTATTTACGTTCATCATAGTGGCCAGTCAGGATAATGTTGTAAAGTCACACTTAAAATAGCACCCCTGATGAACTGACCGAAACATAATTTATAAGTCTAAATTATATGTTTGTAATTTTAGTAGCAATTATATTACATTTACTACCTGTGCACAAAGGCAAAAATACTTATCAATTTCTAATAAATTAGTTGCCAGGTTATATGGACAATTTATAAAATTGGATAACCTTTTGATTTCAACAGGGTTGGAGAGGAGATGGTCCACCTGCAGAACTCAGTATCATGGCACAGAGCTCCTCTATCCAACGTGTACAGAGACTGATTGAATCTGTTCCCCTCACAAACTTGCTTTTCACACTCTTATCGACATCTTACAGAAAGGTAACCAATTATAAAATAGAATGATGAAATGAAGTTAAATTGCTTGCCAAAATTGTGCTATATCTCTTGTAGAGTAAATCTAGTTGTGAATATTTGATGTTTAACTCAGCAGAATAACAGGATTTGATTAGGGTTTATTGGAATCCTAACTACTATCTTTTTGTATACCTGCACCATGAGAGAAAGTAGCTTTATTATGTTTTGCCTACGGTATAAAATGGTCCCTGTCAATGCTGCACAGGTTCCTGTAGGAATTCTCTATCTTGACTGCTTCATTGTTTGAATCACCAGGATAAAGACATGATTAAAATCTACACATTTTCCACCTCTAGGCTTGTGTTCTTCAACGCCAACGTAAAGGCTCTGTGAGTAGTGATGTCAGCGCGTCCACTGATTCAAACACTTATTATGAAGATGATTTCAGCAGTACTGAAGAAGACAGTAGTCAAGGTAGCCTCAGGATTTGTGTTGTGTTCTGGGAATTAATGAGTTGAAGTAATTATGATGCTTGGCCCAGTCACATCCCAGATTTCTAGAATACAAGCTATGCAATTAAACTTGTTTATTTGTGTTTATACAAGTGATCCACATAGGCTTTGAGCGTGAATATGCTTGTGCCCTTTAACTTTAAAGAAAGTTTACTCCATTGTGATCTGAAAGAAATGAGTGAGTGTATTCCTTAATTGTGTGTAAACTGGATAAATCAGTGGTGTTTCAGCTTTCTGCACAATTTAGTGCTAGGAACAACTTTAAAGAGACCTGATGGGAGATGTTCAGAATTATTAATGGTTTAAATGTGGTATGTCACAGGTGGTTAGAATTATTTCTATTGATCAGTGAATTGATAAGTTAATAACATTCAGTAAATTATATTAAAGGGAAAGGGTTGTGTTGGGTGCAGAAACACTAATGGGTGCTGAGTACATATTGAAAGTTTTGAACATGAATAAGTATTTGGGGACTGAAATATACAAAGTGGATTGTAGGAAGGGCAGGCATATAGAACCAATTGGGAAACCCAAGGATCCAGAAGAGGCTTGGTAGGTTGAAAGGTTTCCTTTCGCACTTGGTAATTATGCAACTTCATGTTGTGTTTGTATTTGTAATTCTTTAATAATTATGTACCTGTGTTAATCTCGGTGTGAAAAGTGCATCCATGTTGTATTTTATAGATGATGACAGTGAGCCAATTCTTGGCCAATGGTTCGAAGAGACCATCTCACCCAGTAAGGAAAAATCAGCACCACCCCCTCCACCCCCACCGCCACCTCTAGAGAGTTCCCCGCGGCTGAAGAGTCCAAATAAACAGAGCACTGGAGAGAATGGCAACATCTTAGCAAGTCGCAGAGACCCTGAACTGGTGAGTAATATCCTGGAACAAATTGGTAGAATGTAATGGTTAACAATTTTTGACATATTTTTGAGTTCAAGGCTTTCTATTGTGTAAAACGGAGCAACATGCTATCATTCCATTGGAAATTTAATCTTGACTCTTGGTACTTCGCTATGACTTTTTTTTAGTTTTAGTTTTTTTGTTAGGTCCTTGTAGCTAGACCAAAATGTTAGTATTGCACTTTCTGCTAGGGTTCAATTGATATTAGAAATAGAAGTGAGGGTAATACAGAGAATGAGATTGTATGGTTCCTGGTAAAATTGCATGTTTTAAGATATTTTAAAAATTTGTTTTCCAGTTTCTCGGCCTGGCCTCAAGCATCCTTAATTTCATTACATCTTCAATGCTGAACTCAAGGAACAACTTCATCCGGAATTACTTGAGTGTTTCTCTTACTGAGCAGCATATGATGACATTAGCAAGCATCATCAAAGATGTGGACAAGGACGGAACCAAAGGTTTGGATTCTACTTGAGTGTTTGCAATTAAGAGCTGTAGTTTGACCTTGGGAGTAATAGGTGGAAGAAGATGGGGGTGGGGTTTTAATGGAAACCAGAGAAGTTGAATACTATCCGGTTGGAGAAGTTGAGGTGGGGTCCCATCTTCTTCCCCCCCCAGACTCACTTCCCTTTTTCCTCTGTCTCCTTTCACAAAATCAATTCTCACCTTCTTATCATATCCAATTAAACACCTTTTGTCTGTTGGTCTGTACACTTCCCACTCCCTTTCTTTAATTAGGCTGCCTGTGTTTTTCATTCACACCTTTAGGCATCAATGATGTATCTTTACCTCCTAGAGATGTTGTGAGACTGGCTGAGTTCCTCTAGCATTTCTGTGTTTTTAATGAAGAAGCTCATAAATGCTTCAAGTACTAACTCTATAATATAATTCACTGGAAAAAGATGAATTGATATTACTTCCAGCTACACTAGTCTGCGCATTCATCTGCTAAAACGGGAGGAAGAATTCATGATAATTGGGAAAAAAAGTTAAAAAATGTATAGTTATAGGCAAATGCTAACTTTTCTGTGGGTGAGAGGTTTCTGGCTGAGCAAATCTGCTGTTAAAATTTTGACTATTATGGCGAAGATTCTGAGAGACAACATTGTTCTGCATTTCAATGGCCAACAAAAGATTAAGGAAAGCCAGCATGGATCTGTGTGTGGGAAATTGTGTGTCACGACATTGATAGAATCTTTTTGAAGAGGTCACAAAGAGGGTAAACAAGGTATGGAAGGTGAAGGCACACTGAATAGAAGGCCATCTAGCCAAATGGATAAAAAATGTCTCAGTGAAAGGGGTTGGAGTGGTTGCAGAGGGCAGCTTTTAGACTGGAGTACCATGACCAGTCTAGTGTTTCAGAGTTCAGAAACTTTTTGTAATATGCATAAATGATTTGGAGCAGGATGTTTATGGCAAGGTGAATAAGTTTGCTGATGACATGAAAATATGTGCTATATAGCCCACTGGAAAGGTTACCTGAGTTTGCAATGGGATGTCACCAAAACTAAGGAGCTGGTTGTTGACTTCAAGAAGGAAAAGCCAGAGGTATACCATCCTGTGATCATTGGGGAATCAGAGGTGGATAGGGTGTGAAAATTTAAGTTCTTGGGAGTCAAGAAAGGATCTTTCTTGGACCCATCATACTTATGGCATTGTGAAGAAAGCACATCAGCGCCTCTACTTCCTCAGGAGTTTGCGAAAGTTTGGTATGACACCAGAAACCGTGAATTCTACAGATGAGTGGTGGAAAATGTGCTGACCAACTGCATCACGGTCTGGTATAGGGACACCAATATTCCTTAGCATAAAGCCCTCCAAAAGGTGGTGGACAAAGCCAAGGACATCATAGACAAAACTCTTCCCACTATCGAGACCACCAACAGGGAATGCTTCCATTGGAGAGCAGCAGCAATCATCAAGGATCCACACCACCAGCACATGCTCTGTTCTCAATGCTGCCATCAGGAAAGAGGTATAAGTGCAACAAGACTCGCAGCACCAAATTTAGGATCAGCTGCTACCCCTCCACCATCAGACTTCTCAACCACAAACTCAATCAGGGACTCATTTAAGGACTCTCACTTAAGCACTTTATTGATTTAAAATAAAATTATTTCTGTTTGCACAGTCAGTTTGTTTATATTTATTATCTGTTTACAGTTTTTTTATTTGTTTGCATGCATATGCTGTGTACAGTTTAGTTTTGCACCACCAGTAAGTGGTAATTCTGCCTCACCTGCAGAAAAAAGAATTTCAGGATTGGATGCACTCTTACAATAAATCTGAAATCTGATTGCGATCAGATGAGGTATTGGACTTAAGGAGTGGCAGATGCAGTTCAACTCGGAGAAGTGTGAGGAGTTGCATTTGGATAAATTGAGCCAGGGCACTCTGGCATTGACCTGAAGAGTGTTATGGAGCAGAGGGACTGAGGGGGTGTAAGTTCGTGGCTTTTTAAAGATGGCAGCAGATGCAGTGAAGAGAGCATTTGGGACATTTGTTTCATCGGTTAAACACAAGTTGAGATATTCAAGATGTTGGTGGAATATTGTGTGCACCTTTGGTCGCCTAGCTTTGGTAGGATATAAGAATGATGGAGAGGGTACAGAAGAGGTATGTAAAGTTGATGGAAGGATTAGTGTTACAGAGTTCTGTGTTGTGTATTGCCCTATGGGTTGTGTGGTTTTATGTTTAAAAAATGATAGTTTGCTTTAGAGCGCCAAGGTGAAGGTGGACTGCTGAGAGAGTGGGAGATGGACTGAGCATGTGCAGAAAATTATCTAAATATTTTTGGACTTGGACGGTGCTGTGGAGTGGAAGAAGGCCCAGATCATGAGTCATGGTCTGGAGCACAGTTTAGAATGTTGGGATTTCAAAAAGGATGAAACATTCCGAAGGCAACCAGAAGGATCCGGACCAAGCCAGTGGTTCTCTCTGCAAGCAACACAAGAAGACAACTACGAATTTTGTGCTCTCTCTCTCTCTCTCTCTTTCTTTCTTTCTTTTCTTTCTCTCTCTCTCTCTCTCTCTCTCTCTCTCTCTCTCTCTCTACAAAGATCTTTTGGCTTCAGTTTACCAAATAAACTGAATTTTATTTATGATCTTTGCTTCAGTTGAGATCCAAGTTTTGTGAGTCTTGTGTGATAGAAATTTGCATAGTAACCAGTGGGCATTGTTATAAAAGGGGGGATTTTGAATTAAAGTTTGAAGGTGAATTTTTATTAATAAAGTAATTGTTCATCTTTATCCCTGTGTGATATACCGCCTTAGTGGTTGCTGGTTTGATCTTGTAACATTAGGGAAAATGAGTTTATTGTGAGAGACTGGAGAAACTGGGTCTGTTTTCCTTGGAGCATAGAAGGTTGACAGAGGATCTTATTGAGGTTTATAAATCAAGAATCATAGAAAAGGTACAGAATAGAATAATTTAAGATGAGAGGGCAAAACTCAAAGGTGAGAGGGATTTGGAAGGGATGTGAGGCCACACTTCTCAACTCAGATAGTGGTGGGGCATATGGAACAAGTTGCCAGACATGGTAGGAGAGATAGGGGGTAAAGCACAAAAGCAGTCACAGTGATTGAAGTAAAAACACAATTCTGGTGAAACTCAGCAGGTCATACTTTATTTCTTCTTCTTTGGCTTGGCTTCGCAGACGAAGATTTATGGAGGGGGTAAAAAATCCACGTCAGCTGCAGGCTCGTTTGTGGCTGACAAATCCGATGTGGGACAGGCAGACACGGTTGCAGCGGCTGCAGGGGAAAATTGGTGGGTTGGGGTTGGGTGTTGGGTTTTTCCTCCTTTGCCTTTTGTCAGTGAGGTGGGTTCTGCGGTTTTCTTCAAAGGAGGTTGCTGCCCGCCAAACTGTGAGGCACCAAGATGCACGGTTTGAGGCGATATCAGCCCACTGGCGGTGGTCAATGTGGCAGGCACCAAGAGATTTCTTTAGGCAGTCCTTGTACCTTTTCTTTGGTGCACCTCTGTCACGGTGGCCAGTGGAGAGCTCGCCATATAACACGATCTTGGGAAGGCGATGGTCCTCCATTCTGGAGACGTGACCCACCCAGCGCAGCTGGATCTTCAGCAGCGTGGACTCGATGCTGTCGACCTCTGCCATCTCGAGTACTTCGACGTTAGGGATGAAAGCGCTCCAATGGATGTTGAGGATGGAGCGGAGACAACGCTGGTGGAATACTTTATATTGTAAAGATAAATATACATAAACAATGTTTCGGCCTTGAGCCCTTCAAGGCATGGTAGAAGTAGGTACATCAGTTTCCTTTAAGAAACTACTGAATAATTACATGAATGGGAGAGTACTTGAAAGAGTATAGGCAACTGAGACAAAAGCAGCAGGGTGCTTTGTTTGACATGAATGAGCTGGATCTGTTTCCATGCTGCAGGACTCTGGAACTCTGCTGTGAGAAATGTTTTTTAAAGAAATAATTGATTACTCTAATTTTAGTTTTTCTTGGAAGAAAGATTTGATTAATTGAAGAAAGGTAGATTGAATTAATTTTGTTTGTGCTGTGATACCCTTTTATTTCCCTTTCACCTTATGCTTAGTTTTTATGTGATGTGTAGGGTCATCAGATGAGGAGTTTGCAGTTGCACTGTATCACTTTAACCATTCGATGGTTACCTCTGACCTTCCATCACCAATCCTGCAGGTGAGTCCACACTGGTTCATTGGATGAAGTTTAATATTGACAGTATTCTTACACATGTACCCTCTTGACATACAGATATTCCCGCAATTAACTGAATGAAAACAGATGACGTTTGGAATTTTAAAAATATTTGAAATAGCCTTTTTGTCAATAACAAAAATTTATGCCAGAAATAAAATCAGGGGCTTTTGCTCAAAGTGGACGGCCTGTGCTGGTGCGAATTGACGATAACCTGGGTGATGCTTTCTGGGTTGTTGCATTGTGAAAAGTTTTGTGCTAAGCAGTAATTTTTTTTTAAACCCACTCTTCATTGTTCAGTCTTTCTGAGTTCATTTGTGACATACTTGCCAGTGTTTAACATTGGCAACGCTATTGAATAGTTTCTTAAAATTCAATAATTATGTTTAGAATCCAAGGATACCTTAACAGAAGAATCAAATATGGTATGTTAAAAATTTAAAACAGACTTTAGAATATTTTGGGGAAGGTTTGGTGCTTTCTCTTTTCAACCTTGCACACAAATCTAAAGTCTCCAGTACTGAAATGTTTGTTACAATCCAGAAATAGTTTTATGAAATTTTCTGAAGCTGGTTTTGCCTTCAGTTTCTAATTCTAAATACCAGACTTTGGGTGGGGGGGGGGGGGGGGGAATAATTTTCCTACATAATTAGTAAAATTCCAAAATGCAGGTTATTAAGATGCATATTTTAATGAAGCAATAACAAAATTGGTGGTCTGTTTCGTGATGGTGGAGATGCCTTACAGCTTTTAATAATACTTGATTTGTTATTACTGTTCTGATATTTTAAAAATCATTGATTATTTTCCTCATCATTTTTCTTTTTTTAAAATTACTGCATACTTTGGCGTATATTTCGAGTCATGAAACCCTAAAAAAATTTCTCAAGAGTGGGGAGGGTCAACTGATAGACTTTTGAAATCTTAAATTCACAGAAAAAAAAGATTGACATCAATTTGGTGTATAAGTAGGTGCTGGAAGCTCCTCCCCACTGTTGACGCCACTGATGCTGACGCCACTGCTCCCTGACGTGTGTGTCCCCCCCCCCCCCCCCCACCTCCGCTGGGTGCCGTCATAACCCCGCTCCTACCTGTGACCATGAAGTTGCCGTCGCTGCTCCTGCCTGGTAGACCGAGGTTCCTGCTCCCGCCAGGAGTGCAATGTCGGGCTTCAGCTCTGTGGGCCATCATCGTTGGTAGGTCAAGGTTTCTGTTCCCTTGCCTCTCCAGGTCCGTGCTGTCTGGTAGGCTGAGGTTTTTTTTAAAAACTTACTTAATTTGCAGTTTTATTGCTTGCAATTGAGGTGTTTTTAAAAAAAAAATTTGGTTGTTCCTGGAAGGCCCGGACAGCCCAAAAAATGAGGGTCGACATACGCCAGATATACCATAAAACCCTTAAAATTAGGCTGAAAAATGGGGGCTAACGTATGCTGGTCGACTTGTATGCTGAAGTATCCATTGATATTTGTTTTGGGGGTAAAAACATAATTTATGCCAACCACTTAAATCATTCTCAAAATATGGAAGAACACTTGTTTTTTTATAAGTTTCATAAGCTAATTTTCCTCAATATTTCCTCTGTCAGAGGGCTGCAGAGGAGCAGCCCATGTCCTTCAGTGATTATTAAACTGACATGAGTATGTCTAATTTAGATTCTTCATATGCTACTCCATAAGCAGTCAAAATAAAACTCCTGCACATTCCTCTGTCATTAAAGCATTAAAATGGAATTGTGTATGTTTTGTTTTTGCAGATTTTTCACATACTCAATTCGAAATGTAGTAATATATAGATTAAGCAACTTGTATTGTGTACAAAAAATCTTTTGCGGTGCTAATCACATTCAACATCACAGATTTAACACTTTTCTTTAAACCCAGAATACACTGCTGCAGCAACTGGGGATTGCACCTTTCTCAGAAGGTCCATGGCCATTATACGTCCACTCACAGAGCCTCTCTGTGCTGTCACGCTTGCTGTTAATCTGGCAACACAAAGCTCGGGCACAGGGTGAGCCAGATGTACCAGAATGCATAAAAATCTGGGAAAGGTAAAAAAAAAATTCTGCACTCTATTTTACTGCTTTCTTGTATGCAGTGCTGAACTGAAGCAACCTTGTTATTGTCAGTGTTGACAATTTAGTGAAAAATGGTCATTAATGTTGAACCACACTTCCAATGAATGGTAGTCCATTAACGTACACAACCACAGAATTGATTAAAAACCCTACTAATTTCAGAGTGCAATCTTGGAATGGTTAGTTTTTCCTGTCATCATTTTGCAAAATTTCACTGCCTTCTGTTAAGTGAGCAATTATTTATTTCTCATGGCAGGGTTATCGGAACACTGAAGCAGAACATATTCCAGGGCACAGTACCAACTGATTCAGAAGACCTAAATGTTGAGCATCTTCAACTTCTGCTGCTAATTTTCCATAACTTCTCAGAGAAAAGCCGGCAAATGGTGGTCACGATGTGTGCACAAGTGATTGTTGAAGTGGCATCAAAGGCAGCGACACTGGTTCGATGTGTGCCACTAACACTTGCCAGATTGCTGCTGGTGTTTGAATATGTTCTTCAGCAATATTCAAAAGTGCCAATCTACCTATTTGAACAGGTAAGGACCGATTGTTCGGGTGGCTGAAAATCTGTGGCCTCTATAAAGACATTACTATGACTTGGATCTTTACCACAATGGCTAGGAATTGACAGAGAGAAGTACCATTCAGGCTCTCAGCACAGTGGAAGACTGAGCAAAATCTAAATGAAGGCTATGTACAATTGAGCACAGGATTTCTTGTCGGTGATTTATTGTTCTTCCATAGATTGTATCGCTGTCTCCTTCATTTGCAGACATTGGTGAATCAATTCAGGCTTTAGATGTTGATGATCTTTGTCCAAAAAATGTTACATTTTGTATTATGAGTATTTTTGTTAATGATATGCAGTCATAATTAGTGCTGAACAACCGATCCAGCCAGACAGAATTCTTAGGTGACTAGGTTGAATTCTTTTCTTTTTATTTTTTTTTAAATTTTTTATTTTTCACACCATAAACCACATTGACCATGATACATACATTTTCCTTTTCAAATATATGCAGTGTCATTTTCTCCTCCCTCCTCCCATCCCACCCTCCCTACTTCCCCCCCATCCATTTAAAGTACAAAATCTAAGATACATTAAACCAGTCAAACAATGTTGTCATTCAATAAAAATAAACAAGAAATTCCACTAAGTCAATTCTTTTCATTTCCTTCTCCTTTCGTTAATTTAGGTGGTGAATGTCCCCGGTAGGTTTTGTCTATTGTGTTTCATGTATGGCTCCCATATTTGTTCAAATATTTCAATATTATTTCTTAAACTATATGTTATTTTTTTCTAATGGAATACATTTATTCAATTCTATATACCATTGTTGTATTTTCAAATTATCTTCCAATTTCCAGGTTGACATAATACATTTTTTTGCTACGGCTAGAGCTATCTTAACAAATCTTTTTTGTGCACCATCCAAATCAATTCCAAATTCTTTGTTTTTTATATTACTTAGGAGGAAGATCTCTGGGTTTTTTGGTATATTGTTTTCTGTAATTTTATTTAATATCTGGTTTAGATCTTCCCAAAACTTTTCTACTTTCTCACATGTCCAGATTGCATGAATTGTTGTTCCCATTTCTTTTTTACATCGAAAACATCTATCAGATACTGTTGGGTCCCATTTATTTAACTTTAGAGGTGTAATGTATAGCCTGTGTATCCAGTTATATTGTATCATACGTAACCTCGTATTCATTGTATTTCTCATCGTTCCAGAACATAACTTCTCCCATGTTTCCTTTTTTATCTTTATATTTAAATCTTGTTCCCATTTTTGTTTAGTTTTACCATTTGTTTCCTCATTCTCCTTTTCTTGCAATTTAATATACATATTTGTTATAAATCTTTTGATTATCATTGTATCTGTAATCACATATTCAAAGTTACTTCCCTCTGGTAACCTCAGCCTGCTTCCTAATTTGTCCTTCAAGTAGGATCTCAATTGGTAATATGCCAGCACTGTATCTTGAGTTATATTGTATTTATCTTTCATTTGTTCAAAGGATAATAATCTATTTCCTGAAAAACAATTTTCTATTCTTTTGATCCCTTTTTTCTCCCATTCTCTAAAGGAAAATGATTTTGCGTCAATATTAGTTTTGGTAATTGGTAATTTGTTTTATTCCTTTCTACATGAATCTTCTTTCAAATATTGAGCAGATGATGTAATACTGGAGAACTCCTACGTTGTACCAATTTTTCATCCCATTTATATAATATGTGTTCAGGTATCTTTTCCCCTATTTTATCTAGTCCAATCTGGCTTTTCCCTTGTTTGGTAAAAATCTGATAGGTATCTTAGTTGTGAGGCTCTATAATAATTTTTAAAGTTTGGCAGTTGTAAGCCTCCTTGTTTATACCATTCTGTTAATTTATCTAGTGCTAACCTCGGTTTCACCCCCTTTCCATAAAAATTTCCTTATTATTATCTTTAACTCCTTGAAGAATTTCTCTGTCAAGTGTATTGGCAATGCCTGAAATAGGTATAATATCCTTGGGAAAATGTTCATTTTATACAGTTTATCCTTCCTATTAGTGTTAATGGTAAATCTTTCCAATGCTCTAAATCGCCCTGTAATTTTTTCATTAGTGGATAATAATTGAGTTTATATAGATGGCCGAGATTTTTATTTATTTGTATACCTAGGTATCTTATTGCTTGCATTTGCCATCTGAATGGTGATTCCTTATTAAATTTTGAGAAATCCGCATTATTCATTGGCATTGCTTCACTTTTATTTACGTTAATCTTGTAACCCGACACTTCTCCATATCCCTTCAATTTCTTATATAATTCTTTTATTGATAGTTCTGGTTCTGTTAAGTATACTATAACATCATCCGCAAATAAACTGATTTTATATTCCTTGTCTTTTATTTTTATCCCTTTTATATTATTTTCTGTTCTTATCAATTCTGCTAGTGGTTCTATAGCTAACGCGAACAATAAGGGTGATAGTGGGCATCCCTGTCGTGTTGACCTGCTTAAGTTAAATTGCTTTGATATATATCCATTTACTGTCACTTTCGCCAATGGTCCCTTATATAATGCTTTAATCCAAATAATATACTTCTCTGGTAAACTGAATTTTTGCAATACTTTGAATAAATAATTACTAGGTTGAATTCTCATACTTTTTTCTCTTTTTCACTCTTTTTTAAAGTTTTAAAAGTCAACTTATTTTATGCATGTTACAATATTTATTACACTATGTGTAAAACCTCTGTTAAAATTACTATTACAATACAGTAGAGATCCCTGAGAGTTGATGCCCAGTAGAAACCAATGTGAAAGAAATTGCAATTTGTGTCAGTGGGTGCTGGTGGGTAACTTTGAGAATACTACAGTGGTGTTGCTAAACTGTCACTGATCCCAGATCCAGCCCTATTGAATGAAATACATGGATTAAATGTCAAACAGATGTTGGACATCTAGATGAGCCAAGTACGGTGAAATTGCACACACTTGCAACACCACAGTGACTGTGACACTGTAACTCTATGACACTGCAAAAACATGTTGCTTCCCATCACTCAGCCCATTTGAATGCACTCCATGTATTAGTCCCAGCTATGAATGCCCAAAGGTTGTTTGGTTATGCAGAGGTTGCAGATAAACCTTGTTCCATCTTTATTCATTTATGATGCCACTTCAAGAAATGACAACTGGATTATTTTGCTAAAATGGCAGGAAAAAGTGATCATACATATCTGACCAAAAAAATTCCAATTTATTTTTCAATCTAAGATTTTCATTCTCTCCAATTGAAGTGCATATTAGCAATGTGGATGAAAATGTGGGTTGCATGGTTAGAAATTTTGTGAACAATTCTAAAATTGATGGTACAGTGGATGATGAGGGAAGCTGATCCTGATCAGCAGAGTCAGTGGGCTGAGGAGTTTAGTTCGGATAGGTGCAAAGTATTGCATTTCGGTACGTCAAACTAGGGCAGGGCTTTCACAGTAAACAGTAGTGTCCTGTAAAATGTTGGAGAACAGAGAGATAGGGATTGAGGAACATAGTTCCCTGAAGGTAAAAGAAGAGATGGACAAGAAGGTAAAAAAATATTTGGCACATATGCCATCATTGGTCAGGGCATGTAGTACAGTAGTTGGGGCACCATGTTGTTTCTGTACAAGGCGTTGGTAAGCCCAGATTTGGAATACTTTGTGCACTTCTGTCGCCTTGCTATGGCAAGGATGTCATGAAACTGGAAAGAGTTCAGGAAAAAATTCACAAGGATGTGACGCCAGAACTATAGGGCTCAAGGAGGTTGGATAGGCCAGAACCGGTTGCCCTGGAGTGTTGAAGGTGAGGAGAGCAAAGATGAGATGTATCCTCAGTCTTTTTCCCCATAGTGGGAGAGGCGCAGGCTAGATGTCATAGATTTTAACGTGGGGTGGGTGGGGGGAATTTAAAAGGGATCTGAGAGGTAACATTTTCTCACAGTGAGCTTCTGGAAGAAGTAGTAGTCAGGTACAATTATGACATTAAAAATCTGTTTGAACAGGTACATGTGACCACATTGGAAATGGTTAGAAGGATATGGGTCAAGTGCAAACAAATGGGACTAGCTCATATAGGCATGTTGGTCAACCTAGATAAATTGGATTACAGGGCCTATTGACATGCTGTATACCTCTGACTTCCTCCATATTTTTGGTTTGGCCATAATTTTCTATTTGCTTCTGTTTCTGTATTTTAACAATGCTCTATTTTTATTCCATCTATCCTACAAGATTTTGTGTAATAGATTACTTTGTTTTGTAAATGCAACTTTTTGAATGATATTCATTATTGCTTTTTACTTCAGCTTGATCCCTCATCAATTCTGGTCCTGCCAATTTGTTTGCCTATACAGAATCCTGCGTGGTTTATAAATGAGATTTGCTTTGTTTCTTCCTCTGCTTTAAAAGGAATTAATTGCAAACTATTTCCTAAATACAAATGTAATATTAATATTTTAATTGGGCAGCAAATGCTGAAAAGACTTTTGATTAAGGTTATGAGTTTCTTTTTTTATAGATTCAGTACAATCTACTAACTCCCCCAACATGCACTGCTGCTACCAGTGCCAGTGGTACCCAGGAATCTGGCCGACGCATTCATGTACCCTTTTACCAAGGATTTAAGGAGGTTGAAGAGAACTGGGCAAAACACAGTGGGACAGGTATGGCAATGATAGTGTAAATATAGAG
Source organism: Narcine bancroftii (assembly GCF_036971445.1). Taxonomy (NCBI): domain Eukaryota; kingdom Metazoa; phylum Chordata; class Chondrichthyes; order Torpediniformes; family Narcinidae; genus Narcine; species Narcine bancroftii. The sequence goes on from NC_091470.1 coordinate 155,658,104, forward strand.
GGGCAGGCTTTAGAATTTAAAAATGGAATCAGATAGTTTTGTAGATTAGTCATTTAACAAAAGTACAAAATTTAAATTAAGTCATTACTATGGAGTTTATGATGCAGCAATTAGTCTTAGTAACAGCCACAAAACTTGGATTATTGTAAATACCCATTTTGCTGTCCTCATTCAATTTGGTCCGAATCTCAATGCAGTTGACCCTTAAGTGTCTACTGAAAGGCTGAGCAAAGAAATAAGTTGTATCGTGACCTGTTAAAAAATAAAAAGAGTAAAACTGGGCAACCCCCAGATATTGAATTCAGACACACCAAGGACATTTCATGCAAAATCCGCAAAAGCAGGTAGGGTTTAGTGTCTAATTAGGGAGAACGATCCTAACAAGGCAAGTAACAGTTTGTTGTCCACTCAATTCCAGACTTTATCATAGACCAAAGAGCTAAATTCTCGAGGTGAAATGAGAGGGACTGTCCTTGATGTTAAGGCGTTATTTGATTGATTGGACCTGGAAAGGAGACCTGCTAAAACTGGTTGATGGTCATCAAGGCATGGACATACTCGTAGCTGGAAAATGATTGTAATTGTTGGAAATCAGTCACCCCAACATCTCATTGTAGTAGTTTCTCAAGATGCGTGTCTTCAATCTGGCCACCTTCAGCTGTTTCGTCAATGACCTTCCTTGCATAATAAGTTAAAAGTAATGACAATTAATGATTGTTCAGTGTTCAAAATATTTGCAACTTGCTGCCCAAAAATTCAGTTTAGTAGAAAGACCAAGACGATGTTAAGGGTGGACATATGGAAGTGTGGATATAAAGAGTAGCTGGAATTAGGAAAAAGGCTGTGAGTCCTAGAGCTAGAGATTTTGGAAGGTGGATAAAGAAAAACCTGTTTTAGAAATGACAGTTTATTTTCCGATGTTACTGATGTCTATGAGTGGTTTTAAAGTAATACCCTGTAGAAAAAAAAAATTGAGTTGATTGATATTCTGTTGTTCATTTGTTTCTTTTCAGAGACTGCACTTTTGCCTAAATTCTACAGCATTCTTTCTCATGAGACTTCTGCAGATGACAGGAATAGACTAGATGAGAAGGTGAGAGTCATGAAGTTAACGTTTGTTAGATCCTGGCAATCAAATTAAAACTATAAATTGTGTTGTATACTAGAAAAATAATAATAATCATGCAAATTGGATGTACAATGGACAATATGATTTTTTGTTTGATGCAACATTTGATATATTTCTTTCAATCTTGTGTTCCCATTTGTTCCTCAGGTTTATGGCGTCCTCTATAGTGGTGCTTTAAAGTATGATGACCTGTATGCATCACTGATTTTGCTATTAGTGGCTGGCTCACAGTTTGATGCACTCAGGCGAGAAGAGTACAAGAATGCAACACCTGTGGTAAATTAAAGGGGCATGTGTAAAGTTTTAAACTCTAGAAAAGATTGAGGGAGGCAATTGGACCTATTCTGTTTGTACTTGATTGAGGAAAAATATTAATTTTATTCTCTCCCTGCCCTTTTCCTTTTGTCAAATATTTAGCTACTTTTAAAAATTGTCCTATATCTACCAATGTTTTTGAGCCCTTATAAAACATATAAAAAGAACCTAAACTACTTTACTGAATGGCTTAAATATCATTTCTGATTATAATGAAAGTCACTATCTCAGTTTGTAAGGGCTGTGAATTTTGCTGACAATGTTATTTTTGGAGCAGAAGATGTGTTTTCACACCCTTCCACACACATAACTCTTAATTTCGTTCGGGAGTTTTAATTTTAAAAAAAATTAATGCATTCTGCTAATGTATTGACTTGTTACTTCACCCTTTGAAGTGAAATTGAAATCAGTAGTTCTGCTGTGTATTTTGGAAATAACTTTCCAGGCACCTTATTTCACTTCGCCTGGAAATAGGGGCTTTTAATTGTTGATAAATATTAATTTATTTATCAAAATTCAGTCATTTTCAGATTGTGTATATGTTCTGCTTTGTGCTTGCTTGTACAGTATATGTTAAAAAAAATGGTCTGGACGCTAAATTGAGAGAATATTCTTAGTTTTGTTGACCCTCTGAGAAGATTATGTGCCCACTGATGCAATATTTGCTAATGTTATGACCACAAAACTTTTTCAGTATATAATAATCAAGATGGATTTTTAATAGATTAATAATTATCATTGGTTTGATTTGTACACATGCTCCTGAATATTTAATTTGGAGATTTAGCATGGTTACGGGCCCTTCCAGCTAATGAGCCCATGCTCCCGAAATACATACATGTGTTCAATTAACCTACTACTAACCCCTTGCATTTTAGGAACATTGGAGGAAACCTGTGTGGTCACTGGTAGAAGGTGAAAACTCCTTGCAGACAGCAGTGGATTCAAACTGGTCGCAGAAACAGTAGTAGCATTCCATTAATGGTGCCACCCTAGCTATATAATGGAGAAGTTCTGCTGCTTTATTGATCTGTATGCAATCTGCTTAAAAATGGGTGACTATATAATGAGGGTTGCACTACATGTAGAATTAACCAGTTATTTTTTTAGGGTTGCCCTGTGCTTTATGATGCAATTCTATCACAATTTATTTTCACTGACTTTGCTTTCTAGGAAGCATGCTCCATTCAGTATTACTTCTTGATTTTGTGGAGGATTCTGGGAATCATGCCACCATCAAAAGCTTATGTCAATCAAGTGGTTATAACTGCAACAGAGCTGACTGAATGTGACATTTTACACACGCTTCGATGGTCAGCGCGCCTTTGTATCAGCTCCTATGCAGCCTGGATCAAGGTATTGACAAATGCAGCCTCTAGTATCATGTAGTGCAAAGGTGCTGAGTAAGGCAAAGTTGTGCAAGAAGAGAAAGCAATGAAAACTGGAGAATTGTGAGGGAACTGTGATGTTCACATCATATCACAATGTTTAACAATTGGTTTTATAGATTATTTAATTTTTTTTGTTATTGTGGTGCTGTTGCATGCCAGGTTTCCCACATCCACGCCAAAATTATTGCATATTCTGGTCATGGCAGAAAATCAGTGGTGGCTGCACCATAAGGGTGCAGAATCCAATCCTTGTGAAATGATCAGGCATTTTTCAGAGATGTTCCCAGGTATTAGGGATTATATTCACTGTACCACTGCTTTAATGTTTAGTTCTGCCAAGTGGGTACTAGACTTGCATTGTGAGATACTCAGTCCTGCACTGGGTTTGCACTTGCCAGTGATACCCATAACATTAAAAATACTGATTTGATTGATGTTTTTGAGCTTTTAACTTATCTAAATATAATTTCAGCATGATATTACATTTAAAGGAAGTAGTAATTTGTGGTTATTTTCAATATAGCAGTTAATCAGTGAGCTGCTTCATCCTCAAACTTCACTTCTCCATGATTTTATTTTGCTCAAGGATCATTTGGTACAACAGGACATGAAGCCAGACTATGCTGACTCACTGGTAGAACTGGCAATGACCAAGTGTAGTTCTGTGAAGTACGATGTAGAACTTGCAGAAGAGTATGTTGCAAGACAGGTAAGACAAAACCATGCCTGTGAGCTGTCTGTGTGAAAGTGGTATTTGTATTGTTCAGTGAATGAAATAATCTCGGCAATGCAGATTGTGGGTCTACCCTTTTGACTTTGATTTCAGGCCATAGAAAATGCTTGTGAGTTCAGTGGCAGAATATTTTACAGAAATATTTTAAAGGATAAGAAAATGGGTCAATAAGTGAAAGACAGAAATTGATACAGTTTAATTTGGTCATTTAAAGGCAGGTGACACTGTGTTCTGAGTGGCTAGGCCATCTTGTTGCCTCTGATAACAGATACTGGCACCTCTTTGATGTTTGTGAACATGCTGCACGAGAAAGAAAACAGATCAAGAGGCAGACATCAAACACGAAAATCAATAGACACTGTGGTTGAAATACGAACACACAATGCTGGAGAAACTCAACAGATCAAACAATGCCCTTTATATTAGCAAAGGTAAAAATGCATAACTGATGTTTTGGGCTTGAGCCCTTAATGAACTTGCCCAAAACGTCAGTTATGTATTTTTACCTTTGCTACATAAAGGACACTGACCTGCTGAGTTTCTCCAGCATTGTGTGTTTGTACTTCAAGAGGAAGACATTTCTGTAGCATTTGCAGATAAACATTTAAAAGTAGCTAAAGCATAAGTCATCTTTTAAAAAAAAACCAAGCCATTTTATTGTCATCTGATCACAAGAATGTTCAGACCATGTTCAGAAAGTCAGCAATTCACTTCCCCTGGCAGAGATGTTAACTTGTTTATAAGCCTGGTAAAATGGGTGCTAATTGAGGTGATATTTACCACATGAGAGTTGAGGTTGACAGCAGTTCACTTCAGATCAATGCCCTTTCAGAGAAGTTCAAAATAAAATAGACAATCAAATTTATAACAATTAAAAACTATATCCAGCTGTATCTGGGAAAGTTATATTTCACCAATAAACAAGAACAGATTAAACCTCATGAGCCCACATTGACAAATAATGTCATGAGAGAAATTAAAATCAGCTGAAGGAACAGGACATACACTTAATATATGGGCATTAGTGGAAACCTTTGATAAGGAGAAGATAACACGCAAGAA